>NC_142825.1:5167500-5792500 GCF_057945365.1 Rhopilema esculentum
TAGCTACTACTCCAATGTATTTGAACTCACCAACCTGCTTGTATACTATTAAATGTACGTCTATGAGAAGTAATTTTAAAGCTATTCAACCGGACTTTTTAACGATACAACCTGATTGATGCTTTGATGCAACTTTTCTATAGAAATCATTTGATGAGGCTTCGTTTGGGTGACAGAGAATGGCTACCACCCTCTTTAAAGACATTCGATTCCTGTCCAACACGTGCTACGGTTTGTATTAATATTTTGTTTTCATCATATCAGACAATTCTTTTTTATTTATTGTGTATTATACGTTTTATACAAATTCAAAGATCATGTCGAAGTGTTTTATGTATTTAATTCTACAAGGCTTATCAAAACTTATATTACATTTCTCAGCCCCAGGTATAACCTATTTAAAAGTACATTACACCCCGTTTATAGGAAACTCATTAATAAAAAACTGCAGGCTGACTTTTTAAAAGTTGTGTACGTGTGCCACAATATCAGAAATTGCTGAGCCTGAATCAATTTCCAGTATCTTTTTAGTGATTGCTCAAAACAAAAACTTGTTAAAAGTCAATGTAAGAAGCAGTTTTACAGAAACGAACTAGCTTTCAACTTAGTTAATTTAAAACACTGTTCTGTAAAAATTCATTTTTTTTGTCAAAATTTGTCATTGTCAAACCATGGCTTTATGAAATTATTATCATCTTCATCATCTTCTTTCTTTTGTCATTTCCATTTCAAGGTCCTGTCTAAGAACTAATTTTGACACTTTGTCAGGCAGTTGTTTGTTATTTTGAACACTTACCGTCTAAAGCTACAAACAGCTTGCTATTTATATTTTTGGGGAATCCATAGTACTAAAAACCCCTTATGCATCAAGGCATGCATCAATGGTTCTTAACTTGCTAATCTTTAGATACCTATTCTGTGTTTAGTTCCGATACATTTCCTCATCAAATTGGGACGATTTACGAACTCGTTCCAGCCGAAATGGTGGGATGTGGGCGTGTGACCTCTTTGGTTTCTCGTTGAGTCGCCGTTGAACTAAAACTGCTAAAACTACTTCCAGCAAAAAGGGAAATATTTTTTATTGAGTTGCTTGATACAAAGCTTACAATAGAAAAGTGAAATATAATAGAATACATTATTTAATATCAATAAATTAGTTTGCCTTTCCAGGCTGTTCTTGCGATATTCATTTTCTTATAGGATACTCATTAGCCTGTTTTTCAAAATCAATAACTGTTTTGAATGCATAACCAAACATCTTTGAATTGATTTTAGATTGGAAGCTTGAAGTTTTCAGGATTTCAGATTGCGTATTCTGCAATTAGTAAGTGTTTTGTGCAGTTTAAATACCTCATCAAGTAAATAATGCGCGACGTAATTGTGGACTTGGGTACAGGTTGTCATTAAAAAACAGGTATACTCTTTGAATGGTGCCAAAATAACTTGAAAAAGTGAGATTCTAGTCTGTCCAAAGAGCTCATGCACAATGCCTACCGTCCATCTGAAGGTTTGAACCATCAAATTCCAAAGACAAACCTAACCCGCTCTGGTCTCCAATGTAGACAATATTGAAGTGACCTCAACTGTTGTTTGTTTAATTTTTTGTGTGGTATGGTATATTGTAAGTATTTAGTTGTAATGTTATCTTGTAGAATTTTATTAGGATTGATTGACAAAAAAATGTAACTGAAAACTGAGAACTGAAAGTGAACTCTTTCAATATCTACTTTAAGACTCACTTTTCAAACTCCCCTCCCACCGTCACTTCGAAGCATTGCATTTCAGAACTTTGACAGTGGCTTATTTTGTGCCGTATCCTTCTGTCTCATTTTTGCTTGATTGCCTCTTGACAAAGTAAAAATGGGAAAACGTTCTTATATATTTTTTGCTGTTACTATGCAAGTATATTAAAGCAAAAGGAGGAAAGCTTAACATTTTTCTTTTCTATTGCAGATAACATGTTTGTTGCAGTCATGCTTTATTTTATTTTCATTGTTTGCCAAACATATGGAGGTTCTCTACTCCTCAGTTTTATAAAGAGTTATTGGTATGCATGAGCGGCTTTGTTTTGCTTTCTAATATTTTCGTACAGTAATGTACTGAACAGTAACGCGACATATTTGCTATATGATGCTATAGCAAATCTTTTCTTTTTTAATTAGAAAAATCTTATATTTCTACGTTTGTTTAGCCTGCGCCCCAGTCCGCAAGTGCTGCCACATTTATGGACTGTGCAATATTGATAAATATTCTGTCCAGAGAGAGGGCTGGGTCTAGGTTTTTGTCTAGTTTAGTTTAGTTTAGTCTTGTTTATGGAAATAATTTATGCAATGACACCTTTGAAGTTTTGCATGAAAAATCTTTGAAGAAATATTCACTGAAACCACGCAGGACGTAGATAAGATGATGCGCGGAGAGTTGAAAGTTTTACAAGGTCGGAACCGTTGACAATTTCAGCTAATTGCAAAATTTTGAAGGGTTGCATAAATTAACCCCAAGATCCGGATATCTATCAATATTGCACAGTCCATAAATGTAGCAGATTTTGTGGACTGGGGCACAGGCTACGTTTGTTTGTCTTCTTAGTGTTTTTTAATTTCTCTATGATCATTCCACATTTTGTTGCAGTATTTACATGATGTTTTAGCATTTACTTGTTTTTTATTAATACCTATGTTGTCATCCTATTTACTGTCGCTACCGAATGCCTTGCTTACAATGTGAATTCCAGTTATGTTTATATAGTTCTTCCAAGAACTAGAAAATTATCTACTTGTAACGAATGTTATTTGAATTAATTGATACCAAGTCGATTTATCGAAGCATGCATGTATGTCCTAAATTTTCAAAACTGTCATTCCTTTGGCTAGTGCCTAATTTCTACTGCCTAATAGCTAGTTTTTATCCATCCTCATTATGAAATCCAATTCAAAATGTCGACCTATCCAGTTACTTTTCAGGCCATATTTTCTCAGTATGTCTGGTGTCTGGCTTGCCCAAAGACTGCTTGTTAAATATGTCTTCATTCAAAAGAAGGATGGGCTTGTGGCAATCATCCGGAGGTAATTTTCAGCCAAAATGTCACGTCACTTTTCTGATTGATAGTTCGAGTTTTTTGTTCCCTTGTCTTCATTGAGTTCGGGCTTCCCTGAAAATGTGTATGGGATTCATATTAGGGCGTTACTGTCCCCTGGATTTAAACGAATTGAAAGATTCAATTCTATCTTGAATATGTTGCGATACTAAATTCAAAACTGATACACAACACATGGCGTATTCTACTATGCATAACAACCCAATACCAAATCGAAACGTTTTTCTCTTTCAATTAAATCTCTACGCCTTCAAGATATTACATTTTTGCATTTGGTAACAAAAGACATATTACACATGCAACCACATCTCCTTTTAATTTACTTTAAGGTATTTTTTGCTTTTCATTAATTGTATCTGTGTGCTAAATAAAATGAATTCTTTTCAGGCGAGGTTTCAACCACCTGTCCTACTTTTTCTTCTTTTTCAATTCACTTCTTGGTGGAGTATCGTATATTCTTCGCCTCGTAAGCGGTCTCCTGCTGGGTTTGTTATTTCTGGAGAGAACACAGAAAAGCTTGATTCCACGTTCCTTTGAGCGCTTTGACCGAGGTAAACTACAACTACTTTAAAATGGCTTTGAAAAATTGAAACATTTTATAACATATGTCATATGAAAAACTTTTAGCCAATATTTTATAAAATGTTTGCTTTTTTCAAAGCCATTTTCAAGTTCTGTACCGCCAAAAAACTGTTTACAATTTCTTCACACTTTTTGTGTATGATAACTTCGAATAGCCTTCTTTCTTTTTAAAACGTTCAATTATAAAAACGAGGTATTTAAAAGTGAAATTAGAATATGAATTTTAGCGGCTCCATACTCTCTCTTTTTTTAAGAGCCAGATTGTTTTGGATTCGGTGTACTTTTTTTTGGATGATTTGAGGCTCGGGTGTTCTTAATGTTGCTCTCATTTCAATATTGGTCTGTCTGAAACTACTAACTGTCAATTATTTCAATGCCCTTAAACAACAGTTTTGCGTGACATTTTTAGTAGCTCGGTTGGCAAGCCAGGGACCGCGGGGGGGGGGGGGCACTTGCACCGAAGTATGAAGCTGCTGAACTTAGTTGCTTTTCTTATAATGTTGTGGTTCTCTGCATCCAGTGATGTAAATTTTCTTGTTTAGGTTACGTTTCTTATCTGTCATATCTACACGTGGAACATACATTTGGCAATCCTGTGTTGGTGGTCTTTGTAAAACTTCTGAATCTGTGTACACAGTGCAGCGAATTTGGTAAAATACAAGATGGTAAGAGTTATTAACTATCTCAAATTTATGTTAGGCTTTGTAATTTTTTCAATTTCACTTAGTTGTGATTAAATTCAGTTTTATTACCCTTTATTGAAAAACTACAGAGTTCTGTAATTTAAGAAATAATTAAACACATTAGAAATTTTCAGGAACTACAGGAACTAAAGATACAAAAATGCATTTTGTAGCATTGTATATTTCCTGACCCTTTTCAAAAGAAAGAGTTTTTTATATGTCTATATGTAATTACAGAAGAGTGTATTTTGTATTTAAAAACATTGTTATTTCTGTAAGCGAAGAGCATGAAATTCCTGTCACTTACAGTACGGTCCATAGGACTTTATGTAATTCTTTCTAGTAGAGTGTTTTCTAAAAAAACGAAATACTGCATATCAGATTTGTGGGAATGTGTTGAAGGAATAATTCAGTGCCTACTCTAAGCCTTTTTTCCAAGACCACTGATTTTGCTAAATGGAAAGAAAGGGGGTCCATGTGTACACATTTGGCAAAAATGTGGCATACCACGTTCTTCAAATTGCTGGAAACTGAAACCACACCCAATTTTTTTCATTAAACAAAACTTTATTATGTTTCTTATTATGTTATTTTTGCATATGTGACATTTTAAATAAGTATGATAGAATGAGAGGCAAAAGTAGGCAGAATCAATCAAACTCAAAACAAGTTAAGTTATTACAATGTCACATGCCTTTTTTATTTTTCGCTGAATATTCATTTATTTAGAATGGTTACTCTAGTTATTCTAAATAAGTGAATATTGGCAGAATATATTCGATACCTGGACACTACACCCTTGATAAGCACCTTGACAGGAAGTCGCCCTGTCTCGAGATATGTAACAGTGTCTCAGATCAGATCATCCAAGTGAGTCGTAAGACGTTTGCAGCACTACTGTGCAGTACAGTAGGTAGTATGCCAGAAACAACTCAATACATTTTTTTCATTTAGCTAATGTTGTCGAAAACGTGACTGGCAGAACAACAGCTTCGTTGGAAAGATATCACTTGGCAAGAAATAGATGGTTCCTTGCGTACACATTGATTAAAAACCCAGCCTTGATTACATTCAGAGGTAAAAACTTGCCTGTGGCTACAGCATCAGAGAAAGATGTAGTCTTGAATATTTAGGCGTCTTGCGATGATGTCTTGGTATCCTGAGAGTGTTACGACTCTGCAGAGCGGCTCTGCTGACTTCGAAGGAAGGGTTTTGAGTACTTTTATCTATATTTTCAAAGTAACAATATGCTGTTTTTCGTAGTAGCCTAGACAAAGGTAGGTTCATAGCGTATCTGTTTCAGATCACCCATAAGGGTGTAGATGAAAGAAATTTTGATGCAAGCATGTAGAAGTTTGTATTTTTCTTAGTAATCTGGTAAATATTGTCTTCCAAGACAACAAAGCAGCTGTTGAGTAAAGTTTTTTGATAAGTCCTATGTTTTCCTGCGTGATTTCTATTCTGCAGCTTTTGGTAGGTGGATGGCTTCGTGATTCCCAAAAAAGCGAAAGGTGTGCATTTTCGCTATTGCACCTATACTCGATCATAAACACGGAAGTGAATTGACTTGGTTTTACTTTCAAGGCACTTAACTTTTTCACCAATTCTGTTTTTTCGCCTAACTTTTCAGGAAACGTGCATAATTCCAATGTAGCTCAAGGTGTCTGTGCCAAATTGTGTTTCGCGGGGGTTCAGTGCTTAATTAACAAAGGAACAATGGGGCACTCTCAAAAATTCTCACAAAATAATTGCAAAGTAAGGGAAGGCTTACTTCTTAGCATTATGAAGGGGGCTCCTTGGCCACCCTTGGGTTATGCACCATTGGTACTTTAGTCTTGTGTTCCTCCCTACATCCTCGACCATAGACTGACGAAATGTAATTGTTTTATCAGAAGGCTTTTATCAGAAAATCATGCATCAAAAGCACAAGGTTCATATTATATACATCCTTCTTTTACCATCGCTAATGGAATGGGTTAGCCTTCAGTACTTATTATGCACATCAAACTTGAGGTAAACAAAATATCTCGAGTTCGCACTTTGCAATAACCGGACATTGGTAGTAGCCGTAGTTTAGGGTTTTCGCCAAAGAACCCGAAAGGGCCCCATAAAACACTAGTTACAACCTATGAGCTACTGACACTATAAAAACCTACCTGAAAGTATAAAAACAAAACTATCTGCTGTACACTTGGAAGGATGAAAATTTCAGGGTCAAAAATTGTCCTGACATATAGCCATATGAGCACAGAATCGTTTAAGCCACTGTAATTTGGCATTGGTTCTGAAACAACCTGGCTCGGGGATTAATTTAAGGGTTTTTTGGACGAGCACGGCTAAGCTAAATGTGACGACAAGTCCGTTTATAACCCTACAAAATACACAAGGAATTTTGCATGACCGTCTAGCAAACTGCCTAACCGAAATTTTTAAAGGTTAAATCATGAAAGTAAAGGCCACTGATAATTTTAAGCCTTGGGTACATTCCAGCAAATGAGTGTAAGTAATGTTTCAGAAAACGTGAAAAATGCACGGTCAGCAAAATTTTGACCTTCAAATCTGATTATTTTATCAGAAAGATCTTGCAAAACTGAGTAAAAATTACCAAAACATCATTGTTTCTTGGCGTAATTTGACGTGCTGAATAGAATAAGTTCAACTCCAACTTTAAAACATCACAAAAAGCTATTTTTAGACTTCGGTACTTGTGCCCAGGCTGTTGGGTATCGCCGTATAACCTTGCAACTATGCACGTTGTTCAACTGAAAATTTGAGTGTATTCGCCGAAAAAGCAACCACACATCGCTAAAAATCCTCATTTTTGAGATAAAACGTTGTTCAAAATTGCATTTTGCAGAAGCTCAGTCTCAGCTTGTTCTTAATTTGTTCTCAAATTTTGACCAATTTTGAGGCTCGTGTTCTTATAAAATTGTTCTTATAAAAAGAAAAAAGTGTATTTGAGATTTTTCCTTCCATGTTTCGTTGTTTTTTGGCCGTTTCTGCAACAGTATGAAATATATCAGTGATCATAACCACGAAACATTTAGTGTTCGAGCTGCATGAAAAGTTGAGGTACGCCATTAAAACCGACAAGCACGTATTTTGGTCGACGAGGCACCTCCGCGTTTAATTAATTAGGCACGTTAAATTAATGACTGACCTGGTTGAAATATAGCAGTTACTGACTGACCGAAGTCTCAGGAAATCTGTAACAGATTTGACTGTTTATGCAGATCACTGAGTACTTCACTGAGATATCTTACCAGCCGAAAAATCTCCCCCCCCCCCCCCCTCACTCGAATAAGCCTGGCTCCTCGAATTTTAAATATTTGATAAGCCACCATCTTCAAGCAAGCCCAAATCTGATAGTCATTTTTTTAAAATAGGTTATTTTAGAAAGGAATATAATATTCAAGGAAAAATGAAAATAAAGTATTTTAATATCGATGAATGTTTATAATTTTCCTGTTGTGAGCACGGACTTGCAAAAGTGTTTATCTAAAAGCGAGCTTGAAATATTTGAAACTTGGATATTCAAATGTCGATATAAGTGCCTTCTCAATTTAGTGCTTCAAATTATTAAGCCCCCATTCGAGGATCATAAGTCATAACCACTGATCCATTGGTCATAAGTTCTAAAAATAGATATTTGGGTTGAGTGGTGGTTGTTGTCGAATTTACGTGTTAGTTTCTGGACAAGGAAAAAAGATGGCTGCCAACAATGACATGCAAGTTACGTCTGCCGAATTGAAAGACAATTTTATGCGTTTTGCAAACTCAGCATTACGGACAAGTAAAACTGCTTTCAATAGAGCAAGACAGGTATAATCTTTACAATGTTCTTCAACCATAACGTTGTTTAAAGCATCGTTTTAAGATGTTGATGGGCGTTCTTTAGGCCGCTTTACGGCGCTCCCTTCATGTCACCTGATTATTCGTAAAACATTGCCACAATTCAACATTATTTGAAATGATTTTAAATGCTAGTTTTGTAAATGCCTGCGATCAATCGTTTCGAAATGGTGATAGAATCGTCTATCCAATCAGTTTCAGGAAATGCAGCATATCTGAAAATGTTGTTATTTCCCCAAAAAATGTTGTTATTTTCCCAAAAAATGTTGCTAAAAATAAACAAATGCCATTATAACTCTCAAGTATAAATCAAAACTTTTATTGCTTTTTCAACCAAACACACTTGAGATATGAACACAAAAACACGAAGTTTAAAACTTGCATACAGTGGTGGCCCTAATAATTTAGGGCCCCTAAAGAGGGGGCAGAGAGAGTGGCCTGTCACCCCCTCTGTTGGAGGGGGTTAGCCCCTGTCGGGAAGAACTGTTAAGAATTTTTTAGGTTTTCTTGGAGCAACATTTTGATGTGCTTATAATCAAAAATGTTTAAAATTAATTTCCATGCAGTTTATCCCATTGAGTTAAACGTATTAAGAGCTCACTTGTGTCTTCTTTCTTACATTACTTTTGTAAGCTGTTTCAGGTACCAGCTATTTATTGAAAGTGACATTTAGTAAACTGTTTCACAATGCTTGCAACTTCTTTGTGCTTGTTGGATAAAAGATTTGGACAAGTCAATTTCTTTAAGGCATCAACTATAGGCTTCCCTGAAAGCATTCTTTTGAGTTCGTAGAGCAGTCACTTGGAAATTTTGTCATATCATCAAAGAAGTGCAGTTTTCCACTTTGAGGATGATATGATGACAAAAATTGTGCTTTATGACACTATTTCCACTTTAAATTCACAATGCAAGTCTTTATCTGTATTTTTTAAAATTGAGAAGAACCAAGTGTGCACATTTTGTCTGGAAAATCACTTTGAAATAAACAAAGCCAGTTGGCCTACTAGTGGCAGTATTTTAAAACAAATGGTAGGCCACTTTGAATGGCTAAAATGTAACATTTACACCAATCAAACACTAAAGAAATTGTAAGCAGATGTTGACCAGCAGAATCACATTTTATTTGTGCATTTTGTTTCGCAAATGCATACAACATTTGGTCAACATCTGAAAATTTTGAAGATATTTCCCAACCCCCATTAATCATGATTCATTTGTTTATTAATTAAAAATGTCAAAGCCCAATAAATGTAATTTCAGTTGCATATAATACAATGCAGGAGTTTATCATTTCTCTAGCTTACAGAAGAGAGATTTGGTAATGCAGAAAGAACAGAGCTAGATGCACAGTTTGAGTACCTGTGCAAGCGAGCAGACACAACAAAGCAGGCAACTGAGAAGCTTGTTGCAAATACAGCTGCCCTGTTAAAGCCTAACCCAGGTGTGTATTTTGAATTATGTTGCTCCTAGACTTTTCTCTATTTTTCTTTATTCTGTTTTTGTTTTGTTTTCTGTTTTTCTACAAAGTAAAATCGAAATTCAGTCATATATGATCAAACATAATATGGATCTGTCAAATGGACTGCAAATGATCAATGCAGTAGTAAAATTTTGATCCCCAGTATAACATTGCAAGCCTAAAGCCTGGTTCATAGTTCTGAACTTATTAGCTTCCGCTAAATTCTGCACAAGGGTAAGCTTTGAAGCATACGCTTTTTCATCTTGCATATCCAAAAAGCGTGAACACATACGTTTTCCGCATGTCCATGCGGGAAGCTTGAAACAATACGCCATAAGCTTTTTCGGTTCATAGTTTCCAGACATGCCGTCGAGGAATGTTCCTCTTGCCCTTCTACTTGTACGGAGAAAAAATAAAAAGAACAGCAAACATGCTGGTATATTCTACCTAAAAATACTTTACGAACCGTTTGCGGGAATTGTGCCGTTATTGTCAACGATTTGCGTTTGATGTCAATGATTCCGGTATAAATAGCCATTTTTCTTGCTCCTGTCCAATAATTTAATATTTGTCCCGATTTCTTACCCTGGGTTCCAGACTGATTGTCCTCTAGCAAAGAATCATACATGTGGGGGTATTTGTGTATCTCTTCACAAAGTTTTCTTTAAAAATCGGCCATTGCTAAGAAATTTTCCTTACGGAAGGCAAAAAAAGTTGAAGATTTCTCAACTCGATAAGTTCAAGGCATACGGGTTTGCAGAAAACAGAATAAACTTCCGTATGCAAGACCTATGCGTCTGATATGGGGCGAAATTTAGCATACGCTAGCTCTTTGGCAAGCCGACACCAGACAAGCTGGCGCCTCCCGCAGAGAAATAAGGCGTACGGGTAAAAGTTTTGATGTAATGCATCAACTATGAACTGGGCTTAAACCTAGAAACTAAGGTTGGTTTTTGGAAATTTGTGCTGACTTTTCAGTTTAGCAATGAGATTTTTCAAAAGGGATGTCATTTTGTTTTAGTCGCATGAGCTTAAAAATCATTTCTTTATACTTGAACTTATCTTTACACCTAAAAAAGCCAGAAAAAATGAATGCCATCCACATTCAAAATATGGCCCTAACACAAGCCTTTATGATGACTAAAAGATTATAATTAGCTCTCTAAGAGTTAATATATAACCAAAACCAACTAATGATGCAGGTTTCTTTATTGTAACATATAGATTCCACTAACAACTATCTTCAAACAGATTCTTTAATTATTTTTTATGACAAACACAAATTTTCCTCTTTTATTTTATTTTATTTTAAGGGCTTCTCTAATATGTCAGACTTCATTACTAAATCTGTTCAGATTATTATACTTTCAAACATTTATCGATAACGGGATAAACAGGGATAGACTTCGATTTAACTTCAAGCAACATCAAGTTCAATAAACCATGCCTATGTAAATCAAGACAGCACTGGAGCTTTGCCTGTACAATACATATTTTCAAAGGGAGTTTTAATGTGCCTGTTAAGATTTTATTCATGCCAAGGCCTGGTTTCAAGCTTATTATCAAAGGCCTAAGTACATCATTTATCACATGGTGTTTTTCCAATACGAATCAAACTCTTTTGTTAATGAAAGCTGATTCATTGTTTTCAAATGATGCTGATGCAGGTGCAAGACTTGAAGACTTTGTTTTCGAGAAACTCGACAAACAGTCTCCATTGAGGCCAACAAATTCATTTCTTCTTGGACAGTCAATGTCATCTGCAGGAAGAGAGATTGGCGCTGATAGTGATTATGGTAAGACAAATTTTTTTCTGTAGTTGTTTCTGTGAAATCTATTAGCCTCTAGCTCCTGCCTGGCAAAGTTAGTATTCAAGATATAATTGCTGTCAGGGGCAAAACTAACAAAAAATTTTTGGAGGGGTATAAAATTTTGCCAACAAAAAGGCATGCCTTACTCTTTAAGGGTATGGTCAACAGATAAGTACTTTTTGCTGCTATTTTGCATTTCTAAATCAATGTTAATACTTAAGTGCCATACTACTTTAGTGAAAGTTCAACTACTACAGAAATGTTAATACCTTACAATTGTTGCAAAAAGTTTACAAGAGGAGAAAACAATTTCTTCTTTTGCTCGGCAAAAATCCTTAATGTGCTGCAGAACAGAGTGTAACGGGGAGCACCAACCCCTCAAATCCTCCTCTGACAGCACCCCTGATTGCTTCTCTCCTCGCTCTGTTCCATATCTTAGCAGTCATTTCTTTTCTTCTTTTTATTGCCTATCTCTTCACTTTTGTACATTTTCTTTATCTTGTCTCGTGACTATTCGTCTGAATTCATCATAAGACCATTTTCATATCCCCTTTCTTCTTTTCCTTGCAACTTTAATTTCAAACCAATTAGATTTCTCCATTTGAAAGCATTCATAGCATCATTTATACTCTAATTCTATTTAGGAAATTCCCTTAATAAAACTGGAACAGCACTAAAAAAGATCGGAAATGCAGAAAAGGACTTTATGCAGAAGACAATCTCACATTACATTCATCCACTGAAAACATTTCTTGATAATGACATGAAAACTCTTGCAGTGAGTAGATTTATATTTTGTTTGAAGGCTCATTGGAGAATTGCTACTGCTGCATGGTAATATGTCTCTTGATGCATTTTCAAGTTTGTTTCAGAAAACAGACAATAGAAAACAGAGAACAGAATAAGAAGCTGCATCAGTTATGCTTTATACAACTCATACATTAAAAAGTTATTTTTGATAAAGTTCCATTTCACTATTGCAATTGTTAATTTTGAGAGCATATGATTTGACACACACAGGAAAGTATATATATAGGAAATGTGTCAAATTGCATAAATTCTACCAGAACTAAAAACATTTCAATTCAGTACAAGAAATGTGCAACAACTGCCCTCTGGAACCTAAGTTAACAATTTTTATCTGTTTAGGTTTTTATGTAATGGAAATTATTCAAGAATGGGCAAAAAAATCAGTTGAAAAAAGACAAACAAGGGTACAAGGCCTATCTTTGAAATATAAGAACAATAGAAGCATAAAAACGCAACTGTTGTTTGAAGGTAAACAAAAATCCTGACTCCTTGTTGTGAAATTGTGTCGACACCCAACTGCTCATTTCCCATGAACTGTTTTCCAATCACTGCCATGTTATGCTGCCTTTCCTTGACCGTTCAATTTGTAAACAAAACTCATATAAATTTTAAAACCGAAAAAAAATTATATTTTGCCGGAGCTCGACATTTGTTTGAATTGTATGTGATACTCCTATCGGTATTTATCGTGTTTTTCATCAGCATTCCACCACTGAGTAATAACATAGTTAAAAAAAGAGTCTAAAATTTTTCTTTTTATTGCGAAAAACGTGATAATTTGGACACTTATGTATATTTTTATAGTTAATGGGTTACGTAAATTACAATTTTTCAATTATCATTTCAGAAAGAAAGACGAGTATTAGACATCGCCAGAATTGATCTTGATGCTGCAAGAAATAAAGTTAAGAGAGCACAATCACCAATAAGACTGAGAGAGGTAAAGCAATGCCTATTACTAAGTCGACTATTCGTGGGTATTTGTTTGACTGCTCAACATCCTTATGAGATAGTTATTATAGCGTAGCTATTTCACAGCTGCATGATTCATGAATCATTGATCAAGAATCATCAATCACCAATTGAGAAGAGAAAGTTTGTTGACTTTGGAAATTCGATAAACACGCAACCTATAATCGCCAAATATAATGATTTCGCTTTTATTACTTCAAAAAACCTATCAAACAAGTACATTCAAGCTCTCATATTGTGGTAATCGCTTGTATGAAATTGCATTAATTTTATCAAATAAAATGTGAGTGAATAGTTTTCAAATGTTTTAGATCTAAAAGTTCACCTTGTATGTGCAATTTACATCTAAATGTTCAGCCTTATTGTTTTGACTATCTTAAATGTATTTGTGTTTAGTCGGCTTTTGTATCCATATTTTCTTTGCTATTTATTTAGGCCGAAGGACAATTCCGAGTGGCACAAGCAGATTTTGACAGGCAATATGAAATAACAAAGCTTCTTCTTGATGGCATCAATTCCACTCATGTATGTTCAATACCAACGAACTATAATTCATAGTTTATTATCATGATTTTTAACGAAGTTGAGAAAATTATCATGAAAACTTACGGATGATGTTTACGGGTAGCGCTGCTAAGAAACGATATTTAAAAAATCTGTGTGTCCTTATTTTTCGGGGTATTTTAGCTTTTGATTTTTATTGGTATGGTGTAATAAAATTGTTTAGTGTCGCATACAGATTTTATTTTGTTTGTTTTGTTTTTTGTCATTAAATCTTCTAATCACTCAGCCCCAGTTAGTTCATGCTTTCTTTCACGTGAAAATGATTGCCTTTGCTATCTGGAAGGTCAGTTCTGAAATTTGTTTACAATACGAACAAGACTTTGATTACGAAAGCACAGTTTCACGAAATGCAGTGTTAATTGGTACATTAAGGATAATTGTTTAAATATTTTGATGCCTTAAATGAACTCAAATTTTCAATTTGTAGTCATTTTAAGTTCTCTTTTCCAAATTCTATTTTAATTTTCCACCGTTTAATTACAGAGCAACCACCTGAGAAACCTTGGCTCCTTCGTTGAGGCCCTTGGCATGTATCATGCTCAGTGTCAGCAATATGTGTCAGAATTACAAAAGGACCTTCAAGGGTATGTTAGCTTTGTATACCCCTCATAGACCAACTCATTTATTTGATTTTTTTTGTCGCGTTCTTGGAATGTTATTTCATTTGAATAGCTATTCGTAATTCTACTTCATACTGATTTTGATGATTTTGACATTCTGATGATGATGATCAGAAATTCTTCCTTAGAGAGCCCCTGAGGGCTGAAAAACCAAGACGCCCCTCCCCCTTCTTAACGGATGATTTACATGTTCCAAAACATTTTAATGTACACGGTAAATTTCAAATACAATACTTTTCTGATTTGAAAAAAAATTACATAGACCTTTATGAGCACACGGTCACAGAAGCTTGCCAATTTCTATCGATCATCGTTTTGGTCCTGTTTGGATGTAGTTTTGCTCTTCTTTAGACACAAGCTCTTTGATGTAGATAAGAAGTCGATCTGATAGATACTTGAACCTCTGATATATTGCAACCTAGGCAGTATATGTAATAGCTTATTCTACTGAAACTTAGAGGGTCTCTCTAACCAAAAATAATCTAAATTGCTTTAAATGTTTTTATGCGTTCAATATGTATGACAAAAATTCCAAGTATTTAAATAAGCAACCAATGTATTCCAAGTAAAGTTAGTATGCTGAATGTATGCCTTTTCCCAGTTTTAACTTCTAAAGACGAATTAATTTCGTGACAATCTATGATTCTCGTTCGCCCTGATTTGCTTGCTTACTTGCTTGCTTGACAAAAATAATGCACATTAAGTATCCTCAGAAATCAATAACCCCTTCTAAATTTCTAAAGAAAACATATATAGTTAATTAGAGATCTATCAGTTTGTTTTTATCATTTTTGCCTCGACTATAATCAGTTGAGCTGTATGCTAAAGAATTACTTTGGTTTACGCATGTTCTGGCTCTAACTGATTGGAAATTTTTGTGCACCGTCACAAGTGATTGCAAACACCCGAGGGCCTGAAACTGTACACTCTAAAATGCAAAAACTTGTATTCGAAATGCGACAACAATTGCAACTAATTAGACTGAATGTGTCAATATTGTGATTATCTGAAATAAGGATTGTTTACATCTGAAGGCATATTGATGCGAAATTAACTATGAAGCCTTATTTACGTCCTATTTTCACCAAAACGGAAATCTAAGTGATGGAAAGCAGCGCGTATAACTGAAAAACTATGCAAACTAAATGAGAATGGCAATTTCATGATCAACCGGTTTAGATCTCTCAAATTGGCCAAAAGCAATAATTTCACTAAATATTGAAAAGTCCAATTGAACAAAACTTTTGATTAAAGTCTTCTTTTTTTGAACAATATTTTCAAACCAGTAAAAACTATATGGAATATTGTATAAAGGCAGTATTAATATGCTTATCATATTAAAGGATAAATTCTTCAATCGTTTTTTAATACTAGAATATAGTGATGTCAGTTTCTGTTAAAAAGCGACTTTAGTTCTATTACTTTTGATGTTGCACTAATGCTAGGCTAAGCCTCAACAGTGATGTGTATTTTTAGATCTTGTCTATTCAATTCAATTTTCTTTGTTTCTTTTGCCAGCTTAACAAGAAGCGCTCCACCGTCAGCTCCTCCACAAAGGCCAGAGGCTCCTCCGCTAAAACAGCCTGAAATGCAGCAGCCAACGCAGCGAAAAGCCAGAGTTCTTTATGACTACGACGCTGCGGATTTAACTGAGCTGTCTTTGCTAGCTGATGAGGTAATCATTTGTTTCCCCGAATTTCTTTTAATTTATCTTCAAGAGTAAACAGCTGTATACAGCAAACTCTGCGACTCTTTGTCCATATATGTCCATAAAATCCCAATTGAACAAACATTTTGAGCAAAGTCCTTTTCTTTAAACAATATCGTCAAACCAGATAAAGCTATATGGAATATTTTCGAATTGCATTTGTGGAAAAAGTGTTGGTCCATGGGAATTTTTCGGCTCCCAGAATTCTCAATAGGCTCAATTTATACATAACAGTTGTCTATGCTGCTAGTTTTTGGTACAGATAATGTTTGTCTAACACGGTCCGAGCAATTAAGAAAATCTCTTCCTCCCCTGTTGCTGTCAGCCAAATCTCTGCGAAAAAGCAACTGCCCTACATTTTAATACAAGTTTGATTCAATGTTTGGGGATATATAGGGACAGTTAATTGTTTTCAATTACAAATCTCGTTGAATATTCTTTATTGTATATACTTATTTCGGTTAACCAGCTTTCTCTAAATCAATTTTTAAATCTGAAAATTAAAGGTAAATGAAAATATGGTGTAAAAAGGAAATTCTGAAACAGCAGTCTATTTCCATTGTATCCAGTTGTGTCATGGATGTATTCTAAACACGTGTTTCCTTTTTAGGTTGTCGTTGTGTACTCTGTTGAAGGGATGGATTCTGATTGGATGATGGCAGAGCGTGGATCGCAGAAAGGCAAAGTTCCTTTAACCTATCTTGAACTTATGTAAAAGTTCTTTGCTTGAATGGTACCAAGACATTCACAATATTACCTTGCTGTGCATCATTTCTGGTAAGTGCTGGACCAATGACAGCTGGATATGGTTGTTTTTCTTCTTGGGTCAACTACGATTTCGGAACCGAGAAGATATTTAATGCACTTAATAATTCACAATTCTAATTTTTTTCTTATTCAAAATAAATTGGTCGCTGATGGACAGTTCAGAAGCCTTTAGGACAGTATGACTGTCAAATATATTTCCCACATTTCAGTAGCTTATGTGGTGCTGTAATTTCAACCGTGAATTTATGTTTGAATCGTACATTATTTGCAGGATGAAATCGCTCTTTCTTCTCGCACCCTCTGAGCTCAAAATATTGAATACAACCAATTTGTCATGACCCAAAGATCTATCCCACAATGTGCCCGATTCAGAGCCGGATCTATTATTGTCCCACTCTGGTCAATTATTTTCAGAGCTTGGACCATTATTTCCTTCACTTTATATATTATTTCCCAGTTCGATCTTTCATTTTTAGCCGTTTTTAGTCTATTTTTACGAGCTTGTTCTATTGATCATTTATTCCAAAGCCTGGCCTTTTATTTTCATATCTTGGTCTTTTTTCCTCGGGCTTTGTCTGTTATTTTGCCAAGCCTGATCTATTGTATCCCGAGCCCGGTCTACTTTGAGGAGCCTGGTATATCAAACGTTTTCCGAGTTTAATTTTTATGCCTTCTCATTGTTTGTTATGGTCTTATTGCTACTTTTATTAACTCCTTGAAATCTTTCTAGTTAAAAACACCAATTGACGTTTTACCATTAACTCGAAAGCTCAATTGGTTTTATTATGAAACCGTGAGGCTCACATAGTATTTACCATAACATTGTTGCCATATACAATGCCTAGAGCTCTTTGTTGACGGACGAACGGACATGCCACTTTACTTCCTGCTCTTCTACGCAATAACAGATTGAATTCTTAGAAATGTCTTAGTAAGGAAGATTTCATTGCTTATACTACCAAATCGGATAACCTTAAAGAAACAATACGGTTGATGTCCAATTTGTGTAATTTTGCATATTAAGCATGGAATATACTTGTGTCCATTTTAATATCAAAGCCTGTGTCCTTAAAAATGTTTCTTTTGAGAAAATAATTTTGCTCGATAATCCACCATATTTGGAGACATGCTGACTTTGAAGTCAGCAGTTTCTAGGGTCGAAAGACTTTACGCTCACCACGGGAAAGTTCCTTCGCAGTGACTGTCCCATCTAGGATAATGCAGAGATATTTCTTTGCCAGAGGACCTGTAAATTGAAATTGTTTTGTTAAGCTTTTTAGTGAATGCTAAGACGGCGTATTGTAATGTTCTTATGTGCTGGATTTGCATGTTGAAAAGCTGGCATCCTTACCCTGTAACCATGTAGGTATTGTCGAGTCAAACATTTGTGCCTTTGTCATTCTATAGCTTCTTGCATGTTCCCATTGCTGCATTTTTTCCTTCACCTTTTCGTAGTTGGCCTTCACCCGTGCTTGGACTTTCCAGTTATGCAAAGCTTCCCTGTTGTTACTCCATTCGTGTGCTCTGACTCGTCTGCCCACTAAAATGCAGTACAGTAGAATCCCGTTATAACGTACTCGGTTATTACGTACTTTCAGATATAACGTACTGGTGTGCTTGGTCCCGGCAAAAGGCGTGCTTGGTTTTAATCAATTTTTACTTACCCTCGTTACAACGTACTTCAGATACAACGTACTTAATACGCTGGTCCCTTTAAGTACGTTATAACCGGATTATACTGTATTCAAATGTTTTCATTGCTTTTATTTATTTGTTCCAGATCTAAAAATATTTTATTTAGGACACTAGTGATTAATATAGTGCCAAAGTGTGTAAGAACATGCTGACTTACATAAGACCTCTGTGCATTTCAACTGCTTCCGTTGTACAGCAATTAACAGTGGATGTCTTCCCGATGGCAGACAATTTTTCACATCTACATTTGTTTGCAGCAGTCTTTCCAAGATATTCATATGCCCACGATGCGTTGCAACAAATATGGCCACGTAGATGTAGAACTTGTCCCACTCCGATAGTTTCCCGCGATTAAGCGGCAGCAGTTTCTCAAGCCCTGACATAAGGAAAGAGTTTCATAAGAATTTGTCTTACCAGCAGCTATGACAAACCGCTCAAGTACAACATCGAGATGACATCGTGTGTCGCACCAGTAAAATTCTTACTGTGTTAATTCTTACTGCATTTTAACTGACTTAAAATCAATATACCTTTAGATCATCTTCATACGATATCAGATAGCTATGTGTTTATTTTAATCCTAGAGCATTAATGTCGTTAACAACGTTACTGGCAATAACGGTCACATCTTTTATGTACGTTTAAATATCCACATAGCTCAACAATTACGATTCAAATGTTCTAAACAATCGTACTTTCCACGTTTCCTTTGCAACAAGCTTCTATGATTTCCTGCCATGGCTTGAATAATCGAAGGGACAACCTTGAATTTGGTAGTATGTGGAAGCATTCCAAAGTTTGGTCGTCTACCATATCACACTGGTCCAAAAAGTACAGTCGCTGCAACGGCCTAAATATTACGATAACATTCTAACCTCTCAGGAATGAAGAGTTTTGAATCAATTGTCGGAAGAATATAGCAATTGAAATTAGTTCAGAAGGCTGGATGTATATTGTTAAGAAGCTAAATGGTATTTGATGAAACAGAGCTACATATGACATTACTGTATTAAGGTTGATGGAGCATATACGAAAATGAACAAACTGAGAGGTTGGAATCAATATACGTTAATATTCTTATCTAGATTGATTAAATGTCAGTGCGATAAAAGTGAGACATAATTTAACCTGAATACTTTGCAGTGATGGAATGGTACTGGATTTTGAAATGAAATCTGATGTAATCAACGTTTTTAATCGACTTTTCAGTTGTCATTTTAATATGCGCGTACACATCAACGGGTTTTGAAAGATTACTGTCTTTCGTTTACGAATCTCCCTATTTCCTCTTGATGCATAAAGCACCAGAAAGAACAGTAATATAACATACAATAATTTCTACTGTTATGACAATATGGATAGAGTGAATTCCTAAATTAAAACATTTACGTAGGTATGCCTGTAATTGCTTCCAATTTTTCCTTTAACTTGGTAACTGTTGTTGATGATGTTAAGTCGCTAACGGTGTAGTACTCATGTAAGTTCTTCACATGAACTCGTAGTTTGAAGTTCTTTGCTGATCCATAGAGTCTCCCTCTAGGTACAATGTTATATGAGAATATTTCATGTATCTTTGGGATGTTCACGTTTGTAGCCATGTTAACATTCCTCCTATCACACTGTTCCTTTCTGCTTTTATAAGTTAAAGACCACCTGATTATGACGTCATCTAATTTATCAATACAGTATTTTCCTCGTTTTGAAAGCATGGGTTTTTACGTTTTCTTATAAAGATTCATGAACTAATTGGTGTCTTTTTCTTATAGCAAAAAGTGCCTTGTTGTAAAAACCCTTAAGTTTCGTGGTACTCATATTTTCTAGATATTTGTGTGACAGAAACCAAGGTATTTTCGATATTTCCTGTCTAGTGATTTTTCTGAATGCTGAAAGAAACATTTTTATAAGTATTAAAGTATAAAAGTAAACGCAGCATGATTAACATGCCATCCTAAATTCTGCCCCCTCCCCCTCCACTACGAGCAAACGATTGGAAATTTGTCTTCGAAGCATTGGCATTGTGTCTTCGGAAACTTTCAATGCCTTCATAGCGTTTGTATTTGAATTATCACTGACTTTCACTTTTGAAATTACAAAAATTCCAAAGATTTTAAGAAATTAAGAAAATGGGTGTGTTATTGATATTTTGTTAAGAGTTTGTTCCTAATGCCAAGGAGCAATTACCAGCAATCAAAAAATTACCCACAATTAACTCCGCATAATGCAATGGGGTCACTTTTTTGGCTCCATGTTGTTGTGGAATTCAAGTTTCGACTGATGTTTGCAAAGATATTATGTTCAGCTTGTCATTTATTCATATGACATCAACCAAATAGAATGTCATCTTTTCACAATCACACACACACACACACACATTCTGAACAAAACCTTGCCACTTCATCTTTAGCAGTAGCCATATTTTGATACTATTCACCAAAGAAAGTAAGATATATAGTATAATTTTCTTTTGCCCCTCCGTCACCTTCAGTAAAATGACTATTTGAATCTTTAAACCATCTTTTGCTAATTAGAGTAAGCAGAGAGAACAGAGACAGAAAGTAAAAAAATTTTTCTTTCTATTGAGTTAATAACAACATATATAGATTTTATGAAGATTTTATTTTATGTTATATTGTATTAGATTAACATTTTGGCATTTTTACTTAAAAAGTTTAAAGAAAGAAGTAACATATTACTAACATACTTCACTGAAATAAATTTGTGGTTTTAGCAGTACACTCACTTTTTCCACACAAAATTCTAAATGCTTTAATATATCAAAAATTATAAGAACGAAAATCTAAATGATTCAAAGATACTTAATAGGTCTTTTACTTTTTTCTGATCATAAATGATATTTTGCAAATTACTGCTACCATAAAAGTTAAAACAACTTTTATTACAAATTACCTCTACCATAAAAACAAAAATTTTCAAGAGCTGCAACCAAGAATTAATTATTCTTAAACTTTTTTGGATTTAAAAAGTTGCAAAGCTTCATCAAAACTAGCTTATAGTTGAATTCTATTTACAGAGCTGCTATCATAGCAAGAACAGAAAAATTACCAAACCAACTATGCAAAGAGAATTGAATATAACCATTAAATGGGCATAGAACTGGAAAATAAACAAACTGTTTTTACATCTTCAAACTTTCAGTTATTGCAAAGTCATTTACGATTTGATCCTGACTTGAAGTAAAAGTCAATGCCTCTCTGATTCCTTTGTGTTTTGGGATCTCCACCTTTACTTTGTTTTTGTCCTGCTTTGTGTTTGTGCTTTCCCCATTCAGGGGCTACCACAACTGGCCTAGGGTAAGTCTTTCCTAACTCAACATTTGCTTGTTTTAAATCTGTAATAGGTACAGTCCAGGGCATATGAATACTACTATCATTAATATTTGAAAGTTCAGGCACCCAGAGGCGTACAAAATCACCATTGCCATCATAGTCCATACCTTGCTTTATCATGTTAAATTTTCGGTTTTCCCTTGGGTCATTTCCAATACCAGCAGCATAATTCCAGTTGCCATAGTTACTACAAACATCGTGGTCAAGAAGCATAGACTCGAACCACTCTGCACCAAGCCTCCAATCTAATCCAAGATCCTTTACAAGAAAACTTGCTACATTTTGTCTTCCACGGTTAGACATCCACCCTGTTTCTAGCAATTCTCTCATGTTTGCATCAACAAATGGCACCCCAGTTGAACCTTGGCTCCATTTGTTAAACAGGTCCATGTCTTTCTTCCACTGTACCTGTCTACCCATAATTCCAGATGGGTAGAAGACTCTGTCACCATACTTCCAACAGACAAACTTGAAGTAATCTCTCCAAATAAGTTCAAAAATAACCCAGTAGGTTGAGTCATTTGCAGTTTTAGTAGACTCATACAGTTTGATATCATTGTAGATTTTTCTAGGTGAAAGACTTCCAGAAGAAAGCCAAGGACTGAACTTTGTTGAATAGGCCTGACCTATGAGTCCATTTCTGGTCTTCTTATAAGTAGCAACAGCATCTGTCTCCCATAAGTAGTTATTAAGTCTTTCAAGAGCAGTAGTCTCTCCACCAGAATACGGAAAAGCAGACCTGCTATCTATCTCAACATTTTCATCTTTCACTCCAAGATCTGACAAATGTGGTATTTCTCCCAAATTACCTTTTACAGGTGGGAGGGGCTTTAGTCCATCTGGGACAGGAATGATATGTCTGACTGTGGTTACATTCTCCACTTTTTTGCGAAATGTAGTATAAGTGTCTGGAATTTCATGGCAAGAAAAAGGAATATCCTCAATATGGAAGAGGGTTGAGCCCCAAAATGGTTTTACCTCAATACCCATTTTCTTGCACATAGTTCCTAATTGAGATTCAACATCAATTTCCTCTCTAGTTACTTCTTTCTGGTACACTACTGAAGTGACTGGTGCTTCTTTGCTACAAAGGTCTACAAGCTCCTTTATGGCGGATACTGGGTCTTCTTGACGGATGATGAGATTACTGCCTAGCTTTTGAAAAGTTGCTTTCAAGTCCTTCACACATTCAACAAGAAACTTTGACCTGTATTTTCCAGTTTTAGGAAAACCAAATTTGTATGTACCTTTGAAGTGATTAGGATCAAAGCAATAGAGTGGTATGATGTGGTCTGCATTTCTGTTTGCCCAATGTAGGCATTCATTGTCATGCGTCCTGAGATCATTTCTAAGGAAATAGATTACTGTTCTTTTCATTGCCTTAGCCATAATCACACAAAGGCCTGAAATAAAAAGTTTCAAGTTATGACAAGTGTACTTGATAAGGGATTACTTTACATTATAGCCAGTCTCAAAACATTTTGTTAATTTAAACAATTTTCAAAATCGAGTAGTCCTATGTAATAAAATTTGTTATATAACAATTATAAAATCCTGTCTGTGTAACGATTGTTAAACAAAATTCAAATCTAGAGACGCTCGTTGCTTGCACAAAACTTTAAACAAAACTGTATTTCTGAATCTTAGTACGTAAAAAATATGTCAAAATACAGTTTTACCTTTAATTTATTGAAGTTGCGTGACCACTTCTTCGTGACCACCACTACGTGGATTTTCTGTTTTTCTCGAAGTTGTGTTTGTTGCTGTTGTTGTAATGTTTAGGATTCGTAGTAGAGAAATAGCAAATCGGGGGGTACAAAGGAAAAATGATGCAGGATGGGTAATGGAGAAAATTTGGAAAATGGTCTTAAATCAAATGGCTCATATTGCAATATATGTTTCATTTTGCTTTGTTATAATTTTTCTGCTTGCAGTTTTGAAGTTTCAGTTTTTTCTGTCATGAATATTTGAGTTTTCTTTGTCACAAAAGAGTCATTTTTTCATGATCATCCTCCCTGTAGAGCCTCGTTTTCGCTCGGCCTAGAGTTACTCATTCTTTCATCGATATATTTGTGGTTGGTGAATGTTTACTGTTATGCTGGAGATATAACTTGATAAAAATGCCTAATTTTATAGACAATAGGCAGTCGGTAAAGGTGACAGAAGGTGTTTTAGAATCCAGTCTTCTTTATCCTTACGACTACGGTAAGCACCATTCAACTTACTACAACCTTGTCAACTGTGTCATGATGTAAACCAAAGGAAGGAGTTTTTCCGCTTAGAAACTGCATGTTTTAATCAAACGTTTAAGGTCAATCCTGTTTGAGAGTATTTAATTATACATTTTTTAGCGTTTTTAGGGTACAAGTCTACATTCAAAGCATGGGTGCCTCTATTTGACGTTTTATTTGGGGGTCCAATCCTTGCTACTACTTGGGCTAGTAAATCAAACATCAGGAATAAGTGACTAGTTTTACAGAGAGTTATCTACATTTACATAGCATTATATTTGTACCACATATCTTTATTTCTGCTGCTGATTTGTATTTTGATGCTAGAAACTCCAACAAGTTCCAAATGTTCAAAATAACTATAAATTCCAAATGCTATAAATTCTAAGCTTGGCCTTTGCGTGCCAATATAGGCCTTTAAATTTCAATTTTTGCATACTTTTACAAATCTTTCTACTAGTACTACTTATGTCATTTGCAAAGTACTTGTAATATGGTTTTCTATTTTAGATTCTTTTGCTGAAAAGTTAAATGATGAAGATAAAAATTGGGATTTGGAGAGCATGATATCAGATCCTTTTGAAACGCTACAAAATGTAATTACAATTTTATTATATGTTTTGAGTCTTGTTTCTC
The DNA here is from genome assembly GCF_057945365.1 of Rhopilema esculentum. Taxonomy (NCBI): domain Eukaryota; kingdom Metazoa; phylum Cnidaria; class Scyphozoa; order Rhizostomeae; family Rhizostomatidae; genus Rhopilema; species Rhopilema esculentum. The sequence continues at coordinate 5,192,333 of NC_142825.1, forward strand.
CTTAATTTATTAGACTATGTTAAAAGTTTTTATAAGAAATGGGAGCATTTTGCAGTGGCTTGGAAACTTGATTAATAATATAATGTTAAGAATCAAGAGCTGAGGTGGCCCAACCACACTAAGGAAATGAGACGTGTCTGGAAATGAAATTTTTGACTATCTCAAATTTTGGATTTTCAAGTTCTTGAAATGCTAAGTGCCAATAAAATAAATGTTCCCTGAAAGTTCCTTCACTGTGTTTGAAATTTCAAACTTCATGGTTTTTCTTCAAATTTCAGGTTAGGTTTTTTACAACTGATCCCTACCGCTGCTCTTGAGCCACCTTTAACCAGATTAATGAAAAAAATAGTATTTTCAAATTAGATTAATGAACAAGAGCAGCAGTGCTTATAACATTAAGTATATGTAATTTATCTGCCATTGCAGGGTTGTCGCCACTCGGGGTTTGGGGGTGTAACACCCCCAATACTATCTCAGTAGGAGATTTCAGGTAAAATCTGCTCAGTGGAAGTAACGCTTTAGGTATTTCAGAGACCTTCATGTCTTAAAATCAATAAAGGCTCAAGGAAAGGTAGTTGCTTCCTTGGTTAAGTATGATGTTCCTTGATATGAAATAAAGTTAGCATATTAATGATTTGAAGATTTCCTGTTGGCACTAAATCGAAAAATCCAGGCCCTCTTTAGGTAAAACTGTGCCTTGTGTCCATTTTCCATAAAATTTCTCAGTAGAATCTTCAACTGCAATTTACAATGAGCTCCAGACAATGGTGGCACCAGCCACTAAGCTCTGAGGGGACAAAGCAAAAAATTTTAGGCCATGCCCTTTTTAGCACCAGAAAACGCCCTTTTTCCAGCAAGGAATGCCAATTTTACCTGAAGGTAATGCCAATGATTAACTTTTGGCTTTGTGAAGGCAGTTTGAAAAATATGGTATTACATCACAAAAGTACGTTGCCAAAATATTACCCCTCCCCAACATTTTCTCATCAAATTTAGACAAAATATAAAATTGATCCTGCCGAGAACCAACATGTCCCCCCAGTCTCCCTGTGGTGCTGCTACTGCCTCCAGATTTTTTCAACGTTCAAAAGGAATGCTAAGATGGAAAGAGGGGTCTAAATTGACAACCAGTGCTGCGAAGACCATGGGGAAATAGTACCAGTTGTTTTTATCTGCTGCTCAATTTGTTTGCAAAAATAAAAGAATTTTCAATACAATATCCTTTGCCTGTTCTGATATATAGATTTGACAAAACTATAAAGAAAGTCTGTTATTATCTGATAAAAATGAAAGTTGTGAATTATATGCCACAGAGTTAGATTGTCAAAATGTATTGCAGAGATTTGTGACAGCAACTAAAGAATTTTATGTAATTATTTTTTAATCAGGTAAGTATGTAGTCCACCCCCCCCCCCCTCCCAACAAGGCTTACCTCACGACGGCCCTGTGTCATTTACCTATAAGTGCTACCTTAAGTGGCATCATTCTGTCAAAAACCAGTTCAGTCTTAATCTGATTCCCCCTTCTGTTAAATTCATGCAGTGTCAAACTGTTTATCATATTACACTAAATTCTTCTCCCAAAAAAACATCCAATCTTTCCAGAAGAATAACAGCCAGAGCATGAACCATAGAATACCAGCCAATATGATGTATATAGGAATACTAGAGAAGTATTGAAGGCTGTTAGATCAGAACATAAATCTTCTCCATTTCAAATTCCATCTTATATCTCAAGCTACTGATCTTTCTTTCATCTTTGACCACTCTCTTCCTATGGCTTCTAAAATTTGAAAAACAATTCAAAGCAACATGCACAATAACATTTAAAGTTTTACTGTCAAATATCTGAGCAACTCCCTTGCCCTGCTAAAAACCTATAACAGAGTGCACTTGTAATCCGGAGTTGTCACTTGCAATACGGACATAGACATAATCTGTCTGAAGATTTCATGGACAGAACCTCATAGACAGAATATGGAGTATTAGCCAATCAGATAGTAGTTTTCTATTTGAAGAAATAGCGCATGGCAGGGTTCCAAAATATGTGTTAACACCTTGTTCAGGTGTCATCAAGTATTTGCTCATAGATAACTGTTTGCATAAAAGCTCCATGTGGTCTGAAGGAATGCACAACTAAGTAGGAAAGACAATAGAGATGTACTTCCGTGCATTGCAACATTCCTAAACCTGCCTCTACCTTATCAACATGCAACAAGAAGCGACATCAGTAAAATAGAATTTGTTTCATGCCCTTGTCTTTCCTACTACTAAAGTACCATGAGCCCCCTAGAAAAAATCCAAAACAATTTGATGCACTAAGCGACGATTAATTATGATTTTAACTGCGATTTCAAATTTGCCTTCACTCATTCAAGCTGGGCATCGACATCTTCGTTTGAAAATCCCAATGCCGTAGAAATCACAACTGACTTGAACCGTGTAAGATAAAAGAAATCGTACGTTTTCCCGAAATTATGGGGCTTGGAAACAACTGAAAGTGTACGTCCAACCTATCCGACTCGACATGGAAATTTTATTCAGTTCTATCGATAAAACTGAAAGTCCCTTACCCGTGGCAATGGAAATAAAAAACTCGTATAAAGATCTTGTAAAGACTTACCAAATAAACTCTTTCTGCCGTAACTTTCCTGTATATCTTGAGATGCAGTTTACAAGAGCAACAAAACATAAATGAAGGCCTTTACAGTGTACCCGCCAAATATGAGGCATATTTCGCGCCAAATCCTACAGCTTTCAATTTAACTGGTTCACATAGACATATTCGTTTTCCTTATTTGTTTTCTAGTGGATGAGCTGCAATAAAGAGCTCTCATTGGTAGAACCTTTTTGACCACAACTTTTGATTGGGTATTGGGAACTTTTCAGTCTACCTACGGACAGAAAGATCCCTTTCTGCTCAGCTGATTAGTCAAAATATCTGTCAACCACGGGAATCAACGATCAAAATGACCCATCTTATTATGCATAAAAGTAGTAAAATCAGTGGCGTGCTTGCAGAGGGAGGGGGGGGGGCGAAATATCAGTATTCATTTAATTTAACTTATTTTGACTTTTATCTCTAAGATTGGATTCTCGTCGCCGTTTTGCTTTGTTTCTGAATTTTACTCGTAAATAACTTTCAGTCAGTAGAAAATTTATTTCAGAGAAAGCTTGCGTTTTTGAAAATTGCTTCAAAAGGTGCATTTCCCAGCCAATTAGATTCAAACAAATTGGAAAGTTTTCTTTTTCTTCGGCGGCAACCATGGTGCTGCCCCTGAAAGATAGTTATACCCTGGGATTGTTCCGATATGTAGCTCTAAAGGGTTGGAAGTTACGAAATCTTATAGGTATTGTCCAGATCCTCCCATGAGTCTAGAGCGATGTTGTAAATATTTGGATGCATTTTCCTATAATCTCTAGAAGGTCTTCTATGCAAATTATTGCCGCCAACCATGGTGACGACTTTCACTAAACTCTTGAACGATCTTAGTGCCCCCTCCCTACCCTCAACTTCTCTAAATAGTGAGGTCCATGGTTATCACTATTTTGCAGTTTGATGCTGCTGCAACGATACTGAAAATACTGTTAGGTATTGCAAAGAATAACATTCTCTATTTGAAAATTTTCTATAACGTCCCTGAAATTGACTACCCTATCCCCTCTCATTTGAAGGGTATACCCTGGGTACCAGAGCCACAAAACTTCCAGCACGTAAACAGAAGGCCAAGCAGACAAGCGAAGGGCCCTGGTACCCAGGGTAGCAGGGGTAGTTTTATTTGTTATGTACTAAAATGCAAAATGGATACAAGTTTATTCGTGTCTTATCATTCTTATCTATCAAACTATTCGGTGAATATTAACCTGGTTTGTTATGATTATGTTTAGCCAAGCACTATGCACGCGACACTATTTTTTTATATGTATTTTAAGGGGCTCCAAATAACTTTGGGCCCAGGGCCCCAACAAACGTAAATGCGGCCCTGGTCTGTTCCCTTTTTTCATCTAATAAAAAGAATGTTGCATAAGCTCTGTTTATGAAAAAAAAATTGTAAGGACACTAGCCTTAAAATTGGTCAAATGTTTAAAACAAATCGAGAACAAGCTGAAGCTGAGCTACTTTAAAATTTTAGTGGAAGTTTTTGCCATCAAGGGGTGCTTTTTCGGTGAATTTACAAGCTTGTTAGCAAATAGAGTATGTATCACCCCTTTGTTGGCATATGAGGCCTGGACACTACCCCCTCCCAAATTACAGCACGCTAGATTACGAAAATCCAGCATCGAATTTTCAGAAAGGACGAATTTAAACAACAATGTTTTGAAGAGTGTTAAACACTAAGTGGATTTTAGTGCCATACCCTTCAAGTTCATGGAAAATCATGGAAACCCTTGTTTCCAAGTTCGGTTTTTAATTTTATGGTAAAGGATATAAAAAGGTAAATAAAGCAAAAACCGAACAGAAGCAAAATTTACCAAATGACACAAAAATATTAAGGGGAACGACCCCCCCCCTTCGAGATCAGGGCCTCCGGCCAAAGGGGCCATGCCCCTCACCTTTTTACAAAGCAATAGAGCATTTTTAAAAAATTTTTATTATTGATAAAAATCTTTCTTGCCCCCCCCCCCACTTTTCAACCTGCGTCGGAGCCCCTGGCTGAATGCGAGGAAAGTATTACGCAATCCAGACCAGACCAATTCTCTTCTTAAAGCGAGGGAATTTGAAAATAATCAGATACAGCGAGCTAGTCTTGTAATGCTAAGAGGGCATCACGGTATGAAGCAGTGAAAGCAGACAGATTCTGTCCAGAGTAGACAGATTCTGTCCAGAGTGGACTGATTCTGTCTATGAAGCGCGGGAATTTTAAAATAATTTGATACAGCTAGCCTTGTAATGCGAAGAGGGCATCACGGTATGAAGCAGTGAAAGCAGACAGATTCTGTCCAGAGTAGACAGATTCTGTCCAGAGTGGACTGATTCTGTCTATGAAGCGCGAGAATTTTAAATAATTTGATACAGCTAGCCTTGTAATGCGAAGAGGGCATCATGGTATGAAGCAGTGAAAGCAGACAGATTCTGTCCAGAGTAGACAGATTCTGTCCAGAGTGGACTGATTCTGTCTATGGAGCGCGGGAATTTTAAAATAATTTGATACAGCTAGCCTTGTAATGCGAGGAGGGCATCACGGTATGAAGCAGTGAAAACAGACAGATTCTGTCCAGAGTAGACAGATTCTGTCCAGAGTGGACTGATTCTGTCTATGAAGCGCGAGAATTTTAAATAATTTGATACAGCTAGCCTTGTAATGCGAAGAGGGCATCATGGTATGAAGCAGTGAAAGCAGACAGATTCTGTCCAGAGTAGACAGATTCTGTCCAGAGTGGACTGATTCTGTCTATGAAGCGCGGGAATTTTAAAATAATTTGATACAGCTAGCCTTGTAATGCGAAGAGGGCATCATGGTATGAAGCAGTGAAAGCAGACAGATTCTGTCCAGAGTAGACAGATTCTGTCCAGAGTGGACTGATTCTGTCTATGAAGCGCGGGAATTTTAAAATAATTTGATACAGCTAGCCTTGTAATGCGAGGAGGGCATCACGGTATGAAGCAGTGAAAACAGACAGATTCTGTCCAGAGTAGACAGATTCTGTCCAGAGTGGACTGATTCTGTCTATGAAGCGCGGGAATTTTAAAATAATTTGATACAGCTAGCCTTGTAATGCGAGGAGGGCATCACGGTATGAAGCAGTGAAAGCAGACAGATTCTGTCCAGAGTAGACAGATTCTGTCCAGAGTGGACTGATTCTGTCTATGAAGCGCGGGAATTTTAGAATAATTTGATACAGCTAGCCTTGTAATGCGAAGAGGGCATCATGGTATGAAGCAGTGAAAGCAGACAGATTCTGTCCAGAGTAGACAGATTCTGTCCAGAGTGGACTGATTCTGTCTATGAAGCGCGAGAATTTTAAATAATTTGATACAGCTAGCCTTGTAATGCGAAGAGGGCATCATGGTATGAAGCAGTGAAAGCAGACAGATTCTGTCCAGAGTAGACAGATTCTGTCCAGAGTGGACTGATTCTGTCTATGAAGCGCGGGAATTTTAAAATAATTTGATACAGCTAGCCTTGTAATGCAAAGAGGGCATCACGGTATGAAGCAGTGAAAGCAGACAGATTCTGTCCAGAGTAGACAGATTCTGTCCAGAGTGGACTGATTCTGTCTATGGAGCGCGGGAATTTTAAAATAATTTGATACAGCTAGCCTTGTAATGCGAAGAGGGCATCACGGTATGAAGCAGTGAAAGCAGACAGATTTTGTCCAGAGTAGACAGATTCTGTCCAGAGTGGACTGATTCTGTCTATGGAGCGCGGGAATTTTAAAATAATTTGATACCTTGTAATGCGAGGAGGGCATCACAGTATGAAGCAGTGAAACAGACAGATTCTGTCCAGAGTAGACTGATTCTGTCTATGAAGCGCGGGAATTTTAAAATAATTTGATACAGCTAGCTATAACTTTAAAACCCTCTGCAATAATGTGAGGAGAGCCCACGGTATGAAAAAGTCGAAGTTGACAGATTCAGTCCAGGATAGGTGTAATTTGTCTTTGGAATGTCTTAATGAGAGAGGGCAAATTTAAAATCGCAGTTAAAATCATAATTAATCGTCGCTTAGTGCATCAAATTGTTTTGGATTTTTTCTAGGGGGCTCATGGTACTTTAGTAGTAGGAAAGACAAGGGCATGAAACAAATTCTATTTTACTGATGTCGCTTCTTGTTGCATGTTGATAAGGCAGAGGCAGGTTTAAGAATGTTGCAGTGCACGGAAGTACATCTCTATTGTCTTTCCTACTTAGTTGTGCATTCCTTCAGACCACATGGAGCTTTTATGCAAACAGTTATCTATGAGCAAATACTTGATGACACCTGAACAAGGTGTTAACACATATTTTGGAACCCTGCCATGCGCTATTTCTTCAAATAGAAAACTACTATCTGATTGGCTAATACTCCATATTCTGTCTATGAGGTTCTGTCCATGAAATCTTCAGACAGATTATGTCTATGTCCGTATTGCAAGTGACAACTCCGGATTACAAGTGCACTCTGTTCTATCTATTTGGAACATCTCTCAATCCTCTTATTGCTCTTTTTGTCACCTGCCAGAAACGCTACTTCACATTGTGGCCAGCTGCAAAACATACCTTAAAGAAGGTCCTTACACATGGTGGAATAACTCTGCAAAACTTCCTGATACAGTCTTTCAAAGCTTTACCCAATAGCTCTCTTTAGGCAGACCTTTCAGTTTATCTCTCACCAGGTTATCTCTTTCATAACAGGAGACTCTTTCTGTCCTGATCTACTTCTAGTCATTTTTGACAATTGCCTATTCATACTCGGGCTGATTGTTGGATACAAAACTAATTTGGATGTTATTGCTAACCACAAGAAAGAGAAATACTTGCCTCTTATTCACAGCCTAAGCTGAGGCTATTCTTGTATCATGTTTGTTAATCTTCCTATCAGTTCTCTAGGTATCTTTGGTATCTTCTGTTTCTCTTTCATTGACATGTGGAACCCTCTAGATATCAGCAAGAATCGTCTCCACTTCATGATCTCCAAACTATACAAGTTAACTATCCATACTACCTATTACATTTTCTGCTGCCGAAATGAGACTTAATAATCCTAAACTTCTGCAATTCTGACAATTTCTGCTACTGAAAACTTCCAAAACAAACAAAGGACAAACAAATTTTCCCTTTTTTTCTCATTTACTTTTATGTGCTTGTAATTATAGTCTTTTGTTTTGTAAACTTAGACTAGCCAATTGCAAATTACCTTCATAATAGTGAAGTTTGTGATTGAAGTTTAGCTTGAATTAAAAATTAAAAGTTTCCATTATCATTATTCTAGATATTATAGAATATTAATAAGATGTATTAATTAAAGAATTTATTTTTTTATTTTATGATTATTGTAATAACTGTCTCCCATTCTTATAGCACTTTCATTCAGGCACCACCACACAGACTCCCTCACATCACTCACCGCCCTTGTATCTTCCACTTTCATTACCTGTTTCTTATCTTTTGTGCTGCATTCACACCATTCCACATCCACCAACACAACCATCGTTTATTTCAAATTTGTAAATTTATCAGCCTGTTTACTTTTGCTTTGATGAAGCTTTGTATGGTGGGCAAAATATTAGCTACTATAAATTTGTCTATGTTTTTTGTTGTTTGTTCTTGGCATGCAGGCCCTTCCCTAAGACCCGGGCTATAGCCCGCGCCCGCGCAAACCCCAGGCCAAAAAAATTTGTGAGGGCTTTTTTCGGCCCACGCAGTTGCTTATAACAACATTCTCATTCAATCAACTTCATCTCACTCCCCAGTGTTTTAACTACTTACCGCTATATACCAGGGTATCTATGAATAACGTCATGTCAAAAAGATAGACGGTTTTAATAAATATCGTTATAAAAAGGACATTTCAGTTTCTCTTGACAAAAAACGTTAACAAACTATAGTATTACCTACTAGAACTTCCACAGCAAATGCTTGTGCATGCAAGGAACAACAGATAGCAAAAAATAGCAACAATGAGTATTATTACATAAGAAAAGAGTACTGGGCAATCGGAAAAACTTAAAAAACCGTATTTCTCGAAGCAAAGACAGAAAAATTCGTTTTCACTCTTGGACTCTTCAACTAGGTAAGAGATAAGCGGTTGGGATTGGTTAATAACAGAGAACCAATCATTCACGCTTTCCAATCTCCCGCATTTATTTCGATCCACTTAAAAATTTCTGCTTACTTTTTGACATTAACCAACATATATACTTTGCGGGTGAGGGACAAAAAAAGTTTCAGTACGATATGTTCCCGCTCTTCTGTGCTGTTTGCAGGTTAAGAAACACTTAAGAAAGAATGGGTATTGGATTTTTCTGTACCGTTAAGAAACTGAAATACTCAACATTGACCTTCAATTTTTATAGAAAAGAAGTGTATTTCAGTCAAATTTTCTTGAATTTTTAAGGCAAATCAACTTTATCTTACTCTTTAAAAAATACTTTATTCCTCTATATTTTTTGAATAAAGATGAGTTTTGTTGGATCCCACTCAATAACTCTGTCTTCCTACACAAAACTTTTCCATCTTGCAAAAAACCAGATAATCCTTTTTGTCATTGTACGGAGTAGTTATGCACACAAAACTGTTTTCTAAGTTTACAGGTAGGCAAGGTAATATAATTTTTTCCTTGTCTATACCCAAATAGAAGTAGATAAACAACAATTTCTGCAAGGGCTATATAGCCCATGCATAATGACCACCAGGTGACCACTTTTATTTTCCTTTAAGTTGCTGCAGCTTCTATTGGAAGCTGGCTTAAGTATGCTATGTTTTTGCTATTATGTTCTATCTCCAAGCAACTAAGTGTTATAAGGCTTAGTTCAGAGGCAGCTTCCAGAGTTTTGAACCTGTATCTTGTACTCTTTTTTAGAATTTGTCAGGAAATGAAGCTGAAAAGTCTAATGATACATCATGGGATGCTATCAATGCATGGCTGTTTGACTCTTCAGATATTTTGACAAAAGGTGTGTCAAATTTGAATGAATTCTTCTTGTATTTTTGCAGATTCACTAAACCAATATTTTCTTACTTTGCCAATGTATTGCCAGGATTAAGCCAGGTTTGATCTTTCATTGACTTATTGATGATTTTACAAGATTGATGAAATTAATCTAATGATATAGCCATAGTTTTGAGCAAATGCTTTTTGTTTATTTTTCTATTAAATGCAAGCACTTTGTCACTTAATTAGCTTTTAGTTCCAATAGAAACTGAATTCTAAAAGACTTGGAAAGTAATAGCCCAGTTTTTTTAGTTTAGATATGAAGTCTGTAGAGTTGGCAAAAATAAATGCTTTTTAAAGATGTGTTTTATACACTGTCAAGTTAAACCTCCTGAATTATATTTTTACTTCTAGATATAAAACAAGAGTCTTTGTCCCCAACACATACATCATCATCATCAGTTGTCTCTGAAATTGAGGTATTATTATACTCATATGCTGTGCAATAAAAATGACCTAGGCAGGCCTTTTCGTGAGAAATAGCCCATGCAAGTGGCCAAGCATATCATTATTTCTCTTTTGCAAGTGATCGCTCTCATAGTGGTAATTATAATCAACAATGCTAAAAGCATCTGTAATGTTTGCAAAAATTGTACAATCCTGTTATAAGGTACTTTTGTGTGAAGTAATTTCAAATGTAAACAAACTCTTGTGATGATCTTCATTGCACTCCAATACAGATAAAATACCCAATATAAGTGTGCCTCATTTATATGTTTTATGTACATCACAAAGGTCATATAGATGTTTTTGCCGGATGATTGCAAAAGATTGTTCCAAACCTTTGTTGGTTGACAGTGGGCCTTTAAAATTGCTTTTTAACTAAACAGAAGATGTTAAAGGGCTAATGTAGTTCAAATATTAAGTGCCTGTAGTACCCCTATACTTTGTTATGGAATTGACTTTCAATTGCAATTTACTGTTGAGATTTGGTAATTCATATTTTACTAAAGTTTCTTATTTTTGACATACTGGTGTTGTATCGTGTATGTCACTTGTTTTTGGTCACAAAAAATGACTGGAAATGTGTTAGTTGGTGAATTTTTAACCTCAAAATTCACTGTCTTGCGCGGTCGATCACAATTTGATTCGCGAGAATGTTTGGCTTTGTAAGAATGCAAGTGAATAGGCCTGCATAGGTTTAGAACAGCACCAAGTTAGCACCTATTTTGCTATTAATTTTATAATAGGTTGATACAAATTGGTAATCAATATTCTTGTGTTAGTGGTAACCCTCAGTATGTTAAAATTTTCAACACCTTTTCAGGTGAGTAGTTTCATCTGATATGAACCCTCACCTTGAAAGACATTATCTGAGTTGAAAGCCAATGTAAAATGAATAGACAGCAATGGTGTGTGATTAAGTGGACATGTCAATAGACAGTAAAGTTTCACTTATTTAAATAATTGTGCTAGGTGTTTTTTATTGTTTTTATCGAAAGGAAAGCTCATTATTTGATTAAGTTTGCCCACCTTCAGATAAGATCAATAGTGCATTTCCTTGGCCTGTATTCTTTTTATTGTATCTTTATGGGTAAGTGAAAACAAGCAGAAACAGTGCAGAGTCTTGACAAAGATATCCTAAAACCATTGAGGGAACATTTGATTGAATCTAAGCAAGACCTTTTCAAATTATATTCTTTTAATTGTTTGCCTATCTTCACTTTAACTGTAATGTTGTTTCCTATGGGTCATTGAATATTTTTTTATTGTAGATTGAAAATGGTATAGCTTCTGCACCTCAACAGGCAGTTCAAACTTTTGATATAAACAACTTGATGAGCCCACTTGCCACTCAGACCAATATAACTGCACCGCAGCATTGTATTTCTAATGGCGATCTGAGCATGAATGCAGCAGATAGCACTGTGCAGATGTTGAATAATGCAATTCACCAATTATCTGCAAGTTTGAATGATTCCCAGTACAAAGTTTATCAGAAATTCATTCCAATCAAACCAAAGGTAGAAAAGCCTGGTAAGTGGAAACAATTATATTCAGTTTATCTTTTAAAATTCATTTGCTTTTCTAGACATTCAGTGGCTAGTTTTTGCTACTATCATAGAGTTCATCTTACAAGAGCAAGAATCAAGAGCTGGAAGCTAATCTTAACTATTCTATTTTAGCTGGGAAAATTTGTTGTTTGTTTGTGGTTAGTTAATTAAAAATAGATTTAATATCTGTTGTAAAATTGACTGTAATAGGGCAGTATAAAAATTACAAAATGTCATTTATAGGGTGATTTACAATGTTATTCCTCTGAGAGACAAACCTTTCCCTACTCACAGAATAAAATTTGGTAGGCCCACAGCAACTAAAGCTGCTTGATATGCCAAAAAATAGGATGAATGGTTTTAGAAAAAAGAGAGTTATAATGAAGGATTTTATTTTAGATCTAGAAGCATCCATTTTTGAAACATAACATCAATGGATTCCATTTTATTATTCCAGAAATACTAATTTCAGTGCCACTTCAGTTAGGCTGTGCCAAGAAAACCAATGATCACATAATTGCCTGTCTACTTTTTTTGCCAGTCTATCCTAATCAAGCCAATAGGTTTGATTCTTCGGTGTTGGGAGGGAATCGTGACAATCATCAATGAACAGTAATTTAAAAGAGGACTTGTATGTTTTTCGTTTTGCAGACATTGTGGATGAAAAGCCGCCTGTTGCGATTTCGAACATTACTTTTCCTTCAAAAGCATCTCCATCATCACCTAATAGCATTGTAACGGTTAGTACCAAAAGTTTTTCTTTATTATTTTGCTTTAGCTTGTTGTAGATCCCGTTTCTTTTGTAGCTGGCAGAATGCCCACATTTTCTAAGAATTCTTTTTATAATGAGTTCTTTTTGTATTTTGATGGCCTAATTGTAGGTGATGGGATCGCTGAATTTGCTCTGCTAATTAGTTCATAAGCTGTTTCGAGTTATCAAGATGTGACTAAAGATATCTCAGTAGTGGGAAAGGCCACCAAATAAAGATTTGAAAATGAATGGCAGAATGCTTAATCTAAAATGGTAGACTTAACCAAATCATTTTCGAGATATTTTTGGCATACTTTATTTGGAGTGTTTTCTGTTTAGGCCCTTATGTCCGTCAAGGCTCATTATATCAGACCCTTTATGGCACTTGGATCTGGACACTATGCTCATCTGCATCGATCAACCTCGTGCCTTATTATAGCTTTGATATCATCTGACAAAACACGAGTGTATTTAGCTTGGGTCTATTTATAAAAATAATAATAACAGTACTTTGCACTTCAAGATCTATCTATCATTCCATTTATTTTTCGCAAATTAAAATTGAAAGCGATACCCAAGGCGATTAAAATGACTTAATTTCATATAAAATCTAAAAAGTACAATCTATCCCAAATATCTCTTCCTCAGGATCAACTCGCTAATCAAAATGATAAACCAAAATCTTCATCAAAACGGAGATTGAATTCAGAAACAGACTTTGAGGTAAGATTGAATTCAGTATTTCAATTCTAAACCCGAATTTATTTATGATATATACCATTTGCTGTATGGCTCTTGTAATGTATGCGTTAATTGCAATTCTATTTGAAACAGTAAATTTAATAATGTACTTTTTAAAGTAACATACTCTCTGTGTTGAAATATAGGCCTTAATGTCACATGGAAAATGTTGTTTATTATCTCTTAACGTATCTCATAGATTATTAATTTTATTTTTGCAAACATTTTAGCAAAAGAAGTCAAGAAAACAGAATCGAATGGCAAGGAACAGGGAATCTGCCCTGCAATCGAGGCAAAAGAAAAAAGAGGTTAATATCTTTATATTGTTTATCGTTAAACAAATACAGCTCACAAACTATTACCAGGCTATTCATGTATTGTGTCGAGATATAAGTAAATAGGTTATGCTCCAGGTATTATGCTGTATTCAAATATCATATTGTTAAGTGATGTTCTAGTCACTTTTTTATTCTTTACATTGCAGAACGAAGCATTCATGCTGTTCTAGCCCATTTAGCTCGCTTCAAAAAACCAAAAACACCTCATTTTTTAAGATGTTAATGTTATTTCGTGCGATAAAAGTAAGCAATCCAGTTTTTTTATATCTGTGAAAGTAAGCTTGTCTGTACAAATGGTATTCATACACCTCGTGATTCCCCCTTTTCAGTGGATGCAGACATTAGAAATGAGACTTTCTGCTTTGTCAAACGTCAACTGCCAATTGAAATTCGAAAATGATGCTCTAAAAGAGAAGATAAGATCTCTGGAATCAGAGGTAAGAGTCAGGGTATTATTATACCAGTGAGCTGTTCCCTCCAAATACATTCCTGGCAGTTTTGCGTTCCAATGTCCCTTCTATATATATGTATATTTCAAATATCTATATCAAAGCAAATTTCTATATAAATTTTCTGTTATATATCAACTACAAACCACTTTGTTTTTCAAGAATTCCTCAGTAGGAAAATCAATTGTTTGTATTGTAATGTTCTACTATTGAATTTGTCAGATAGCCTATTGTCTTTGGCATTTTTACAACATTCTGCGAATCAACGACAAAATTCTCTTACATGCGATGGGAGTTCGCTCCTAACTGGCTTGTTCAAATATCAGTGTTTAATTTTTAACGTTTTGATAGAACTCTGAGTTGAAGACAAAGAAGCAAATAGACGTTCCTGATTTGGCTAAGAAGACTTCATGTGTTCTTGTTCTTTTCGTGTTTCTCGCTATCAACGTGAAGCCATTAAGGTATGATTTCTGATTCAAACTTCTCTTTGATCTTGTAATTTAACTTGGAATTTTTTTCTGTATCCAAACTTAAGTTGCTCATTTTTTTTGTATTATCGTTATATTATGCTGCTTTAGACTATATTTTAAACTAGTGAATCATAGTATGTTTTCCATGTTATAATGTTATCCATGTTTAAAGCATCAGATATTGGTAGAAAGAGGCTCTTCAATAAGTTGATGATTGCTGTAATGATAATTGTTACATTTTATTCTTCAGATATGTCGTTTTGGCAAAATTATTCTTAATGGTTAATCAAACATATAACATTGTTGAGTTATTTTTGCTACAGTGCGTTCGTTATCTAAAGGCATCGTCTACAGGGCCCTTATTGATAACAATAATCGTAGTATTGACAAGGTTTTACCCTGTATTAATATTCCTCTTATTATTATTATTATTATTACAAGTAATAGCTCTGTAATCAATATTGTAGCAATCTATCGTCCATGCAAGGCGATTCGCTGCAGCCCTACCAGAGCCCAATGCGCCATGGCCGTTATTTACTGGAACACAGCAAGGACACGGACCAAGAAGCAGTAAACCAGAACATTGCTTTCAATAAAGAGGACTCAAAGCGACTTGCTTCCGATGGTCTTATGGATATTTTAGACAGAAATGTCATTCGAAAGATCAAGAGGTTGTACCGGCTTCAAGACAGGATTAAAAGAAAGGAAATTGCTGCAGAAATGCACAGTGTCTCTCTGCAACAGAAAGCAAACGAAACCATGGACGATCCCAACTGCACGATGAGTTGTAACAAGACGGAAGTTGTCAGGTAAGCAATAAATGATCTGAACCAACTAGTAGTTTGACATTGCTATTAACTGCTATGAGGTCATGTTTCACTGAATGCTATCTACTCATCCATTTTCGCCAGCCTGTAGAATTTGCTCAACTTGCATAACCTGATTTTATTTACCTGAGCGCCTTGCTAAATTCAAACTCATTATAATGCACTGAGCAATAGGACACGAATTTGGGAAAGCTGGGGAAATATCATTTAAAATAATTTAATTTCTTTTTAGTTTGTTGATTCACAGAATCAAGCTAGAACCCCCGCTCCCCTTCTCCTCAGGACATCTATTTACAGCCATTTACCTTGTTGATCAGTTTCTATTGGATGTGTTGACTTAGACCCCGTTTACACTAAAGAAAAAAGAACGGAACTCTTTGGTTCCGTGCCCTAAAAAGGCGACGGAAGACCTTGCATTTACACTAGGCATCTTGGTTCCGTGCTAGTTTGGGAACGGTTCTGTTCTTCTTTGGTTTCGCTAAAATGCGAGACTTTTTGGTTCCGTTGTCGAATCGTGCTTCTTTTCTCTAGTATAAACGTTCAGGAACGGAACTTTTTGGTTACGATTCAAAATGGGGCTTAATCTAGGGTGTAGGCGAGGCTTTCTGATAATGGCAGACGTCATTGCCGCGCCACTGCCTATGATTCACTGAAAGTTCCGTTCTTTTTGCTTCAGTGTAAAATCACTGAAAACAGAGGTATCATGCCCAAACAAGAACAGAACCAGGGAGTTCCGTTTTTCTTTCCGTAGTGTAGACGGGGTCTTATATTAACGAAGTATATCTCGTTAGTTTTTATGTATACGTCATGTTGTGAAATAAACAGTCTTATATAAATAACTTTTCGCAATCGGCTAACGTGAACTTTTATTCGGTTCAGCAAGTACTTAATTGTATTTTTCAGGCTAAATGAGGCACTAGAACGCCTTGTCAAAGTACCTAAAAAGAAAACCAAAAAATCAAAAAGCAAGAAACTTTCAGAAAAGGTAAGCTTTCGTTCTTAAATTTGCTTTTTTTTGTTTCGTCTTACATTTAAGTGTCTTGATGAACCCCTGAGAAATTTTTTGTTGCCAAACAGAACTCTCATCCTTTCTTGGACTAAAAGATTTGTTACAACACACACTCGTAAGTTGTAAGCGATTGAAAATTTGAGGTCTTTACGTCCCTTACATTGTCTTTATTTGTCTTGAATGCGAAACATAAACATTTTTATAGAAGTGCTGTTTAACCCTTGTTACAGATAAGCTAAACTTTGGAATGCCCTGCCCCCTTCCCATTTCCCAGACTCTTACAGCCGTCTTTATTCAACACAAAAGTAAACAAACTTGGTCTTTTCTCTCTTGCTTCCTAATCCTTTCTACCTTTCCCTTGTTAGGGCCTAGCTATACGCTCATATGCCTTTCCCTAACACCATCAACTAAAACAAACCTAATCCTTCCAGCAACCTTTCCCATTATTAACAAGAAAGATTGCCTTTAGGCCCCAGACTTATGAATCGAAACATTCATTTCTCGTAGGCCGTGAAGTTAAATGCCTTGAAAACATTACTGATGCCTGGTGTCAATTGCTCTGACTCCGCTAGTAATACTGCCAACTGCTCAAGAAACATGACAAGTAAAGGCAACACATCTGTTCGTAGACAGCCTCCACCTATAAGGTAGGCCTCGTTCTGTTAAACAAACCTCATCTGTAAAGACAACTTTTATCGTTACATGTTACTTATTCGCTATGTTCTTACCGAAATAAATTGTTATCTACAGTAGATAAGCACACCCACTTTATGGAACACAACATTTCCATAATACTGATACTTGCCTTTCTATTATTCTTTCAGTCCCAATAGCCGTGTGACCAAGCCCAACGAGCTGCAAACAATTCAGTATGACTGGAGGTAATGTAACAGTTGCTCTCATACCAAGTCTTGATAATTTCATGCATTTTTCTAGCTACCATTTCTTGTTGATATCATGCACTTCGACCTTGACGAATGAGTTCGATGAGTTCGAATAATGTTTTATTTCAAATGTGCTGCCTTTAGTTAAACTTTATGGCAATTGATAGATACTGCTGCGGTTTAAGCCATCTGCCAATTAACATTAAGTTAGCCTGACACCTACAATCACTGCCAAAATTACTTGAAACACCTAACACTTTGTGCTGTGTTTTTCTATTTTTCATTTGTTTTCTTGAATACTACCACTTCCGCCCCCCTTTCCCCCCAAAACAATGTTGAAAGTATAGAAAAATATCAAACAATCCACAAGAAAAAGCGTACTCCATAACCCCTTTCTTTTTTCTATAGTAAATCAACATTGTTCCTAGGGGGAGAGGGGGATGGCTGAATTTGCCTTTGAAAACCTACGTTAATGTTCCAAGACTTTCGGCAGTGATTGTAGCACGCTTATTGGTGGAATGATAGTTGATCGACAGATAGCTGATGCCCCTTAATTGTTTCTCGATTCCCTTTTATGCCGCATGTCTTGATTGGAGTCTTTTTGCCTCTTGTTGTCAATATTCCAGGCGTTTGAAGATTTCAAAAATCTGCCCATTCCCGACTCCAAAAAATGACAATATACTCAGTGTAACAAGATTAATTTTTCGTACCGACAATGCTATAATAGCAAGCTATTGTATTAAATTCTTATGATATGAAAATATTCCAAACTGCAATTTTATTATTTCTTGGTACTGGAGTACAATTTTTATGATTTTTACAGTTTTTATCCTTTAATCATTGCAATATTAGGGGTTATTATAAAATATCATTTCATGGATTTTTCGTATATGTTTTTATAAAACACAAACTGAAAATGTGAACCTGGAACAGAGTTAAAATGCATTCTGATCATTTTATGTCTTTCATCCTTTGCTTGTTATGAATTATAAGAAAAAGATTTGAATGCATAATGGTAAAATAGGCATCAAATTTGTAAGCTGGTACTCAATCCGTTTGAAAGTCGTATTCAATAAACGCAAGGCTTGGTTTTTTAGCCCCACTACTGCCCCTTTTTTTCGCAATTCTTAACCTTTCTAGACCTTTATATTTCAGTGTTTTCGAAAGATTTCAAAAATCAATCCACCGTGAACCAGATACGTTTTATTTCGTTTCGTTTAGAAGGGTAAGCATTTTACGATTGGTATTGTTCGATACTTGAGCGATGTCTTTTCTTCCTCCTTTTTATGCGTTCTAGGTTTGTCAATATTGCCGTTTGAAATTAAGGTCGCCTATTTATGTTTCTTCTAGGTTCAGTCAATCTCCTCGACTCTTTAGTTTTAGAGCGATCAAACGATGATAGATAAACCACCAAACTTCTTATCTTACCTATCTCTTATTCCAGTATTCTCTGGGCAAAATAAACAACTCATATTTGCTTCTTTTGGTTTTCCTTAGGTTATCCTTTTCGGGCACATTGTCTTATTGAAGGAATCATTGCCTTCATTTCCTCGTTAACTTTTCTTTTACATGTTGTTTAGAACCCGGTTTTAAACAGAGTTAATCACCCCTTTGATCCTATAATTTAACCTCGCTTTCACTTTCTGTCACGTGCAGGCTAACCTAGGACATCCGGGACATTTGTAGGTTTATAAGGGATGCACGAGTGCTACGCCCCCTCTGCAAGGTCTATGCATGCTGCAAACGGTTGTTTGCCGCCGCAGCAATGTTCAATCTTTTAAGTCCCCTCCCACCTGCCTCTTTTTTCTTTGTCTGCTTATTCTTCCAATCTGGCTATCATTCTTTTCCCGAAGACCTTTTCATCTTATGGGCAGGTGCGTCAGTCGGGAAAATGTTCCCATTGGTGACACCGACCTTAGAAATCGGTATTCTCCAGGCAGTACAAGGGCTGGTGCACCTAGCAAGCCCACTTCCTGGACTAAGGTTTTTTCTAGATAGTTAGCCACTATCAGGCACTAAGTAATATTTCAATTCTTGGCAACTGTTTTGGGGCAAATTGTTAATAATTTGAGATTGCAATATAACTACATCACTATTAAAAAGGGTAGGGATTAATGTGATAATATGCGGGTCTTACTTGCACGTAATGAATAATTGCTTACCCAATTGAACGTCTTTTCATTTTTCGCAGGATCATATATTGCTGCCGCCATTGCAGTTAAACGAAACGCAACGTCCTCGTGTTTCTTTTATCTTCCCAAACTCGAACAAAACACGTGAGTATCTCGAATTCACTCCCAGTATATCCGCTACCAGTAAGCCACATTATATCAAGTAGTCAATTAGAACTATTGATTTTGAAGTTAAAGGGGGGGGGGGGATTCAATATTGGTTAGGTTAGTAAAATTTTTGAAACTAATGATCCTGCTTGATGTATTTGATCTTTCATTTTCGCGCATGGCAAGATTATATCACGTGATTATGTGCGTATTTAATTTTGACTGTGTGATTTTGTAACAAATTTCACTAATTCAAGGGACAGCTTCCTGTCAATTTTTGGAAAGTACTCAACACATTCCCATAAAAATTTGAAACGATTAAGCGAGAAAAATATAAATACGATATATTGCTCCTTTAGTCAAATTATTGAAAACAATTGGCTTTTATTAAAAGACGTAGTTGTCAGGTTGGGAAAGAAGTTCACCCGTTGCAATAATGTTTTCCAGATTTAAAAAACTGATTTATGTTAGCTCCTACTTCAAGTTCCATGCCAATTTTAAACACGAGCTAGCTTTTTTAAACTCTAATTGTATGTCCTGTTTAATTTTTGTTGATGACTTTAGCAAGTTTTCTCTGTAGCATCTTCATTTGAAATTTGCTTGTTTTCCTGGTTTGTATTTCTTCAGATGCACTGTTAGTTTTGTTAATTCACCTATAATTAGGACATATTTAACTGTTCCAGTGTAAATTTGACCTCAAATTGTTCTACATTGTGCCAGAACTGCCAATGCTTTTAGATTCTATGTCAGTTCATTTGGGATATTTGCGATCGAGATGATGCCATACCGCATTAAATGTTTTTACCCTGTTTATTCATTACTGATTGCACAATTTTTTTGTAGACTCCATTTGGAACAGTTCTGACGAAAAAGTTTCTTTGATAAAGATTGACTGTCAAGTTATGGATACAAAGATTTTCCAGATCTCGAAGCAAAACATCCCTAGATTCAATTTACCACTGAGCAGCTTCTTTCTGAAACAAACATGATCGATTTTTCAAAGAGAACGTATTTTCTTAAATTGTTTCATAGTATGGTAGTAACTTTAGATTAATATCAATTTAAGATATGTTATTGGAATCCCATCGCACTTTATGTCAGTTTGTTTTAAAGCTAACAAGAGCTTCAGTTGATTGTTAAAGAGTTTTGTTCCTATTTGTTACATATTTCTTTGAAATTGTCAGTCTTCGATTTTTGCACTGTTTTAGTGAAATCTGTAATGTTGATGTTGTAGTTAAAGAGAATTCAATTACGTTACCTTGCTTTTAATTTCCTGTATCGACCCGAGGATGTTATTCTTGGTGTCCTAGTAAACATTAAATATTTAGAATTTGGTTGTGTGTTGTGAATCATAAACAAAATATTAGACCTTCGTCAGTGGCAGGCTTGGGGTAGGGTCTCACGATCTCAAATGATTGATCCCAACTAAACTGTCATCATTTTAGCCTGAATAAATGACTTCCTCACACCGTTGTGCAAACGAAATCCTCCTCTGATGGCTGTGAAATTTCAATATATTAAACCTAGTGACCATATTGCAATCGAAGAGTTTTAATTCATGTTATCCCTTAATACACCTCAAGTTTTATGATTATATCATTTAAGCGTCGAATAAATGAGAAGCAACACGACTAAGAAAAATTTTTCTGGGGATTCCAGTAGCGTGAGCATATAGGTGCTGTGCTCGGATGCTTTATTTTTGTTTTCATTTCATTACATTGTTGATGGAAAGGTTTTAAAGAATAGGTTAGTTTTGGGGTCCAATAGACAATGGAACTGCCATTATGAAACAGTTACGAGGCTTACTCTCGTTCTACTGCCCACGTGAGAAAGAAAATGGCGGATGCTATGTGGTCGACAAAAACACGATCGGTAAGTGCTGATGCACATTCTCTTGTGTTTTTTTAATTAGGATTTTATTCTTTAATAATATGAAAGTAAGTCAATCCAAGATTCTTTGAGTGGATAACAGTTTATGATTGTTATCAGCGCGTGCCCAGTTCGTCAAAAATTTAAGGTGGTAAACAAGATTGTCATTGAATATTTTATTTTCCTTCAGGGTAACGGTTTGTCTCCTGAGCTTTCGAGTGGGGCCAAGAGAAAATGCCAGGCGGGTGCTTATAGTAAAATTGATAATGCTCCCACATCGTCCATTATTTCTCTGAAAAGATAAATGGGTCTATTTTTTGCCAAATATCTTGCTTATCGTCATCCTAGTTCTGTTATCAATACCTTTTTTGACCATATGCAAGAAACTCTATCCAATATTGCCAAAGAAAATAAGATTGCCGTCATTATGGGTGACCTCAACATAAATTTACTCAATTTTGAAAATCACACACTCAAAAGTGAATTTATTAATACTATGTTTTCCAATCACATTCAGTCATTCATACTTCATCAACCAACCAGGGTAACGGAATCAACATCTACTCTCATTGATAACATTTTTTCTAATGTTTTATCTTGCAAGTTCATAAGTGGAGATATCCTAGTTCAAATTTCAGATCACTTTCCTCAATTTTCTATTTTTAATAACTCTGCACCTATTTATGATAACTCTTCCTTTTTGGTTTATTAAAAAAACTTTGATGAATCCAGATTCCTTGATGATTATCAAAAAATGGATTTTGCATTTTTAAATGATGATGATTCTACTGCTAATTACAAATTTGATGAATTCCTAACTAACGTCAATCAGTTTGTTGATAAACATTGTCCAAAAAAGAAATTAAACAAAAAATCATTGAAACTAAGAAACAAACCATGAATTAACTACCATATCCAATGCATGATGAGGATCAGAGACAGAATATTACAGCAGTTCAAAAAATTGAGTCCTGAGAAGTTTATGCCCATTATAAACTATTTTGTAATCATGTTGTAAATGAGATAAGAATTAATAAAAAAACTTACTTTCAAAATTACTTGACAGAGAACAAATCAAATATGAAAATACTCTGGAAGGGAATCAGAAGTGTGATAAAAATAAAATCAAATTATGGAGAAACAATCCCATTCATAACTAATTATAATGGTAACAAGATAACTGATCATAGCACAATTGCTAACAACTTTAATGACTATTTTAGCAATGTTGCTAGCAAAATTACCAGTAAAATACCAAGAAATCCTAATTCTCCACTTAGATAGGTACCTAACTTCTTCCAATGGCAGCTCCTTCTTCATTTCTCATACTGTCCCTGATGAGGTTTCTTTGGTAATTCAGTCACTTAAAAAGAGTAAATCTATTGGGCCTAATAGTATTCCAATCTCTCTGCTATCAGTATTCAGTAAGATCTTTGAAAAGCTCATGCATCAATGTTTATGTAATTATATATAAAAAGCTCATGCAATATAAACTTAGCATTTGTAGTTAATAATTTTACATGTATAACCATTTACCCTGCAAGTTTGATCTTAATCAGTACTACCACACTGATTTTAGAGAGAAAGGTCACAGTCAACAATTGGATTTACCCCCTTTATTGTTGTAACATTGAATGCCTCTTCCCTAGTGATGCATTATATACGATCAAAATGGTCAAGTTCTTAAAGATCGAAATTAAAGACTAAGCAGGGAAACAATAGTCAACCTGACTGCTTTTCCTTAGAAATTACCCTGTCAAATTATGGATAAAAAGTATTGTACTGGAAACAACTTTCCTTAGTATTCTTAAAATAACATGCTAAGAACATTATCATCAAATTAAACATCAGCAAAAATATTTTGCACAAATTCTGAAGGAACTTTAATTTCATCTTTCCACAGTTTTTTATTTTTAATAAATGAAGTTGCATCCTAAAAAGCAGCAAGAATGCCTCTCTTAAAATCATGACCAGATGTAATTATCAAGGCAAAGCTATGTCTAGCAATTTTGTGAGGCAAATATTGAGTACTTCTAACGTCATTTTGTACAAAGATAGTCAGAAATCCAAGCTTTTCTTTCAAAACCATACTTTGATTCTGTACAAGAAACAGAACTTTAGTCTACGAATTGATGCCTGATGTCTTCTCAAAAGTGTTTAAAATTTTCATGACGGTGTTGTCTTATCTTGTTGTCCTTATTTCTCCATTACCTATCAGAAAATGATGGATACACAATTGAGCAGAAGCAATTAAGTTAAGATTCATCATCAAGTCCATAGCCCAATTGGCTGTCGGTGCACCCATGAATTGACGTTCCTCCTCCACTCATTCCTGTTGCAAGTCATACGACAAAGATGTTGGGTGTCACATTCACTCCATTCCTTCATACTCTTCGTGGTCTGCCTCGTCTCCTTTACCTTCCACCATCCCCTGCAGGCGCGCAACTACGGGGGGGGGGGGTCCTGGGGGTCCAGACCCCTGCCCTTTTTCTCAAAAGGGGAAAAGTGCCCTTCTTCTTGAAAAATTGCTTGAATATTTTGGTTATTACGCTAAAATGGTTGGTCATACAGTAAATAACACACTCCGGAGATGTAATGGACCTCGCAGAAATATAGATAAATGATTTAGTCAAACTTCCACGCACTTGTTGAGTCGAACGTCATCATGTTGCAGTAATAGAGTCTATCTTCAAGCCCCAACTCTACAGCGGGATAGGGCCTTTACGACCACTAGTAAAAAAGTTACAAGAAAGAAACCAAGACATTTTTCAAGACTGTCACATAGTTGACAGGGTCATAGAAGACCTTTGCATAAAACGGCGAATGCAGAGAAATATTTGCGGACTGGTATTAGCAAGCAGTAAAGATGGTACAATAAGTTGATGTTCAGCTGTTCCGTTCCTTGTCAGTATTACAAATCAGCTGAAGGCAAGACTTGGAGACAGAAACCAGCTGAAGTCAAGGCTCTTGGAACTGTTCAACCTCCTCCCATCTGTAGTGCGAAGCAAAGAATTCAATAATAATATTTTAAAGAGCAAAATGTCTTCGGATATGGAAGATGATGGGCTGCTTTTCAAAAGTGAGCTGGCGCTGGGAAAAGGAGGTGGTAGTAGGGCCGCCGAGAGGGGGACAAAGGGGCAAATTGCCCTAAGGCCTCGAGGTCTAGGGGGCCTCATAAAGCAATGAATTCCGTTTTTAAATTGAATTTATTAAAAGTAACAAAATTACACTTAAAAATTAAAACATCTTAAACGAATTAATGAATTTAAGCTATTTGC
The DNA here is from genome assembly GCF_057945365.1 of Rhopilema esculentum. Classification (NCBI taxonomy): domain Eukaryota; kingdom Metazoa; phylum Cnidaria; class Scyphozoa; order Rhizostomeae; family Rhizostomatidae; genus Rhopilema; species Rhopilema esculentum. Next base: position 5,216,859 of record NC_142825.1, read on the forward strand.
AAGGGTGTGGTGGCAAAAATTTTTGCTCGCTTCGCTCGCATTGTTTTTTCCGTTCTCCCACTCCCTCCGGCCTCCTAAACCTCTCGGCGGCAAAAAGAAGTCATGTGCATAGTTACATTAAAAGGAAAAAATAAACCACACCTCACCAAAAAATAAACCGTACACCAAAACTTTTCTCTATTGATCAGTTTTCCTTGTCTGGCGTACAATATTTACAGATGAACTGCTCATTTTTTCGGCGTACCTAAACAAATGCCCCGATGGACCTTTAATAAAGTTTAATTTTTCTTAGTGCCCTTTTTGTGTCTTGGACCCCTGCCCTCTGAAATTTCTGGTTGCGCGCCTGCCCTGTATGGTGATTTTTTTGTAAACCATCTGCACGTTTGTGATGCTCAAAGAACTTTTCCTTCATTTTCCTTCCTTCAATTTTCCTTAGTTGTCTCACCATGTTTTTCGCCAGCTCTTCTCTTTAGCTCAACAATCTTCTATAATCTTCTTTATGTTTTCATTTCAAAGGCAGCTATTTTTTCGGTTGTTCTCCAATAATGTGCAAGATTCATATCAATATAGAAAAATTGATATGAACAGTGTCTGCATAAATTAGATTTTGTTATTCATTTTAATATCCTTTGTAATCTAGATCTTGTTTAATTTTATCAGTGCACTCATTGCTGTAGTCTTTCCTTGAGTTCCTGGCCGCTTGTAACATTTCACGTGATTTTCGTACTTAGGTAACAAAATCCCTTGACGTGTTACAATCTGTTGTTCCCAATTCTCATGTTTATAGGTGTGTCGTCTTCACCTGTCGTCATGGTTTTGCTTTTTTTCTGTGTTAATTTCCATTCCGTATCGTTTCGAGGTTTTATCTAGTTTGGTAGTTATGATGCTTAACTCATTTTTTCTGCTGTCGGCCAAAAGTTCATCAGCAAAACGGTGATTGTTGATGATCACACCCAGTGGTGGAAATTCAGGCTTTCATCTGGGGGAGGGGGGGGGGGCAGGCCTACGATTATCCGACAAGATAACATCTTGTGTCATGTCTAATTTTAAGGAAACACATTTTGATGAAAATAGGTGATTTTTTGGCGGGACCCTTAAGAAATTTTTGCCATAATTAAGTAGCAAGAGACAATCCGTTTATGATTTTTGATACCAAGATCGATATCTCATCTAAGACAATTGATGATACAAGAGGTCGACCGATTACACTTTTGATAAGTAGTTCATGATAACAACATGATTGTAGTTGTGATGTTCATTTTATGCATTTTATCTTGTTTTCTTCATTGGGAAATATGTCTGAAAATAACTTTTGTTTGGAAGAATCCAATGGAAAGTTCGGCTAATCTTTACGGATTTGACATTAAATATACAATTCACAGTATTGATTTTGGTCATATATTGTTTGATTGATTATTCAGTACTGGCTAATATTTTATCAGCTTTGCTATGTTCAAATTTTGCAAAAAGGGCACAGAGAGGTTATAGAGGCCCCTGGGCTAAAAGGGAAAATCACCTGCGAGCGAAGCAAGCAGAAAATTTGGCAATTACGCCCTTTAGATTAGCTTAAAATTCCTTTTCAGTACGATTTCTTGGAGTAATTTCGACACGTTAAGCGGTTGACAATTATCCGACGAAAGCCCGAATTTGCCTGAGCCCCCCCAAACCCCCATAATTTCCGCCACTGTTCACACCTCCACATTTGACACCGCCATTAAATTCGTCAAGAGCATCCATCATCACTCTTTCCACAAACAAGTTGAAGAGAATTGGAGAGAGAATACTCTCCTGTCTGACTCCAACTGTAGCAGTAAAAAATCCACTGTATTCGTTGCAACTTAAGATCAGGGATTTAAATAATCTTAGTAATTATTCTCGATCCAATCTACTTGCATACTCTATCCTCAAGATAATAAAAGGCTTCGCGTAAAGCAGGTACCCTTAAATACATTATGTCTAATATGAAGAAGTATGCTGTACCAGCTAATGCAAGTGTGTGATAATTACTTTTTTAGTAAAGGAACTCGGATAGAATGCCAGCATTAATCATAAATTTAATTATCAATCTGCTATGACAGTACGATACGATTTACAATACTAATTGTACTTAACTCTGACTCCTGGAGCCACGACAGCCTAGTAGAATTTTTGCGAACACGCCCTTTTGTTTAGCTTAAAATGGATTTCAGAATATTTCTTGCAGTCATTTCTTGCGATCATTTAGAACGTTTTACTATTTTTAGGCATACTATTGCTACTTTTAGTTAATTCCATTCTTAAAATGGAATTCATTACTTTGTAAGCCCCCAACCCTTAAAATGATCTCGAGGCTTACTGACGTATAAAATTATATATAAAATGGGAAATACCGACGTATAAAATTGCTTTACTGCTAGTAAACTAGAAAAAGATAATTTATCAGCTAGAAGATACCGTAAAATTTATCCATATGAATCCGATGGAGTTACCGGACCCTATAAAAATCCCCTCCCCTATTCGAGTGAGGGGGCCTATTCGAGGGGCGCAAACTTCAAGAAATCAACAGAAAACTCAAACCTTTTTTGAAAAATGTAGGGACAAACAAGATCACAGCCTCCGTTATTGGGTCCAGAACAAGTGAAAATTGTTTGGTTGTGCTTTGCCTATGTGGATCAACATCACAAAGAATGATAGTCGTTATAGTTTTGCACAAGCAAGTAATAGCCACAAGAGAAGAGTGTCAACAGATGGGCAATACTGTGAAGAAATTTGAATGCAAGAAAAGATTTACATTCTCTGAATCAATTCAAAGTTTTTGTCTTAAATCTGCGATAGGGAAGAACGATGCAGTGATGTTTTTTCAAAGGTAGCAAGTGTGATCATGGTATTCTCGGCTGTTTTTGCAGAAAAATTCTTGCTACACCAATTTAAAAAGCAAGAAGCAACTAGTTTTTCAGAGCTTTCTTAAGGAGAGCTTATTTGGAACTTATTCAAGTTTTGTGCGTTTCGATCCACCCTGTTTTGTCAGTTCTAATTGGTGCGTTTCGATCCACCCTTCATTGTCAGTTCTGATTGGTGCGTTTCGATCCACCCTGTTTTGTCAATTCTGATTGGTGCATTTCGATCCAACCTGTTTTGTCAGTTCTGATTGGTGCGTTTCGATCCACCTTATTTTGTCGGTTCTGATTGGTGCGTTTCGATCCACCCTGTTTTGTCAGTTCTAATTGGTGCGTTTCGATCCAACCTGTGTTGTCAGTTCTGATTGGTGCGTTTCGATCCACCTTATTTTGTCAGTTCTGATTGGTGCGTTTCGATCAACCTTATTTTGTCGGTTCTGATTGGTGCGTTTCGATCCACCCTGTTTTGTCAGTTCTGATTGGTGCGTTTCGATCCAAACTGTTTTGCCGGTTCTGAGTGATGCGTTTCGATCCACCCGTTTTTCTCGGTTCTTCTTAGTACGTTTTGATCTACCTATTTTTGCTTTTTCTAACTGTTGTGTTTTGGGTCTCATTGGTTCGTTTCTGGTTCCGTTAGATCCGCTTGTTGCATCTTATTTGTCGGGTATGCTCGTCAAAACAATTTTTCATTTTAAAAAGTTAACAAATGCTTGGAAATAAATAATCACTTCAAAACCATACACAAGTTTTTCTTAACATCTATCCTGTTTTAAAACCATACACTGTTTTAAACAACGACCTTATCTAAATATCTTTATGATATTTTGCCATTAATTAGGGATACTAGATCATATCTTCTTAGTCAGAAAATGAAAATGATTTTTCTATATTTCATTTACATGTTTTTACTTTGTAAACAATTTTGTAGAAAAATTCTATCGCACCTGACAACGACAAGAAGAAGAAAAAGATTTTTTTTACATCTATAATGTCAAATTCTAATTATTGTCCACTTACCTAGACTTTTGTGGCGATTCCCAAGACAAACAAGTAGACTCCTTGTCGAAGACGAGAGATCGAGTTTTGATAAGGGACCAGTCATAATTAATGGCAGGGGGTGGGGTGGAAGATATTGATTTACGTCATTGTCGCTTGATTCAGAGCTGGAATCCGACAGCTGAGCTTTTTTCCCCAAAAGCATCATGGATTGTCAGCTGCTTCCCTTTTTCTCTTCTTTTAAGAGGTTTCCTTTCTTGCTTCTGCCGCACACACCATCTTTTGCAATTAATCTTACCTGGTCAGTCACCACACCCTTTCCTAGCAAAAACTCAAGGCCAGCTCTGTATATTTTGCTGCTCAGTGGACCAGGCCGTGCTGTTGAATTTCGAATGAAGAATCTACCTGCTCAATTTCATCTTGACTTCTTCACTTTTTCTCCTGGAAGCATGGCACCAATTAACGATAAGCAGCTTCTCAGGTCACGTTCAACTATTCTTTTCCTGTTCTTTCTATTTTTCTCCTTTGCACGGAGTTTCGCTTGTCAAATTTCCTGCTGGGCACACTAGCTCCAGCTCTTTTTTCAGCATATCTAGGTTCAAGAGAACATCACCCGTAACTTTGATAAACTTCCCGTAACTTTGATAAACTTCCCTTGCAATAATGCTGACCTTTTTATTAAGTTATCATGGAATGATAATTAATTTGCTTTTCATGTCTTTTTCAAAAAGTTTTGCTTTCAATGTTTTAATTTCTGTCATGAAGATCTCAATTGTTCTCAATACATTTTCCAGAACTCAAGATTATCTGGTCTTTCAAGGAATAGCTGGTATCTGGTCTTTCACTGAAAACTACCCATGATCCTCTGCATATTCTTTTACGTTTGCGGGGGGGATCTATAGAAAATTATTCTTGGATTTATGGGGGCAACATTGTAACTGAATAAATTTGAGGGGGGCGGAAATAACTTCGCTTTTCCAAAAATATCTTCCGCCCCACCCCCACCATTGAAATTTATGAGGGTGGGGCAGAGAAGTGGTCCCAAAGCTTCTACAATAGATCGATGACAAAAGGGTCTATGTAAAAATCTTCTGAACTTGATTGTTGAAATATAGAGAAGCCTCATCCACAAGATATGAACAAGTGGCAAGCATAATGAGTAGGGATCGCTTGGAGCTTATCAAAAGGTTTCTTCACTTGGAATATAATTCAAATGCCCCAGACCCTCAGGATTCCAATAGAGACAAGCTCTTCAAGGTGAGAAAGCTGTTTGAAATGCTGAGGCAGAATTGCTTCAAAGTAAAGCCTGAAGACCAGAACTCTGTGGATGAACAGATGATTCCATTTAAGGAAGAAGCATTCTCCGCCGGTACTTGCCAAAAACCCAATAAATTGGGCTATAAAGTTTTTCAAGAAATCGAGTCAGTGGATTCTGCTATGATTTCATTCTAGATGGTGCGCTAGATCCTAGTAGAGAAGAATGTGATAGCATTGGTTTTGTGTCTGGAGATATTGTGTTGAGACTCTGCTCAGCCCTGCCAAGACAAATGCGCTACAAAGCCTATTTTGACAAATATTTTACATTTTTGGAATCATTACAGAAATTGAAAGGGTGGGGAATATGGGCTGTGGGAACGATGAGGCAAGATCACATGAGAGGATGTGAGCTAAAAGGAGAGAAGGAATTGAAAAAGGAGGGAAGAGGGGCCTTTGATGCTGCTGTTGACCTGAATTCAGGCCTTACAATAGTGAGATGGTTTGACAACCGACAAGTGCATGTTGCATTGAATTATGCATATAATGAGCCTGTTGAAGCAGTAAGAAGGTGGTCCAGCAAAGAAAAGAAGCACATTGATGTGACAAGGCAGGCGATTGTTTGGATCTACAAAGCTGGCATGTTTGGAGTAGATCTGTTCGATATGTTTATGGCATCATATCGCCTTCATCACAGAAGCAAGAAGGGTTATATGAGATTTTCTTTTGGATTCTTGCAACCAGTGTCACAAATGGTTGGTGCCTATAAAAGCGTCTCTGTGCACAGAATGGTATAAAGATCGAAGAAAATAAAGGATTTGCTAGAATTCACAAGTGATGTAGCACACTCGCTTTCAAGCAATTGCATACCAAAAAGACGGGGTAGAGGCAGACCAAACACAGACACACCTTTGGAGCAGATAGCAAAAAAACCAAGAAAGGTACCGACAAGAAAGGCTCCAAATATAAACATTCGTTTTGACGGCATCGAGCACTGGCCAGAACACAGGTGCAACAGACCAAGATGCATGAATTGTGGGGAGAAGACAAGAGTTGGTTGCAGCAAATACAATTTAGGACTTAACCTCACAGCTGAAAGAAATTGTTTTAAAGAATTTCATGTTTAAAAAATGTGAAAATTTGTTAAGAAACAAGAAAGTGTTTGTGTTTTCAGTGTGTACTTCTGCAAAACCAGGTGCAACAAAAAGAGTTTGAATTGGGAATGATGGAGATAACATATGGGTCTCTTTGAGAGATATTTATCAGTGATCTCTAAGATGTGATCTTGCAAGATTTTGTGGGGCTTCCACCTAACACATTTTGGTATGTGGCTGTCTATAGTAGATATTGCAAAGCTTTTATTTACAGTACTTTCAAATTTTAGAATCTGTCTCAATCAGTCAAAAAACTATAAATGCATAAGTCATTGTTTCGGTTACCCTTGCCCCCCCCCAAAAGACATTAACAGCCACAATATTAACAAAATAAATTGTTCACCCCTTCATTCTTCAATTTGAAATTGACATCTTGCTTTGATTTGAGTTTTACTAAGGTGCTCAAAATACTGTTAATAAAGCGCAACAAGAGCAATTTACTAGATACTAGAAACGACAAGCATCTAGTCAAGTTGCCTCAAGTGAAAACAAAATTTAGACGCAAAGGTTTTTACTATCAAGCAGGAATAGAATTTAATGACTTGCCACTAAGTGCCAGAAAGATTTAATTTAGAACTATTTTAGACGATTTTTAGAAACTCGTTTAATTTGATGTAAAATCATTATATCTTTAGATTGGACTGTATTGAACTCTTGTAATCAGTTTTTAGATCTTTTACCATTGATTTATTAAGTATCAGGACCCTAATGATAACAGTATATATTGTACTGATAGGTTATCCTGTTAAAACATTTGATTATTAGTATTGACTCAAAGGGCAATTTTTCTTTTGATGTTATTGTTAGTTTTTCCTGTGAAAAAGCAACTGTAAATTATTTAATTAAAATGTGAATGAACTTTCTAAGTCTGCTTTCCACTGAATTTTTTCTTATTTTCTTAAGAAAATAAAAGAGATTCGATCAAATAAGGGGAATAATCAGAATTTTTGAATAGTAAAACGAGCTAGACAAAAAATCATGTTAATAATCAAAATGAGAAACTTCTTCATAATGATTTTTCATGAATTTTATTGATTTGCAAAAAACTAGCAAAAAATTATTCATGAAGAATTTTATTGTAATAAATTCATTGTAAAAATACTTCTGCTTTAATAAAAGGGAGAAACGGGAAGAAAATTTAAAAAAAAAACCGGGAAACCGAAAGAAAGCAAGCGAAACCCGGAGCCTCCCGAAAAAACCAAGAAAGTTAACAGGTCTTATGCTAGTTTAGGCACGATTTTAGGCCATGAGGGCTGTCTGATTATCTATGAAGTCTACAATTTGTTCATTAGTAACCAAGGGAAAACAGCCATAAAACGACATTGGGATTTTCTTAAACGATCTCTAGGACACTCTATCCTTACCATCCGGCTAGCACCGCAATGCGAGCCAACTGTGCATGCAGATTGCAGCGTAAACTGTAAAGTTTCTTGCTCTCATTACAAGTAGTAATATGTGCATTATTTTTGTTAGGTTGACTACGAGTCGTCGTACCAAGAAGTAGAAGGGAAGACAGCAAAGGAATTCTTGAGCAGCAATTGTGTGCAAGCGATGAATACAAAGCCTACGTCACTGCAAAATCTGCTTAGTAACCAAAGTAGCGGTATTGGTTTTTGTTCAGCTTTGGCATATTTGAAAGCATAACTTGACACTTTTACAAACTAAAGAATAACCCCAGATTGTTAGCCAGTTGTTGATATCAGTGAAGTTAAAACATCCCACAAGAGGCAGCTTTATTTCAAACAGCATGGCTCTTGAAACAAAGCCAATTGAATAGACAATATAGAAATAGGCGTTTCTAACTATCCCTTAAGAACGCGCCCTTTTCAGTCCAGTTACAATAAACACAAGACTTATCCAGGTGACCGATTAGGCCCGGGTTAAAGGAGACAAGCTCCAAAAAGATCAGAGATCCAAAAAGTGACTTTAAGTTGACTTCCCATCGGTATTATTAGCGAGTGAGACCCTTGTAAAGGTTCGTTTAATAGCGCATTTTATGAGATTGGATGAGAGACTGGTAGCAAATGTTAATAGAAATATGTATAAAAGTTGTTTGAGTACTCTGTGACAATATATGATAGAGCGTACAACATTTTCGTTAAAGATCGGGGAATCTACATATTTTCAAATGTGCTAGATCAAATAATTTTAAGGGGACCATGCTCGTGAAATGTGCGTAAATTTGAAACAGGGGTGTATGACCACTCTTTTTGAAGGGAGGGGGTAATTTTTCTGTAATTCACAGCAAAAAACTGCGTTGCCCGCTGATAAATGTACTGTTTGGTTGTAGGGTGTTGTAAACGTATATAAGATGCTAATTAAAAGTATCTATTTATTCTTTAAAGTTGTTATTAAATTTTTAAAATTTTGCTTAAACTGGTTAGATTTAAAGGCTTTTATACTTTTTGTAGTGGCGTTCCCATATTCAGTTAGGCACCTTATGATTACCTACCAGCGTAGATTCATTCTACGTTCTCATCTAAACGTGATCTCCTTTTACGTTCTTCCTTGTAAACAACCAGCTACTCTGGCAAGGGGAATCATTGGCAAAGTGAGGCTTTAGAAATCTGCTATTGAATTTCCTTTGTCAAAGGCGAGAAGTCTTTGTGCAGCTAAATTCGGTTGAAACATATTTTTTGTTGCTTAGTTATTTAATCGATTTAATTGTGCATTTGTAAAATTGTTATTTGAATTATGAACTTCTGCCTAGAATTTTTCACTTATTTTTCCTGGTTTTCTTTGCGTAAATAAATGATAATTTATGTGATCCGGCCCAGACATTCCTCTGTTTACACAAAGAGAGCCTTTTGTCTCAAGTTGAATAGGCAGTGTTTCAACTAACAGTTGCAATTCTGGCGAAAGTATACATTGTATCAATTATTACGTTGTACCACAGGATGCAGGAGACTGTGCTCTTCCTTCTGGTTTTTTCGCTGAGACGATCGGACCATGTATGGCAAAGTTATTCGGATTTTACTCAGTTTTGACCGAGGGGGATTCAGGATTGCACAAAGCAGTTCAGAAAAAACAATAGGCTTGTGAGTCCCAGAGTTTGTAAAGATCTCAGTTTTTGGTGATTTACTCCTAAACTATAATAGCTATGAATTTCTAGTTTAATTCATGAGACGGGCCGTTCGATGCTCGATTTTTTGAGCCGTTTCCCGTATTTTTAGGACCAGTTTTAGCCGAGTTATCAAGGATTTTGTCTCGAAAATCGCCAAAAAATGGTTTTTTGGACTTTAAAAATCGAAAACAGCCGCTAAAAATTCGCTGATACTTTCTAAAAATCGAGCCAAAAATCACCTAAATTCTGATATATAGCTTGCTCTGTTTGAAGCTCGCGTTTCTTTTTAAAATCGATTTTTCCGAAAAGTCCACTTTTCAAATTTTCTCAAATTTGCATCGCAGCGTCCAGGCCTGGCCAAAGCCGTTGCTGCGATGGCGACTTATACTTTATACTTAAAAACGGTATTTTTTGGAGTTTTAAAGCGGGGGTAAGCTTTTTACATGCTAAACAAACTGTTTTAAGTCGATTTAGATGCAATTACAGTGTAATCGCTTGATTTTAAATCATTTTGAAAAACTTCAGTACATGTCACTAGCCGCCCGTAGCCTGGTCAGCTTTAATAGAGAGAACCACACGAATATCGCTCTATATTCGCATATCAAGAGCGTTGATCATTTAACAGCCGTTTACACACTCTCTTGTTGCATGTTGAATCTGTTTAATCTTTTACAAAGGGATTAATTGCAACAAAATCTTTGCAACTTCACTTTTCCTCGATATGAAGGTCTGGGAATCCCCTTCCATTGGTATATTCAGGCTTGCAAACTTTCTATTGTCTTACCGGGTTACCCTCTAGTTTTTGCCCTTCTAAGGCTTTAATATCAATATGATTGAGAGAAATAGAGCAAAGATGCACTTATCTATCGACTCAAACGCTTAAAAAGCGAATATCGAGCGATTTTCGTGTGTTTCTCTCCATTAAAGCTGATCGGGCGACGGGCGGCTAGTGACATTATGAAAAAGTTTAGTACATGTCACTAGCCGCCCGTCGCCCGATCAGCTTTAATGGAGAGAAACACACGAAAATCGCTCGATATTCGCTTTTTAAGCGTTTGAGTCGATAGATAAGTGCATCTTTGCTCTATTTCTCTCAATCATATTGATATTAAAGCCTTAGAAGGGCAAAAACTAGAGGGTAACCCGGTAAGACAATAGAAAGTTTGCAAGCCTGAATATACCAATGGAAGGGGATTCCCAGACCTTCATATCGAGGAAAAGTGAAGTTGCAAAGATTTTGTTGCAATTAATCCCTTTGTAAAAGATTAAACAGATTCAACATGCAACAAGAGAGTGTGTAAACGGCTGTTAAATGATCAACGCTCTTGATATGCGAATATAGAGCGATATTCGTGTGGTTCTCTCTATTAAAGCTGACCAGGCTACGGGCGGCTAGTGACAGGTACTGAAGTTTTTCAAAATGATTTAAAATCAAGCGATTACACTGTAATTGCATCTAATTCGACTTAAAACAGTTGGCTTAGCATGTAAAAAGCTTACCCCCGCTTTAAAACTCCAAAAAATACCGTTTTTAAGTATAAAGTATAAGTCGCCATCGCAGCAACGGCTTTGGCCAGGCCTGGACGCTGCGATGCAAATTTGAGAAAATTTGAAAAGTGGACTTTTCGGAAAAATCGATTTTAAAAAGAAACGCGAGCTTCAAACAGAGCAAGCTATATATCAGAATTTAGGTGATTTTTGGCTCGATTTTTAGAAAGTATCAGCGAATTTTTAGCGGCTGTTTTCGATTTTTAAAGTCCAAAAAACCATTTTTTGGCGATTTTCGAGACAAAATCCTTGATAACTCGGCTAAAACTGGTCCTAAAAATACGGGAAACGGCTCAAAAAATCGAGCATCGAACGGCCCGTCTCATGAATTAAACTAGAAATTCATAGCTATTATAGTTTAGGAGTAAATCACCAAAAACTGAGATCTTTACAAACTCTGGGAATCACAAGCCTATTGTTTTTTCTGAACTGCTTTGTGCAATTCTGAATCCCCCTCGGTCAAAACTGAGTAAAATCCGAATAACTTTGCCATACATGGTCCGATCGTCTCAGCGAAAAAACCAGAAGGAAGAGCACAGTCTCCTGCATCCTGTGGTACAACGTAATAATTGATACAATGTATACTTTCGCCAGAATTGCAACTGTTAGTTGAAACACTGCCTATTCAACTTGAGACAAAAGGCTCTCTTTGTGTAAACAGAGGAATGTCTGGGCCGGATCACATAAATTATCATTTATTTACGCAAAGAAAACCAGGAAAAATAAGTGAAAAATTCTAGGCAGAAGTTCATAATTCAAATAACAATTTTACAAATGCACAATTAAATCGATTAAATAACTAAGCAACAAAAAATATGTTTCAACCGAATTTAGCTGCACAAAGACTTCTCGCCTTTGACAAAGGAAATTCAATAGCAGATTTCTAAAGCCTCACTTTGCCAATGATTCCCCTTGCCAGAGTAGCTGGTTGTTTACAAGGAAGAACGTAAAAGGAGATCACGTTTAGATGAGAACGTAGAATGAATCTACGCTGGTAGGTAATCATAAGGTGCCTAACTGAATATGGGAACGCCACTACAAAAAGTATAAAAGCCTTTAAATCTAACCAGTTTAAGCAAAATTTTAAAAATTTAATAACAACTTTAAAGAATAAATAGATACTTTTAATTAGCATCTTATATACGTTTACAACACCCTACAACCAAACAGTACATTTATCAGCGGGCAACGCAGTTTTTTGCTGTGAATAACAGAAAAATTACCCCCTCCCTTCAAAAAGAGTGGTCATACACCCCTGTTTCAAATTTACGCACATTTCACGAGCATGGTCCCCTTAAAATTATTTGATCTAGCACATTTTGAAAATATGTAGATTCCCCGATCTTTAACGAAAATGTTGTACGCTCTATCATATATTGTCACAGAGTACTCAAACAACTTTTATACATATTTCTATTAACATTTGCTACCAGTCTCTCATCCAATCTCATAAAATGCGCTATTAAACGAACCTTTACAAGGGTCTCACTCGCTAATAATACCGATGGGAAGTCAACTTAAAGTCACTTTTTGGATCTCTGATCTTTTTGGAGCTTGTCTCCTTTAACCCGGGCCTAATCGGTCACCTGGATAAGTCTTGTGTTTATTGTAACTGGACTGAAAAGGGCGCGTTCTTAAGGGATAGTTAGAAACGCCTATTTCTATATTGTCTATTCAATTGGCTTTGTTTCAAGAGCCATGCTGTTTGAAATAAAGCTGCCTCTTGTGGGATGTTTTAACTTCACTGATAGCAACAACTGGCTAACAATCTGGGGTTATTCTTTAGTTTGTAAAAGTGTCAAGTTATGCTTTCAAATATGCCAAAGCTGAACAAAAACCAATACCGCTACTTTGGTTACTAAGCAGATTTTGCAGTGACGTAGGCTTTGTATTCATCGCTTGCACACAATTGCTGCATAAGAATTCCTTTGCTGTCTTCCCTTCTACTTCTTGGTACGACGACTCGTAGTCAACCTAACAAAAATAATGCACATATTACTACTTGTAATGAGAGCAAGAAACTTTACAGTTTACGCTGCAATTTGCATGCACAGTTGGCTCGCATTGCGGTGCTAGCCGGATGGTAAGGATAGAGTGCCCTAGAGATCGTTTAAGAAAATCCCAATGTCGTTTTATGGCTGTTTTCCCTTGGTTACTAATGAACAAATTGTAGACTTCATAGATAATCAGACAGCCCTCATGGCCTAAAATCGTGCCTAAACTAGCATAAGACCTGTTAACTTTCTTGGTTTTTTCGGGAGGCTCCGGGTTTCGCTTGCTTTCTTTCGGTTTCCCGGTTTTTTTTTAAATTTTCTTCCCGTTTCTCCCTTTTATTAAAGTAGAAGTATTTTTACAATGAATTTATTACAATAAAATTTATCATGAATAATTTTTTGCTAGTTTTTTGCAAATCAACAAAATTCACGAAAAATCATTATGAAGTAGTTTCTCATTTTGATTATTAACATGATTTTTTGTCTAGCTCGTTTTACTATTCAAAAATTCTGATTATTACCCTTATTTGATCGAATCTCTTTTATTTTCATAAGAAAATAAGAAAAAATTCAGTGGAAAGCAGACTTAGAAAGTTCACTCACATTTTAATTAAATAATTTACAGTTGCTTTTTTACAGGAAAAACTAACAATAACATCAAAAGAAAAGTTGACTTATGCTCATGCACAGATGTTGATATAATTATAATGATTATCCTAGAAAAATTTTTGTCCGTACAATTTCGAACTTCTCAGATTTTCGAACTATCAAGCTTTTTGCCGCTACAAAAGGTGGTAAGATTATCAAAGTTTAAAGCAGGCTGTTCCAGAGGGTGCTACCGCTAAAGACAATTGAGTTGATCATCTAGGTTTTAGTTACTGCCCATTGCAGCATAAACAGGAAACCTTAGATTACTGGAGCCAGCTTCTTTTGCTAAAAATCATTCTACATAAAGGAAGGAGTTTTGTTATCTTCAAAAGTAGCAAAAAAATCACAAGCAGTAGTTTTAAGTTTATTTTAGTTTTTTATTTTTATAGACCTATATCTTCCGCCCCATCCCCTGCCATTAACTACGATTGTTCCTATATCAAAACTCGATGTATCGTCTTCGACAAGGAGTCTACTTCTTTGCCTTGGGAATCGCCACAAAAGTCTAGGTAAGTGGACAATAATTAGAATTTGACATTATAGATGTAAAAAAAATCTTTTTTCTTCTTCTTGTCGTTGTCAGGTGCGATAGAATTCTTCTACAAAATTTTTTACAAAGGAAAAACATGTAAATGAAATATAGAAAAATATCAGTCATCATTTTCTGACTAAGAATATATGATCTAGTATCCCTAATTAATGGCAAAATATCATAAAGATATTTAGATTAGGTCGTTGTTTAATGTAATGTGACAGTGACGGTGGAAAGTAAAGAGCTTGGTTTGGTCAGAAAGGCCTAGGATTAACAGGATAAATGTTAAGAAAAACTTGTATGTTTTTAAGGTATGTTTTAAAATGATTGTTTATTTCAAAGCATCTGTTAATATCTATTTATCGGATTGAAACGCACCAATCAGGGCTGCAAAATAGGGTTGATCGAAACACACCAATCAGAACCGACAAATTAGGGTGGATCGAAACGCACCAATGTGACCCGACAAAACAGGGTGGATCGAAACGGACCAATCAGAACTGATAAAACTTGTTGGATCGAAACGCACCAATCAGAACCGACAATGAAGGGTGGATCGAAACGCACCAATCAGAACCGACAAAGCAAGGAGGATCGAAACGCACCAATCAGAACCGACAATGAAGGGTGGATCGAAACGCACCAATCAGAACTGACAATGCAGGGTGGATCGAAACGCACCAATCAGAACCGACAATGAAGGGTGGATCGAAACGCACCAACCAAAACCGACAAAGCAGGGAGGATCGAAACGCACCAATCAGTACCGACAAAACAGGGTGGATCGAAACGCACCAATCAGAACTGACAAAGCAGGGTGGATCGAAACGCACCAATCAAAACCGACAGAACAGGGTGGATCGAAACGCACCGATCAGAACCGACAAATTAGGGTGGATCGAAACGTAAAAAATTGGAGAACTGTGCTGCCACACGTAGGGTTTTCTACCTACAGTAGGGATTTTTAGGGTTTTGTAGGTTGTAGAGAAAACCTACGGTATAAACCTTGAAATGTAGGTATTTCTTCGAAATTTGTAGGTAGATTTTTTCAGAAAGTGCAAGTGGGCTCCAGGCCAGAGAAACCACAATTAGAAAGTGTGCGAAAATTATGTCGTAGTGCAAAAATTAGTTCTAAAAGTATTGTTTCTCTATTCTAAAGATTTTTGGGACCAAAAAATAGAAGAGCAGCCTCCATCTACCATGAATTTTTCGTTGGTTTGCCCCACCTGAGCGATTTGAAATACAGCTATAGAACAATAGGATTCAAATATAAAAATATAAAATGGATCTTTCTTAACATGCAATGCCCCAATTGCAAACATCCAGCAACAGCATTGGAAAATAGACACCGCCGAAGGCCTTCCGTAGGTAAAAAGTGGGTTTTTTTCAAAATTCGTAGAGAATTGTGGGTAGAAAATTGAGTTGCTGTGTAGGTTGTGCGTAGGTATAAATTTGTAAGGTGATAGGTAGAATTGTTATATTGTGCGTGGCAGCACTGGGTTCAATGGAGAAGTTCAAAATAAGCTCTCCTTTAAAAAGGTTCTCAAAAACTAGTTGCTTCTTGCTTTTTAAATTGGTTTAGCAAGATTTTTTCTCAAAAACAGCCGAAAATACCATGATCCCACTTGCTACCTTTGAAAAAACATTACTGCATCGTTCTTCCCCATCGCAGATTCAAGACAACAACTGTGAATTGATTCAGAGAATGTAAATCTTTTCTTGCATTCAAATTCCTTCACAGTATTGCCCATGTGTTGACACTCTTCTCTTGTGGCTATTACTTGCTTGTGCAAAACTATGGCGACTTTCATTCTCTGTGATGTTGCTCCACATAGGAAAAGCACAACCAAACAATTTTCACTTTTTCTGGACCCAATAACGGATGCTGTGATCTTGTTTGTCTCTACATTTTGCAAGAAAGGTTTGAGTTTTCTGTTGATTTCTTGAAGTTTGCACCCCTCACATAGGCCCCCTCACTCGAATAGGTGCCCCCTAAAATGCTGAAATTAGTTATAGCTCCGGGTTGTTTGATTGAGGAAATACGGAAATAAAAAATAATGGAACTTACTAATATGATCAATTTAGAACGTTTGGATTTAAGCAAATTATTTGTTGTCATGGAACCCTTTATGGGCTGTTAAACTCTCTTTTTGATCTTCCATGGTCAAAAAAGTAAAAATCCTGGCAGTGATGTAAATCACTGAATCTGACTGTTCAAGTGATCTTCATTCTAATGGCGGGAAATTATGTAAAACCGTAACTGTGTGCAGTGGCGGGGTGGCTATGTTTTCCCTGGGGTGGCCAAGTCGATTTTTGCGCCCTATCTATACATCGTCACATATATCGTGGCTATATAAAGGCATGTGTTTCTAGAAGCGAAATCGATTTTTGCAACTTGAATGCAAAATTTCATAAATAAAGTTTGACTAAAAATGCGAATATGAACGGAAAAGTTATGTAATCCTAACATTTGACCTTCTCGATCGTGGTTCGGTAAAATATCAAGCTATTTTGAATTGGCTTATAAGCGTGTCATCGCATATATAATATATGATATACAAACATGGTTCAAGTTTGTTATTCTTTAGTAGTTATTAAATAGTAGTTTTTTCAACAACTTGAAAGTTTCGGGCGTTGAATCGCACTAATGAATCGGACAGAGGCGGCGGCCACAGAATAGAATCTGGGGTTGGGCTAAGGATCAAGTTTAGTGACAAAGGAGGACCCACCATGGTTGGGTCTGACGCGGAAGAAAATTTTTGAAATCAAGCCTTCTAGAATGGCTAAAAATGCATCTCCCAGAATAAAATTTAACAAATCACTACACCACTCAGAATAGACAGTTCGACGATGCTCAGAAAAACATTGATTTTTGATTTTTAGAAAAAATTTTGGAGGGGAGGATTCATGCGTTGGAAAAAGAAAGAAAGGGTGACCTTTGCTTCACATCGATATTAATAACAAGAAGCTGCTATATTGATTGCCAGGGTGCATTCCATGTACTTAGGCCCGAAGATATGTGACGTACACTCAGGCTTTTTGGCGTTCCGAGTAAAAACTAATAGAAAACATTTTTGGCATACGTAAAATCTTTGTTAGTTGGCGTGCTAAACATAACACGTACATACATACATAGCAAGCCACGTACATAGTTAACACGAAAACATATGCAACAAATGTTGATTGGGTCATTGCAGCGCAACATGCTTCGATTGTAGAATCTCGCGTTATTTTGGATTGTTCACAGCAAGTTATAGCGAAGTGCTCTACCCGTCTACGATCACTTTTGATGTTTCTAGCCAAATATTACAAGCAAACAATTTTGGCGCCCCCTTATCTTCATTTGCGCCCCTATTCAGGGGGGGCCATGGCCCCCCTGGCCCCCCTGCCACCACGCCACTGACTGTGTGTCAAAAGTGTTATAGTTTAGTTTGGTCATAAAAAATAACTGAATAAAGCCGTCTCCCCCGTCGAGATTATTAGACCAAATTCAATTAATATCCACTGTGGAAATTTACTTTCGGAAACGGGAAAGCCCATTGGGAAGAGCATTTTCATAGGGTCCGGTAACTCCATTGGATTGATATGGATAAATTTTACAATGTCTGAAAAATCATCTAACATCGTGTTAGCACTTTCAGTGCTTAAAAATTTACTTAAAAATTAAACTCTCCAACACTGGCACCATTTTTGCTCTAGGCTCATCAACACTGCCACAGTTCTAAGTTGTGGTCTGATGCCTGAAAATCGCATTAAGAGTGAACCTAGGAGACCTAAGAGAAGAAATTTAGAACCCTCCAATTTAGAACCAAAAGCATGTACAGCTCTGCCCAACGGCATCAAGCATTCTATGACAGATCAAAAAACAGTAATTTTTATTTTTTCATAACTTGAGTTTTTTCTCTAATCAGTTTTATGATAGGTGCTATAACTTAAATTCATTTTGAAGCCACTCTGTGCCCTTATTCCATTATGTTTTAATTGTTGTACTACTTCGTCTTTATTTACTGTTATTAATATGATGTCATTAATCGCAACGAAAGTTTAATGTTGCATGAAAATCATGATGTACCCTACACGCCCATATATTCTAGTGGCATTCATTCTAACAGTTTCCAATCCATAACAACGAATTTGGCACACTTCCTACTCAAATATGAAAAGGCCTTTCTTGAAATGACAGTAATCTCTTAGAGGTCATGTGTACTACAGCGCCTTACGAGACTAAAATAGGGTGTTTCAGTAGTCCCCAATCAACAGTGGTTCAGAAACCCTTTTACGCAACAACGCAAAATGCTCCCCTTCAATCCGTAAAAAGAAGGCAAGATTTCTGGGCATGTCACTTCAGTTTTTGCTGAATGACATCAACTTCTCCATGTGCATTTATGTAATCAAACTGCTTTGAACACAATTAGGTAACTTAGATAGCTCTACCTATAGCCTATAGAATTGGGACTACCAATCTCATCAATCACGACAACATCTAGTTTTCCGAAAATACAACAGTTTTAAAAAATGTTAAAATTCTGATCCCGTGATATGAAAAAACATCATGAAATACTTCTAAATATGCAAAATCGGGAGAATATTCCACTTTTATTAGACAATCCATTTGAATAGTACTTATAAAATGAGAAGAGGATCGAAGCTGCGAAAGGTGCTATAAAATGTCAGAAGTTTAGAGCTGCAATAATTTGGTGCCGTTTTAGGCCAATCTGGAGGGTGTCGTTATCATTAAAAGCGACGGAACGGTCAAGGCTTGACACACATGATGGTTGTCCGCCAAAAGTTCCTGTCCAAGCACGTCGGACAAGTCCAGCCATAGACAACCCTACGACTTCTTTGAGGTCGGTTTCCAGCTTCAGTCGCGGGTTCCCTCTTCCTCTTTTGCTGCTTACTATGCCTGTCTGTATGTAATTACCCTTTCTGTCCTCGCATACTTCTGGCATTCTATTTTTTCAGTAGACCCAGAAATATCAAAGATTTTGGGCTAATTTTAACCCCTCCATATTGATATAATTGACGGGAAATCATTCCATCCAAAACAAGAAGTTGGCTTATCGACAGCATTGCCAGAATAAATAGCCATAGATAAACATGTTAAATCTGAGTTAGAGCACTTACCTGATTTTCAATATTCTTTGCTCCTTTTCTATCCTTCAATCTCTCCATTCATAAAGTATTCTCTTGCTGTTTTCTCTATTTTTTTCTAGATTTTGGAAAAATATATCGTTACACAAGGGCCGCCAAACCAAGTATTCCTGACCTGGGGGACCTGAACTATTTAGTTATGCCATCAAACATCAAGTTTTTGAAAAATTGTGAAGCAGTAGCAAGGACTGCACAATGTTATGTTCTCTCAATGAGATCTTAAGGACAATTACTAGGGCAATGCAGACTGGCTGACTATCAACTGCATGCCCTTGTAGCCTATGGTGTCCATATGTAATACTTTTAATTCTGTGTAATACGTCATGGGGAAGAGGCATTTGACGCATTGACATACAAGTGGGGTAAATCCATATTTTCAGGACTCAATTTCAGAAAATATAAAAAAAATTATATCTGATACTTTGATGTTACAGATTAAAGTTAATTGTGCTCTGTCAGAGTTTTGTGAAACTAAAATACCAAGGATTTGATCATATTGAGTTGTCTAGCAGAGAAAACTGATGTTTGAAAGTTATAGAAAACAAGGTCCAATAATTTGGGTTAGCCTCAAACTGTGCTAGATTGGCTCCATAAAAAACATATCAAGATCAAATTGTATATTGGGTAATACTAAGGGTAATATGGAGAAAAAAACATAATTCTATTGCATGCTGTTGATTATATAATATTGCAAACACTTCCTCAATCTTAATATCAAGAATCACATTCCATACAGCAGAATAAATTGTTAATATTTTGTTTATATTTTGTTTATATCATAAATTGTTAATATTTTATTTGATTTTTTGGTAAACCTGCATTGATCAGAAATTTGGTTTTCTATTTTGAAATCTTTTTTAAAATAATGCAGTTCAAATTATTAGCTTGCTCAAAATTAAAGTTTGTAGTATTTTCAAAAACAGGTTCCACAAGCAGATTTTGGAATTGCTGTAGCTACAATAGAACTCTAGTCTTGCAATATAGTGGACTTGACATTTGAATTGTTAATGATGGTGAAACCCTAATAAGTAATATAATTTTCGGAAAATATAATCGTTTTTTCAGAATTTCGCATACTTTCTCTAAAAGTGAAACAAATTTAATTTGCTTACGTTACTATCGACAGTTTCTAAATTCAGCATTCTGCACGACAAGCTGGATGACCTGAGACAAGCAGTAAGTTTTGAACACAAAAAGTGCGACCCTGCTGGGTTGCACGTAGGGAAAGTTTGGTGACCACCCGATGACCATTACCTACACTCTTGTAAGTAAATTATATTCGATGACCACCCAGTGAACACTGGTAACTAATATATTTTTCTTCTATAAGAAAATGGAACTATTCTTTGCCAAACTTCGGGTAACAAAACGCCTTAAATGTTCACTCACAGAGAACAATCATGCAATGCTATCCAGACAAATTAACTTGGATCTACTTACTCCATTATCATCAAAAAATAAAGCTAAGTTGAAACAAACATAAGAAATTATGCATAAACACCTACCGATCGTGTTTTTGTCGACCTTATAGCATCCGCCATTTTTTATTCTCACGTGGGCAGTAAAGCGAGGGTGAGCCTCGTAACTGTTTCAAAAGGGCAGTCAGTGACTGACTACTGACTACTGGATCCCAAAGTAATTTAATTTAAACCCTACCTTTTCCCTTCCAATTTAAATGAAAACAAAATAAAATGGCCGAGCGATTAACGTGTAATTTATATGGCCGATCATGTTATTGCAATCCCAAAGCCAATTTTTTAACATGAAACCAAACTCCTACATTTCATTATGGTCACCAAGTCGAATATGTTCAAAGATTTTCACAACTGTCAGAGAAGAATTCCATTCGCACAACGGTCTGAGGATATTCAGGCTTTGAAGCCCTACCCCAAGCCTACCACTGACGAAGGTGTAATATTTTTGTTGTTAATTCAAAATACACAATCAAATTCTAATTATCTAATGTTTTCTAGGACACCAGGAATAGCCTCATCGAATCGAGAGAAAAAACAAAGAACATTAGCGCTATGAATTAGTCTAAAACAGTGCGAAAATCGAAGACTGGCAAAGAAATATGTAACAAATAGAAACACAACTGTTTAACACTCAACTGAAGCTCCAGCTAGCTTTAAAACAAACTGACACAAAGTTGAGTGGGAATCCAATAAACATACCTCTGCTCATTTAGATCTTGTTATCAACCTCAAGGTACTACCATACTGTGAAACAATTTAAGAAAATACGTTCTCTTTGAAATATCGATCTTGTTTAATTCAGAAAGAAGCTGCTCAGTGGTAAATTGAATCTAGGGATGTTTTGCTTCGGGGTTTTGAAAATCTTTGTATCCATAACTTGACAGTCAGTTTTATCAGGAAAACTTTCTCAAGACACAAGCCTCAACAAGATGTAATGTTTACACAAACCCAATATTCAAATAAACTAAATTTCATGTAAAATTGCTGAATTATTTATTCATAGAACTTCATTATCAATCTACTTATAAAATGAAATGTATGGTCACAGAAGAATTTTTTACCATCTTAGAAATGAAGGTACTGAAATTAGGCCTGCCTGCTTTATTATAAGCTTTTTTGCATCCTCTGTAAGTTACGATGAAAAGATCTGTTCGGCTGCTTTTTTCAGCTGCATTGGAAGGTTGAAATCTATGATAGACCAATTGATATATAGCCTAAGATACCTGTTGTTGTCCTGATTGAATATATTCTGATTAATAAGCTATTTGTTGAAGCACCAATTACCTTTATCTTTGTTCGATCCTCATAGGTACTCGAACTTGTGCTCTCTTCGTTTGACATGGATTGGATGTAGTAGTCCCTTGATCTCTCTGCTAATGAAACGCCCAGAAACCAACATTACTGGCTTGATGTATGTAAACAATGGATCCATCTTGTGGCAACGAGTGAGACTATTTTACAAGCCATAAGATTATCTAAACCTCAAGAACAAATAACGACTTTGCTTAGTTCTACAGGCTTGTCAATCTTGATCGCCACGAAGCCTTCTGATCGTTTAGTACAACATCTTTTAAATACGGCTTGTTTGCACCAACAGGCTCTAAATCGATTAATGTAACCAGAAAAGCTTAAAAGACACCTTGCATTGATCTGGCAATCTATCCATTAAGATGAGAGAGATTTTTCACAAAACCGTTCAATTCATTAAAAGAAAAAGCAAAAATTTCACCATCATTTCGGGTGAAACAGCGTTCCACCTAAAATTTTGCCTTCCTTCATTGAATGTTTATACTTTATAGTAAAAGCATATGACTTTTCAGGTAGTTCACAATTCCTAAAAGTCCCATAAATGCCTTCCATTAAAACATTATTCCAGAAAAATGACTTCAAGAAAAAGAAATCAAGCAATTCCAAGGAATTAAACTCATTAGCTCGTATGCCTTGAACTGCTGTCATTAGACCCTGCTTTGTAAAGCCTTGTTAATATTAAAAACATGAGTGTTTTACTGCTTTTGTAACAAAGAAAAATAAAAAAATGAAATGAAAGCAAGACTGTTCAGTTCAGAAGAGGATAAAAACTATTGGCCTAAAACTTGAATCATTTACTTTCGAACTCGATAAGCAAGAGATTGAAGCATTCAAGTTAAGTCACATTATTAAGTCTGTTTGCAACGAGGAGATTCTAATTCCTACAGCAGCATGGAAATATCCTGTAGAATATTACGATTTCTTGAAGAAAATATTCATGAATAATACGTCAGCCTGTTCTTGTGTTTTAAACTTTTGTCCTTGGTTTTCATCTTTTTTCACTGCGGCTTGAGACCACCATAAACCTGAAACAACAAAACTTTGCTAAGGTTTGGCGAAATATAAAGAAAAAGGTTAATGCCGTAAGTAGTAATTCTCGTCTTCAAAACGATGTTAACAACTTATATAACGATTATCATCTGAGAGCAGCATTTCTTCTATATAGTTAATATCTAAAAATTTGAAACAAAATTAACTAACAATAACAACATTTTCATGCATTGGTGTTGAACAATGTAGTGCTAGGTTGCAACTCTTGAGTTTCAAGTTGAATGTGATTATCAAAGAAATGTGGAACCACAAGGCATTGATCCCATAAAAACAGTAACTTTTTGTTAGGAAAAAAGGAATAATGACAGCTGAAAAAAATGATTAACCTATAAAAGGATAACAACCGACCCAGCAAACCTCAATTGGGGACAAAATTGCATAAAATCTTCATAAACGTAAGCGATTGGATGAAACACTTTTGTCTAGAAGGACTGCTGAAAAGTTCATAAAAAAGTAGCCACAATTGAAGGGAGATGGGTTTGGATGGGAAGGGAAGAATTTCTCACCTCAGCCGGAACCTGCTTTTGCTCTAACTGAATATCTACAATGAAAGACACAAATAGAAAGGGCGAAAGGGAAATAAAAACATGCTCATTAAATACAAGCTATCATTTATAAACCAATGTCAAAATACGCTGCAGATGTATTTTATGTAAAGGCAAGAAACGAATAAAGCAACAGCAACAAGCTTAGCTATTAAACTCGAGAGGTGTATGGTATACATTTTGTAATTGATCTCATCAGGATTGACAAGATACGTTTATCATTGCAAGCTCAGTTTAGCTTTTAAAAATAAGAGCACTGGAAGGCTGAACAACTGAATTACCGTCTCTTTGGTCCTCTTCGTCACTGCTGTCATCATCTTCATCTTCCAGACTTATTTCTTCTGGATTGACCGTTGTGGCAACGTCACTCAATTCAGCCGGTTGTGTCGTCTCGCCCCTTTCAGTACAAAGAAAAACAGCTATAAAATTGGTTTATTGCACAGGTAAAATTAAATACACAATAGAAAAATAATTATGGAAAAGGTATTTTCTTATAGCAAAGAAGCAAGAAAAATGTTGCCTCTAAAGTTACTTGGTCTTAGGATGTCACAAAAAAGAGAAATAGAAAAAGTAGAGTCATATGAAACATTCAAAAATCTCAAATTTGCATCAAGTACAGGAAACATGTAGGCATGGCCAGAGCTTGAAAAACACATATGTCTGAGTAACTAACTCTACAGCAGAGTTTTGACCAAAGATCATAGCATTAAGAAGTATTTTTAATGTGGAAAAAATGATAAGGACAAGATAAAGTAAGGATATAGTAAGGAATAGTAAGGATAAGATAAAGTATTTTTGTTATGAGAAAAAATTGATAAGGAACAATAACATAAGGAAAGATAAGCTGGAATATGCCTTTCTGTTAATAATGAAGGTTTAACTTCATGCTCACCTGACAAACAAAACGCCCTTTTGATTGGCTGCAGCAGATGGTTTGTCTTTTTTTGCTTCTTCGGCCAAGACATTAGCAGCAGCTTCCAATTTCTCCATTTCATTCTTTGATTCGTCATCTTTTAGATGAAAGCAAAAAAATTAGAACTTTTATGTCTCAAACTGAAGGGTGCAACATCAAAGGTTAAGAGACTTTGTAGAAAAGTCGTCAAGAAAAAATGATCATTAAGATATTGCAATGTAGAAAGCTCTAAGATATTATATTTCTTACACATACTACATAAATACCAAAATATTTCAACAAGAAGTTTTGATATACCATTTAAAGATACTTAGTATCGAGTCTGTTAATTTTTATCACAGTTTATAAGCATCACTCATTGAAGAAAATATGTTATGTTAGCAACAAGGAGCAGATGAA
The DNA here is from genome assembly GCF_057945365.1 of Rhopilema esculentum. Lineage (NCBI taxonomy): Eukaryota > Metazoa > Cnidaria > Scyphozoa > Rhizostomeae > Rhizostomatidae > Rhopilema > Rhopilema esculentum. The sequence continues at coordinate 5,241,766 of NC_142825.1, forward strand.
GAAGTTATTATTTTTAACCATTTGATTGCAAAAACATTTGAGTTGAAAGCCCTCACTTACCTTCAAGGATCTTAAGGGGATTATGCACAAACCTTACCACCCACCTTGTTTTCTCTGTGTTTTGACTAAGATTTTTAAACTTGCGGAAATTGTGTTAAACTGATGTCTTATATCCAGAAGCAATAAAAGCGAGTACCTCTTGGTATGAATCGGATTTAAAGGTACCTTCCGTAAAAACAAATATAACAGCTTTTTGGAGGTACAAAATTTGAAAATGGCTTTGGAAAAAGCAAAAAGTTCACAAAATACTACTTAAAGCTTTTTCGTCTGTTTCAAAGCCATTTTCAAATATCAGTCACGTTGAATAGCCCCAAATATAGAACTTTTCCTAACCACGAAACAAAGAACATGCCATTATTGCCACATCAGTGGATACGTTAATTACAGTTGACATTTGTGGAAAATACCACCTGGCTTTAACATACAAATAACCATGCTCTAAAGAAAGAGCATCACACAATTCGAGATGAAGCTTTCAAAATTACCTTTAGCTGCTGCTTGAGCTGCCAACAGTTGAGCTGACATGAAATTGACCTTCAATGCAACAGAAAAATGGTGATAATGGAATAATTTGAAGTTTCATTACTTGCCTAGACTTAATCAATTATTAAGAATTGACACACAGTCTAATTTAGATTAAGAATAATAAAAGACAAGAAAAAATACCATTAAGGAGTAAGCAAGGATAACACACTAATATCATTCTTGTGAATCTTTTTTCCAGATATCTTTTCAAAATACTTCGGGCTAATAATCACTAATTCGGATTAATAGATTAAATAAAGTTTGTTAAAAGCAACATAAAGACAACAATCAAAGATACATGTAGATAAAATGAAAAAAAACCAAAAAATTTCTAGTTTTCTTTTCACTTTCACTTTTCATTAGAAATAGTAGAAGCTTCAAACTTAGCCTACAGTGCGCAAAAGCCCTCCGATTTTTGTCGTAAATTTAGACATTTTTATACCAATGAATATTGAAGATAACGAGGCCGTGTATACATAGCTTGAAACGAACAGGGTGTTATTTTTTACTTGACCGTGTGACCATTGGTCACAGGCAATCCCAGTTGAAACATTTTTCTCACAAGAAGTTTTCAACCATGGATAAATATTTGAACGGTTTTATACACTTTGCAAGAATTTAGGCAGTTTGGAAGCAATCAAAATAAAAATGCTTGCAATAAATTACATTTATTACATTGAGAAAGGTCAAAATTATGTTTAGAATAGTAATAATGTGCTAGGGGAGCTCAAGGGGATCATCTTCCTTTGCAAAAAGTGGCAAATTAGGTCATAATTGCTTTTTCATTACGACCCCTACTGTTAGGAGTGTTTGAGATATTTTTCAAATGCAGGCTATGAAGAAAGTGCTATACAGAAAGAACAGAAAGATTTTCCTGCTCGTACCTCACTCACAAGACTACAAATAGATCTCTTTTGTACATAATTAAAGTATTTGGAGTCAATCTTTCATAAAATCGCTTCATTCATCAAGACGCAGGAATTGCCATTTTATAGCTCACTCATTTTTGCACGAATGACAATATTTTTCATTAGCTTGCCTACGCTTTTTGAAAGAGTTTTGATACTAATGTTCATTATAAGCAGGGCCACTGAGAGAGGTGACAAGGGGGCAAATTGCCCCAGGGGCCTCATAAAGTAATGAATTCAAGACATTGTTGGAATGTATTTAATCAAACGTAGCAAAAGTAAAATGTTTAAAACGATTCTCTGCGGCCGTGATTATAAATATGGCAAAAAATTTCTGCGAAAATCTGAAATTCTAATTTTTATTTAAGACTCCTTTATGTCTTCAACAACACAATTCTGTTGCATTATTGAGGTTTTTAAACCACAACTTCCAGACCTTTTTTACAGGAAATTTTCTTCAGAAAGTTTACGGTCACAAGAAGTCTTTAAAAAAATAACACTCTGGAAACGAAAAGATGCTGCTTCCTTTCTAAAGTGAAATTTAAATCTTAGGAGACACTTTGTGTGACTGATCGTGCCAAGACTGCCTTGAAACAACATATGACGTCATAGCATATGAAAGCTGGTGTCATACTTTCAGTTGAAACTAGCTTAAAAGATCCTTATAGCTGTCGTGAATGCAGTGTTTTTAGTGTAAATTTATAAGTAAAAAAACCTTTGTCTTACTCTTAAAACAGAAATAGGCATAATAAATGCCATCAAAAGCTACCTGAGTATTATATTGTGCCTGCACTGTCCTTTTTATCCTCAGCATTTCCCTAAATGTGTCTTCGTTTCCATGTCTAACTTCAAAGTCGTGCCAAGTTTTCCAAAAATTCCCACTTGTCTAAAATAGCAGCACAACATTCAAATCAAATATCAATTCTAAGCTTCCAGCTGTAAATAAGAGCTTTCAATCATCTTTTACTCCTTGAATATACATAGATGCAGCAGTGTGATAATAAAAGACATCAATTTTGCACATCATAACATATTCTACACCAATTGGGATGAATCACAAAAAACAGCGAAACAAAAAAACCATATTCATGACAGTGACATCATCTAGAGAAATCTACAGCTTTGGATGACCAACATGCTCTATAGATAAAAGTTAAGTTGAAAATAGAAATGAAAATCTTTTAAATTCATGGGTTTTTCATGTAGCAGAAATGATTGAAGAACTTGAATTGAGAGAAGAACTGATAAGAAATCTTCTTTCGGCATATTATTAAACGTAACCGAGTTAAGTATAGCGAAATAGAAATTATTACCCTCGGGTCACACATTTGTGATGAGTAACTGTAGATTGCGCGGGCTCTGTCAATTTCTCCAAGTTTTTTCTCCAAGTCTGCATATCTTGTACAAATCTCACTAAAAAAAATTGTCTCATATTGAAGAAAAGGCCAGAAAAAGACTGCACAACAAAAATTTTAAGTATTTATTGTAGACTTATTTTGGAATATCAAAGACAAAAATATTTCGAAACTGTGAATTACGCACCAAGACCTCTTCTATAATCAAAACTTTTTAGAAGAGTAAAGTGTACTTAACATAATGAGAGATAGTTTGGGTTCAATTTAACCCAAAATCAACGAGGTTATTCTTGAACTCAATACAACTGCAACATTTTCACATACCCCAGAGGGATAATGCAAGTCCCAAAATCTAAATAACTTTAGAACCTAAAGTATTACTTTGAGAGAACCCCTTTTTAAAAAGGCCTGGTTGGCATGGGCACCCAATTCAGCTTTTCTTTTCAACATAGAAAATAAAGAAGATCATGAAATCTCTACTTATGGTACAAAGACATTTTGCAAGTTTTGTTTTCTAAAATCGTAAGGCAAAAGCAGAGAACAGAATCTTTCTTTCTAAGAAGTTAGTTTCAGAACCTCAGCACACCTCATTCCGAGAATATTTGAAGGTGTCCTTTGAGCGCACAACCAGACAAGTTCCACTTTCTTTCTCGCCGGTTGTCTCTACACACAAATCATACAAAGGTGATATTTCCATTACGACGCATTAATGTAACCGGTGTTTGTCTATATTGTGAAACCTTTTCTCGGTTACAAATAAAAGTCCAAAAATACAAACAAAAAAGAAATACAGTGACTATGGAAGAAGCAGAAACACCACAAAAACAATTAACACATACCGAGCAAATTCATTTGGTAAAGCTTCAATTGCTTTTTCGTAGATATCTCTCGTATGTGTGACCCCAAATATCTCTGCAGCTCTTTTAATATAGATGTTGAATATCTAAAACAAAAATAAAACTCTACAATGCTTATCTGAAAATTTTACAAAAAAAATTAGACACGCAATACAGAATATTTGAGGAAAGCTGCAACTGATCTACAAATCCGTGTTAAAAAGACATGCAGTGGTCAACGAGCTTGCTCATATCATTGTACAGGAGTTGGAACCTCTTGGGTTCGAAGGTAAAACTGACCGGGCAACGGATTAAGTGATTAAGGAAATAAATAAGAAAAGGAAATGAACTCTAAAAAATGCACATTTTAAACTCTCCGGAAACAAATGCTTTAGTTCCAAAAACCTGATAAAGTTCGCCTAGTAGGTATGCCTTCAATTGTTGTCGTTTTACGTCTGCATTGGTATTAGCATACTAATAGAACTGCTTCACAACGAGCCAGCAAGGCGGCTACCCGTTCCCTCTCAAAAGGCAAGCGTTCCAATTTTCCCCTCTTTTGTCTTTAAGTGATGAATTTTATAGCAACTTCTTGAAAAGGTCTGAGCATGTGAAAATGAGGACATTTGAATGAAGTTGCAATGTAATGAGAGAAGTTATCACGAAAAGAATAACAATAGGGTATTAAATAGATCATAACCTCGTATTGTTCATTGGGTGGAAGTGATGTCGAAGCTCGATCGTAGACTGCCATCGCATGTCTTGCAAGACCATGCTCCTCCTCCAACTTCGCGTACATGAGAAAGAACGGTTTAGCATTCTTCGGAGGACAGTTTTCTAAACACTGTTCAAATAGATCGCGCGCTCGTTCTAATTTTGTTCCACCCTAAAATGACAACAAAGAGATGACATGAACACAAAGAGATGACATGCGATGAAACGATGAGGTAACATGCGATGAAACGATGAGATGACAGGTGTTTATTGCTTGTTTTTTCGTCTAAAAATTTGCAGAGGCTCTTGTACTCTAAGCAGAGTGAAATTAAACTGGATATTTTGAACCAGGCATTTATTATAATTGTTTACATGGCATAGCACCAAAATGAACCGATTTGTTTGATCGAGCGATAAAAGCAGGTTGGTCATCTTTGACATTGAACCTTCATGGACTTCCCGTAGAATAGCTACAGAAATAAAGTGAAAACAGAAAACAGAAAAAGCTGAGTGAAAACGGAATCTCCAAATAGATAAAGTCAACAAACGATTCTTCTGCTCTTCTCTTTCTATGGATATTTTAATAATGTTGAATTGATACCCTAACCAAAACTATTCCTTAAAGTTTCAGAGGATAATTCCGTGGCAAATTTTTCAAAGATTTGGATTCGAAAACTACTAAAATATAGGCAGTCTGGATGCATCAGTCGAAAATTAAAGTTTACGTACGTAACGCTTGGAGAACTTTGTGAGGTAAGTGTTCCATATGTCGTTAACATGGGGCCATTTGAACAATGCGATGCCTCGCTCAAATGCCTACAAGGAGATACAATAAATAAATCAGAAAAATACAAAGAAAAATAAAGAAAGGTTTTTTAAATAGAACTGGGAAACTGTTTCCAGTGTATACGAAATTTCATCTGTCAGACTTTAAAACGTCAGGATAACTATTGAAAATTCAAAGCTAGTAAAAAAAATTCTAAGCTTATTGCAACTCGCATTTTTACTTTAATTATAAGGACCTTGATATACAGGGAATAAAACGAGTAACAGAGTAGCCAGAGGAATCGCCATACAAGATACAAATCAAGGCATTTTACAAAGTATCAGTGAATGTCGAAGGTTTTGAATCCATTGGTTAGGTTTTAATTAAAATAAGTCGATGAAATATTTTCAGGATCAAAGGCATTGAGCCATGATAGAAAATAAGCTATACCCAAATACGCCGAGTCGTGATTTTCGTTTGCAATGATATTGTTGGGCCTGACACTGATCATGTGAAGTTGCCTTGTACTGATTAACAAAACAAAGCAAGTTGTTCGCAACGGATGCTGCTAACACAAAAAACTACAGAGATCAAGCCACTGAGATAGGAATTACAATATCACGCCAAAAGCAAATGACCCCTATAGAGAAGGCCTATCTAACATTACTCAATGCTTTCAATTTTCCGAAATTCGATCGGATAACATCCTATCAGTCTTAAATCTATGGGTGTAGCATCAACAAAGTTTATTTGCATTCAATGATAAATCATTCAAAGCGTAAGCACTTTACCTTGAAAGACTCTTCAAAATAATTGTGCTCTTCAAGGAATGAAGCATAGTTAAGAATAATTTGTGGGTTTGCAATCCGCAAATCGATGACTCGATTGTAAACAGCCTTTGTTGACTAATAGAAAAACAAAAGAGAGAAACTGTTACGAAAAAAAGAAGAAAAATTAAAATTTAAAGAAGAATGAGGTGCTTTCAGTACCTGAAAGAACCCTCTCCCTTTCATTAGATGTCTGGTTTTCATTTACCTTAGATTTTCTACGAGGAATGTAAATTAATGCTACTTCACGCAATAAGCTTCTTCTATATCGTCATACCTATAATGGTCGTACCCACCCTGGATCAAAATGGATATATCAATCAGCAATTTGTATGGGTTTTGTATTAAGCCTTGAAAGCTTCTTATTGCGCCAGCTAATGGAGGGGGGTGATACTTTCAGTGTTGTTTCACATTTATCATACGATCATTCTGTCTTTTTCAAAGGGTATCTCACCAACAAGACGTGGAAAAACGGACGTATTAGGAAACAGGCATACACGTACAATCAAAAATCTTTTATGATCAATTTATTACTGAAGATAAAATTTCAAATTTAAAAAAATCGTTCGGCATGGTAAACGCTGCTATAAATCAAACTAATATGTTTTAGCACAAAACCCCTATTATATTATTTTATAGGATAACAAAATTCATCAAATTAAATTCATCTCATATCAAGTAAAGAGGCGTGCCATACCTGGAAAGTGCCAAGACTCTCCTCTAAATCCGCATACATGGACCACAATTTAAGGGACTTGTGAACACGATCTTGAACTTTTTCTCTCTGCAAGCAGACATTTATTCCTTTAAATTAAAACAATTCAAAAAGGAACAAAGACTAGCACGGTAAGCTAAAATATATCCAAGCAACAGAACATTAGGTCTTCTATTACGAGGAAAAGAGTAAGTCCCCGCAAATAAGAAACTGGCTTTTTTCTACCCAGCTTATAAAAGTGACATATATTTGGATTATTTTCTGTTTTAGGCTACAAATTCCTTTAAAGTTACTTTAATTCTCCAAGGAAGACTACCATGTTTTGGTAAAATTTGTACTGTACTATATGATTTACCATAAAAATTGTATTCTAAACCATTCACAAGTGTATTTGAATTAAAAATGAGTGTTGTTATTCTTAAAGTTTTAAAGCATTCTGTCACACAAAATATCATCCACATACAAGAACCTTATACTTCCTTTTAGCATAAAAAGTTTCTTATAAACTATATACTAGAGCCTTTCAGAAAATATCTTGTTGTTTCTTAAAAGTTGTTTCTTATTTGCGGAGCCTTACTGTATACTATGTGTCGCACAAAATATCTTATCATTTTCAAGATTATTCACTTTCAGAGATGCAGAACATTAAAAGTCGACAAAGAATTAGAATCCGTTATAGATGTCGTGATAAACGCTAAAACATCTTCTGGTGGTAATGGTTTTACAAAAAAAGATTCTTTCCATTAGCTTATCAAATTAGACAGCAAGTAGAGGAAGTGAACCATTTTAATAGAATATTTCATTGTGGTACTTAGTTAATTAATATTTGCTGAAAAAATGATAATATTAAAAACTGCGCGCAATGGAAGTTAAAGCAATCTAGGAATATTGCATTAAAAGAATTTCACTCCAGGTTTCTTTTCATTTTAACAATTCTTGCTACAGATCTTTATGCTAGCCTAATAGACAAAGCTAAAATTGCCATTTTCTAAGAATTGCAAGATAGGAAAATAGTAACAGACTTTCACCATATATCGATTATCAATATAAGCAGATAGCTGACTTGGTTGAAGGAAATGTGAAGGCATTTGTGTTGGATACACATGTGAAAAATACAAAGAGATACGAAGATACGACTAGTATCAATATTTGAGCATATTGTCAAGGTTTATAAATGCATGTGAGAGGTATTCAAATTGTTTAGAAAACATCTGCTTTGAACGAAATAGAAAAAAAAAAAGTTACCTCATCGTGGTAGTTGACGCCAGCTTTCTTTGATGGAATAGCAGTGGCCCTTCTCATCAACCTCAAGGCTTTTTCATAGTTTCTAGAAAATACAGGGTGGGCTTAATCATTTTCGAAATCACTTTTGATTAATAAGAAGTATCATACTTATATCTCTAAAGTAAATCACAAGGAAATTGGGTTATATTATCAATGAAATATAGGATTAATATACTATATTAGGATTTACTACTAATATAATGATATCTTTAATATAAATGGGTGATATGCCTTTGTTGCATTATTGTCAAAGTCCTGTTAAGTTTTCGTCCTTCCACCGGACATATTCGTTATGCTTAGAGAGCTTCTTGAGAAAACAAAGAAAAGGACAACTACTTAAATTTCTTCTGCTATCCTTGGCCCTAGCATCATGTTTTCCCGGCTCTCGTCTTAGTAGTTCGACAAATGTAAAAAATTACAGATAAGATTAATTGCGCTTAGGGTACTATTAAAAATACTACCTCCTATTTTCACATTTTACTACAGCTTGGCAAAACTTTATTTCTGAAATAGTCTTGCAAAGATATCTAGGTTAAATAGTCTTACAAAGGTATCTAAGTGACTACAAAGCAGTGGGTGGCATAGGATGGAAGTGCTTCAATCTAGACAAATTACATCCACTGCAGGGCAAATTTGTACCACATATCATGGTCAGGCTAGGTCAAGACTGAAGAAAAGCTCACTACTTACTCTTTCCTTATCTCCATCTCAGCGTATTCACACCAAACTGAAGCAAGATCATCAACTGTCCGGTATTCAACTTTGACAGCCTTCTCAAAAATGATACGGGCCTCATCAATCTGGTCATGGTTTTCATAGAACTTTGCAAACTCTACCCAAAGAGTATGTGGCTTTCCGATGGCCTGTTTAGGGTCGACTGTTTTTACAGCTTCAGTGTAAGTATTGATGATTCCGTTAACCTTATCTTCATAAAGAGCTACACGCTTGTGCCACTCGTGAACGTTGTGCGGATTCTGTCGCAACAAGACACTATAAAAGAAGATTTTTAAGTGTATTATGCTTTGTAGCCGGGGGTTATAATAAGAAGCGGACAGAAATCAAAGGTAAAACGGGGGAAGGATAGAAAAATGCACTTCTGTGACAGATTAAATGGTCAGTAATTGCATTACATTTACGGCAATGTATCGAATACAAAAAGTGTTAATGCAACATGTTTTATACGTTAATATATTTTCTTATTCTTCATAATCTCGCAATCAGTGTTTACTTATTGTGGAAGTAAATTTTGTTTTTTGGTATCGACAAAATTAACTTACTTTATCCTTTAAAAAACACACAGCTGAAAAAATTAACATAAGTGCGTAGGGTTGGTAAAATTTCGAATGACCTTTCATCAAGATATTGTCGTGAACACAAGACGATTGTCAAATCGTTACATTGCGTAAATATTACTCTACATTGAAATCTTCTGATTCATGGTTAATCTGGTTTGTAAAGATTGATTGGTTGAAACATACCTATTCAATAATAAAGGCCTTCTGTCCATCAAGATTTCGAATCTTGCAAGTCGAAGCTCGAGGTCAATTTCGTCTAGTAAATAGAGTTTTCATGAATTAACGATACACGTTGTATATGGTATGGAATTGTGTGAAGCAAAATACGACTGAGGCAGTGCAACTTCGAACCCGTGTTGATGTAACTAAATAGCTGCTGGTTGTTTGAGCAACTTATCACCTGTGATATCGGTGATTAACCTAAAAACGGCAGCAGAACTGTTCATATTTGTCCAAAACGGGTTGATGTCCAGTAATATGGAAATAGAGCAAGCTTAGCTGACCGAATGATCACAAAAGTAATTCACTACCTCATGAGGGATAATACTGCAAGAAGTATTTCTCTCTTTTTCTTGATATACGATATGAACTTGAAGGAAAATATACAAACAACAAAAAAAGGATCATGAACAAAGCCATTCTATGGTTCTACCCATCATAGTGGGACGTTGAGCAGGGTATCTTTGAAACAAATGATAGTAAAAGGCAAACATGTCAATTATTTTGTCTCAAACAAGCGACTTTAGAGATTTGTTTAAGAAGAAACATTCAAAAGATGAATTACTTCAGCCTTTCCTCGCATATAAGAACCTACGTAATAAGGGCTAGGCAGAATCAGAGCCCTTAGTCATAGGGTAATTAGGTTCAGGGTAAAATGATGCTCAATAGAAGGGTGCATCTGAAAACCTTTTAGGACCCGTCACCATGCGATCATAAATAACTGCATTGAGTAGGCCCTTTAAAGAAGTGTTAACAAATTCTAAACTTAGAATATTGAGAGAAATTTTGGACATATGAACAGTGTAAATAACATGCCGAATATGCACAACAGAATTTGCTGTACTGTTTTACCTTTTAATAACAAATTTGTGACAACATAAGGAATTTTAAAAACTTATTTTTTCATCTAACTGAAAACAAAAACAGGGTCTTAATTACAAGGTTAAAAATAGCCTTTACGTTTTTCTTTGTAGGTTCTTAGATGCGAAGAGAAATATTATCTGAAATTTTTTGCCATTGACAAACAACCACATAAAACCATAGTAATATTGCCTTTTCTGTGGCACTTACCTTCCTCTGTCATCGTTGCTTCCGTTGAACTCTCCATCTTTGAGTTGATAATACCCTCTTCGAATTGAGCATAAGCATCGAAAACCTAAAAGTTAAAAGAATCAGATTCATTGCATCACTAAAAGCAGAAATTCATTTCGATGGAAAGTGTCCATTATAGAATTGGTTAGAAAACAAGGACCTTTCAGTAGCATAATGGCTGTGTCATGAATAAAAAAACTGAACCAAAATGAATAAGATTTGTGTTCCTTAATTGGAAATTTTACAAGATCAAGAACAAAGGTCCTGAACTTGCTTTACAAAGATAAGACAGTAGCCGAAAAGCCCCGTGAATTGTTCAGCGAACGGAACATGTGATTTTTCATGTCATCGCCCCAGTCATTACGGTCGTTCTGTTTATTTATCCTGCTGCGAGGTTAGCTTTTCATGTGAGCAGTTTTGCCTCGCAAGAATACTAACCAATCGCAAACCGTTATTTTGATGGGTGGCTTGACAAGTTGGGTATACGCAGTCCTTTTATATGGACACATTACCTTAAGAAAGTAAGAAATTCACTTGAAACTGATAAGGTACGAGAGTTACGAGTTACAGTGAAAACCCCCATATAAGAGCCTGGGTTTTTTCAATTAGCCTAAACAGGTTCTTATATGAGTGGTACTTAAAGTGAATTTAGGGTACCGAGGTTCTTAAAATAGGTTCTTAAATTTATGTAACAAGATCAGAATTTTCATTCATGCAGTAATATTATACCTAAAGCCAGTACAAAACAAATATAGAGTCAAACAAACTCATACCAAATACTCTGAAATGTCATTCAGAAGACAAGGTTTATATGTGGAAAACTTGGAATAAATAAAAAATAAAATTCTGTAGTTTGCAAATGCTGGATATTAAGATATTTCATTGGAATGTTGGAAACAATAGACACAGTATAGTGCGCTGGCTTCAAAGCAAAATTGTTTTGCAAAGTTAATTTTAGATATAAGCAGGTAATGATACTTTATTCAACAGTTTCCACCTAGATACCTTTATAGCAGATCTACTGGTAAAAATCTTGCAAATTTAGCTTCAAAAGGTTTTCAAGTAAAGGAGGCCTCAATATAAAATTTTTGCCAAACAGGTTCTTAAAATTCAGGTTCTTATACGCGGGTATTTACTGTATTCACAGCAGGCGTGATGCTAATAAACATATAAGATTTTACCTGTCCAAAGTCTCTAACGGTCATTACAGTTTGGATTGCTTCTTCGTAAACGTCCCTCGCCTTCTCAAAATCACCAGCCCGTATATAATAATCTGCAAGTGAACACCATAATTGGCCTAGGCCATCCGTAAAGCGACGCAGTCCTCCGTGAATGATCTGCCCGACTTTTAAGCTTTTCACCTAGAACCAAACAACGGATAGATAGTTGTGATTGAGAAATGTTATTCTGAGGAGACAGACCCTTCTATTCTCTAGTAAATTACTGCTAAAACCGACCAAAGTTTTGAATTCAACCCTTAAAAATATTATGTAATGAAGTACCCCAGTAATAAAGGTGTTCTAGTGTACACAAGGTCTCAAATAATTCCAGAAAAGACAAAAAATAATTTAAAAGCATAATCCTCAAAATTAAAATTCAAAAGTCCTAATGTTTCGGTAGTTTTAAAACATCAAAGTGAAGTGATTCTCTTGTTTTGCTACACTTAAAAACGTTTTTAGCAGCAAAAAGCAAAGGAAAAGCTGCCAAATTACAAAATCAAACGGTGTCACAATAACAATTAGACTGCAATGACGAAATGGTAAAAATTTTCATCATTCCCCATTAATAAATACGTTCAAATTTACTTAGTCCAGCTCTTTTATTTTCACAGGTCATATCAAAACATTTATCTATAAACTCGTACCTGGCTTGGATTTTTCGACATAAGTTCACACAGTTCGTGCCAAAGCTAAAAAAATAAGAGTTTAAAAGTAACAGACAGAGAATTCTAGCTAAACTTCTGACATTTATTTCATGCTTTGGATACTTAATGTAAAGAACAAAACAAACGTTATAAACAGTAGAAATTAAGGTATCAAAAATGAGCGCGTGATTTGTTGTGGCTAAGTTGTGTTTGATTGATATCGAATAAACATACAGCATATTGAAGTCACATATTGAAGAGCAGCTTTGCTCATGCTTACATCAAATCAAGAAATTTAAATACTGTGAAATCTATTTATTGTTGAATCTCACTGTAAAAGAGTTGTGCAATGGGGATACAGAGGAACGAGAATACAAATCATTTATTACCTGATGATTAGACTTGCCCTTTTTAGAGATGAAATTTTCCTAAAACAGATAGAAATTACGTTACTGTTTATTTCAAAACTGGTAGCGAAAAATCTACCTATAAACAATGCTGAATGAATCAGAAAAGATCAGGAATGATAAAAAGAAATAAGGAAGCCAGCTTAACAATAAATCGGGACACTATGTTACCAAAGTACAATAGGACGAATCATTCAGATATCCTGCCTTGATGATATGTCCAAATGGAATCCTCTTCTATATTGAGGCACCTTTGTACCGTTATTAGAAATAGTGCATCGCTTTTCTATTATTACTTATAAAAGATACATATCTGTTCAAATAGAAATACAAGCAGCAGCAACCTTCAATTTTATTCCATCTTCAGGGTCTGTACCGAAACAAGTCTTTTAAAATGACAGTCATTGACCAGCTTTTTAATATATTTGCTTGCTCATTACTTGTCAAACAATCACGAGGCACAACTAAGCATCCTTCAATTTCTGTTTCTTATTTCCTAAATTTATTTATTTCAATCGAAAATTGCAAGCACAATCTATAGAAATGACACGCAATTCTGGTTAAGCGTAATTAATTGCAAGTATTGCGTTTTACATTTCTAACGAAGAAAAAAGGGTAGGTTTTTTTTAATTGAAAGAAAATTAATATGTTTTCAGCATCTGTTTGACAGTACGATAAGCAAACTAAAGAACAGCAACGAGCACTTAAAAGTTGAAAAAAGTAAACACTTTCTTCTCTTATTTTCTAAATTTTCCTAATTTCGATTAAAAACTGCAAGCACAATCCAAAGAAACAAAACTCTGGTTATGGGTCGCAAAGTTTATTGCAAGTATTGAGTTTTATATATTTAACGATATAAAAAGAGGGGCGGGTTTTAATTGTAAGAATAATAACCTGCTGTTAGCAGCTATTTGACAGTACGATAAATAAACCAACTAGCAGCATTTAATAGTCTGAGTTAAAAATATTCAAAAGGAAACGCTTTTATATAAAATATTCTAATATAAGTGTATGATATCTATCTATAAAAATCAATAAATTGCTGAAAGATAACGTATAGCGCTCATAGTGACATAAATTCTAATCACAACCAACTATCTGAAGCAAATATCTACTGTAGCATTACATTTTGCAGGGTTCTAATAAAGCTTTATTAATTTGGATTCTCTTATAATATGAGAAATCTTGGTCATGGCTTTGGCTCAGATATTTCACAATTTACATGCTAAAAGGAATATCCTGGGATTTGGAATGCAAGTAGTCCTATTTCACTGATCACGTGGAAAATCTAATGCCTCAAAAATTCTATGCATGGAGCTAGGATATTTTGTTAAGTATATTTGAATAATCAAGAATGGTAATTGCTGCGATAAATGAAACAAAATCATCAGGTCGGCAACAAACGATTTGATGATCTCTTTGTTTAGCTGATGTCAAAGCCGATGTCATTTTATTGTAAAAGTATATTTGAAATTTACAAATTAATCCACTAACCGATTCAGAACCCTATTCTATTAAAAACATCCAATTAACCCGAGCATAAAGTGGTTATCAAACCTGAGCGATCAAATTGAGCGTTAACAGAAGAAGATGAAAAAAAAGCCTCGAAACTTCAATACTAAAATGACCCATACATATATGATGAAGCAATCTTAACTTACAGAAAGGAAAAGAAGTACGCATGAGACTCCACAGTCTTAATTTATATCTTCACATTCCTTCACATAATTTTGGAAATTCATTTCCCTCTCTTAAATTTTCTGCCGATACAGAAAACGACTGGTCATTCAACTGCATTATAATTTGATTAGATAACTTTACAAAATGTTTTCTCTTCATAATCATCCCTTTTTCTGCCATTTTTAATAATTTTGATAAAGTTTAGGTCATTTCAGTAAGGCTTGGCTCCCAGAGTTGGGCTTTAAACAAAGTTTCAATTATCTGATTTGACCTGTATCAACATTAAACAAGCCTGAAGGAAGTACAAGGCACAAAATATATAACTAGCCCTTACCCTGAGGGTTATGGATAGTGTAAAATACACAAGAAGCAAATTTTTTATAAATCTTCATATTGTGTATAAACCTTGTTTTGAGCTTTGTTTCAAAGAAATGGTTGACGATTGCTTCGCGTTTTGTTATATATTGTAAACAGAAGCTCATAAAGGTGTTCTCGTTGAAATAGTAATTGTTAATCTTTCGTTCCTGACAAAGAACCCATATCAGTGGGTTATCAGTTGCTATTCGGCATGAAGCAAGTAGTATAAGAATAGCAGCCAAATATCATTTTGTCTGTAGATCATTTTATGTATAAAGCACTGATAATAATTATTGCATTAATAGTAGAAAAAGCAAACTTACGTCATTAACAATAGCTGCAAGCCTAACAGCCGCTTCATCAAGCCAGCCAATGTCAATCAGATAATCAACGTACTCCTCCGCATTTTCAGGCTGCAACTGAAACGGACAATCGATGACATATCATGTAAATATACAGCTGAAAAACAGACTTTTCATAAACAGACAGAAATATGGACACAGTTTAAATAATCATTACGTTGTTTTTTATCATATTGAATGTCCAAAATTACTCCACATGCAATTCATTTCCTTATCGAAGGTTAGCAATGAGAATTCATAATTTGATAAAGTTTTTAGAGAGAACAAAGGGCGAAACTTTTTCCAAAACGATTCTGAATATTCTAGAAGAGTATTCCAGTGTGACCAGACGGGAAATGAAATCAAAATGGTACCACAACAAAAACAATTGATATCCTATAAGAGCATCCTAGATATGGTTTTGTTTCTCTTTTCCATTAAGATTTCCTTAAGATTAACTTAAGCAGGGTCTTAATATTTAATATTTAACATTTAATATTCATTATTTAAAGTTTTCTGGCACATTTTCCTTGGGGTTTATCGGCAATCTTTTTTGTTTCCCATCGAAGACGACAATGTTGGAAGCAGTAGTTACCAGATGTAGAGTAAAACATATTGAAGGTCAAATCACTTTCTATCAACCAATAGTTTTTTTCCAAAATATCAAAAAGCAAATTATTCCCTTTGCATGCTTGCTGTTCCTGTCCATGTAACCAATTTTTTAACAATTTTCAAAAACTCCTACATTGAATGTATTTCTTTGACACTGTAACCTACAAATTCAAATGCTTACTTTTCCAAAGACCTATCTGCTTCACTTACTTTCAAGTATCTTCGATATATGCGAACGGCAGTTTCAGGCATGTTGTAACTCTTAATGAACTTCAAGTAAATGGGCCATATTCTGCGATGTTGCGTGATTGGGAGAGCCCTAAGAGCTCTGTCAAGAAGCCGCCGTGTTCTTGTAATTTTCTTCTGATCGGACATAAATTGACAATATTCTATCCATATTCTTGGCATCTGCAATTCAAAGTTGAGCATATCAAATCATGTAAGAAGTTTTAAGGAAGATACTGTATGTCGGGGCCTTTTCTGATTATTGCCTTAGTTCATAATCAACCTTACTTAACAACGTATAAAATGTCAGCCACTGTTATTTTGCTATGCAAGAGTTGTCTCCGAATCAATGGAAACAACTGCCTGCGCATCATGAGAATATCATGAAAGAGTTTCCCCCACCACGACGAAAGAGGTTAGAAAGGGTTTATCAAACAGAAGCAAGATGCAGAAGAATAATAGCACTTCCAAAAGAGCCCCCTTCTCATAAAAATCGTAACTGTAAACAAAACTTCAGATGAAATATGAACAAATGATTCTTTGATAACCAAATGACATTTTTAAATAATTATGAAACATTTGGAAATGGGTCAAGGCATAAGCATTCAAATGCAGCCATGTAAAAGAAAAAAAACCAAACTTGACAGACCTTATGCATGAATACAAGGGACCTTTCATACGCATTATTGACTTCTTCAAAGGCAACATCTGTTATGCATCTAAAATAAGAAGTAAGGTTACAAGATATATTTTCATCTAATATGTTCAGGCAGCATTTTCAGGCCCTAAATGTAACGAATTTCCATCTGAATCATTTGGACACTTGCAGAGGTTTGACTTTTCCTTACCCTAAAGTACAAGCCTCAATGCTAGCAATTTGATAAATCTTTAGGCAAATTCAGAAACTTTGGTTCCGGCTCATTTCTGGCAATACATTTCTTCAAAATAGACTCAAACTGGATTTTAAGGAAACGCTAAGTATACAAACATAATATGAAAAATAATCCAAAAATGACTTTAACGCTAGTATCATGAATAGAGTATTTTAAATCTGTATTTTCAAGCTATTTCGAAGAACTTCTTTTTCTAAAACAGAAATTTCTAAAATTTTGACACCCTTGTCATTCTTGCACATACAGAAATTGGTCTCTCTGTTTTGATATACCAACATAACATTTATGTGTTAACTGTCTCTGGACGCCACAAAGAAAGTTGCATTTCCAGGAAATAGATAATATCCATAAAAAGGTTCAGTCAATAGATATTTTCACTCACTTGCCCTTAACTTGTCTTCTTCTCAGCTTCAAATAGTTGTACCAAAGTTTGTAACTAGAAAAATTGTCATGGAAACAGCCTTAAAAGTTGTACTATTGTTTCTAACAAAAAAGTAGATAGAGAAAATATTTTTATTTTATACAAACATTTGCTGGAACAGTTCCTCTACAACAAACCCTGAGAAATATTTCTAACCAACTAGCAGACATCTGATCTATAAACTAGAAAAAAGGTTGTTTACAATCTCATTTGGAAAACTGGATGGTGATATCTACAATACAAAATAAGTTGCAGTTGACACAGGTAGGGATCTCAACACGAAAAGAAACAATTTCAGTCTCCTAAGTTTCCTAAACTGAGAATATTTATAAATATTTGTAAAGGTAGTCTTATCTACTAGTTTTCTTTGTACTGTGGACTTGATTAGCTAGTATAAATCCGAAATACCTTTCAAAAAAATTACCTTTAAATCACACATCTTCAATAGGTAATAAAAAAGGACACTTAAAAAAGAAACTACATCAAGTACCAAAGATTCTGGTCGAACTTATTTTTTGGTAAAGCAGGGGCATTAAAAATTATTCACACCGTCTCGAAAAATCACACCAACGCTAGAAAAAGGTCTCTTAACTTTTGTTTGAGACTTTCAAAATAACAAAATGTTGTCTTAGATATTTCAAAGGTGTCAGAAACTGTACAGGATTTCCAGTTGTCAAATCTGGTATTATAAAGAACGACGGGAGTGCATCAAGTACTTTTTCGTAGAGATTTTATAGCTACCAAAATCATTTAAGCATTACATCACATCCAATATGTATCAGTTATTATTCTCAGTTTTATGCTCTTCTTAGTCATCATTTAACTCTATATCGACCTCTACATCCATGAAATTTAGCTCCCTATAGGCCGAACAGTTGCTTTTACAAGTTCTTCATAATTTTTCTTAATGATTTTTAATGATTCTTAATGATTTTTTCAAACGTTCCAATCGATCAAAACTTCAAATCCCTTTATTGATATTGGGGATAGAAAATATTTGCCAACAGTAAATGCATTAAATTGATTTTTCTCTATGACTGATGAAAATCAAATAAATAGTGAAATAAGATAAAAAGTAAAAGAAAATAGACCACCTCTAAAAAAAGCTTATGACAATTTTGTCCACTCTTCCATTTCATTTATTGGATTGACATTGAAATATACGACTTTTGTAATTTTTAGATTGCGGTCCAGATAGTTTTATGTTGACGATAGAAAACAATTCAATAACGTTTCACTTCTAAACCCATTGAAAGTATATTTATACCGAAATTTTTCTACATCTCACAAAAATTTACACCGAAACTTAAAAAATAAGACCGAAATTGTTTCCACCGAAAATTAATCTACAGAAATTTTTGGGATCGGATTTTTGGTACTTGATGTAGGCGAATTCGCTGTGTTTTTCCTAGCACAAAAAATTTTAATTCTGTCACTGATTGTTATTGAAAGTGTTATCTGACATAATTTGTCCGGAAAGTGAGAATATGATTTATCTCCAATTTTGCTACATACAGAGTCTTTGTTAAATACATAAAAAAGTTACAAACAACTTACCTTCCTGGCAACTCTTTCAACGCTCTTTCATAAATAAGGTTTACAGCTTGATTCTTGCCACCAGTGGTTGTCTTGTGCTCCACATATCTCATCCAGCATTTCACTGAATAAGGGTGTCGCAGTATTTCCTCTTCATAAGGAACGTCTGCTTCTTCCTGAAATAAAAGATAATTTCATTAAGCCAAAAAATATATCTTTAAAGTTTCTATAACAATAACCGATTTCATCTTGAAAAATATCATCTTATTCAAACAAAGACCGCTCCTTGAAAATCCTGCCTTTAATAAAATCTTTTTTACCCAACCAATGATTAGCCTAAAAAAACCAAAAACCAGATATCTAATTATTGCATTCATATCAAATTCAGTTCTAGCTCCACATGCCAAATTTCAAAATCGAAATCTAATTTTAAGAATTGATACTGTTTTGTACCCAAATGGCTTCAGTATTCTATGCAAGAAAAAAGGTTTTCCATTCATGCCACTAAAAGTATGTTTTATTTGCCTTATGTATATCAAGCTGCGAGAATGCTAATAGTTACACGAGAGCTGACTTTTCCATTATTTACATGTAGAACTAGTCGGTTTTGGTTTATGTTATGTTGCTATTTATAACTAAGAGCATTTTGTGAAGATGACTCTTATATCAAACACATAAAAACAATAACAATTGGTTTTCATCATCCACATTGATACCTACATCATATAAATGGTAAAGAGAGAAAAAGGTCATATAAGGGCAGTGAATTACATTAGCTTTAAAAGACGTTCTGAAGGGGTAGGGGCAGTCATAATCTAGAAAAGCTACATGAAATTATATTAAAATGATAATGTGACATTTAGATATTGCTATGGTATGGTAACATGGCGTTCCAAGTGTGCAAATGAAATTAAATTGGTCAGATCTGCTTTGAAGAAGCACCAAAGCTGAATTTTACAAGCTATTTTTGCTAAATGCCAATCTGAGTAAATATACCTCAGCTTACGTTTAGTGAAATATTCCTAAAAATTCTATGTTTTTGGCTTGGGTAAAAGCAGAGAAAATGCTGCTCAAATAAGAAACTCAGAAAATTCATTGCAATTGCCCTACCAAACAGAAAGTGAAGTTAACATTTAGTGGGTCAATAAAATGATACAATACTACGAGTTTCACTCATAACTTGTATAAAGTAGACCATTTTTTAAAATCTATGAGTTATATACTCATGTGAAACCAAGTTGCTGGAGAGGTAGGGATAAAGCACCATTAATTTTCCCATAAATTTCATTCCATTTTTCCCAACCTCCCCTATTTCAAATCTGTCTTGAGCCTATGAGATATCTTGCCGAACTGTAAGGACTACATCCAACACAACAGCGGTAAATTCAATACACTCCAAAAATGACTGGCCAGTCTCTTATCTGGACCTCAAGATTTTTAAGTTAAGAACAAAGTTAATTAATATGCAATCAAAATATGCATATTGAAAAATTAATATGCAAGATCGCAACAAGTTCTTGATGAATTTCATTTGCTAAAAGTACGAGATTGATCAAACACTAAAATCTACGAGAGTCATTTGATTCTTTCTAGAATGCCAATCTCTTCGCGTTTGTTTCAAGTGATATGTCTATGACACCTTGCAAGTTCTTGTGGGCTGACGAAAAGTATGCAAGCAAAAAAAATATAAATTAGTAAGGTAAGACCCATGTTCCAATCATTAGATTGCACTGCAGCCTGTGTTTCTTGGTGGTTCTACCATATGAAATCGTACTTGTTACTATATCTTCACGTATGATAGTTTTTTTTAAAGGTACAATCAAACACCTAAATGCCCATTTTTAGCCCTGATATTGCCTACGCTCTTTCTCTGGTTCAAATCTTTGCTGGAAATATTTTCGATAAATCAGCAGCAAACCCTGGTATGTCATAGTTTCAAAAGATTTCTTGCCCCACCTTTACCATGCCAGCAACTTTTTTTAAACATTTCTAGCATTTTCAAGGTTTTCTTTGGCCAATATATCTTTTTTCTTGATACTTGCTTCAACTGATCAGTACCATTGATACTTGCTTGCACGGAAAATCATAGGACTTTCCACCAACATAGAAAAAGCAGCTACAGGTTTCACAAAAGATATCAACTTCAAAACTGTAGAGAAATTTTTGTTCTTAAACATGTTTGATAAGTGACTTCTATTTTTCAAAATTTTCAAAGTAGCATCACTTTTCGATGTTTCTATAGCTCAAGCATCATTTCCGCAACTCAAACATTGTTCTGCACAAGGCATTGGCAACAAGCAATGCTTCTTCTAATCAGCCCTTGCTTAGGAAATTCAGAATAAACTCAGAATAGAGTTTCCCAGAGAACTGGAAGGTGCTAATCAGTAGATTTTTTATTCTTAGCTTCAATGGCTTTCGAGCAAGCATAGATCAGTTTAAGTATTAAATCAAAATACTGAGATACAGGACCATTCAAGGGCCATTCTGCGGTAATCTATAAGGTGTTGTCCTTAAAAATTTTCCTGGGTAGTACCCCCAGACCCCCTTCCTCCAAACAAGCATACCTTAGATATTTCTTTAAGTCACGTAAACCATGTGAAAACATGGTTTGCATGCTATTTTCTTTTAATAATTTGCATACCAGATCTTATAAAAGCAGGAGGAGAGTAGCATTAAGAAGAAACTCAATCTGTCACAAAAAACACATTTGAAAGTGGGACATATTTTTCTACATTTTTAACCCTTTTTTACAAAGAGCAGATTGCCTCTTTTATAAACAATATTATTTTGACAGCCACTTGTTCAACTTGTGACAATCAGATGGTTCTGGTTTCTGACCAACATTACCATTTCAATTCATTAGCATTTCAAAATTTCAGAGAACATGTTGTTTAGACAAAGATAGGAAAGTAAGGTTTTCAAATGTTTCAAACCTGTATGGATTCTATGGAAGCTGCACTCCCGAGAAATTTTTGTAAAATAACAGGTGCACTTTTGCACACCCAAAAGAAGGGCATGGTTTTGTTGTGTTTTTAGATGTGGCTCAAATTAAAAAAGTTTTTTTCAAATATGGCAAAATGACTTTTTTAAATTTGTCTGTAACTAAGATTGGAATTAAGTGTATCATTCTAAATTGAGTGATCCACTTGAGATCAAGATGGGCAAACAATTTTAGTGGGCCTGAGAGAAAACTGAAAAATAAAAGCACACTTGCGAGCGAAGCAAGCAGAAAATTGTTGTGACCCTGTTCTTTAGATTAGCCTAAAATATGCTTCAGAATATGTGTTTGCAGTCATTTCTTGCAATTGTTTCAATATTACTTTGTTTCAATTGTTTCATTGACACGTTTCACTAAATTATTTCCACTTTATAAACAGATTAATATCGGTTAACTATAAACGGATAAATTCCATTCTTAAAACCCTTTCTTTATGAGGTTCCCTTGACATTGAGGCCCTTAGGCAATTTGCCCCCTTGTCCCCCTATTGGTGGCCCTGCTTTGAGACTATGTTTTAAGCCTTTTTAAACATTATTTTTTAGATTATCTCTTTACTTGTCAAATCTTTAGGAATTTGAATAACAGCCACTGATGGTAGGTAAGTATAGATAGTTCAACCTTTAAATCATTAATTTCCCTGAGATGTAAAATTGATGTAAATAGGAAAAGTGCCAGAAAAAATATGCACATTCTCGAGAATCACTGAGAAATTTGATGCACACTCAAAAGTGCACACTTATCACAAATGCACTCTTGCACTCATGGGTAATAACTTCCAGACAGCAAAGTTTGGGTATGTGCGGGGAACGCTTTCCCCATACAATAATTCTTTGCTCAAATCTTGTCCGTGCATTTTTGCAAATTTAGATTAATCCGAGCAGTTGGAACATGGACTTTCGTGTGAATTCTGCGCACAGCCTAATCTTGAGCCCTAAAAGTGCTATTTAGAAATGAAATCCCGCAGCTTTTAGCCTGTCATTTTGCAACATGATTTGTTCCCGCGCAAGCGCAAGCGACAGAAAATAATTCCCACGCACAAAAAATACTTTGCACTCTGGAATAACTTGTGCTCCCAAGATCTCGTCGAAAACTGCCATGAAATCCAGACTGGAAAAATGTCTTCTCAGCCCTACATTTTAATGTGCATTTAGCATTAGACAAGCCTCTGAAAAAATCTTGTGTGTGCACATGCCACACTCTGAAGACTTGCAATGCATGACTGACACATCGATCATAATTCCGCTTTTATTCTCTGTGTGATGCAATTGAAAACCCTCGGTGGTAGAGATAGTCATTTCAAGATTTTACTCGGGTACACCTGACATCTTTTGTAAACTGGAACATCAGCCAAAACAATAAAAAATAATAATGTCATAACACTGCCAGAGATGTACTTTTTTATGGTTTATGGCAAACAAAAGAAGTTTGGTTTTTGAGGAAACGTGCTGAGAATCCATGAAAAAGAGGTAGAAAACTTTAGCAAGATTGATAAAAGTTTACTTACTAATATGAGGTTTGCCTTTTTGTTGCTTTTTACTGTCATTTTACTTGTTATTTTTCCTGTTTTATCAGCAAGCATGAAATGTCTCCGCCATTACTAAGGAAATGGAAAACCTCGATATGCAGAAGAGGCCCGCTTCTGCACAGCGTCCTTGGCAGGCTTCCATGCTTGCAGCATTCTTGAAAATGTTTTGATGTTGATCTGCATTTAGAAAATCCTCCAAACACTTAGAAAATGCCTTTGCCAGACGGATGGATTGCAAAGGAGTCTCGCTCTACTGGAAAAACATATTATTATAATACTGTTACGCAGGAAAGCCAATGGGAATTACCAACTGAGGCCGCAGTATCGGAAAATGAACCAGCAAAGGTGCGTGCATCTCATTTGCTGGTAAAGCACAATGAATCCAGACGCCCTTCGTCCTGGAAAAGCGAAACGATAACAAGGACTAAAGAAGAGGCTCTTGGAATAATTGAGGGTATTGAAATGTTTATTTGAATTTTTAGTTTTAGCTCAATATTGTAAAATGCAATCCTTCATTCGCTGTCTGAGAAGTACTGGTGAAATATTACTAGTGGGAATTACTAATAAATGAACCTCTGATCCTGTGATTCCCATATGCATCTATATTTAAAGTCAAGGGTTCATTCCATGTAGCAATTATTTCAAAGATCTTTGGTGTGGAATTAATGTGAGATAAGCATTTTCCAGCATGTGGTGGGCCCTAAAGTTTTGGTGAAATGGCATGGCTGCACAGCGTCTGTCACTTTCTTAAATTGCCTGAAAATATAAATATTGTAGGTATTAATAAATTGCCTGAAAATTATGGGGTTTTGTCTCTTAGTGATTGCATAGAAACCTTGGCGTACATCTGGCCTTTCCTTGACGTACTATCAGTGTGAGGTTTACATTGAATGCACCCTGGTATAAGGACCCAATCTGAATCTTAAAAAAAGCAGGTTCTTTGTAGTGACCATGGTGCATTTCAGTAGATCCTAAGCTGAGATTTGTAGAACATAAATATCATAAATAATTTTCCTTGTCTACGTAAATGCATAGAAGAGTCTACACAGGCCTGGCGGTTTGAGGCGAGCAATAGCTCGGGCTCGCCTCCACGCTCCCCTCGCAACCTGAGGCGAGCTATGAATTGTTCTCCTTAACAGAACATGAAGGGAGAATCACTCCTCTAAAATTTCCATTCAATTGCCTTTTTCCTATTCAACTTACAAGGGTTAATTGGGTTATTTTTGTAACAGCGACTTCTCCCATCATTGCATTTTTTGCAATTAACTTTTTGCTTGTTGGGTGGTTTTTGTTATGATAGGCATGAACTTCGATCGATTTGGAAAAGGATAGTTAAGCGCAAGGTATGTTTGTAGCGATTACAACCTTTCAATCTTAAGAAGACAGGCATATTTTTGGAAGGAAAGTCGAAGAAATTGGTAGGAATTGTAGTTTGGGGAATAAAACATAATAAAACAGCAGGTCCCTTCCAGCAATAGAAACAAAACTATTCCTTAAAGAGAACAGGGTACTCTGTCTTGCAGATCAAAAACGATAACCAAAACATGGAATTCCACTATCCAGCTGCATTTACTGAAAAACCCAGATTGGGTGAAAACTATAACAACGACGTGTTTCGCATTAATGGCAAAGCCTGATCATCGCTCCATCTAGCTTTCTACTATACAAACATGACAGACCGCTTTTGTATGAACAGAAGGAGTTCGTTTTCACCTTAGGACTCCGTTGGTAATATTTTCAATAGTAAAGAGGCACTGATTGGACAACCTCAACAGTAATGTGCTCGCGTTTTCTGATTGGCCTATTTTGATCCGAAACTGGGTATTTTAGCGTAGAGTTTTCCATCTATGTTCTGGCGTTTTATACTCTGAAGAGTGCTAGACGTATAACCAGGCTTCTCTGTTTAAAGCGCGCGATCACGCACGCGCGCCTTGGCATGCTCCTGTCGTTGCTGAGACGCGCAATAAATCACGCGCCTGGTTTACATATTATAACCAATAAACTGTCATTGTGATTCCTGATTGTTATAATTGGATTTCAACGAAGTCGCGCAACTTTACTAATTTATTCTTTCATTCATGTGCATGGAGACAGACTTGTGCTTCTTTTCGCTCCTTTTTCACGACAGAAGTTTTTAAATGGCCAGTAATTCAAAGGGTCAAGCCATAGAGCTATCTACTTTTCGCAAGTATCGCAAGGACGAAGTTATCGGATCAAAGACCAAAAAATGGAATGGGAAGACAATGATGGTTTCAATTTGGTGTAAAGTTTGCTCAAAACACAAAAGCGTTATTTTATCAAATCCTCTTTGTAAAGGAAGTGCCAGGAAAGCAATTGAATCATACGTCAATGGAACAAATTTTGATTCTTCCACTTCTTCTGACTCCGATTCTTCATCGGAATTTGAGCTGGACACTGACAAACTGCAACAATAATGTGTTTTTTTGCTTCTAGTGCTCTATTAAGTATTTTATTTAGATATTTCTAGATACAAAGTATTTACTTGCGAAAACATGCCGTTTTTGCCTACTTTAACGTAAATATATTTTTTGGTAAAACGCGCGCCTTAGCAAGGCGAGGCGCGCGTTTGAGCAGGCGCCCACTAAAATGCTCACAGAGAGGCCTGTATAACTTAAGTTTTTTTTCAAAATTTGTTTTTCAAAGCCATTTTCAAATTCTGTGCAATAAAAAGATTGTTTTGCAAGAGAATTGTTGTTTTTGTGCCAGCTTTACATAAAACTGAAAGAGTCTGTTCTTTTAAATTCTTCAAGTAAATGGGGTGCCTAAGTCACGGTTAAAGCAAATACAAATTGAAAGAAGTAAAACAGCGTACTCCTGACTGAGGCTATTAAAGGCAACCCACAGATACTGAAGGGGCTTATTAAGTCATCTGTTGATTGTCTTTAAAGTACATTCTATGTGTTACTGATTTAGCTCGCCTCAGCAAATGAGCGAAGCGATTCACAGCTCCCCTATAAAAAACAAACGACCAAGCCTGAGTCTACGCCATTACACCAAAATAGATTCCTACATATGTAAAAAGCAATGCACACTGTAAGAAAAATAATTTTTTGGATTAAGGCAATTGGAGGGAGGATGTAAAGAAATACTTTTCTGGAGTTGCTAGGGAGTTTATGAGAAATATCCATTAGATGCTCAAGTATCCATGGCTCACGAAAAACATCTGACTGACTTTGACAGCAATTCAATTGATCTATTTGTTCTTCAAAAGTCCAGCAAGGAATCCAAGGAAGGACACAGATATTCTACAACAAGAGGACGTAATCAGTTCTGCTTAAGGCCTATTTCCACTTCATTCCCAATCACAATTTCTGCACAAACATTTGCAACTGGAATGCATTCCCCTACATTAATCCCAAGTCATTTATCCCAAATTAAATGAGCTATTAGAAGAAATTTTGCGTCATAAAAATGCAGACATCAGCACCTTAAACTTTCACAACAATTGACAAGGAAAACTGCTGATTAGGTTTTACCCAAGATTCAAGATGATTTTTTAAATTTTATGGATTTAATGAGAATGTAATGCTTTAATTTTAGGTTACAAACTAAGAATAAAGGCTGGAGAAATATCTTTAGAGGAACTTGCTCTTACTGAAAGTGACTGTAGTAGTGCAAAGCAGGGAGGAGATTTGGGATTCTTTACAAGAGGAAAAATGCAAAGTGAGCAAATAATTATCAATCATATTTGATATGAAAATATATTTTTCTCCAAATGAAAATTTTAATTTTAAGATTTCTGGTTGAGTTACTAAGTGAAATATTTCTACTGACACATTCTTCTTAAGAAAATAATCAACTCTTCAGTGCTTCAATGAAATATTTATAAAAGCAGTCGTTGGTTAAAAATGATTTTTGCCACATCTGTTATTTTCAATTCTTAAGACAATTAACTTCAAGTGATGCAAGAGCTGGCTGTGTTCTAGGTTTTAAGTGGAGAAATTGTACCATCATACAAAATTAAGTTTTTATTCCCTCTTTAGTACTTGAGATTGAAATAGTATACCTTGATAATGCTATTGTTTTAAATTTTTTGGTTTTAAATGTTTTAAAGTTGAACAGTTTTCAACATTATCATGTCTTCTTCCATTATATAATGAAATCTGTATATTTTCTTTCCTTTGCAGAAAAATTTGAAGATGTTTCGTAAGTAAACCATGCTTAGCTCTGCTTAGCTAAGCTTTGTACATTTCTGTTTTCTCTAATTTCATCACTTGATCTACCATACTCATATCAAGAGTTTTCATTTGATTTATTAAATGTGCTATTTCATTATCTGAAATTCTCTGAATTACAAAATATGATTTCTAAACTGTTGGTAGATCTGTTTCGATTTTTTCTATAGTTTTGCACTTGAAGTTGGGGAGATGAGTGATGCAGTGTTTACAGATTCTGGCATCCATTTGATCTTAAGAACAGCTTGACTTGACAAAATGTTGCAAAGAATCCTGTCATCCAATCAACTGCTGTTCAAGCTACAGCAGAATGAAAAAGTCATTTGATCAACTGTGGTGATGATTTCAAAATTGTTGGAAATTTGAATGAATGAAAACAAACACTTTTAAGTTTCTTTCAACCTAATTCTTAACTTAAAGATTTTTTTATGATACACATTTATATTCGTTGGTTGTCATATTGGTTCATTTTTCTTTCTTTTTCTTCAAAGAATTGGACTCGTTTTCTGACAGATAATGAAAGAGATTTTCCTTGAAACTGATATTTAATTGTGCTGCTATTTTTCCAGATTCAAAATGGGTTTAAGATGCATAAAAAGAGGACCACTGTACCAGAACCTATACATTTGGATCTAAAGAAAAAGTAATGATTTTGCAGGGCCGTGCCAGATTGGTCTAGGAGTTTTATTGTTTTTAGATTTGTTTACAAACATACTGAAGCTTTTCATCTAAAACTCTTCAGAATGTAAAACAGTGGAATAGTGATCAATCAAACTTGTTTGTTTTCTCTCTAGGATCTTCATCTTATACATTACTCCAGTTGCATTCAACTGGTTCCTAAGTTCTTGTAAACCTTCCTATGTCTTGCTTCTCATTAACTGTTTACCTGCAAAGCTGACGACTTTTATCTTGAATTCGTCCTTTACTGATACTTATTTATCATCTCCTAAAGCTTCTTTTACTAAGCTCCTAAATAATTGTTGAACAGAAGCCATGATAATTGACAACCCTATCGTACCCCTCTTCTAATCATTTCCGGATCTGATTCTACTCCTGCTTTTTACGCTCTCGCCTTCTACGTTTTCAACAATCGATAAAAATATTTTCTAAAATTTTCAGCAGCTTTTGCCATTGCACATGATCGAAAGCTTTACTATAGGCTACCTAACAAATAAAGACATCCTCAACATACTCATTTCTCCTTTCTGAAAACATTAAGGCGTTCATTGATTACGGTGCCCCTTACCGTCAACTGGGACCAAATTGGTTCCATCTGTTCTGATGAAGCCTGAAGCTTCCTTCCTTTCATGTTTCTACAGTATGTAATGTAGGACTATCTTTTAATCGTATACAATGAACGAATTGGTCCGATGCACTTCATTCTGGCTCTAGTAAAACCAGCATTGCCATTTGGCCGTTTTGACAGCCAAATTTATCCATTTTGACTCTTTTTCAAAGCCCTTATGTGGCCCTTAACCGTTGAACTTCAAGCACTTATTCTTACCACGTGACCTTAGTAAGGGGAGAAGATGAAACATTCTCTCGTCTCGCGATAGCAGGTACAGACAGTTTCCTTAGGCTCAGGCGGGCGACACTTGTGTTTCAAAGACAAAGATGTTTGGGTTTGTGACAAAGCTTCCAGACCAGAGTTTTTCTATTGATTGTGATAATATCTAAGTACGTTTTTGGTGCCACAAATTGGTACTAAACGTACCCTGAAATATTTTTCGTCCGACACTCTTCAGAAGAAAAACGTCGGATCGAAGGTAACCTGAAAGGAAAGAAGACCATTTGATTGGTTCTTTTGTTTTTCACCAATCAGCAACCTCCAACCTCTCACGTAGTTAAAGATTCCTGGACAGAAACAAAGGACAAGGAAGGCCGTCTTTTCATTTAGGAATTATCCAAAAGTATCGAAAATTTGCTAAAGCAGGGGAATTCCAATGGGCTCAAGAAACTTTGTCAACAGTTGTCGGCTTTTTCTTTGGTATTCTAACTTGAAAGCGAAGAACACCACTGAAGACAAGATAATTGTGTCTTTTTTGTATATTTTTGATGGGATTGTTTGTAGAAAGGAAATTACAAGAAGCCTTTCCTGTCTTTTTTGGAAGTCGATACACTGTTTTAGAAAAAGGCTAATTTAAACCATCGCGTAATATAAAGTATACATCAGCCAATGTTACATATGTGTTCCTCGCAAAAATCACAAATACAATTGAGCAATGAAAATTCTCAAGTTTTTTTGTGAAAACTTGTAAATCTTAAGAGTAATTTTTTCGCTTCTGTATGACACAGTATTTAAAACATATATTTTGTATTGTGGCTCAATTGTTTTAAATTAAGAGCATAATGAGTTATAAGGGCATTCTTTTATAGAAAATATTTCATCCATAAAGAAGAAAAATATTTCAGCCATAAAAGATGGATTTAAACGGTTAATTTTTTACACATTCCTATCAGGAGGTATCGTAAAAAATTTTTAGGAGAAGTAATTTCTGTATTTTTCATGAAAAGTTTATTGAAAATCGTTGTGAGCTATTCTTAAAGCCCTTTCATGAATCCTGTTTATCCGGACATTACTTTTTCTACTACAAAACATCAAAATAAGAAGGCAATAATTTGAATATGTATTCGCTGTATCCATCAATATATATAGCAATCCTTATTTCGTGTCTCTTTGTAAAAGTTTTTAATATTATCTTCTAGTCCATGTTTATTGTCCAATTTTACTCCTAATAATTTAACATTCTTACTTTCTTACTTTCTTTGATGGTGCAAGCATTGATATGAATTTTGAATTCTTCTAGTTTAGATCCTTTGGGTTTAAAAGTTTTAAGCTTGCTTTTATCACAGTTGATCACTTATAATTACAGGCGGTAAAAAAATAAAATGTATTGGATGAGTCTATAAGCAGTGCACCAGCAACATCCTTTTTATCCAGAATCTTTTTCAGGTCTTAAATAAGTCGTTCCAAGGTGTGCTCTGGGCTCTAACCTCTTGTGAACCCGTAAAACAAATTGAACAGTTTTACACAGATGTAATTGTAGCCCGTGGGGTAACTTGAACCAAAGAATGACGAGGGCGTGTCGCCCAAAATATAGCAAAGATGCCCACTTTTAGGGATTTGGTGAAAAAAATTCCCAGTTTAAAGGTTTATGAAATCAACTGCAATTAGCATGGAAGTGACTAAAATTGACGAACTACAACTGACATATTACATTGCGTAGCAAGGACGCTTTGGTCAGGAAGGACTTTGTGGTGGAGCTAACCCATATCTACGGGAATCAATGCATTTTGGAGACCCATATTTGGGTATTTTGACGACTTTCAACTCGGACAACTACACACAAGAGTTACCTACCACATAAGAGTTACCTACCATATAAGAGTTGGCAACACATGAGAGTTACCATTTTAGAGTCAGACATGATTTTATCGGTTTCTACTAGTAAAATTTCATTTGCTAGCTGGATAATTTTCAATTCAATAATGACTGGATAGTTTTTCTGAATTTTTTGTTATCCGTTACATCTAATTTTAACCTTTTAACTTTGCAAATATCCAGACAGAGCTATTTCCGCAAAGACAAAGCTTGAATTACCCCTCCAGCTGAATCCTCACAGGAATCGACGGCATCATTGTATATGTGTTTCTTTCAATTGAGGGTTATTGCACTTTTGGCTACTCGGCAAAAGAAACTTTAACATATAGTCTAGACACAAATATACTTCTCCGGTTTTTGGAGACATAAATAATCCACAAAGTCTATCATAAAAAATATTACAAAGTACAGAAAAAGATAAAATCTTGCAAAATATTTTGGTACCTGTTTTCTAAAACTAACGCCATTGACTTCCAATTTGATTTAAAAATGTTAACAACTTTCTGATCAGATGGAAAAGATAGTTCCAGCACAGCTAATAGATTATACGCTAGGTCTTGAGTCTGCTATCCCTAAGCTAGTACTAATTGCAGTCAGCAAAATTTAAGATATTCTTTATTCTGGAACTTGTCTTCTTTTAAATAAGGCCATTGACAAGTGTTTGTTCCAGCTAGTGTACTGTACGCTAGATCTTCAGTCTTCTATTTCCAGGTTCGTACTTATAGCAGTCAAAGAATTTCTATTTTGTAAGAGAGATATTTTTTTCTGCCAGAAAAGGCGCCACACCGCGTGGCTCATATCTGCCCTGTCTGCTAGCTAGTGGCTGGTTCTGAGATCTAGCTTTTAAAAGAAACATGGAAAACGATCTACCTTTTGTTGAATAAGAGATCTAAGACAGCTAATGTTAGTTGCCTGGATGTATAAGACCGCAATCTAACTGATAACAACGAAATCGCACAATCGATGAACGATTTCTTTTGCAGAATTGGTAAAAAACGTAGTGAGGACATACCGCAGCAACCCAACCCCTTACTTTCTAACGAAGAGAACACCAATGAAGAAGGTACGAGATTCACGTTTTAGACCGTCTATTTTGTCTCTATTGAAAAAAATATCTCAAGAAAATTAAAACTTCGTTTGGCTTTCGATCAGATGGTATTGCAAGCTACTTCATCAAAATTTCTTTTCCTGTTCTCTTTGTCGGATTTATGATCTGTCATTTGAGTCAGGAATACTTCTTGATAGCTGGAAAATAGCACGTGTTGCCCCAATTTTCAAAAGTGGTTCAACTGATGATAGATCTAGTTACAGACCAATCTCTGTCCTTACCGTGGTTTCAAATTTGTTTGAGAAGCTCATTTATGACCAACTGTACCTTGATTCTAACAAGTACTTAGTTTGTAGGGTTTGCATTCTGTTGTCTCATGTTTACTGAACTGTACTAATGGTTGGTACGTCAACATCGACAGAGGAAAATAAATACTGCCATGATGTTTATGAGCCTATGATACAGTTGACCATCAAATTCTTTTGAATTAGATGCGCAATTACGGAATTGACAGTCTTGAACACAAATGGTTTGGCCCTTATTTAGACAACCGCAGGCAGTTCTGCAGGGTCAACGGTGTCAGCACTGATCCAGGTGGAATGAAAAATAGGGTTACCTCAAGGCTCTTGCCTTGGACCGCTTCTATTTTTAATAACCATTTGCGATAAAGGGGCAAAAGCAACTATATATGCCGATTATACGGCAATTTCGTGCTCTTCAGATAATATAGAAGACATTGATGCTGTTGTCAATGCAGAATTTGCCCGCCTTGAAAAATGGCTACATGGTAACAAGCTTTCCTTGAATGTTGTCAAGACACAGGCCATGATATTAGGATCGTCACAAAAGTTGAGAAAAATTGATACACCAACGGTGCCACTTCCTCGTTTTCAAACAAATGGAAAGAATATCCATTTTATGAAGGAAACTAAGTACCTTGGTCTCATGATTGATGATAATCTAAAATGGGAGAGCACTTCTGATAATCTAAAATGGGAGAGCATACAAATGTATACAGAAGAAGATCTCTAGAGCTTTAGGACTCTTAAAGTACGCTGAACAATATGTGCACGAGTACAAACTTAAGAATATGTATCTCAGTATTGTTCAACCACAATTCAGTTTTTCAATATTCGCCAATCAATAGGTGTGTGAGTGGAATCACACACACTGATTGGTCAATTTGTTACTGAAAGATAACCCCGTATCCAGTGGCGTAGATAGAGGTGGGTCAGGGGGCCAAAAACTCCCTTCTGAAGCTAAACAGCTTTTTTGTGGGAAAATGTCTGATCTTGTCGGAAATATAACATGGTTTTCTTTTTTATTCAAGTGTTAAATTTTAGGAGGACAGTCTTAGGTTATTATAACGATTTCTTCAGTTTTTCTGAATCAGATGGGCAACTTAAAAATGCCTTTTGCGAAAAGAAGGCCATATAATCTTCAATTAGTATGATTTATGACACATGACTTTGAGTAAATAATAAGACTTAATCTCCTGTTTTATTTCAGTTCTAATGTCGTTATGTTACGTTTTGAATCTGTGTCACAACTTTTTTTAATCTGTGTCAAATGCTCACCAACATGGTACATGGCTAGCTATAAAAATGACATTTTTTAATACGAAAAAATACTTTGCAATCTGGTATCAGATCTGTGCGTTTCTTTGGTGCTAAATTTTTGGAACAATATTCCAGTAGATATAAAAAGATCATTGTCTCTTGTTAATTTTTGTCAAAAGCTTGAAACCTTTTTATTCAACAAGAACTATCAAATTTGATTCTGAAGCGAAATGTAGAAATGTATTGTTTGTCACTCATGTAAATGATCCATTCATTTAAAACGACTTTAGAAGAGGGGGTACTCTCTCCTCGATTAGTTCATCTGCGAGAACTCCTCCCAAAGAAACTCCCCTGCAAACAAGTTCTTACGTAATCGTTATTTATTGCCTGTTATTATAAGTGAACAGTTTTTTTGCGGTACAGAACTTGAAAATGGCTTTGAAAAGAGCAAAAATTTTATAACATATTGGCTAAAAGATTTTTCGTCTGACCTTACTCAAAGTATAAAACGTCAGAATAACGGCCCAATGAACACAATGAAAAATATCTACCCTGTTGTGGATCGAAATAGACCAATCAGAAAAACTCAAGCACAAGACCGGTATGTTTGTCCGATCAGTGCCGCGTGCCTAAAGAAAAATTACTACTGGATTCCAAGAGAGAAAACATATCCTTACTGTCGACACAATGGCAGATTTTTCGTTATTATAAGTATTTTATGTAATGTGTGAACATTGTATGTAATTATTTATAATTTAGTTGTAGTGATATATTGTATGTAGAGGAATTTTAAAATATAAAAAACTGAACTGACCTGAACTGAACTATGTTCAAATATATGAACAAATTTAAAATGTTTGTCAAATCTTTGTCGGAAAGTCTCAGTATTTTGCCCCTCCTATGAAATTTCCTATCTCCGCCACTGCCCGTATCTTGTTTTTTCCACTAGAATTTCAACACATTTGGTGCACCTGGCACTATTTGTTCCCCTTCCTTACCATAGGGTCCACTACAATAAGTCCTCAAATAAGTACCACTTAAAATAAGCGTTCCGCTTGGATAAGCACCCACACCATCGGGCAAATTATTAAATTGGCGCCCACCACCTCCATATTAAGAAACGGGCGCTAATTCGAAATTTTAGCAAAAACGAGATTTTTGCGAAATTTTTGACACGTAAGTTTTAGTCTTACGAGTACGGGGAAGGCAGTTGGCCAACAAAGAAAATAAGTAAAAAACAAAGTTTGTTCTAGTTTTTATCCTTGTCAGTCTTTATTTCCATGTTTTCATAGCAATGGTATAGGGCTGGAATGAGCGATCTAACATATTTAACGTCAGAGAAGGCAAGCAAAAACAAGATCAGTGTGCTACCATTTACTGTTCGTATTCGACATATCGATATGCGGTTCGGCGAAGTGACACGATGTTTGCCCCTGCCATCTAATCTAGTAATACATGCTTTAGTTCAAAACTAAATACAAAATATGCTACTAAAATTACGCTGATTGGTTGCTTAATACAATCAATAAACTAAATCAAATAGTAGCGTGCGAGGATAACACAATCATTGGAGATAAAATATAAAAAATGGCGAACAAATATGTAGCTACATAATGAAACGTTTTTAAAACGCCTTCAAATATACTTTTTTCTCTCTTTTACCTTTTTTTGTCTTTGCTCAAATGCTTTGACATCCACAAAAATCATAAAAGCGCCCCGCTTGAATACATGGGTAATAAAGTTCTTCAATTTAGAAGCATCCACTTTGAGGATCAATTAAAAAGATAAGAGCCCGGCGTTTATTTGGTAAAATTGCAAAAACTGCAACTACAGCAGCAAGCGCGCATTCGGAGCCTCGATTCAAAA
Organism: Rhopilema esculentum; assembly: GCF_057945365.1. Classification (NCBI taxonomy): domain Eukaryota; kingdom Metazoa; phylum Cnidaria; class Scyphozoa; order Rhizostomeae; family Rhizostomatidae; genus Rhopilema; species Rhopilema esculentum. The sequence continues at coordinate 5,277,269 of NC_142825.1, forward strand.
ATCAAGATGGAAAGGCATGTAGTGATGCAACTACTGTGGTGATCTGAAAAACATAAAAAACTCTAATCGGTTAACGTAAATTTTAGGTTATTTCAGCATATATTTAGGTGACATGTAAAATGTGTTTGTCCGAAAGTTTTTTGTCTGAAATTCTCAAAAATACTATCGAAAGTTTTTGTCCGAAGTTGTTCTGCAGAAACTTTTCCGTTCGAAAGTTTTCGGATTTAATGCATCGGGTATTCAATGTATCACGTTCTTTCTTAGTGGCAATTCATTTTTGATTGTATAGTAAAATAGCTGTTTACGCAAAGCTGATATTCTTTGGGGCCTTGTCGAACAATGGCTACTTTAAAAAATACCGTTTTAAATCTTTAGAGGACTATGTTTTTAATGATTTCAGTAGAGGACAAAGAAACTGTTATTGTCATTGGAAGTTGTTTACGCCGTAGAAATTGTATAAATGTAGAGCACTGCTGTCACAGGAGCAGAATCATTGTTGAATTCAAGACCATTGACGTACCACACAGCAAACGTGAGGATGACATGCCTTGTGACGCCAAATCACCAGAACCAAAAGGGAGGAAAATTCGCACCGGAGATGGTACACAAAACGATATTCAGTTCAAGGCAACGACAGCGACATGTTCAGGAATGGGTGAAGAATTTATGGCAACGCTTGATGAGAGAATGACTACCAAGTCTGAATCCCCCAACAACGAAATGGCACAAAGAGAAAAGACACGTGAAGGTAGGAGATATTGTTGTTATCTCGCCTTATAGTAATAGCTCTATGCAAAAGCAAATAAGATTTCTCCTGGAATAGATCGGAAAGTGAGAGTAGCCAAAATACAAATGAGACAAAAATTATCGAAAGAGTAGCCTGTGGCAAAATTATGCCATTTTGAACCATTTTTTATTGAAGTTAGCAAAAAAGCTGTTACGATAGTTGTTACAATGCTTTGCTGTGACATGGAATATATAAAGCTGTAGTTCATATGCAGAGCTATCAAGGAGGGAGAGAATGTTCAGGAGACAATTCGTTGTTATCTTTAACTGAAATTGCTTAACTTTATCACGTTTAATCACGTTTCTTCTTATTTGTAGTGAGTTTAAATTGTATTGTATAATATTTGTTTACACAAAGTTGATATTCTTTGGGGCCTTGAAGAAAAATAGTTTGTTTTAACAAACACACGTTATAAATTTTGAAGATTGTATGGGCTGCCACACAGGTTGGAAAGTGGGGTGACTAAGGGAACACCCATAGCAAAAGATTTTCAAAAAATACTATTGTTTTGAAAAAAAGTTATCCCGCCCTTCCCCCCTTCGTCGGATACCTTGGACTGCGTTTTTCAAGATCTCAGTAAATGACAAAGAATCTATTATATTAGTAATTTGAAGTTGTTTACGTAAATGATATTGTATAAATAAAGAACAAGTTTTTAGTCAGTTGGTTAGTAAGTTGTGGCCTTCGAGCATTATGGGCAAGATTTCCCGCTTGGTCTTACAAACATCAAATATAATATTGTATCTTTTTATTGCACACATTTTATACCATAATGTATCCTTACAAATTTAGAAAAGAAAGCCTTTCTTCTTCTTTGGTCTAAGACAGACATGATTCATTTAGAAGTGAGGTTGATTTTGATAGCACCTTAACCTCTTAGTATATTCAAAATGTATCTATATCAGGCATTTCTGTATGTATGTACGGAGAAGATGGATGACTTTACTGTCCGGCCAATGGCTAGGCATCATGGCCCTCTTAGAGCTTCTTTTGACTTAATCAGGGCTCTTTGAGCTTTTTTTGCTTTCTACCAAAATTCTTACTATCAACCATAGTGTATCCTTGTATTGCACACACTTTATATCATAATGTATCCTTACAAATTTAGAAAAGAAAGCCTTGCAATGAATTCAAGAGCGGATTAAAGAGAAAAAAATTGATCGTGCCAAATGAATTCTTTGGATGGAATGATATGTTTTTTCATGTGAGTGACAATTTCCTGTTTTTGACAGAATTCAAGAATGTAAACACAAAGTGTTATAGATTGAGGGGGCTAAAAAATTTTGGGGAGCACGGAATTCTTTTGTATGGTTATAAGTGCGTTTTGTAGATTATTTGAGGAGCTAAAGTCCCCCAAACCCCTGCTTCCGCGAACCCTGAATAGAAACACAACAGCAAGATTACTTTTATTGCTTGTTCCTATAAATAGGTTGCTATAGGTTTTCATTTCTGTTTCTTTATGGTCTAAATTTGAGGACAGTTGGCCCAAGGTTGATTTGTGATGACCGTCAGCCTCCTTTATTACATTTCTTCCAGCATCGCGAGGCCATTTGGTCAAGTTTGATAGCACTTTTACCTCTTAGTATATTTAAAATGTATCCAAATAAGGCATTTCTGTATGTATGTACGCAAATAATGGGTCACTTACCTCTCAAGCATCAAAACCTCCATACAGCCTCTTTGTCGACTTTATCATGGCTCTTTGAGCTTTTTTGCTTTCCTACAGTACTGGAGATCTTTGTAAAACTGTTCAAACTCCTGCAGCAAAGTGAACTTTGTTAAAGTGAACCTCCTGTTGTATAAGATCAAAATTTGTTTGTCAATCCTCATATTAAAAACCAATATCAAAAGACAAATCCACATCTTTAATTAATTCTATATTTTCTTTATTACAAATGTTATATTATCTCATCAGTTGCATGTAATTTAATATAACATTTGTAATTTCATTTCAAAACCCACCCAAACTTAAGTGAAATTGCTTGCTTTGCTTTTTTGCAGTTTAAAAATTGTTAAAAAAAACTGAAACAGTTTCAGTGACCTTGACACTGCAAGAAAACAATGATGGTAAGTTATGCGTCAGATACTCTGGCAAGTGTATTTATTATGTGTGTCTTTGAATGAAAAATGAATTTTAAAACAAGCTACCAAATGAAACCAAACCCAACTGTATCACCTTTGCTTTCTTCCAGTTAAAACATTGGTACAAGAAAACGGGCACGGTGTCAGTAGCATTAACAAAAAAAACAAGGATGGCCAGCTTTCCGTCAGATACTCTGGCAAGTGTATTTATCATGTGTGTCTTTGAATGAAAACTAAATTTTAAAAAAAGCTACCAAATGAAACTAACCCCAACTATATCACCTTTGCTTTTTCCAGTTAAAACATTGGTACAAGAAAACAGGCACGGTGTCGGTAGCCTTGACATTAAAGGAAACCAAGGATGGCCAGCTTTCCGTCAAATATTCTGGCAAGTGTATTTACCATGTATCTTTTTGGATGAAAACTGAATTTCAAAACAAGCTACCACATGAACCTAAGCCCAACTGTATCACCGTGTTTCTTCTTATAGGTCCAGAGGAATTTGCGAATTTCGCAAAAAGTCCTCTTGTTGTAAAAGAATTTTTGAGGGTGACAAATGAGAAAGTCACCCATGATGACAGCCTATATCCAGGTACCGGATTGATATATTATTATCAAATGCAGTGAATTTGGAATGCAGTGTTGTATTTATATTGAGCTAATATTCAGCAGGGCCTCCCACATTTTCACAAAACTAAAGTGTTTTTGGAAAATATTTTGCATCACTGGCAACTTGCATCAGAATCCATATGTTTTCTCAAAATGAGATCTATGTTGTATTTACTCCACTTGTTATGATAAATCCTTCTCCAACTATGTAATTGTAATTATATCTGATTTTGGTAATGTGTGAAGTAGCAGAATTGATTGTGATGTAAATTTGCTTCTTCCACAGTTGTTATGGACAATCAGGTCCTGGACTATTTAGGAAAAGAAGAAGATTTGATAAATCTCACGATTTTCCAGAAACGGCGGCTTGTCAGCAAAATTGTAACTGGCCCTGGTATTGATCGTGCCAAGTTGAATTCTTTGGATGGAATGGTATGTTTTTGCACATGAATGAAAATTTCTTCTTTTTAACAGTGCTCAAGAAAAAATATATACAAAAATAAATACAACAGCAAAATTGTTTTTGCCGCTTTTACCTAAAAATAAATTTTTAAAGGTGTTTAGACTTTTTTCTTCATTGGTCTCAATTTGAAGACGGTTAGGCCACGGTTGATCTGTCATAACATTGCTCCTAGCATTGCGAATGAACTGTGGCTTCGCAAATGTCACAAGACAGACATGATTCGTTTAGAAGTGAGGTTGATTTTGATAGCACCTTAACCTCTAAGTATATTCAAAATGTATATATATATAAGGCATTTCTGTATGTATGTATGGAGTTTAAAAATTGGTAAAAAAAACTGAAAAAGTTTCAATGACCTTGACACTGCAAGAAAACAATGATGGTAAGTTGTGCGTCAGATAATCTGGCAAGTGTATTTACCATGTGTGTCTTTGGATGAAAACTGAATTTTAAAACAAGCTACCAAATGAAACTAAGCCCAACTGTGTCACCTTTGCTTTCTTCCAGTTGAAAATTGGTACAAGAAAACAGGCACGGTGTCGGTAGCCTTGACAATAAAGGAAACCAAGGATGGCCAGCTTTCCGTCAAATATTCTGGCAAGTGTATTCACCATGTATCTTTTTGGATGAAAACTGAATTTCAAAACAAGCTACCACATGAACCAAAGCCCAACTGTATCACCGTGTTTCTTCTCATAGGTCCAGAGGAATTTCCGAACTTCGCAAAAAGTCCTCAAGTGAAAAAAGAATTTATGAGGGTGACAAAGAAGAAAATCACCCATGATGACAGCCTATATCCAGATACCGGATGGATATATTATTATCAAATGCAGTGAATTTGGAATGCAGTGTTGTATTTATATTGAGCTAATATTCAGCAGGGCCTCCCACATTTTCACAAAACTAAAGTGTTTTTGGAAAATATTTTGCATCACTGGCAACTTGCATCAGAATCAATATGTTTTCTCAAAATGAGATCTATGTTGTATTTACTCCACTTGTTATGATAAATCCTTCTCCAACTATGTAATTGTAATTATATCTGATTTTGGTAATGTGTGAAGTAACAGAATTGATTGTGATGTAAATTTGCTTCTTCCACAGTTGTTATGGACAATCAGGTCCTGGACTATTTAGGAAAAGAAGAAGATTTGATAAATCTCACGATTTTCCAGAAACGGCGGCTTGTCAGCAAAATTGTAACTGGCCCTGGTATTGATCGTGCCAAGTTGAATTCTTTGGATGGAATGGTATGTTTTTGCACATGAATGAAAATTTCTTCTTTTTAACAGTGCTCAAGAAAAAATATATACAAAAATAAATACAACAGCAAAATTGTTTTTGCCGCTTTTACCTAAAAATAAATTTTTAAAGGTGTTTAGACTTTTTTCTTCATTGGTCTAAATTTGAAGACGGTTAGGCCACGGTTGATCTGTCATAACATTGCTCCTAGCATTGCGAATGAACTGTGGCTTCGCAAATGTCACAAGACAGACATGATTCGTTTAGAAGTGAGGTTGATTTTGATAGCACCTTAACCTCTAAGTATATTCAAAATGTATATATATATATAAGGCATTTCTGTATGTATGTATGGAGTTTAAAAATTGGTAAAAAAAACTGAAAGAGTTTCAATGACCTTGACACTGCAAGAAAACAATGATGGTAAGTTGTGCGTCAGATAATCTGGCAAGTGTATTTACCATGTGTGTCTTTGGATGAAAACTGAATTTTAAAAGAAGCTACCAAATGAAACTAACCCCAACTATATCACCTTTGCTTTTTCCAGTTAAAACATTGGTACAAGAAAACAGGCACGGTGTCGGTAGCCTTGACAATAAAGGAAACCAAGGATGGCCAGCTTTCCGTCAAATATTCTGGCAAGTGTATTCACCATGTATCTTTTTGGATGAAAACTGAATTTCAAAACAAGCTACCACATGAACCAAAGCCCAACTGTATCACCGTGTTTCTTCTCATAGGTCCAGAGGAATTTCCGAACTTCGCAAAAAGTCCTCTTGTTGTAAAAGAATTTTTGAGGGTGACAAATGAGAAAGTCACCCATGATGACAGCCTATATCCAGGTACCGGATTGATATATTATTATCAAATGCAGTGAATTTGGAATGCAGTGTTGTATTTATATTGAGCTAATATTCAGCAGGGCCTCCCACATTTTCACAAAACTAAAGTGTTTTTGGAAAATATTTTGCATCACTGGCAACTTGCATCAGAATCCATATGTTTTCTCAAAATGAGATCTATGTTGTATTTACTCCACTTGTTATGATAAATCCTTCTCCAACTATGTAATTGTAATTATATCTGATTTTGGTAATGTGTGAAGTAACAGAATTGATTGTGATGTAAATTTGCTTCTTCCACAGTTGTTATGGACAATCAGGTCCTGAACTATTTAGGAAAAGAAGAAGATCTGGTAAATCTTATGATTTTCCAAAATCGGTGGCTTGTCAGTAAAATTGTAAATGGCCCTGGTATGTGCATGTCTAGTTTAACTGCCAAGTTTCCTTAAATCTCAAATTTTTTATTCACCCTAAGATGTATGTCCTAACTGCTAAAAAATATATTCATGCTGAGCTGCATCCTAGTTCAAAATCATAAATTTTAAATATATATGCACTTCATTACAGTTATCACAGTAATACTAAAGAATGGGACTTAAACATTAAGATGATTAAAATCCTCATAGATAAAGTAAGCATAGAAATTCAAAGCATATGTTATGCATAATAGCCAGAAGAAACTACACTTTTGATAGTTTCTACATATGAGCTTTTATCAGATACTAAATTATGAAATGCTAGAAAAGGGAGTGGTAAACTTACTCATCAAATTGTTGCTACCTTGTAGAAATGTCGAAGCAAGCCAACGGGTGGAAAAGCATGCCCAAATGGTGGCCAGACAATGTTCAATTCAGGAGCCCAACCACAAGAAATCCTGCACTGCGAGGAAAAGATCTAAACAAAATCATTGAAGGGGTGCAATCGTTTCCATGTGTAGTAGCTGGAACGTGAGGCAATGAAGAGAATGTAAACAGCTTCAAGTTGTAGTTGCAATTGCAAAAAGCTTTAGGTTGGCAGATATTCTTTGCTGCAGATCTAAAGAACTTTTTAATGAAGTTTTATATCACAAAATAAATAAACTGGTTAGATAATAATGTGAAAATTCCAAAAATTGAAAAAATGACAAAAGAAAACAAAGGAAACATATTTGTATATGTGTATGCATATGTTAGACCAGATAGCTTAACAGACAATGCAGCTACAGCAGTATTTACCCTTGTGAGAGCAAAATATAAAAATTATAGCCTGTGTAGCAATTTTAATAATGTATATAAGTATGTCAGTTTGTAAGTGAGTTTAGTTTAAATCAGAGTTCTACAAGCAACATACTCTCTCTCACTGGCTTTGTGCTCTTCACACGTTAAATAGAACTCCCTTGGTTGGAAACAAAATATTAGTGGATGGACGGTTTATCTAGTGCCTACATCTATTGTTGTTCCAATGTACACTAATACCTCATACGCATTCATGATTTCCCTAACAAAGGTCGTATATATACCTTGCAAAATCTAGGACATAGATTCTTTAAAAAGGGGTGTTTTGAGAAAAAGTTTATCATAGAGAGATATTGGAATTTCATAAAAATCAGATTAAATTTTTACACCAGTAAAAACATTGAAAAGCACAACCAAAACAATAAGAAAAGTATCTGTGGAACTATTTTGGACTTGTTTTATGCAGAACTTTTCTCAATGGGGGCAATACTTTCATCTAGAAGAAAGGTATTTGTACCTTTTTTTATTATCTTATCTATTTGTAAACTTTTATCTTATGATTGACCTTCTTCGATGAGATGATGCTCAACAGCAACACGTGATCAAGTCTAACTCGTGACCAAATCGGGGATAACTTTATTTTTACTTTACTCTGACTTTAAAAACAAATGGCCCGACAAAAGTCTGATTTGATATTGAAGAATGGTAAAAGTAGAAGGTAGAGCGAAAGAGAACAGATGATAATTCCCGGTTTTTCTCCATTCCTTCCTATGTTTTTCACGACGAAAGTCGCCTGTAATAACATTGGCTTGTGTAATAAGAAAAAAGCCGATAAAATTGGCTTTATACACAGGCATGTAGATTTTTACCACAAATATTTTTTTTAGTACACTTATTTTATTAGGAAGTACTAAAAAGCTGAGAAAAACAATTCTTGCCGAAATCGTCTTAGGAGGCGCGACGTGACCGATGTGAGTCTACATGTATGTTCAGTTTATTCGATACCAAAACAACCAACACTCGCAACTAATAATGAGCTTGTTATAATACCAAAACGACGTCAGCAACAGTTGCAGAACAACACAGTCCACTGTTGTGTAAATCGCCTTTTCAATGCTTTTCACAACACCAAAGGTGGTTGTATGCCGTTATGCCTTTCAATGATACGATTTCGAATCGAGGCTCCGAATGCGCGCGTGTTACTGTAGTTGCAGTTTTGCAATGTTTCCCGCTGATCTCTATAGACTAGATATACCGTAAATCCTCGAATTAGCCCCCTGGGGGCTTTTATATTTTTGATATTTTTGGACGAGGGCCTATTCGAGGGGGGGGGACTTGTAAAATTAGTGTAGACATTAAGAAGATATTATTAAAATATCTCGTTTATTTTAGTAGGAATTTCTCTATGAGCATTTAATTAATTACTACCAAAAGTATGAATTTGTTGTGGGAATTCAATAAACGCCATATAGGCAACCTCAGATGGCAACAATCATCAAGTGGAGGAGTTCAATTCGAGAATTTACGGTAGCAGTGGGGGCTTTTTCGACGTGGGGCTTTTTTGAGGGAGGGGCCAATTCGAGGATTTACGGTAGTGAATGTTAGTGAACGTTTCCAAGTTGTTGCAATACTGTTGTAGTTTCGCAATTATATTTCTTATCAATCCTCAAAGGGAGTGTTTATTGAAGCAGGGCGCTTATTTGATTTTTGTGGATGTCAAAACAAATAAAGTAAAAGAGGGCTTTTTGTATTTTTTTTATAGTTCTGGCAAAACCAAGAAATAGTAGTTCATATGCAAAAACATACCATTCAATCGAAAAAAGTTAACTTGGTAGGATCAATTTTCTTTTCTCTTAGGTCTGTTTTTTATTCGTTAAAAGATTATCTTTTATAAATATGTAATAATACGACATGAAATAAAATGTGTGCAATAAGGGTACAGTATGCGATACTGAAATTATTGAAAGCGCAGTCCAGGGAGTCCGACGAAAAGGGCTAGTGGCCATACCTCCCTCCCTACCCCTACCTTTTTTTAAAACAATAAATCTTTGCAAAACAATAAGAGTTTTTTCCATATTTTATATCATGGATGTTAAATTTCCCTTGGCAACCCCACTTTCCAACCTGTGTCGCAGCCCATGCAATCTTCAAAATGTATAACGTGTATTTGTTAAAAAATTATTTTTCTACAAGGCCCCAAAGAATGTCAACTTTCCGTAAACAACTATTACACAATACAATTTAAAGGAGCTACAATTAATAAATAACGTGAATAAACGTGATAAAGTGAAAAAGATTTATTTAAAAATAACAACGGATTGTCTCCTGAACATTCTCTCCCTCCTTGATAGCTCTGCATATGAACTACAGCTTTATATATTCCATGTCACAGCAAAGCATAACTATCGTAACAGCTTTTTTGCTAACTTCAATGAACATTGTTCAAAATGGCATAACTTTACCACAGGTTACTCTTTCGATAATTTTTGTCTCATTTGTATTTCGGCTACTCTCACTTCCCTATCTATTCCAGGAAAAATTTTAATTGTTTTTGCATAAGGGCCAATGAGCTATTACTATCAGGCGAGATAACAACAATATCTCCTACCTTCACGTGTCTTTTCTCTTTGTGCCATTTTGTTGTTGGGGGATTCAGACCTGGTAGCCATTCCCTCATCATGCGTTGCCAGAAATGTTTCACCAATTCCTGAACATGTCGCTAACGTTTCCTTGAACTAAATGTCGGCTGGTCTACCATCTCCGACGCGAATTCTCCTTCCTTTTGGTTATGGAAATTGTGATTTGGCGTCAAAGGCATGTCATCCTCACGTTTGCTGTGTGGTACGTCAATGGTCTTAAATTCAACAATGATACTGCTCCTGTGACAGCAGTGCCCTACATTTATACAGTTTCAATGACGTAAACAACTTCAAATGCAATATAAGTTTCTTTGCCCTTTGATGAAAACATTAAAAACATAGTCCTCTAAAGATTTAAAAAAGTGTATTTGTTAAAATAACCATTGTTCGACAAGGCCCTAAAGAATATCGGCTTTGCGTAAACAGCTATTATACAATGGCGTGATGCACGGTGTGCACCTTTAAGCAAAAGGCCAAGGGCTCCAAGCATTTGGGCTGCGATGGGGCCCTAAGAATGATCTTCAAAAACGGGTTTCTGATGAAAGCGTATATTTTTTTAATAACAAGGCTGCTGGAAGCGGGGGCTTGGTGGCTGGAATCCCCAATAATTGTCAAACTGTAGTATATTTCCTTTATTACAGTGTACTGAATTGGGAAGCAATACAATGGGCAGCCCATCCCCCTATAATAATTATGGAAACTTTTCATTTTCAATTCAATTAAAATTACAATTACAAATTTCACTATAACAAAGGTAATTTGCAATTGGCTAGCCTGGGTTAACATAAAAAAGAGTATTACAAGCACAAACGAAAGAAATCAAGAACAAAAAGAATAATAATAATAATAATAATAACAGGAGAAATATTTATACAGGGTAAACCTTGTCAGTACTGTGTGTACTGTTATCAATAAGAACCCTGTTAAAATTAAAATTTAGAGGAAATCTAAGAAAAGAAAAATCATATATAGAGTAAAAAACCTAAAACGTCCTTCGATATTTATATTTATAGTTAGTTTTGGAAATGATATCTAATATGAATTTTGTTTCGACTGCACTGTGATGTAATGGACTCCTGGTCTATATTGCTTTAAAATTTTGCATTTAATTTTTGAGAATATCACATATATTCGATTTCCTAGATGAAACAGTTCGAAAATATTAATCTATCTTAATATATTTTCAAAGGCAAGTTCAAGCTGCTTTGTAAACTAAGAGTCTGGTGTCGTTTGCCGAGGCTTTTGCAGGTGTTGTAGATAATCTCAAATATTTAGATATCATTAAAATTTCCTTAAACAACTTGACGTCTTACATCACAGTAAGGGAACTACTCTGGAGTTGTAATTTGGTTTGAAATAAATTTTTCACATTACATAAGGTGCGATAGTTTGGAAATTGTAATTTGGTTATTCAAACAATCTTTTGGTAGTACAAAACTTGAAAATGGCTTTGAAAAAAGCAAACATTCGAGTAAACTAAAGCTTTTCGTCTGACACTCTTCAGAGTTTAAAACGTCAGAACATAGACCGAAAACTCTACGCTAGGAAATATATATACCCAGTTATGGATGAAATAGGCCAATCAGAAACGCGAGCACATGGCTGTTGAGGTTGCCCAATTAGTGCCGCTTGCCTATAGAAAATGTTACCAACGGAGTTCTAATGTGAAAACGAACTCCATTTGTCTACACAATAGCTGTTTTTTCGTGCTCGTGTAGATAGATTCAAAAACTGCTAGATGAAACGACGATCGGGCTTTACAAAGAATCCGAAACATGTCTCCCTTATAGTTTACTCCAAATGTTTGCTTTTTTCCTAGCCATTTTCAAATTTTGTTATTGTTGCATTGCTATGTTTCGACGGTCTAACAACATGAACGGCAAAGCTAAGGGCTTGGCAAAGCGAATGGAGGACTGTTCTCGGCTGAGCATCTTTGTCCACTTTCTTGGACATAAGTTAGATTTGGGTATACAGGACACTCTTGCAGAAAGTGAGACAATGAGAAATGGACTTGGTGTTGTTCAAGTTCTCTACAATTTCATTGTGGCCAGCCCCAAAAGACATGAAATTTCGAGAGAAAATTCAGCATGAACCGTTTTATAAGTAAAAGGGACAAGGCGCAACGCATTGGGCCTGCCGATGAGAGTCAGCGAAGGTAGTTTACAGGACACTAAGTTTTCTGTCAGAATAAAGACCCCAAAACCCATCAAAAAACAATGCTCTGTGCAATTGTTTCTACAATGTAATGGATTAAATTTTGAGATAAATCTATGCGCGAGTTAGTGGCAATTGCCATTAAATTTTGTTTGCTTTGGTGGTCATCTTGGGCCTCTATTTACGGACAGCAAGAAGATCCATCTACCCAAGTATGTAAAAATGAGAATTATTTTCTCATTAGCGGGAGAATTGAGTTATAGATAGAGCGTCAGTTGAAGAAAAGTTATAGAACTTCAGTTGAAAAAATTAATGACTATCCGCAAATAATGTGTCGTGGATAAAAAAGGTTGAAAAACGCTGAACTAGGCTCACTAAACTGCCTTACGCCATTGGCATTAGGGAAGGGAAGGCAAGTGTGACGACAGAAGTCATCACAATAGTTAACCTCGTTTTAATGACGTCCCCAATCATTTCTTGGCTAATATTAGAAGCTTACATTTGTTACAGCATACTCAGTAAAACTTTTGACATTTGTATTTTTTCAGGCAAAAAAAAATTAAGCCCCCCCCCCTAACTGAACATACTCCGCACGCCAATGGTCACTAAAAGCACCTTCTGACCTGCATAATGTTATTTTGACCCAGTTCATGCCCAGGCAGTTGCTAATTTTTGTAGGCTTTCCTTAAGATGTTTAAGCAAATTCGCAATTCCTTCGAATAGTTTTCAACGTAAAGCTTCTTTTCAACCCGTCATGCTACATTTGACATTGTACCTACCTTCTTGCCTCAGCGGAGTTACACAACTCTTTCTTTTTTAGACTTGTGGCATATTTGCTTGCTCCTTTTGAGCACTTGGTGACCTTGTAATACTGTTCGTAAACACATAAGTCAGGCTTTTTTCTTAGAAGGATGACGTAGTGACTGAAGTAAAACATTTTCGGATGACGTAGTGACTGTAGATTTTTTACGATAAATGACAAGACTATGCAAATGTAGGTGAATTTTGAATGTGCAATCAGAAATGAAAACCAACCCGTTGTGAAAACCATTTCGGCGATGTGAACTCTGGCCAAAAATTTTGAAAAGGGTCTGTCTACTGCTTGAGATTTGGTTTATTTCTATTTGTAAGCAAAGCGAGATAGAATTAGTTGCCAAAAGAGAAAATCTAAAGTCTGTTTAAGCAATTAAAACAGAATTAAGAGCTAGAAATTTGACTACTGCAATGGGAAAATAAACTACACATTTGATAGGGCTTTCACTTTGGCAGTTTTGTAGTTTTATTTGATGCAATGCATCAAATATATTGTTTTCAGGTATTTGCTCCCATAGATAGTCTGTCTAAATAGCTGGCTTTGAAAGCTGATGTTTAGTCAAAAAGCAGTGATGGTTTCGGCAGCTACAATGACGATTACGACGAGAAAGGCAAAAGGTGAAAACGAAAAAAGGAAAATGTAGAAACAGACAACAAAGAAGACCAAGACGAGGATAGTATTAAGACGAGGAGAAAGACGAGAGGACTAGGCGAAAACGAAGGTGAGAACAAAGATGAAAACGAAGACGAGGACGAAAATGAAAACGAGAACAAAGACGAGGACGAAATCAAGGCCGAGTTTCAGACATATGGATCTCTATTTTTTAAAGCCCTTTTAGAGAATTATTTAAATTATATTTCCACGGCTAAAAAGCCTTGTTTCTTTTATTAACGTGTAGTAACAATATTTTGATTTTATGCTAGGCCCATTAGATTCATTCATTCCAGTGCTTCTTTCACAGCTCCGCAACAATCGTAGTGAGTCACTTATCTCATTAGCTAATCCCATCTTCCTTCTCAGCTATTCATCGCACCATCATTAACTTCCTTCCATTTGTTTTCGCCTACAACTCTTGTCATAGCTAAAGCAATGAATCTTTGTATAAATGCACAAAAAATTTTAGTTTGTAATTTAGTCAAGGATAGTCGTGAATAATCATGGTATAACATACGCCTGATAGTCTCTCCTGTGGCTCCGTGTTCTCTGCACGTAAAATAAGACGCGACGCAAGTTGGAAATGACACGCTAGCCGTTTGGTGGATTTGTTAGTGGACAAACCGCGCACAACAATGCGCAATTCTCGTTACACTAAAAATAAAGCTTTTTTAATCAAATACATATAGACAGGGAAATAATTACAACAATCTAACAAAGTGCCTAACCTTAAATCTCTTAAGTAATTTTGATTATTTAGCATATAAAGAGTACTTTTAGACTTTGAAAAATTTCTATAACTTCCCAGCGGGCTAGTAAATGATGACGTTATCAGTGTGGCTGTTTAACGATATTTTTTGGTGAAAAATCCATCACAAAACCAAATGGCCTTAAACAACAGGAAATTAACCTTATAAGAGCATCTTTGTTTTCTCCACTATGAACTGTTGCTTCTCTTAGATTTATCAGCACTAAAAGTTAGCGCAAAAAGGTTGGGTTTTACTGAGCAAAGGGTTCAAGTCGATGGCAATGATTAGCCTATGCTTCAAAGAGGAAGTCATACAAGCCATCAAGAGTGTCCGTCACAGCTCCATGGCCACTGGCCGGAGGAAGGTTGTAGAAGCAACAGAAAATTGAGAAAGATGGCCAGAAATTTGGAAACTTGTGGAAGCTTTTATTGTCTTTGGCATGGGCGGCTTCAGCCTGGGATAAGTGGGGGAGGGGTAAACGCTCTTTTGAACCATGCCTTTTGGACCACGCCCTTTTTCCTGTTTGAAACATTTTCTTCCGGGGGAAACACCTCTTTTCTCCCAAGAAATGTCATTTAAATGTGACGATTCAGGTAAGGTACATACCCCCCCCCCCCCCGAAGTTTCTTCATCAGGTTTGCAAGAATCTCAAGAACCAACTTTCTGAAAGATTTGGGGGGGAGACTAGTCCCTCCATCCCCCCCGTGGTCTTTGGTTTCAAAATACAACTATAAAAAGGATGCGTAATTGATTTTTAACATTAATATGTTTGCTGAACTGCTTTGCTCTATAAAATGTAGGCATTAACTTTTTATAACTTTCACATTTGAATAATGACACGCTTTTGAAAATATTTGAAAATAAGCTACAAATTCTCTAGAAAGGTTTTGAAAAAAGGGGGTTGCCAAATTACAAAGGTGTGAAATAGATTTTAAAATACCTTATAGGCTAGAAAGTAAATTGTTTTTTTAGAGACAGATTGCTAGATGGACCCAGAGCCCGTCATACAGCCCCTCCCCCCTAAATCAGTGAAAAATACCATACCCCGCCTCCCTCTCCGTCCGACTTTCCATTGTCGCATGACCACTGACTCCCTGTGATCATGTGATCGTAAGGTGGAAGGCCTGATCTATCCAGTGGCGAGGAAAGATGGCTGCAGTCGACTTTCTATTTCAAGTTGTTTCGTTCTTTTTGCTATTTCTCTGCCAACCAGTTGCAGCAACTTTTGATGCGGGAGATGCTGCTGCTCTTGTTATTGGACTAGTAGTTGGAATTTTAGGAATTTGTGCTTGCATTGGTGCCTATGCAAGAAAGAAAGCTGGGACAAGCATGTGATTACTAGGCCAGGGGAAGTAATTTTGATGTGCTGCTTCTGTGAAAAATATTTGAACTCGAAACTCTTGATTTCTTTTTTTTTCAAATCTTAATAACAGGATAAATTGCAAGGAGAAAACACAGCCTAAAAGGATTGTGAAATTAGAGAAGTGTTGCTGGTTTCAGATGTTTCAGGCTCCACACAATCTTCTCTATTTCCGAAAACAACGTAACATGGCGTTTGGAATTTGATTTATTAATGCTTCATATATCACAATGACTGATTTACTGCACCCTAAAGTACGAGAGGATATGGATGCTAAAACAGAAGGTGACAGGAATATTGTTGCGATGAACTTTGGGAAATACTGGCCTACATAAAGATGTGAATTTTGTTGTGTAGACTGTATTTAGCATTTGTTATTGGATCTAGTTTTGAATTAAGAAATATTTGCAATAAAAAATTATAAAAGTATCTTTAAAGGTCAGCAGTAGTAATAGCAACCACAAACTCTCTGCTTGTGAGTAAGAATTATTGATTATTTTGTAAACAAATAGACAAATTAGTCATGAATTCAGAAACCTTCAAGAAGATGAACCATATGAGCAGGGGTGGCAGACAGTGCTATTATTGCTATTACTTTAATAGCATTTTTTTAAGGCCACTTCTTGTTTAATGTAAGAAAGATAAAACGGAACACAAACATTTTCAAGCACGGCCCTAGTTGTAATTGCCTTGTTCAATGAAACTAAAGTTGCTGCAGCAGACCTTTCATCAAAAGCCAATATACCACGGCATGAGAGGAGCATCATTCTTCAGCCACAGAGCATCCATGCTATTTCTTGGGCCTTTTTAATAGCAAATGAAGGAAAATATTAGTATGTTGCATCATATCTCCTTTTGTTTAGGGTAGGAAGGTTATTGTTTGCAATGCAAATCCCACTGCTTTGCTATTAAAATCTCAGATTTAATAGCAAGAGTTCAGATACATGCTCATCTCGAGGAGAACGAAGAAGCTTAATACAAAACAAAACAAATTGTATCGAGTCTGCTTGTATGGATGTATGGGATGTGACCCTCGTAGATTTTAATGATAATTTGCATAGATGTATGGCTCTATAAGAAAAGCTCACACCCAACATTTCAGGGTTCTAGGTCAACTCGTTTTCAAGTGATGACGGGTCAAAAACTGCAAAATTTCCAAAATCGGGGGCATTTGGACCACACCCAGATTCTCGTAGCTTCTGATTTGTAGCACCTACAACAAAGATTTTGTTATCAAATGAAAGTTCTTGTGATTCTGAATCTGACTAAAACAACACAAAAATTCCGTCTCTCCAGTTTACTTACACAAACAGTGCACCAAGATTTCAAATGTTGACCACGCCCAGGGGGCAATTTAGACTATTTGGTCTGGTATCAGCATGACATTTTTTCAAATACTCCTTGGTTACCGCAAAATTGATACACAAAGTTTCAGAGTGGGGTAAGATTGGGTTTTTATACAATGACTCATCAATAGCAGGTAGGTAGGTGTAAAAATGCCATTTTCAAAGGTTTTCTATACTGAAGCTTGTTGGGTCACAAAATGCTACCAGCTCATTAAAGCTAAGTGTAATGTAACAAAAATATCTACAAAACAACTGCAAACGTTATTGCTACATCAAGATTTGGCAGTAATAAAATATTGGGTTCAATTCTGATTTAATTGAGCAGCAAAACACTCTTCTCAGATTCACTCTTTGTCAATCCATGTGTGTTACAAATGATGTGTTGAGAATCTTAAGCATTGTTTTTGTAAGATAATGGGTTCTTTCTTATTTTGATAAGGAGTATTGAAATAAGTTGCAAGTGTTTTCGAGTTGCAAGTGTTGTATGTGATTTTCTGTATCATCTTACTTTGGGTATTGGTTGTGAAGGCATTCAAACTTAAACAATTTATAGGAAATTTATATTTGAATCTACCTAGTCAGCTTTTGACTCTCTGTAGTTTTTGGTTGAAATATAATCTTTTGATCATTTCTAGGAATGAAGGCTGGTTAAAAGCATTTTCAACTAAACTAGTTTCTTTCTTTTTAAATAATTCATCACATTTTTAACAATAAGGCCTTTCCTAAAAACATGCAACAGCAGCTCATTCTCAAAAGCCTTTTTAGAACATATATTTGAAGTTACCCTGCCCTGGGATGATTTTGGGGAGTATTTTTTATAGTTTAAAATAGCTCCAGAAAAGCTGCACTCCTCACAACATATTCTGGGAGTGAAACTTTCAACATTGTGATCGAAAGTTATTTTAGGAGAAAGGATTGCTCACAATACTTCCTTTAACATAGTTTCCAAGTGATAGTGGGTCAGCATGAAGCATCACAACAGGATGTGAACAAACTCAACTTGCTACTGTTTTTCAAAGGCTGTAAGTCAAAGTCACCCCAGAACTTTTTTAAGTTGACTACATAGAAAGATGTTTTGCATTAGCAAGTTAAGTCTAATCAACTCATCTAAACCTGTTCATCTTAAATATATTTCAAACAACTTTCTAAGCATGTTTTTCTTCCAAACAGATGAGACTAATTGTTAAAATAGTTAAAATTTGCCGTGCAAAGTCGTATCTCATTCTCTACAAATTCTAGCTAGTTTTTGGAGAGTTCTGTCAAGCGATACTTCCATAAAACATTTTCTTCTTAAAAGACTACAGGAGATTTTACATAACAAACTTGCTTGATAGAAGGATTGACAATTTTAATACAGTTTCAGGTGAAGAATGTTGAAGAGGAATGAAATTAGTTTTATCAATATTCACTGCTAAATTGATCACGTCAGGCCGCGTTTTCATTTGTTCAATGTTAGCAACACTAGAAGCCAAAATACTCATCCAAAAGTGTACTCAAAGCAATTCCGTTGATTACATATTCAGATTGCATTAACCTATTTTCTCAAAGGAGCAGGGGCATCGGGAAGTTTTCCGGTGTCAGCACTGGCAAGGTACGCCCCCATACATGACTTTTCACCCCAGTCTCGTTCTCACGCTGAAACTGAAGATGAGACGAATGTATTGTTTTCAAACGGTACAAAGGTTACTTTCTCGTCTGGAAGTGATCCTGCATCTCGCGAAGGGTCGATTCTTCTGTGAAATCTGCCTCGTCGTCCAATATGCGCACAGCTAGGAAGTTGTCTTCAAAACGGGCAACCGATTTAGTGGTATGAGTTTATGAAATTTTTCGCTGTTAATTAACCATGAGGAAAATAGATAGGAGCAATCCTCGCTTATTATATCACCAGCACAAAGCACTGCCCACGCCACGAATTTTAAGGTGAAGTGGCCAAGTTCATCTCAAGGCTCTTTAAAAAACTTGTTTTCAACCAATTATACCAGTACGTGAAGGAAAATGGTATGTTCTCAGGTGACCAATCTGGCTTTTTGCACCTTTTCTCCACTGTAACATTTTGCTAAAAGATACTGATGACTGGTACAGTCGGTTGGATCTTGGACAGTTTGTGGGTCTGGTATTTGTTGACCTAAAAAGGCCTTTGACGCTGTTGACCATGAGATTCTCTGCCTAAAGCTTGAGCATTTAGGTATAAAAATTAGAGAACTCTCTTGGTTTAAGTCTTACCTTTCTTAAACAGTTTTTTAGAGTAAACAGCATCAATTTAGAAATTAGGGACATAGAAACCAGTGTGCCACAGGGCTCATGTCTTGGCCCCCCACTTTTCCTCATTTATATCAATGACCTCTAACAGGCTGTCCAGGATTCAGTTGTATCCATGTATGCTGATGACACCAGCCTGTGTTATCGATCCTCTGGTATTAACTGAGCTGAATTAGGCTATTAACAATGACCTCAGTAAATTAGACACCTGGCTGCAAGGCAACAAACTTACTTTGAATTTTGCCAAAACTCATTCCATGCTTATTGCAACAGCAAGAGCATAAAATGCTTAAATGTCATAATGAGGAGTTGGACCTAAAGATACGCAAAAAAGAGCTTGGCATAGTCCAAACAACCAAATACCTCGGCGTTCAGTCCTTCCTGCCAAAGGCATCCTTGAAAACTCTCTATACAGGTATAGTGGAGCATCATTTTTTGTATTGTTGCTTTGTTTGGGGTTGCTGTGGTTCAACGGAAATTACCAAATTGCAAAAACTTCAAAACTGTGCTGCAAGGTAATAACAAATAGTAGCTTTGATGCTCCAAGAAGACCACTTATCCACTATAAATTTCAAATGACGCTGGGATGGAAGACCATTGAAGAACTTATAAACTGTGCAACAAACATAATTATGTACAAGTCCTTGCATGAGTTGGCTCCAGAATACCTCTGTAGCCCCACACTCGTAACTCACCTTGTGCTTCCCACAGCCTCCGTAATACTTAAACAGACCTGAGACTGCCCAGGAAAACACAGCAAATAGGCAAAAATGTTCTTCTTATAGAGGAGCAAAACTGTAGAATAGCCTCTCAGCTGAGCCAGCAGGCATCAACGCTGATTAGTTTTAAACATTCTATTTAGTGGACATTTGTTTTTATTTCTATTATAACTATTGTATATTATTTTATGTAAATATGAGTACTGCTATTAATATTATGGTTTTTTAAAGTATTATTATTGTAATTGTTATTTTCTAGTTAGGGCCCCTTGTTAATCAGCTTTGTTGAAGGGCAACTCTAGAAATGAAATATGAAAGTATATATATATATGAAATATACAAAACCTAAGCACAGTTTCTACCTTGGTCCAAACGTAAAGAGTTTCTTTTGCCTATAACAATCATAACACAGGCTAGTCAAGTAAGCCAGCTTTTAACATCTGACAGATGCACACTAATATATTTCTAATAATTATCTTTGTACACTTGGTAAAATGAATATGTCTAGAGCAAAATGGGCATGACCAGAAATGCACTTTAGGTATTTTTGTCTCTTAACAATTATAATAGAATAAATTCAGGAAACAAGTGGTGTGTGCACCTGATTTGCATATTCTTTGATGTGAGCATTGGGATAAGGGCTATCAAATAAGGGCACTTTGAGATTGCTATCAAATTATCTGACTCATTTAAATAATTTCAAAGATTCAGGGTTGGGACAAACCCAAACCCCCTGGTATGCATGAAAATTTAGGACAGCCTACACTTTAAATGTTAGAGCTTCAATAAGAGTCTGGTTTTGCAAGTGTCCAATACCAATAGTGCATACATACACCTCTTAATTGACCCTGGCAAGCCAGTTTCTAGTATCAACTCCTGGAAGTTTTACAGTATTACCTCTGAATAGTAGCAAAATGTTGCAAAAATAGTAGCAAAATTATAAATTTGCTCTGTCTAGCAATGGGAATTTAGCTCCCATAGCACCACACCCCTAGGCCCTGGGTATGATATATAGAGTGGAATATATACAAATATATTCCACTCTAGACCTGTTCACATTTAATGTGAACAGGTCTAGGCAATATCTACACACAAACGTTTTTGAAATTTTGCGTATTCTTCTCAATGATAAAGAATCTAATATTCAAGTTCCAAATGAAAGCTAATCATTTTCAAATATCATTAAATTTTCAAATGATTCAGCTCTCAAATTTTTTCTGCGCGTTTGTATTTTTGATGCATGGAAAATAGCATTTTCATTTTAAAATGTATTTTTGTAGACTTTGCCTTGAAAGGAACTGGGTATAAAATTAGGTATAAAATGTTATCAAAGGATTAATGGTATAAACTCTTATACAAATCTTGTATATCATAACATTGGAGTCATTTGAAGTGATAGTTCAAGTTTAATCATCATTATTTGAAAACAATGTTTTTTTTGGCAGTATTGTTTTACATTTTCAAGTGCTCATTAAATTGCTCTCCATGGTTGTTTAAAGCAAATTTTTGCTTCTTGCTTCTGTAAAAAAACATGAACTCCTTGATGAAAAAACTAGTGACAAAGTTACTAAAAAAAGCCTTTTTGCCATCGTGAAGAGGTTTTGCTATTTGTTATCTGGTCCATCTGAGTCTTCCAGTCTGACTCATCTACCAGTGCTAAATTTTGCTTGCCTCTTCAATTTTTCCTTTTATTTTCATGTTATTTTTAATCATAATATAGAATATACATTATTAAATATATCACTACTTTATAATGCTTGCTTGAATTTGAATTGTATCAAGAATTGTGATAAATTAATTCTGTTTAGAAAAGCCTAGCCAAGAGATGCTATAGCTCTGCTGGACTTGGTGGCATATCATTTGGTGAGACAGAAAACTTTCATTCTTGCTTCATTGTTATGTTTTAATCCAGTATCTTGGTTCAGTCAAGTCTGTAGAAGTCTCGTCATTGCATCTTTGTTGAATAATACACAAATTTTTAAACCTGCCACCTCTTCCTTTGATTTATTACATTTTGCATCATTTTATGCATTGTATTTGCAGAATTTGTTGCTTATAGAGAAGAACAGAACGAAAAGTTAACACAAATTTTCCCAGCTTTTATAGCCTGGTTTTTTTAAAAAGTAAATTTGTATTTCATTAATGTTTTCCATAAACAAAATCAATGCCAATTGGTGTTTTTCCTTTCATAGTAAATTTAAAATCAGCAAAGTAACATTTGGCTTTGACTAGAAAAGTAATCAATTTAGATAATCTATTTATGGTTGTTCTATTTAATTGCCTAGAATTTACAGATGAACAGAATGAGCTTCAAGAACTAACAAGAAAATTTGCAAAAGATGAAATAATTCCCAATGCTGCCCACTTTGACAAAACTGGAGAGGTATGGTAGAAATTTTGTTTCTGAGCACTTATCCCTTTTACTGTTTTAAAAGACTTTGTTAAACTTTAAAATTTATAGAATCTACACAAAAAAGTGACAAAACCTCTACTAAGGACCCCCTGATAACCATCTTGACAAAAATGCAAAAGAAACAGTTGTGCGAACAACACATTCATAATCACATCACAATCTTAATAAATCTCCATTCTGTCTCTGCCTTTTTGTTGTTTTGGAATTATTGGATTATTCATAGAAGCCTTAAAATTTGCAATAGCAACCATTTTCCCACAATGAACCTTAGGATGATCCCGATTTTCTATTAATGAAATTTGTTTTGATTTTTTATTTTCTTTTCACTGGTCTGTCATAAAGTGTTTAAATGCCATGTAGGCAGATATATTTTTTTAGAGTATAGAACATGACAAAATTTACTATTCCTAGTTTCTCGCTTAATGTGGTTATCATGCAACTGTCAATTTTGTATTGTTTTTAAAAAATGAATTAGGGAAGAAATTTAAGGCCAGTGATTTGTATTTCATTTCAAATCTATGGAAGAGGCTCACAGCTTGTCTAAGGCAAGCAAGGACTTTTCTTGCCTCAAGAGGCAAGCCCATAATTTTTGTACCAATTTTTGTATTAATTGTATTTGTGGTTGTTGGCTCTCCAGTTGTGTATTTTCATGATGCAATTAAAGTGGCTGATTAAAAGAGAAAAGGTGTTTATTGCTTCCATAAATTTAAAATTAGTTATGCTATAAAGTTTTATTTCAAAGTGAAAGTTTCTGTATTGTAGCATTTTGTGGCTAACGAGAGGTTTTGGTAATTGATGTTTATTTGAATAAACAGTTGCACGCTGTAATACCCTGAGAGCTGTTAAACCTGGATCTCTGTACATATACGCAACGCACGTGCTTCGCTAGTCTTCACTACACTCAACACTAACAACAACAACAACATAACATTAACTATAATTTTTTTTTCTTTGCGGATAAAATAAAGTCAAAATGTCACAATTTTAAACTGAAGAAATCCTTAAAATAGTTTTCTTCCCTGTTGAATGCACTTCAGTAAATCCAGACATGATGCACCCAGCTTTGTTAATGGATTAGCTAACATCTGTTCCCCTGGAATCCATTGAACACTATTTATGATTTTTCTCTCTAACAATTCTTTAACTGACCCAACATCTATACGCAAACGTTTGTCTTCAACTGATTTTGTGGAGTAGACAGCTTCTACAACTGATTTATTGTCAACAAAAGCATCAATGGGAACGTCATCAAATGAAGTAAGCTCTGAAATAACTTGTTGTAGATAAATTGCATGATCTAATGCATCAGCCAAACTGAGCATTTCTGCAGCAAGAGTAGATTTGACTACTCTTTTGATCTTTGCACATGACCATGCTATAGCAGCAGCTGCATTGTTCATTCCAAGTAGCAGAATGATGTGACCTCCCATACTAGATACACCATCACACATATTGGCAAGAGATGCATCAGAGAAGACAAGAATATGCCAATTCTTACAAGGTCCAAGATGTGGAATTCTGATGATTGAATTGTGCTGCCTAACTCTTAATAAACTTTTGTTGGCCCTCAAAAGATCTGACACTTGGCTGCTGTTGAATTTTGAACTCATTTCAACAACATCAAATGCAAGATCAGGTCTTGTTCCTTGTGCAACCCAGTTGCACTGTCCAACAATTCTACGGAACTGTTTCTGTTCCTCAGATGTTAAGGGGCTTTTCTTTTCCTTGGCTCTTCCTGGATCAATTTTAATACTTTGAATATTTTCAACATATGCCCCTTGACTGATAGTAATACCTTTATGGGTTTGCTTGATGTCAAAACCAATGTATGTAAAATTGTCCTTTGCACGTCGCCCAACTGTAAATCTCTCTGCAAGTGGTTTCAAAACTTTCTCTTCAAAAACTTCATTACCACAATGCAAAAAATCATCAATGTGCATAATCAGAGCACCAGTAACTTGTGTATTTGATGTCATGTAAAACAGTGATGAATCAACTTTGGATTGTTTCATCCCAAGATTGATTAACTCCTCTTTTACACTGTCAAAGAATTGTCTCGCAGCATCCGCTAGCCCATAAAGGGTCTTTTTAAGTTTCCACAGTGCCCCATTACTCTGCGCAGCTTCTGGAGGAGGTTTGATGAACACATCTCTTTGAATTTGCTTTCCTTGAAGAAAGGCAGATGTGATGTCACTAGATTTTACTGTCCAACCATTGCTAGTAGCAGTTGCCAGAAGTATTCGCATGGTTGTTTTTGCAACTGTTGGAGAATTACTTTCAATATATTGGGTCTCTTCAAAACCTCTGGCAACTAAACGGGCTTTTATCCCACCATCTTTTTGAGTTATTACCCACTTAGTGGATATGCAAGGCTGACCAACATCCTCAACTTCATCGTAAACATCAAAATCTTTTAATTTCCTTAGCTCAACATGTTTTGCTTGCAAAACATCACTTAAAGTAGATTTGGTATCAGAGACAGTCACTAAGTCAATTTCTTCATTTACCTTTTTCCAATCACTCAGTTGTTCAAAGTTAAGACTTTTCTTTTCGCCTGTGTCTTTGTCCTCTACACTGAACCAGTATTTAGTTGATGTACTTGCTTTGCCTGCTCTCCCTAAAACTGTCCCTGTAATCCATGGATCATTTTCATTTATCTTGTATTCGATCTGGTCATTTTTTCTTAATGAGATCTTTTGTTGGTATGCAAATTGTGGTTGCTCTTCCATATCATGTGCATGGTGCTGGGTATCAGGGTCTTGTTCCTGACCAACCCTTAATGCACCCAGGTTTTCACATAGCTGTGGCGTTGAGATTGTAGCACAAGAGCTATTATCTCTTTGCAAGGGAACTGACATATTTGGATTTGTGTCCCTTTGATCAACAACCACATCATCATTTTTCAAGTCTACATCCTTGATTAGTCTGTTTGTTGACACACGAACATATACACCAGCATGGCGTACAAAAACAACTTTTCCATCTTGATAAAGGACTTTTCCTGGACCAAGCCATTTATGACTTCCATCACGCTTGTAAAACACCCTGTCACCAGGATTAAATACATCATCAGTGGCTCTGATAGGATGTCTAAGTGCTCTCCGTATGCGTTCATCAGCTTCACATTGAATGAACGCTTTCCTTGCTGAAAATAGGGCATCCAAATGCGTTTTCAGAATTTCACTTGAAGTGGTGCCTTGTAGTGCTGGAAGTTTCTCTGACATAATGTTTGGCAAGTTTGGGTTTTTTCCAAGGACAAGCTGATAGCTGCTAAAACCATTCCACATCTGCAATGAATTTTTTGCTACATTTGCCCATGCCAAGAGAGTATTTTCATCTGTCTTGGGATTCTCTTCTGTTAAGATTTCCAGCATTCGATCAGTAATTTGGTGATTTCTTTCGCATAGACCATTGCTCCATGGGCTTTCAGCAGGAGTAGAGGAAAGCTGGATATTGAGAATACTAGCCACCTCACGCATTTCAGAATTATTGAATTCTCCACCATTATCAAAAAAAATTCCTTCCATGACACCCCATCCTGCTCCAATCCAATGCTGGATGATTTTCTCAACAACAACAGGTGGGGATTTGCTGTTAATAAAAACTGACACACTCAGTCTTGTGAACATATCTATCATGTGAAGGATATACTTTCCTTTCCAGCTCTTCAGATCAATGGCTATTTTTTCATTGAATCTACTTGCCATTGGCATACTGACCACTGGTCTTGCTGGTGTCTTTTTATACATCTTGCATGTCTGACAGCCATCATAAATCTCACAAAGTTCTTCATTGTATTGATCTTTCCACACTCCAGCATCAGCCATTAATGCTTTTAGTCTGGGCATAGATGGATGGGCAAATTGTTTGTGCAGCTTCTGCAAAATTTTCTTTCTTTCTTCTGGCATAACATCACTCAGAACCACATTGCAAACTTCCTGTACCCTTATCTCATCAGTTTTTCCAATAGGAATGCAATAATGACCACTTGAAGTAAAGTTTAATGGTACTTCGGTCCCAAAAAACTCTGCTGTATCTTTTTCGATGTTCAATTTTGCATTGGCCTTTTTAAGAGATTTTAGACTCAACAAAAGAGGGATGGCAGACATAACAACATCCACTTCAATGACAACATCTTTGCCAGCAATATTACAAGGTAATTCACAAAACAAGAGAGACTGTAGAACTTCACCACCACCAAATTTGAATACCTTTTGACCCTTGGTCTGCTGTATTTTCATCAGCTCACCATCTGGTAAAGTGCTTAGGTAACATTGAAACCATTTTTGCCCACAAACAGTAGAAGTACAAGCTGTGTCAAGTACAGCACAATTTATTGCTTCTTCACCAAGAACTTGCACTGCATCTTTGTTGTAACCAGTAAATAAGACAACTTTCTCTGCAGGGTCTGAAAGAACTTGTTGGGCCATCTTTGCATTTTCATAAGAATAAGGGCAAGATGCAACTAGATGGCGGTAAGAACCACAAGCATGGCAGGTTAAAAGTGAACCATCAGGGCCCTTTTGATTGATTGGCCTTACAGAAGCACCACCTGTACTCACTGGAATCCGAGCCATCTTGCGACTTTTGTTACTGGGGAATATCCTTGAGCCTCGACCCCTTGACCAAGGCCGCCCCCTGAATGTTTGAAAGTTTCCCATTGCCAAAACATTTTCTGGAGCAGCAACAAAGGCAGGTTCCAATTTCATTGCAGCTGAACCTGAATCATCACCAGAAGCCAAATCTCCCTTAAATTTCTTTAAAGATTTCTTAGCCTGCTCAAACAAGTTGTCCTTTTTGTCAAAATTTATCCCAGACAAAATCAACAATTTTTCAGGCTTACTTATATTTGCACTACTTAGAAGCTCAAAACAAATAATTTCTTGCGGTAACTTAATCCCCTTTTTTAGGATACGGTTATATTTCTGTTCAAAATCAAGAATAAAATCACTTATCTTCTGGTCAGCAACTCTGGTACAATTTTTAAACTCTTCATACTTTTCTAGGCTATCCTCCATATCATCTTTACCGAGCGTTTTTTCCATGAAGTTGAGCAAAGTGCTTAAGCCATCTTCCTTTTTCAAATCATCGAGTGGAACACTTTCCATCACCTGCGCCCGTACTGACTCATTTTCAGGAAGAGAAAGAGCAACAGCAATACCCATTTTCTTTTTCTCCAGATCCGTTATTTCACTCCACATTTGAACTTCCACTTCCCATCGCTCAAACGTTTTTTCACTGCTGTTGAACACAGGTGGATTTAATTTCATGGCGGCCATGATAGCTGACGGTGCGTGATTTAGGCCTAGGGCCTGACCGGCTCCGTAACGTAAAATAGGGAAGGAAGTAAATAGATTCCAGTACAAACGACACAAAAATCAGTCAAAATGGCACAAAAACACTGATATAACGCTCCTTAGAACTTTTTTTCCTCTGCTACCACTGTTAAACCTGGATCTCTGTACATATACGCAACGCACGTGCTTCGCTAGTCTTCACTACACTCAACACTAACAACAACAACAACATAACAAGAGCCACACCCTGAGAACAATACTGGATGTGGTGTTTATCGAACATGCAAAGAGCAAACTAACCACAAATGCATTAGGAACATCATAACCATCACATGTGACTATTCACTTGATCTATTGTACCAATTTTAGTTTCCTTGGGATATTGTGAAAAAGGCCCATGCCCTGGGATTGATGAATGGTCACATTCCTCAGGAATATGGTATGTTTATCATCCCCTTATTTGATTATTTTTTATATTTGAGTGTCAATACCAAGTAATTAGACTACTGATTATCAAGAAATTTAACTTTGAGACTTGTTTGTGAAAAACTAGTCTCTTGGAGTAATGAAAAGCTTATTTGGATTGTCATAACATTATAAGACATTGATTTTTGTAATTTTTTTGTATTCTTGGTAATGTAAGTTGTAACAGCAGTAACAAGCATTTTTTGTCCAGAAAATATTGTTCATGAATCCATTCTAAATTTTTGAAGTTATTTTATCTGAGATTCAATTACTGTGTTCACCTTGGTCAGCATGCACATAAAGGGCCCCAACAGATGATTTGTTGTCTTGTCCAATAGCTAATTCTTTTGGTAACCATATATATTGTGATATGGTGATTGGTATACAGTATACAGCTAATTTTACCAAAAAACGTAGTTTAAAACTTTGATGTATTAAAAGTTGATGTAATGCAAGATATGATATAAAATAGGCATAGTTGATATGAGTAATGTTCAGCCTTATTTGTATATGAAAATTGTTCAATTACATTTTTGATATGGTAATGGTTTGCGTTTGTAGGTGGATTAGGTTTGAGTAGCTTTGCTGGCTGCTTAATTGTGGAGGAACTGTCCTATGGCTGTTCTGGAATTCAAACTGCTGTTGAAGGAAACTCTTTGGCGGTATGTACGACATGTTCATTCAGCTTGTTGAGTTGTGACTTAGGTAACCAGCAATATTTTTTATCTCTATAGAGTGTCAAAACATTTCTGAACATTTCCTCTGTCCATTTTTGGAAATCTTATTGTTTTGTTCAAATGCCAAGCAATGAACTTTTTTTCTTTGTAATTAAGGTTCCTCTTACTGCTTTTTTTATACCAATTCTGAATGAATTGCAGTTACAACAATAGCATGTTTTTTGTTAACTCCTTTGAAAAACCTGAAAAAAATAGTTTGATTTGAATTTTACTGCATGAAAGTGGAACTATTAGGATTCACAAATTTCTAGTCGAAAGTGGTTTTTTACCAAACTTATTGGGTTTTCAAATAATTCAATACTAAGAAAGTTCATTACACATTACTTCCAAAATCTTGTCAAGACACAGTGTTTTACTTTGCTGTCTCAACTGCCTTTTCTTGGAGTATGCATAATTGTTGTAAAGTTTTTTGTCGTGATCAACAGGAAGCCCCCGTAATTTATGCTGGAAATGACGCTCAAAAGAAAAAGTATCTCGGACGTATGGTAGAAGAACCCCTGATGGCGGTGAGTAGTGATTGTTGGTGCTACAGTTGATGGCTATGGCTTGTCAATCAACAATTTTAATTTTATTACGTTATGTTACATGGGTAATAATAATGTGAGTAAATCCAGAATTCAGGTAGTTTGTTAATTCTGGGTATATTTTAAACAAATCAAATTCATTAAATCCTTCTCTGATTTTAGTTAACCCTGTTTCCTAATGTAAACCCTGTTTCCTATAATAATAACCCCTCTTTTCTCTTGTCATTTCTAAAAGTTAATTTGTTTAACAGAAGTGTTTTTCTCGGATTAAATTTATTGATTGGCCAAGTTAAGAAAATGATATGTTATCATCAAAGTTGATGATATAAGAGAATGATATGTTATCATAATTTCATTCTTTGAAAGGTTAGCTTAGCTTTTTTCTTTAAAACGTTATTAGGCATACTGTGTGACAGAGCCTGTGGCTGGATCAGATGTTGCTGGGATAAAGACAAAGGCAGAGAAAAAAGGAGATGAAGTAAGTAAATTGCGAAACTTACTTGCTTATGCTGTGGCATAGATCGCGTAATCAGTCCTATTGTTTCTTGGCCATTGCTTTGGTCTTATCAAAGGCATGTAGATAAAGACAATTTTTGATGATCATCAACTCTAGTAAAGTCGATTAAAACGCTTCTAGTTGCTAGTAATTAAAACTTTTTACGTGCTTTTTATATACTTTAACCCAGTGGATTGATGGTGAAGATTTACAAACCTAAAATATTTGCTTTTGATTTTATTTAAGATCCGTGACACTTTCAGAATCATTGTGTGTTGGCTGAAACCAATGTACTTTCTTAGACTAAATGGTTAATGTAAGATTTAGTTTTTAATTTGTTTAATCTTTTTATTAGTATATTATCAATGGTCAAAAGATGTGGATTACCAACGGAGGTGTTGCGAACTGGTGAGAATGCCCTAGCTTAATTGAGGATATGCGATGTATGTTGCTTTCTAACATTCTCTAACTGACTGGCAGCAATGGCACAAATCAACGGAGGATTATTCACAACTGGAGGTTTATCAGTGACCCCGTCATCTCGTAACATATGTGGCGCTCACATAAAGGAAAATCTTGAATAACTATATCAGTTGCTCCAATATATGCCTACTATGCATAACTCACATATATTAAACATATGACCTATGGCAGATCATGGTAAGCCTGAAGTATGAATACTAAATGGTTTTGACGGCTTTAAATTGAAATTTTCAGACGTCTTTACTGGCCCCAAACTTGGCTTTTACGTAAGATCTGCAGTTAAAAATAGAAGCAGGATGTAAATGCCCTCCGCTTTTGACAGCAAAACCATTGTGTCGAGCTTTACTTATTCATTTCAGCTATGGTCTTTGTTTTTTTCTAAAAATGTGTGCATTCCGTTTTTCAGGTACTTTGTTCTCGCGAAAACAGATCCAAATGAAAGGCCCGGCAAAGCTTTTACTGGTTTTATTGTAGATGCTGACAGTCCAGGCGTCGTAAAAGGTCGCAAGGTTCGTTTGTTTCATGTTCATTGTGTCCATCCAAAAGCATCTAGCACATCCACTTGAGGCCCAGTTACACCTTCGAGTGTTTCGTGCTTGACAGGAAAAGGCCTCTGTCATGAACTGCAAAAGTAGACGAAACAGTTCAGTATTTTGTGACTAAGTCGACTTTTACGTCACCAGCTGTTGGTCAATTCTTTGATGAATTCTCAAACTAGCTAATTTGTAGATTTTCACTCCCTACGGCTTTTCGTACATTGAAAGCCGCAGGGTATTCCCTGTACAACTTTTATTGAGTTTATTTTTAGTTAAAACTCATCCTTGCAGCTGAATATCGCTTTATATTTTTTGAACAAATTCGTTTTATGTATTTGGATTTTTTTGTTTGATCCTCTCCAAGTCATTCAAATTTGTTTTCTGAATAATATGAAAAATATTATTTGAAATTATCTCAAACTCGGTTATTAGGGAGAGTATACCTTAAGTCATTCAAGCTGCAGACATTTTTATCGAACTATTTCAATTTTGTCCATAGACATTTCCGTTAGTGAAAGATTATTCGTTGTCCTCAAGGTTAAAAGTAGTGAAATATTTCAATTTTGATTTCTTCCTTTGACTTTCCGAAGAATGATATAGCATTATACCTTTTTGTAGGAATGGAATATGGGACAAAGAGCATCGGATACGCGGGGCATAACCTTCGAAGACGTTCGTGTTCCGAAAGAGGTATGACTTTGTTAAAAACGTTGATACAAATTTTAAATTAAGTAAAGGCTTACAAACCAAGTCAGTTATTTTATGATACACTGCTGGTTCCTTCCTTGTGGTCAAATTAACTAGTCGTTTCTCTTTTTCGTCTTATTAAAGTAAATATTTCTACCTATCATCTCAAAGGCCCCTCGATGTCTATCTTCTTAGCAACACTATACTCTTCTTTTTCTTTTATAAATGGAAAATTGATTTTCTTCTCAGAACGTTCTTGGCACTGAAGGCCTCGGTTTCAAAATTGCGATGGGCGCGTTCGATTTTACAAGGCCGCCAGTTGCAGCGGGAGCTGTCGGTGTGGCAAGACGTGCGTTTGATGAGGCAACAAAGTATTCCCTCGAGCGGAAGACGATGGGCAAGTTTATCGCAGAGCACCAGGCTGTTCAATTTATTTTGGCCGACATGGCCATCGGGGTTGAGGTTGCAAGGCTCATAACCCACCGAGCAGCCTGGGAAATCGACCAGGTATGGTTAAAATAGGATTTATTTAAGATCTATCCGACTTATCCATCATACCTCTGTTTCTTGTAGTGTAAGGGTTGGTGTTTGTAAAGAAACTGTTTAATTATTGTTTGATTAATAAATGTTAGCTAATATCATAATTATTTTGATAGTGTTGAAAACGAAAGGGTATGAATTGAAGATTCGCTATTTTTCGCTGCATTTATCATTCGGTAAGCTTAATGTAAGTATAGTGTGTCTCTGCAAATGCGAGTAGCCTGACGTAGAAATAGTCATGCGGAGTGATAACTCTTCCTTAAGGATCATGCCGTTCGTGTGAGCATGGTGTCAAACTTAAAATCCGATTCATTGCTGAAAAAATTATTGATTAAACTTTATTTGTTTACCAATTTCTCGGAGGAATCGGTAAATGTGAGAGAAACTTTTTTCAAACAGTCCTTTTAAGTGCTGCAGTAATGAAGTAAATTAACTTGTACCATTAATATATTTATATTTGTAGGGAAGACGAAATACCTACTATGCATCGATCGCAAAAGCATTCGCATCAGACGTTGCAAATAAGAATGCATCTGATGCCGTTCAAGTATGTGAATTTTCTTTTGTTTTCCTCTTCTTAATTAGACTACTTGATGCGGCAATACATGATGTGCCAGAGATGTTGCCTTTTGTGAATTTTTTTAACTTCATTACAAGTAGTTGAGATGTTTTATGCTCAAATCTATTTCAAAAGCATTTTTTGCATTTGTTTTGGAAAAAATTAGAAGGCACTCTTTGGAAGCAATTGGTGTTAATGTAGGTTTCGATGACACCCTGATATCTGTTAAGGTTTTTAAGCTGGGATAAAATTAGCTTCTTGATCACACTTATAAAACATCCTGTTGTTATCGCATAATGCAATTAGAACATATTACATATTAGTTGCATTAAATATCTATGGCAATGTATTTTAAGACGGAACCATGGTCCGATGATTTTTCCGCCATTGTTGTTGCGTATTAAATTTGCTAGAATCTTCTCTTCAGAGGACATCTTATATCTGAACATATTAAACCTTTTTAGCCAAACCTCTACAAAGTGACTGAAGTGCCCTGAAACCAAGTTGTTTTTTAAACAAACGTACACATCACGAGGATTCGGGCTTGCCATTTATTGATGAGCTATGATAGACTTGCGAAATGTGTGAGAGAACGTCCAAGAAATTTACTCAATTATATATAAATATACCCATGAAATATATCCATGATTAAAAAATTTTGTCGACAGGTGTTTGGTGGAAATGGGTATAACTCAGAATATCCCGTTGAAAAATTAATGCGAGATGCCAAGATTTTCCAGGTATGGTAGCAAAGACTTTTTCACTTCAAAGTCATTTCATGGCTACTGGAAGATTTCTTTCGTACTACTGCCGTCTCGGGTACACTGTTAGGATACTAAGAGTTTTGAATATGCCTGAAATGTCTCATGCTTTAATCTGTTCAGATGTTATAATTATAAAAATCCACCTTTTTTAAAACCAGTCAAAAGAGTTAAAGTCAAAAATACACCTTTTATATCTTTTGACGGTGGGAATAGACATTATGTCATCGAAATTCGAATAAAAAAAGGAATTTAAAAAATTGCAAAATTGTTTTTTTTAAGAAGGAAAACTATATGGAAAACGGAGCTGATTTTAACAGTTTGCGTATTTGGGTCTAAATTTTATGTGACTGTTAAAGGCCCTTGAACTTTCGGCGAAATGAAGATAAAGGGAGTCGCATGAATTATTGTTTGCATAGTTTCCTTGTCCTAACAGCATCACAAAAATTGTTTTTTGTTCGATAAGATCTGTTTCACTTAATTTTTATTGACATCATATTGTTTTTCAGATTTATGAAGGAACCTCGCAGATTCAAAGGTTGATAATATCACGAGAACTGCTCGCGGCTGCCAAAATGATGCATTGAGACTTTCGCTTTCCTTGTGAATTTTACTGTTGAATTCGGTGTCATTCATATTGAATTTCTTTATGTGGACATAATTCATTCAATTCGACATAGTTGTGGAACTTTGTCCATAATTTTTACTGATTCTTTCCTGGTCCTACTTTATTGAGAAGTTTGCCTCTATTTGAAGACTTTTAAATAGATCATTAGAGCAAACAGCATGGTAACGAAACGGATTAACAAGTTTATTGCGAATTTCACCTTTGTCGAGGATATTCTATTGAATTAGTACTAAAACTGTTTTGAAAATTCGGTGGTTTTGATCGTTTGATGAACAACGTCTACTGAAAGCTTTGTTAAAATTCCCATCATTCGTTTTACAATGTTGCAAAATATCATGGATTTTAATGGAGAGTTTCTACTGGATTTTGTAGTAAAAAACACGTCAAAGAAGACATAGGGTTTGGAAAAGACTGCCCACTGAAAAACTGTCTATGAATACCCTTTACAGAATCTACCAAAATTTGTTTGCCTTAATGTCTAAAACTGGAAAATTTGACTGGAATGAAAAGGCATGATGTTCTAATTTTGCTCTTTTTACCTGACCATGCATACATCATAAAATGACTGGAGGCACTCTAGTATCGATACTTCGTTTGAGATAGTATTAAAAAGCTTAAATTGCGTCTAACTCAGGCATCGATTGAGTGAATTCTAGGAAACTCCATGCATAAGTGTTGATACGCGTACCTAAAAAACATCTCGATCGATTGTGTGACGTTCCCGCCCGGGTTTTTAGCAATATGCAGACATGCTCTTCAAAAAGGGGAGAGATTTATGAAATGAAATTAGTCTTCTCAATCCTGTAGTTCATTGAAAATCAAGCACAACTAAAAGCATCGAA
Organism: Rhopilema esculentum; assembly: GCF_057945365.1. Taxonomy (NCBI): domain Eukaryota; kingdom Metazoa; phylum Cnidaria; class Scyphozoa; order Rhizostomeae; family Rhizostomatidae; genus Rhopilema; species Rhopilema esculentum. Next base: position 5,312,170 of record NC_142825.1, read on the forward strand.
CTGACAATTTTGCAAAAAAGCTGATCGTGCCACAATCTTTCATTTTGCTTTCACAGTTGTAAGCTAATTTTCTTCTTAAAACCAAAATTTTTAGAATAATGGTCTGTTCTTTATTTCTGAGAAAATTGGAAGGATGTTGTTCTTTTATTTCATTGAATTAAAATGAATCCAAGGCCTAAAAATATCTCAATTGAAATAATATAATTTTTCGGGCATTAGTCTTAGTCAAGTTTGCTCAGTGCGAAAAAGAATTCTTTCTGGATTAAAAAGAAAACATTTTGACTTCTTGGTATTTGATTGGGAAAAGACGCACGTGGGTTCCACTAAGTTGCCAGGTGACAAATCGTGGCTCGGAAAAAATCCCCTCGTTAAATTGATTATCGCGTCGGACACGTGTGTCAGCGGTATCTTGGCCTCGTTCCCTTCATATTTCACGACTAGAATCAGTTACGTGGCTTTGTTGTGAGAAGTTCTTCCTCTTGCAGTTAAATTTGCTTCATATTAAACTGAAATACTGCATACGCATTACCAGAAAACAGAAATAAATTTGCATTTTAGTGCCTATTCGACATCGTTACATCGTTATTTGCCGAGAATATTAAGAATTTTGTTGAAGAGTGCGAGCCTACGTGGTAACGGAGTACAGTTATCGGGCCTAAGCTTTCTTCTTCGTCACTGTTACAAAAATATAACCAGTCGTTTTAGCACTATCTGTGGACAAGAACTGGAAATGATAGATGGAAAATAGATACTTAACTTTAAACCTTCAAAGATCTTACTGAATCTGGTTTCAGTATGGAAGCTCCTGGCAATTACGGTTAGTATAGTGGAACAACACCATCCAAAGCTTTTTGTTGATTGCTCATAAATAAATTAATTATACTTGGCAAGTTTATAATTGCAATTCTAAAACATTTAAGATCATTGATTGTTTTCATTAAATTTAAAAGTGACAATTTCTGGCAAACACTATCTTAACTTTTTCTCCATTATTACGGCCACTGGTCATGTCTTGCATATTCTTTTAGTCTTCGACGTAACAACACATTTAGTGAAACATAACTTAGATGATTGAATTTTTATGTAGGCAAGACCGATAACTTGTTGATAAATCCTCCACACACTAATGAATACCGAATGGAAACTTTATCCTGGGCCAGATTGGAATCTTGGAAAGATGCTCGGGGATCTGTTTCATGTCAATGAAAATTGCGCGTTTGCAAATAATACAAATAAAATTTTGTGTGCGGCTGAGACTAATTACCATAAAAACACAGTATGTAACTTTTGAGTATACATTTCAGAGAAAAACATTAGTGGTGATAAAAATAATATAGCAAAGATAAACATTTTTCATAATTCCTAAAAATAAGAACGAGGGGGACCCAACCAGATGAGGATAGTTTCCGTAAGCCAAAATCTGCTCAAAATTTGAAAACTTTGTCTCATGTATATTTTACTCCCAGAAATGATAAAAATATCCTTCACATGTTTGCTGTTATTTGGCATATGTGTGTACAAAAACCAGCCTCGTGTGCACACAAGCTAAAAGTAATGATGATCTAGAAGACCTGCAACTCTGAGGGTCACAAATGCAAATTTCATCAAAAGCGCCAATTATCAAGTACAGTACATACAGAAAATGTTTTACAGTTAAAGAAAAATCCTGTGCAGCTGGATGAATCATTTTAATAGAAATTATGTGGCTGCAATCAGGGCTGACACTTCATGTGCATGGGGAATTTATTCCCTGTGCAAGGCAAAAATTCCAATCTGGATCCTGGGCTCCTGCCTAACCACAGTATCAGCTTGCAGTTTAAGCAACTCAAAATCTTAATTTGTGTTTAAGTGGCCAGGCAGATACTAAAAGCATCCATTATGTAACCAAATTACAAGCTTTTTGTTTTGTCATGTCTTGGTCATTGAACTTAATTGATCACAATATCTTCTATTGGCTTTTCAAATTCACTTTCCTGTTTTAATTTAGCTCAAAAATCTAAATGTGCAACTGGCTTGCTGTGGAAATATTTAATTTTCTAATCTGGGTCTGGTTCAATAATAAAATCTGGAAAATCATGCTAAATATTTCAAACAGACACCTACCACTGAATTTTTAACTGTCAGTTTTAATTTTGTAAGTTCCTTAAGATTTGAAAATAGCTTTAAAGGCTTCATTCTTGTATTTTGTCACTAATGGTAGTGATAATATTTTCCCTAAATAATTAGATCATTTCCATCTTTAGCCAATTAAGTTCCCTTTTCCTTAAGCCCTCAATGAAAAACATTTAGTCAGGGAGAACTCTTAATAAACACCTTTCCAATAGCTCCTTGCTTTGGTAATAAAAAGTTGAATTAAATATATGCTTATGAATATACAATTCTTGGCTCAGTAAAAAAATAAAATCAATGTGTATGATCACGCCTGTGTCTGGCTTTATGTCCTTTATAGTCTTAATACAGTAGGCCTCAGTTTTTTCTTAAAATGATGTGACTGCAATCTGAATTTGACTTCAATAAGGGCTTGATTTAATATTTTTGCATATTTGGGCAGTGTTATAGGGAATTTATTTTTGTGGTAGTAACAAAGATGCTGCTAGCACTGTTGCAAATCATTCTTCTTCCACATATAAAAGGTTATAATTATAATAATTATTGACATACAAACAGTCGACATAAACCTTAAAAATTTGAGAGGAAAGAAACATATGTACATTTGTTCATACTTTTTGTCTTAGGTAATAACATAATATTGAATGGGAGGTACTAAGTCTTACTAATTTGCCTCATAAGTAAGCTCATCTATTTCATGGTAACTATTTTATTCTTTATTTATCATCAAAACTTTAAAAGTAAGGAAAAAATTTCGCTATTCTTAATTTATATAACATAATTTATCTTTCAATTTACTAGAGCCAAGACCTCCAAAACCACCATCAACTGGTCAACCGGGTCCTCCTCCAATGGTTGCAGCTCAGGTAAATATATAATACATATTATTTCTTAGCATCTTTAGTTATCTCTCCTATCTCATAACAAGTTGCCCAAGCATGTGTGATAATGCAACTTGTAATTGAGGCCATTGAAGATAAGGTGTTGAGGTCATCGAAGAGCTTGGATCTGAAGAGTGTTTATTTTGTGATGTTAATATGTTTTAATGGGCATGTCTTGAAGTTATTCCCAAACAAGGTGCAAGTATTTTCAATGCATTAATCGCTGCAAATGCAGTAGTCATCAGGCCTCTCAGTTTGAGGTGTGTGATTTTGCGCCCGTTTCTTGACAGGCACTTGACAGACGAGACAAGATGCATATTCAAAAATTAGCAATAACACGTGCCCCATCCATTTTCAAAGACTACTTTTTGACCAGAAACTTTGTCTTGTTGCCCCAGGAATCACTAGCTTACATCACTGACCATGACTTCTCCTCAGTTATGGTCTGTGATGCAGGATAGGGAATTGCATGACATGATATGCATTTTAAACATTGGAAAACTTTCTGTGCTGCTTGTGTGTAAGGAAAGAACCACTCTAAATCTGTTTTACCACTCTTGCCATAACCGGAAGTGATTTATTAGGTAAAAAATGTGAAGTCTATTTACGCTTGTTCAGTACATTACTGTTATGAATCTATGTTTGGATCAAAGATAGAGTTTCTTTTTATGGCTTCTATAACCTTTGAAAGAAAAATACTCTATAGTACTTTGGTACCTCAAAGCTTGAAAAATCACATGGAAAAGCTATAATATCAATATTGCTGATATTACCCTTTTAGGTGCGTTTTAAACCAGAAGTTATGAATTGTGTGCCTCTATGAAAAATTTTGTTTTGAGGTGCGTGATCAGCCACGCACCTACTAAAATCTTTACGGAGACACCTGAGTCATCAAGCTGATCTTAATCATATCATTTTTTAGGGTCCAGGATCTCAAGCCAGAAATCCTTTTGGTATGCAAGGAAAGGGACACAACCCGTACTCCAAAATGAATTCTTTTGGACCACCAAATCCAATGCAAAATGTCAGAATGCCGCATGGACCACCTTTTCCACCTACGCCACATTCAATGTTTAACCCATCTCCTATTGTTTCTCCCACTTATTCATCAGCTGATGCTGCTAATGGTCCTTATCTGGCTGGAGCTCCTCCTTCCTCAGGAGTTATATTGCCAAATATGAAAACACAACAGCCTGCTGAAAGGATGCTGATGTCAGGTGACCAAATTTCCAGGAATTTTATGCCACAAGGTGCTGGAAGCCTTAGCTGGCCAGGATCACCTGATGAAGGACAATCTTCTAGTTATGCTCATGCAAGTCTACCCCCAAGTTTAAGTCAGAGAGAAATGAAGCCATTTGAACCTCAGTATGATAAGCAATTGGGCACAGCACACAATAATCAAAATAGGAATTATAACAATACAGCTATAGAAAATATCAGCTCTGCCTTTAATTACCTCAGTTTGGATTCCCCCCAAGGCGTAAGCTTACATCAAAGAGATAGTCTGGCTGCTCAGCAACGTACTGATGATTATGAGGATGAAGATACTGATGAATCAGATGAGACATCATCTGACAATGAATCTGATGATGGTATTGATAGTGATGATGATTTGTTGTCAAGCCCTGATGAAACCCAGTCAAACCAGCAATCTATTTTTAGGGGTAAGAGAATATGTTTGATGTTTGGTGTATGCTTCTTAGCAAAAGCGTGGCAAAGATTCAGAAAGACATGTGAACCAAATAAACAACCAAAGACTTGAAATTGTTTCTATGTCATAAGTTTCCAAATTAGCTTTTTCAAATAAAGAATCTGTTGTCTATGTTTATGGACTTTCAGGAATTAGTGCTTTCAGGAATTAGTACTTATCACACTATGTTGGTTGTATTTTCAAAGCCAATTCTTGGATCATCGAGTAAAATGTAGATTAGAATCATTTTGTGGTCATTGGCATCATTCATATATCAATCCAGAATATTGTTTCCAGTTTATTGTTCAGAGTGCCATTCAATGATCCTGTCTCATTAACCATTAACAATGTCACAATCATCAGCATTAATCAGTGGACATGTTTTGAAAGCTGGGCATTGTTACTTTTCATCTCTTCAATCAATATCATTGTCACTATCATCATCATTGTTTCATTGACACAATCATCAGTATCAAAATTCACAAAGAATAAGTTGTCAGTGTCATCATCCACAAAGAAAAAGTTATCAGTGTCATCATTCACAAAGAGAAAGCCATCAGTGTCACCATTCATTCAGATGCTCATGATCTATCAAATCTTTTGGTCATCGAAGTTGATTCATGTTAATTTGCAGTTTTGTATTAAAAGTGATGTAAATGTCCCAAAATACATTAGCACATTTTGTACAAGAATTGCTGTTGACTGACATGCTCGAATAAGGCTTATACATTATTGTGTGAGTCATTAATTGGGATTTTTAATTTCAAATTTTCAATTTTATCTATAAGTTTTTATTTTTTTAGGACCAAAAGGTGTCTTAGCACCTCAATTGCAACAGAAAACTCTGCTGCAAAAAGCTAATGATAAGGCAATAACTGATTCTTTTGGCGATGGTCAGGTAAGTAGTTTTTTTCTTCTTTTTCATTGTAAATATATTTTGCTATGTCAAAACGGTTGATCAAGGCAATATTCAAAATAAATCTGATTCGCCAAGCTGAAAAACCAAGCAAATTTGGACTTACCATTATAATTTGAAAAGTGAATCTACGGCGAAGAATAATTTGTGAAAAAAAAAAGTTTTTTGACTCATCATTTATTCAACCTTGCATTTATTTAAAAAAGTTCCACTTAGTATTCAGCAGTGTTAATTATTTGAATGGCAGTTGGTATTGATCTTTTGTCATCTTTGACAACCTCATTGTCAATGAGCAACTATCTGGGCATGAGCACATTGTCAATCAGGATAAAAAGCATGTTATTTCATTGTTTCCTTATTTATTGGAGAAATTAGAGTTTCTAGCAGTAATCATTTTGTTTTAGCAGTCCAATGCAAAAGCAGCATCAGATAATCCAAAAGGAGCAATCAATTCTATGACCTCAAATGTGTCTCACCAGCAGATGAGCTTTCTGCCCCCTGCTTCTCAAGGAGATGTGTGTGATAGCTTCACGAGCAACGAACCATTTAATTTATTTGCAAAGAAAGAAGCTGATCCCATCCAGATGCAGTCTGCAGAGGCAGGGCAATATTATACAAACTATTCAGCTCAGCAACAAGGCTTAGTAAAAGGCTTTGAAAAACAGCAGCTGGGAGACCAGGATCATCCATCAGCTTTTGCAGCTGTCAAGCCCAGTAAAGTTACTGAGCAAGCTAGTCATTCAAATTTTAGTGCAGATAGTCTTGAAAAATCAGGTTTTGGTGCCGAGGAAGCTAAAACAGTTAGTACAAGAGCTGATGTCAGTGCTATGTTGAATTCTTCAATCCCTCAAGCAAACCCTCTGTTTAATTCATCAGCAACAAGTAGCTCGAACCTTCTTAATGATCCCCATAGATATACTGAGGACGAACCTTCCCTGATATTAGACCCAAGATCCCACGAGATGGGAAGTACTTCTAATGAGTTAGATAGATCTCAGAGCATACCTCAGCAGCACCATGTTCGTAAAGATTACCCAAAAAGTAAAGAGAATTTTCCATCTCGTGGGTCCTATAGCTCATTATCACCTTCCCGCGAAAGACACCCCTTTGATGTTGATGAACGGTCGAAAGAGGTCGATGATCGCTCTTCATCTGACTTATCTAGTGGAGGCTCGTCGAAAAGTGTCATTGATAGGACCAAAATGGCAGCTGCAGGGGGTGATTTACCTCAAGTGTTTGGAGCAAAAGACAATATACATGGCATTGAATTTAACCCTCAGAGCGAGTCTTCTCCTGCTCACAGCGCAAAGAAGTTCTCAGATGTATCGAAAAAAGATGATTCTGGCATGGCAGCGCATTCATTTGAGCATGGTTTACAATCAAGCAGTTTCGATAATCAAAATGTTGATTCACCTCAAAATATTCAAGACATTAATCCTTTAAACAAGCAAGCTGTTTCTGATAAATATCCTTCCAGCTCTAAAGCAATGTTTCCCGGACAATATGACTTTTTGTCTCAGTCAAGTTCTTCACAGTCAATGCAGTTTACACCTTCTTCATCAATGAGTCAAGTTTACCCTTTTCAAACGCATCCAACTCTATCAAGCTCTGGTAACCAGGGGTATTCTGAAACCTTGCCACAGTATAACACAGCAGATTTCCAGCCATCCACAGTTTCTGCAAGTAACTCAGCTTCTGAAAATCGATATAAAACAGATGTTGCCCCGGCAAGGAATGATTTTGGAATTAGACTTATTTCATCGCAAAGGAATGTAACTAATGATAGGTCTCCAAATGATGCCGATATATTGAAGAAATTTAGTGATGACAAAAATCCATCAAGTGTTAGCCAAAATACACATAATTATGTTCCTGGTCAAGAAGAAGAACATGTTAACAAAACCCTTCATAATGAAGTTGCATTTGCCGGAAATCAACCAATTATTGGTCATGAAAAACAGATAATTGACTCTCACCAGGGAAGCTTTTCCCAGCCCGGCTACAGTAGTCAGCAAAATGTTTTAAACCCAGGGAATCAGCCAGCGCCACACAGACAGTTCTCATCTCAAGCGGAACAGGTGCCATCAGGGACTGAAAAATCATTTCGTAATGTTTTGCCCCAGAGTCGTCCTACCCAAAAAGACAATTTGCCAAATTTTTCGCAAGAGACGAACCAAATAAGCCTTCAACCACAACATGTACCTACTCAGCAAGCGCGAACTCCAGAATCCTTTGAAAATCAACCAGTTCAAATGGAGCAGTTACATAATAAGCAGTTACAGGGTATTATGCATGATTCTGAATCGAAATCATCCCCACATGTATTGCAACAGAATTCTTTTCCACAGGACACAAGCAGCTATAAAGAAGAACCACAGCACCGGTATCCTGATCCCAAGAATCAACAATTTTCACAGCAACCGCAGTTGCAGCGTCAACTCCAAAACCAACATGTCTTAGACGAAAAACAAGATCTGAACCAGAGTCAGCAATTACATCCACAACCCCAAAACGCACATCTGTCACACCGAGAGCAAAACATGCAACAAGAGCAACATCTTTCCCAACCCTTGGCTGCACAGCAGCAAGATTTGCAGCGGACACAACATCAGCAGCATATTCAGCAACAGCAGAGACAACTTTCACAACTGCAACAACCACAAGTATCTCAGCCGCAACAGCAGCAACCCCAGTTACTTCAGCAGCAGCAGCCACAATCGTTCCAGGAACAGCAGCATGAACAATTTTCACAACTGCAACAACCACAAGTATCTCAGCAACAACAGCAACAGCAACAGCAGCAACCCCAGTTACTTCAGCAGCAGCAGCCACAATCGTTCCAGGAACAGCAGCATGAACAATTTTCACAACTGCAACAACCACAAGTATCTCAGCAGAAACAGCAGCAACCCCAGTTACTTCAGCAGCAGCAGCAGCCACAATCGTTCCATGAACAGCAGCATGAACAATTTTCACGACAGCAACCACCACAGGTATCTCAGCAACAGGAGCAACCCCAACGATTTCAGAAGCAGCAACCACAATCATTACAGGAACAGCAACGGGAACAATTTTCACAACAGCAACATCCACAAGTATCCCAGCAACAGCAGCAGCATCAACCCCAGCTATTCCAGCAGCAACAAGCACAATCACTTCTTGAGCAACAACAACCCCAGGTATCCCAGCAACAACAGTTCCCACACACACAGCAAAATCAGTTTAACCAGTTGCCACAACAGCAGTTTGCCCAACAGCAACAGCAGCAACCGCAGCAACCGCAACAACAACAGCAGTTTCCCATGCAGTCAAATCAGCAGCCTTTGTCTTACCAACAGCAGCATCAGCCCTTTCCACAGCAACAGCAACAATTTAATCAGCAACAACAACCATTTAGCCAACACCAGCAGCTACCATACGGACAGCAACAACAACCACAATTTAGCCAATCACAACAGTTTGGCCAACAGCAGTACGGTTCTCAGTACTATAGCCATCAGCAAGGCCAGCAAGAACCAAATGTGGATCAGAGGTTTGCGAACATGTCTCCTGCGGCACCAATGCAACCCCCCTATTCAGGGTATCAAGACCCAAACCAGATGCAAGGATGGAACTCTCAGTATGGAAATTACATGCAGAACTACAACTTGGACTATTATAATTGGTATTTTAGTAACATGGCAAATTGGGGATATCCTGGATATGGCTACCCTGGCTATCCAGGTATGAACTGGGACACTAGGTCGCAGCACAGTGACCAATTGTCCTACCGGAGCTCAACCAATTCTGAAGTCGATGTTGACAGCAGACCTTCATCAGTTATTGACAATAAACCTTTAGATGATTACGAAATCGAGACACTTGCAATGGGCAAAAAAGAGATTTCAACGTTTGAAAAAAGTAAGTAAACTTTGCTGATTGAAATGTTTTTCAATTGAATTTATTTCTTATATATATATAGTTTCTTCTCTATTTTTTTTAAATCAATTTCATCCGGTTATTCGATCAAATACTGTTTAATGCTAAAATTCATAATATCATGAAATATGCATGTGCATATATCAGAACGTCTGTGAAAAATGTTTTTCTATATCTAATAGATGCGCTAGACAGTTGTATATCGCTAGCAAAGTAGTGATTTGTATAAATGTTGTTGTGATGATTTGCGTTGATTTGTTCTAAACAAGATGTTATACTCACCAACAGCCATATAAGGATGATTCTTCACTCTTTTTAGTGATTTAATTATTGTTTATATCTTGTAGCAACACCAGAACCAGTCGAACGTCTCACCCCTTTGCATTTCTTCAAACCACACGTAACTGCAAAATTGACAAATGCTGGTTCCTGCATCATTACCAACCCAAACGACCCAATTGAAGGCCAAGTACCATCATTACTCTGTATACCCTCAAAGGTAATCCATTGTGGAATCAATTCTGCTTCAAGACCTTATGCTTTGATCCCTACGCAACTTGTTAAAGAGAACATGTATCGAGAATATTGAAGATAATAACACCAAAATAATTCTCTTTCATATAAAATACGGTTTTTGTCAGTGTTTTTTTAAACAAATAGGACTGTTAGATTTGTTACAATGGTTTATAATGATTTCAATGTTATATTCCTATGCACTTTTATTACATATACACTTTAAGTCCTAAGAACAACAATAAATGTGCACTTTACAAATTTAATGATACACATATAAAACACATAATACATGATGATGCATTACACACGATAAAAAAATTTAGAAGACCTCAGCCACTAGAAACTGATATATTCAGGAAACTCATCATCTCGCTTGGTTACTTGTGAGTATCGGATTTTTATGGATCATAAGTTAAGATCTGAGCAGCTGAGAAGCAAAATGTTCCCTTGCAGTGAATTTTGAATAATGAATATTTTCTTTCGTTTTTCAGAATCTTTATTCCATAACAGACTACCTAGAGTTTCCAGGTCCTTTAATCAGGTATGTTTATGTTATGCATAGCAACTGAAACACTCCAAAAACCTTTTTAGTCAATTCAGTCAAAACCTCTTTGCTACTTCTTTTGCTAAAATTTTTTTTTCTGCAGGGAGGATTCCAGTAAGAAGAAAGTGATCATGTTTGCAAAAAAGAGAGCCAAACATTGGCTGTCGAGCACAGAAATGAAGAAAGATTACTGCGATTCAATGGCACTGTTGTGGGAGTATATGGCAATGTTGGTGAAACACAACGGGGTAAGTAAAATCTTTGATCTTCCAGGTTTTCCGCTAAGTCTTTCCACTGTATAGTTTTACTTTCCAACAGGAGTATTTAAAGATAGAGCATAGTGAATATTCCGGTTAGTTTTAAAGTTTAACTTCCGGCAACTGAATACAATAATATATAATGTAGGTTAATTTGAGTTTGTAAACTTGTATATTTATACGTTCTGTTAACTTTTAGCAAGATTTTCAGTTTCTTATTATTACCAAAGCCTGACTCAATAACTAAAAATTTAAAGATAAGGGCATCTAATTTGTTTCTGTTATATTTATTTTGTGTTTCGTGTTTTTCCATTGAAATTAAGTCGCAAGCTTTTTCTATTAATTGCAATTAGCTATATTCCTTCTTTATCAAAAAAGTTCTTTTTTAGATTTGAATTTTTTTCTTGCTTTTTGTGATTTCCATCTAGCTATATGTTAATAGAATCTTGCTTAAAAGTATATGAATGACCCTTTTAATTGTAAACAGGTTATTGGACATATCAGACCCGATACCTTTTGAATAACAAAGTTTAATTTTTCCTGAAATTTCTCATTTAGGTTTTTGATGGTCCAGATGTTGCAGAAATGTTGATGCAGCACAAAGCAAGCATTGGAAGCCAGCAAGAAGAGGATATGCTTGGCCTTCATGCATCAGAAGAAACGACAAGAATATCAAAGAAAGCGGCTTTGCAACAATACAGAGAGTACTTAATACAAGGCTCTAGAAAGGTTAGATACGCAACTATGTTATCTTATGCTGTCTTCCGATCTAATGTCACCTTTTCTCTTATGAAATATCATCTGAAGCTCGAAGCCCGAAATAACATCCTTCTATGTTTTTTTATTGCATTCTAAATATGTTTATAAATTCCATTACAGGAGGCACTCGACTTTGCAATGAACCATGATTTATGGGGACATGCCTTGACATTGTCGTACAAGATGGATCATAAACTCCACCATGTTGTGATGAGCAGGTAACTTGCTTGGTTAGAAACCTTTTCATACTAAGTCTAAAATGAGGTAATTGAAATGTCGCAGTCATGTAGCGATATTTTTTTATGCCCGCACAAAGCTCGGTCCGTTTCAGTGTTGAGTGTTTTTATTTTTAATTTGAGAAACCATTTTCCCTGAATTGTATTGGTCTTGGTTTTCATAGAGTTCGAAATGCCTGGCAAAGTGCCGAAATTGTGCTGCACTACTGTTGATATGGTGCTGCCCCTCCTTCGATTTGACTGGAAGCAGACGTTTCTCTATACAATGTTTTGTTTAACTTGGCTATGTCTATCTTGAACTCATTTTTCAGTGTCCATCAGATCTTAGAATTTTTAATTTTTTTGTAATTTATGATGTTTCTGGTCGAGACTTTTAGCAATCTTCGATATCTTTCTTAGATTTAAGGACGGAAATTATGTTCTTGCTGGTGTTGAATTCAAACCCCTGTTTTCTTTTTCCTGGATTACATAAAAGCTGTCATCCCATCTTTTGTCTGCTCTAAACTATCACCCATAAATTTCAAACAGTGGTAAAACACATATGATATTCTACTTTGGATGGATTAAAAAGGTTGTTTAGGCAATATAGGGCTTTAGAGTGAAAGGGCTTCAATGATAGGAAATTAATGTTCTCCTGAGCTTTGGGTGGTCACTTTGTTTAGGCCCAGGCTCTGACGTCGCTGTATGCCAATCAAAAAACGTTTCGATCCTGCTTCAACTGGCTCTCAATGGAAAATTAAAAACAAATGAAGCGGCTGTCGTGTATCTTCTATGATGGCCTCACTTTGTTCTTTAGATAACGAGACTGACAAACAAGATTCTTAACTTAAGAACGCACTGGTGATTGAGAATTTAATTATAAAAATGTTCCTTCATTTTCTTACAGATTGATTGCATCTTTAGAAGATGACGACTCATTGGTATCACTGTATGGCCACCTTGGTGGACGAGGTCTCCCACTCCAATCAGTACGTCGTTATGTCTATGATATGCTTACTACAAAGTAGCGGGTTTTGGAGCAATTAAGCTTATTATTTTGTTTTCATAGCCCTAAAACAAGTATCAAAATCGTTTTATTTGGTATTTTTATTCTAAGATAAGACTAAAGTACCGTGCCAGAATTTTCTTTTTTCTGCTCCAACCCTTTTTCTATTACCTCTTTTATCTGTTCATCTTTGAAGCTCTTGAGTTTCTAAAATGATACTGATTAAGACTTGTGATGAGCATTTTGTGGCAGTCATTATACTACACAACAGAAGTTGTGTTTGATTTTCCTGCTCTAACCTTTATTTCTTGTTCTATTAGTGTCATGCTGTCAAAAATGGAACTGCTGACTGGAGAGAACACTTGGCCATGCTAATTGCCAATCCAACCAAAAATAAAGACAGAGACAAGAAAGATATTTTATCCCTTGGTGATGCACTGAGTAAGCAGTAAATCATTCTTTTTGGCTGTCATTTGCTGCTTTATACTATAACTCATTTTTCATTCCTTTTTAAATAAGTAATTAATCCGAAATAATTTACCACCGAATTTTTACTTTATTTATCCTTCAGCAGATTTGCTCAAAGCAATTTAGGTAATGTTCGTGCAATCGCAAAGTATTTTATTAGCAAGAATTTTAGAGCCTTTTTTCCGTTTGTATAATACCAGAGTAAAGAGCTTCTGCTATGGTAGACTGCCTAATAACCTACCTAAAAGATTTGTTCAATAAGAAATAGCTTTTTAATTATAGAAGTTTTGTTGACAGCCTTATATCTGTGTCCGATCAGATGATAAATTGTTATTATCCTATCACCTCAGGAGTTCAAGGAAATATCGGTGCAGCGCATCTTTGTTACATTCTATCAAATGTGCGGATATCACCACTAACAGAGGATGCCACGCGAATTTGTCTTCTTGGTGAGGACCACAGGTGAGCATTGAAGAAAATCAACTGATTTAAATCTGGCGATTGCTACATATATAAACAGGCAACAAATCATAATGAAATTTCTTTTTCTGTATGATAAGTTAAGTTCACTATGCTGTTAAAATTGCAGATTGTTTTAAAATGCTATTTTTTATAATGCAGTTGTTTCGCTTTCAAGATCAGTGTGCTGTGCTCTTTCCTTCTAGTTGCCAATAGACATTACATACAATTATGTCCTTGTAAATAAACAACTTTTTATATGAAATGAATTTGAAACAATATTTTCGACGAACTGGGTTATGTTATTTCAACCTTTTTATGTGATCAAAAAGCATAATATTTGCTCTCTCTCTTGAAGGAAATTCTACGAAAATAGGACAGTGTACCAGTCACTTTTAAACTGATTAAATGTTGTATTATTTCTATGTTGTATACTATCATATCAGCGTGCCTATGCTGATATTATTTGCTTGTTTTATATTATGCTAATAGTGGCATGCTTATTTTGAAGCAATCTCGAAAATATATCAAGGCCAGATCTCTGGGCGAAGAATGAGTGTTTACAACTTACTGAGGTAAATATCTGTTTCTATTTCATCTCATTTACATTTTCATTTCAAACCTATTTTACAGAGTTTTTTTGAAGCCCTCTTTCATTAGATTTTCTGCGTAAAGCATTGTGTGTTCCTGTGGAAGATATGTTAGCTGGATATATTTATAATGAGGATTTTGTTAAATCACTTTGGAAATATGTGAAGTGTGATTTATTGATGTTCCTCAAAAGTTGCACATTGTGATTTCCTATGGGTGATCGGTCTTTATTAGAAAAAGAGGCAATTCATACAGAAGATATTTTCAGGGCTCAAGTCCCTGTAAGAATCACCCCACTCTTGAAAGTGAGCAATTTTTTATTAAACTTCACTCTTACTTTTTAGATGTACGAATATGCTCTGTGGCTTAGATCAAAAGACTTCTACATCCCTTCGTTACAGGTACATGTTTCCTGATTTGTTTTCTTCTTAGCCCTTGTCTATGTACAAAGTACCATCATTTCATAGCTAATGTTTCATTTAGTTTGTTTTAAGGTTTGTTACAAGGTATCTTTTCTTGCGAGTTATCTGATTAAGTGTCCTTGTCTTGTTTAATCTTAATTCATGTTCATCGTTTGAAAGTGCTAATTTTTGTATAAATTTAGGAAGTGGTAATAGAATGTAATGGGTAATAGAATGTAATGATGAGCACATTGGTTATTGCTAGCACTTTCTTATAGGTATTAGCAAGTTCTTTTAAAACTTGTTTATTTAGCCTGTAATGTTGTAGCAATGATGGACTTCTCGGTAAAGATATGAAGTGTTTTCCCAAAAAGATTTTGCTCTTTACTAACATTTGTGTCCTGTTTGTTTCAGAGCATGAAATTGATATACATCAATAGGTTATCAGAAGCGGGGATGTTGGCAGAGGTTTGTTTGTTAGTCGTTTGCTAACGAGAGCAACATTGCACTTTGTAGCGTCATTGCAGCCTCTAAAATTGATCATTAATTGATTCTTTCACCTGCCTTGATTGTTTACCAAAACATTTCATTCTGTTTGTCGTTTGTACATGACACGAATTATGTAAACCTCTTTAAGGTATCATTATTGATTTTGATCAATTTGGGTGAAATTTAGTTATTGCGGGGTAATGAATATAGAACTGTCTCGAAGACCGTGATCGCCAACGTATGTATCGGATAGGGTACCAACAGATAGAAAGACACTCCTCAATTGCGTGAAGTGTGCTTTTATGTAGCAAAATTAGAAAAAGTTACTAAAGATTGATTTTACGTAAAGGCTCATTAGTGTGATACGGCTTTACGTAGTCTTTGTATGTCCTTTTGAATTTTTTTGTTGAACTGCCTGATGGAAGTCTGAATTATTCCCCTGCATTTTGTACATGGTAGAAAAAAACATTAAATCGTCACCGCTCCACGTCGTTCAAAAGTAGATTTTTGTTAAAAACATATATTTCTTTTGACATATGTACATTTTTCAATTTTAGGCTCACAGTTATTGTGAATCGATAGCTCATATACTTTTGGAGAATTCTTTGAGTTTTTATCATGAGCAAAGTTTCATCACATTGTTTGCAAAGGTTAGTATGTTTGCTATTAACAATTGGCCTATTGTTTCCCCCAAAGATTGATGGTTTTTAGGTTTATTTCAAAGATTAATATTGTACTCAGAAGTTACCTGTCCTCATTTATAGGCATTTGAAAGACTTCAGTACCAATCCATGGAATCATATGATGATCCAATTTCAGAATTGTATCTAAAGATAGCTGAACTTCGAGATCGCGATCGTAGCAATGACGCGGTATGTATGAATTTTCGTACACGACATTTTGTATAGGATTTGGTTGGTTGAGATTTTCACAGAGATAGATCAGGTGTTTTATAAACTATCCTGGTATATAAAAAATGAAGATGAACATAGTCTCATCAGGCCCCTGCTGCAGATGATTAGCAATTGATGCTCAGGTCAAAGTAGGTAGGAAAGGTAATGCAGAGAAGAAAGAGGGGGAAAGGGATTAGGGAAGAAGGGTGACGGTGTGGAATGAGATGGTTGAGGTACCAGAAGAAGCAAAAGATCTGAATGGTAGATTGAAAGATTTTGGCTTGTGATGAATGGTTAATCGTTAGCCAACCTTTATTTAATCTGAAATCATGCTGTTTCTAGTAGCAAAGGTGAATCAATGAAATAATCATCAAGTTAATTTAGTAGTTACTTAACCCTGGTGTATATTCTCGTTGTATTTTTGGTGTCCCCTATGTTAATACATTAATACAACACAGGCCAACCAAAATAATTTCAAAAAGCATGACATATGAGAGAGGCTCTCCCGAAATTTGGGATTACTGAAACCGAAGGTCTAATGACTTTGGCTGAGTCGGCTCTGGTTTTGAAATTATCGAACATCCCAACTTATCAGGTTTTGGTCAACTTTTCTGTTGATAAATATTATACGTCAGTTGCAGTCATTAGGGGTTGGGCTAAAAAACAATCCAAAAGGAAATATATCCCAATGATACGAGACACGTAATGTTTTTGACCGTAATGTTGTTGCATCACATGACATAACATCATACATTTAGGCTTGTTGCAATATGAAGCTTACAAAGAATCAAACCCTCATTAAAGAAAATTTGTAAGCTATTAGTTATATCTTAACATCGATGAAGGTTTTTCTAGACAGCTCTTAAAAAAGTATCAAATAGATTCATCTTAGATTAAAAGATTAAAATGCAGATCAGATCCACGCGTTGAAAAATAGTTAACTTAGCTCTATCTCAAAAACTAGTCAAGTGCGCAAAACTGGTGCCATTTTCGGACTGATCGATCCCTTTATAACCCAGAAACGTTCTCATCTTATATGCCAGGAAAATTTTGTTGGCTTGTGTAATATACAAATGGTGTTGAAGAAAATATTGTTTTTGTTTAGAATATTATGTGAATTATATAATTTGCAGGCCTACGAGGCTGCAGCTGCGAAGGCAAACTTGGTACCAAGGCCTATATCTCCCCCTGAAACACCAGACAGCATGTCGAGGGAAACACCTTCACAAGCCTCTCAAGACTATAACGAGCAAAGCAAGGACTCAGCAGAATTACCAACGGGACTTAATCAGCAGCAAGTAAATCCCCAAGCTGAAAATCAACCTCAATCAGATCAAAACGAAGATAATGATCCTCTCAACAAAGGAGGTGATGCTTCGCATTGGCAAAACGAAAGTGCTTCGCAGTGGCCGAGTGAAGAAGTTACTGGTAGTAACGCACAGTTCTGGCAACCGGACCAAGCTGATGGGACATTTTATAACCAGAGTCAAGTTAACTACGAAGAGTACAACGAGCAGTATCCATCACAGACTGAAGCAGGCAATGCAGCAGATCAGAGCAATGCCCAGTGGAGCGGAGATGGTTATCAACAACAAGGTTATGATGGTCAGTACAAACCGGATGAGACCCAGATGCAACAGCCTGTTGGCACTGATCAACAATACCAGGGTAACCAGTTTGCTGGTAACGCTGAAGGCCAACAGTTTGGCCAGTTCTTCAACCCAGGGCAGTATCAACAGCAAGGTTACATGCAGCAGCCGGATGGGTTCGGTTCAGGCTATCCGTATCAAATGGACCCAAATGCCCAGCCTAGTAAGCCCTTCTCGATTTCTTTATAACTACACTCGTTTCATTGAAAATCTTTTAAAAGCATTTACTATGTTACATTGGTGTGGTTTATTTGCTTCTCAGTACCTAAAGCAGTAACATATGAATTTACTACATGGTATCTTTTTAAACAATCACAAATACTTATTTCTTTCCTTTGGCTCATTATGATTCCCCGTATTTTCAGCTTTTGAACCAAACATCAACACAGCAAATACAGATCCTAATCATGCTGAGGAGGCGGAAGAAGAAGAAAGTCTTTTTAATGAAATTGCAAAGGTTTGACCAGAAATTGTATTTAATTGTCTGTCTCAGAATATCTTCATTTTCTTTCTCTCAGAAGGTTGTTATGTTCTTTTCTATTCGAAGCTTGTTGTGTGAATCGGAACATACTCAAAAAAAATTGTAATTACATTGGTTATAGTTATAAATGTGTTTCTACTTTGCTACGACATTACTATGTATTGACAAAATAAATGTTTCTATGAGTACCAAAACAGCTTTTACGTAATAACCTATATAAAAATGACGTAATGACGTAATATGCGAAATTTTTTGAAGGCCGAATGGTTGTACTTCTGTCTTATGAGTGATCACTCAAATCTATTGGCAGTTTACTAAACCATAAAGTAGATGTATATGAAATACGTAAAATCGAATCTCTCGCATTTTAGCAGACAGTTTTTTGGGAACTAGGTTAAAAACAAATGTTATTATTTCTAGTCATTACAATCAAGTAATTGTTGTGTTTGTTTCAAAATTATTTCAGCTATTTTTAATACATAGTTTGTTTCGATAAATTTTGACCTGAATTTATGCCTTTTTTCAGAAAAATGCAAGGATAGAAAAAAGTGAAGGTTCGTGTATTATATTAGTTCTGTTCACATTCACAATATATTAGCAATCTGTAAAATATTCTGAACATATCAGCAAAGCCTTCCATTACTTATTCCCTACTTCAAAGAAGTAAGCTTGTTGAGTTGGTCATTGCGATGTATAGTAATCGCCATGTAGGTATATGTTCATTAAAACCATGTATTCTTTATTCCACTTGTGTTTTATTCTTGTGAGCAGACGAAATATCCATGCTTTTATTCAGCAATATTCATCTCATACTTTAATCCCCAATCTTTCTGCCTTAATTTTGGCTCTGACATAATTACGAGGTCTAGCTGAACTAATATTCTTTAGCAAAATTTAGCTCACGGGCTATTTTAGTTTGTCGGTTTAGCGTTCTTCTTGAGCTTTGTAGTGAGTTATGAGAGCATTATTGTGTTATATTGTAACGTTCATTTATATCTACTTCTGGTATCACCAATTAATGTTTTCCTTTTTAGGGGCTGTGGATAAGGAGAAAAAAGATGAAAAGAAAGAAGTGAAAAAGGCAGCTGAGAAGGTTTGTGAAGACCAATAAGCCATATACCAATTTTAAACCAGGTTTCAAGGAAATATCGACATGTGCGACTTGTCAATCGAAGTTTGCAAATTTGTGAATCGTCTTCGAAAAGTTTCCAGCTTTTTGGAAGATTATTTTGATACAATGATGATTAAAATTTTAAATATCCAACAGCCTCAGAAATTTTGTTTCGTATAACGCGGAGTCATACATTTTTGTGTTCCAAATAAATTTTTATCCTGTCTCTGTCACTAAATGTTATATGCATCTTGATAATTTTCATTAAACCTAATATATATTTTAAGAGCTTACGACTTTCTGCCAGTATTTTTTGTAGACTTAATTTTCCAAATTAATTATAGCGTGGATGGTTGCCATCTTTTTTGGGGCGCCTGACTGGTGGAAGAAAAGAAGCAGACTTGCCGGATGACACTGATAAATCGGTTGGCCTTTTTGTTTCGTTTCTTTTTAATCCTCATATTTTTTATTCCTTTGAAGCATTTACCAAGGTCGTTACCGTTATGCTCTCTTTATACTTTGTTAGAATCCTTTAAGCTATTTAGGTTAATCTTTACCTGTTATCAAAGAAGTGTTTGTATCATATATGCAATATAATGTATACTGAACCTGAATTTTTTTAGATTTATCATTTATCTAAAGAGTTGTATTATCAGTCTCACGTCGGTACCATAAAGATTGTTCAATAGCCTTCGAGCTGCACCCTTGTCGCCAAAGCTCCAATGACCTAAAACCGTTTTAATTGCAATATTTTGTCCTTCCCTTACAACTTTTTAGATTTTTATGAACTGGAGTGCAGAATTAGCTTCTTTAAATCAAAGTACCAGGGCCCGTTAGTAAACTTGTCCATTCCATCTGCATTTGTTTTTTAAGCTTTCTTATTTGCCATAAAACCTTTTTTTGTAGATATATTTCGACGAAAAGAAAGGAAAGTGGGTGGACAAGAACGCAACAGACGAGGTGAATTGTTGACAAAACAGAATTTTTTATTCACCTGAAGATAATCATGTAATCTCACTGAGTGTTTTGGTATATATATCATCCTGCCTAGTAGAAATGTGAACGAATTTGCTGGTGTTAATTTCCTCGGGATCCTTTTGATTTTCAGAAGTTCTCCTACTGAACATATCGATCTGCGGTAGCTTTGGCTCTTGTTAAAATTTTGTTTGATGAAATATTGCTTTACAAAATGACAGAATTAAACACTAGTTCTCCACCAAATTTTAACACGTTTTATTGAACTTCAGAGTGTCGCCCCACCGCCGCCACCTCCAACAGACTCACAGATCACAGCCCCTGCTTTGAAGCCTAAATTGCCTCCAAGCAATTTCGAGAGCTTGCCAGCATCTAACACGTTTCCATCTCCTGTTATGAACAGAAGACCAAATGCATCAGATTCAAATCTCGTTGCAGGCAGCAAGGAAGGTAATACTTGGCAGCAACTTTGCTTTGTGTGTTTTGAAGTTAATGACAGTTTGGCTGTTTAATACTTGATTAGAATCTAAAAAGGGAATCGACTTTTACTAAGGAGCCTGAAAACTCGGTACCATTACAAACTTATGACTTTATATACACCAGTGAAAAGCAAACTCAAAATGAAATGACAAATGAGACAACTGATTTGTCTGTATTTTTTATTTATGGCTCTTAGAATAACTGAAGTATTTTTGATATTTCAATTTTAGTTGAATTTCAAATTTTATATTGAGAATACAAGTTTTCAGCCTACTCCATCAGGCCTACTGGAATATTTCTTCCCTTAAATGCATGCCGTTTTAGTACCCAAGTGACACATACTTTTCAAATGGCACGTTTTGACAAACTTACTTCTGGCAGGTTAAACAGTTGAAGGTCAGGGCTATTGCTTAATTGCTCTGCTGTCCATCTGCTCTGTCAATTTACTTGATGAATATTGACGTTGATGTTCTTTTTCAGATGAGCCCAAAATGCCAACGGCACCAAGCAAGTTTTCAAGAACTGCTCATGGGATGAATAGACGAGGTAAATTTATTTGTCTCTTCTGACCAAATTTGTAAAAAGCAGTCAAAATAACGATTGACTTACTAAGATTGTTGCTCAGAATAGGGGCAAACTTTCGTTAGCTTATTGCTTTGAAAGTTTAACTTGTTTTATAGTTTTTTATGAAGTTTGATTTATTTCCCTTCAAAAGAAGTACTTTCTTTTCAATAGGCCATCGATACGTGAATTCCTTTGGCAGCATCAATAAATCGGATTCTACTGACAGCCCACCAGTGCCAGCAATGTTCAACCCTATTGGAATGCCGCAACAGGCTCCCATGAACTTCTTTGTTCCGCAGAATCCCGATGAAACCCAAGGTAAGGGCTCGCCATCATTATTTCTGCTTCATTTATTGCCAGGAGGCGGTTACCTTATGACCATGGAAGCTGCTGATTACCCTATCACCTCAGAAGCAAGCCAAAATTTTTTATTTTTTATTATTTTTGTTTTCAAATTTGCTCACCCAGCAAACCCATGGGTGTAATGTAATATCGTGGTATTTTCAAAAAACGCTAGGGCAAACAGAAATCAAAGTCAAAGCAAAGCGATTGAATAGTTTTCATGCAGAATTATATTTTCTTTAAGACTGATCTTAGAAGTCTCCTGTACATACAAAATTAAAGGATCGAAAGACAACATGTTAATAGTAAAGCTGTTATTAATGCGTATTACGCAAGAACTGTCAGATCGAAGATAGAAGTGAAACTTAGTGTTTTTGTTTGCTATTCCTAAGTATTTTGAAATTTGCGCATTCAGCACGTTCATGGGCCGGTAAAACGCACGTTGGCCTGCTGGAAGGGTTGGCTTGTTTCCGAGGTAATGGAATATGATGTACCTAACACATTTAGTGAAGCAAATATTCTGCTACTATTTCTTTTTTAATAGTCTTTGATAATGGAGAAAATTACCTCTTCAAATGGAAAATATATATATTTAAGAAAACAAATAATTGGTTCAAATGCTGGTTTGCAATGTGTCTTTGGATAATTTATGTACAGATGGTAGTAAATGTCTGTTTGTTAAAATCTTCTCTCAAAAGCATAAATCTCTTTTGAATTCCAGATAGTGACGTTAATGGTTCAAGTACACAGGGGAATGAAGTACGTAAATTGTTTGCTTATTTTATTACTATAATCTACCACTACTGCCTTTGATGTCTGCAGGCGCCTGTAGTCTACCTGTCATGTCTCGTAAGGCTCTTTGATGATAAACGATCAGTGTAAAGCATCCATAAAGAGCCGTAGGCCAAAAATTGCGTATTCTGATCTCTTTCGCATTCTCTAAAGCTTTTTAGAAACACATTCTAACATCCTGCGTGCCCAAACAACTCTCCAGTTGGATCAATGTCTGTGATATATTCAATGACAATATGTATCCAGTACGATTAAATCGGTTTGCTGAGCGATGAATGTAGTGCATTGCCCTATCATTAATTACGTTTTAATATTTTAATATTAGAAATTAAGTGTTCAATGTCAAACAAAATGTGTCATGTATCATACAAAATAGGTCTAGTCGCAATAGAAATCACGTGTTATGAAGCCATTTAAGGTATTTGTTTAATAGAATTCTCTACATTTTCATATTGCATTTCTACCTAGATTGCTCAAAATTCCTTCTCTCAACAACAGCAACAACAACAACCACAACAACAACAACAGCAACAACAGCAACCAAATCAGTATTTCCAGCATCAACCAAACCAGGCTAATCAACAACAGCAACCTATGGAGCAGGCAGCGCAGCAGCAATCATCACAGCAGCCTCCTCAGCAACCAGCATTTTTTAATCCTGCGAACATGCCACAGACTAGAACAATGAATCAACGCAGTAGATTTCGAAGGTGAAATTAGATTTCGATGCTAATTAATTGTGCGCCATTAGAGAAAAACCAAGTATTGTAAAAAAGGTTATTAAATATACTTGGGCGAGGCACAAACAATTCAGAAATTAATTGCCCTTTGACCTGATATAATTTTAGTGCTTCTTAAAACGCGTAACAGTCCTTATGCGAATCAAATATTTTGTTGCAAGTTAAAATTTACCGCTTAAATAATCTTGACCTAATGTGCTGAATTTCACAAATGATTTTTATTATCATATTTTGAGACCTAAGATTACAGGTTTTCTCATTCCCCTAATTTAAGTAGCTCAAAGCTACACATTTTTGTGGCAATATCAAGAATCAATGCATTTGCTTAAGTGAATTTGCTAGGATTTATCGTAGGTCCATTGTTTCATAGTCCAGCGTTTCGTTGTATCGTCCCTTGAAATGAATTTTTCTAGTGATTATAAAAAATAAATGCTTATTGTAAGATGTTAACAAAGATAAGATTTAATTAAATTTCAGAACTCTAGGAGCACAGTTTGCCTATGTGTGAAATATGTATCATCGATAATAAAATACAGTAAAACGGTATAAAGCTGTGCTGGACAAATATTATATAGATTGATTTATTGAACTTAAAGCAGTAAGTTTTGTTTTTGAGTCGTCATAGCCTTGAGTGGGTCTGTTTTCAGAGCAGGGAAAAATTATCTGGTTTCTTCGATACACTTGTTGCCTAGCGCTTCGATGACTTCACCTGGAGATCTCTGTTCAGTGCTTCAACGCTCTGGTGTCATTTCGTTTTAGTTTTGAAGCTTCATGGAGACCCATATAGCCTTTTTCTATTAATAGAAGCAATAGTCCACGTGCTATGCTTGTCCAAGTCAATCTCTTCTGGACCTACTTCATACCAGTTTCCCACCTCTAACAACGCAAATCATATCTTTATTTAGATCGACAAGAGGATCTCGTAAGAGTTTTCTTTGCAAGGAATTCGCTATTTTAAACATACAGCATGACAATTTATCACAGATTCTGGTTGTTTGCTCGTGATTTTTCGATGTTTCACGCGAAATGTAGCCATATTTGCAATAAACGTCGTGAGTTGGCAGCAGGCATGACATATGTCGTTTCAGAAAAGTTGCGAAATTCCCTTCATGAATGTTTAAACGCGCAGCAAAGTTTCTATGATAACTTCACCGGCATCTTTTGTCTTCTTTTTAAACTCTCGTCGTATCCTACTTTTTGCAAAGTATCACCGCGATTCATCACGAATCACCTCGAATCACCTTGAATCACCTCGAATCAATGCTATTAAAGAGCCCATAAAAATCTATATGCTTCAAATATTTTTAACAACGAACCGCACTATTTTTTCAGCACCATTCGATTTCAATACGAGTTCATGCTTAACCTCATTTCTACCTACTGAAACGAGGTGCTCTGCAAAATATAAGAACCAGCAAGCAAGATGAAGTGATTATGAACAAAATCAAGAAGAAACGATCCAAAACTCTGGCAGCCTTTACCCAGTCTCTTTTACGTTCTGCAAGAATCTCTTCCCTCTTTTTCTTTTCCTGCTTTTTGTAGATTGCGGTGCCTTGAGCGCGTAGACTGTCGCCGAGAAGCATGAAAGCAGAGCTGTTTATAGCCTTTCCGATTGCGAAATGAGTTTCGCCACTTCTAGATAATCGCTTGCGAATACTGGGGTTTGTTTGGGAGATCCTGCTTGCTGTAGACATTTTTTTCTTGGCCTTCGTAGGTTCTGTATTGATTTCAAGGCAGGACGTGCTTTCATGTATGAGACTGTTAAGTTCGTCTTCGGAAGCATTGCTAAACTTAGCTGATATTCTCTTCATGTTTGCACCTCTGAAAGACCGCTCATCATTTGTCGTCGTTTGTTTCTTACTGAAGTTGGCCTGAATAACCTCTTCCTCCTTTCCTAGCAAAATTTGTTGTTCGCAATCTGTTACGGTGATAAGTATATCGTCATTTATAGCTGACAGCTTGCTTTCGATGCTGTTTTCTCTTGGAATTATGACATCGGTTGTTAAAATGTCCGGCTGGTATGGTGTCTTTAAATTGTCATTTTGGTCTTGATTTGGTGCTTGGAAGGGGTTTTTCTTGTCTGATAACGGTACGATTGCTCGTTCAGTTTGATCGTCATGAGCATCAACTGGATCTGCTTCTTTTTCAAACCTTTTGCTTGCACAGAACAAAACTGGATACATCCATTTCAAGAGAATCAATCTGACCAGCCAAGGCATTTCCCTGTTGCTTCTATGATAGAAGTTCAATATAACGGTTGTCACAACGAGAGAGAATGCTGTTTGGAATATCGTCGCTAAATAATATTGGGCCAGAAATGGGAAATCAAATCTTGGCATTAGCTGACTTGTCATTTCTTGGAAAACCGTCACTGCAAGCAGCACTGTTATGCTGAGGCCGATTCTTTCTCCAGATTCTGGTGGCAGAATAAAACCAAGATACACCAGTGACGACAACAAGGCACATGGAATGATCAGTGTTAGCTCATAGCTTATTGCATGTCTTCTCACGCTGACAGTTAGAGTCATATCAACGAACGGGTTGGCACAGCACTGGTACTTCTTTGCGTTTCGCTTTGCTGTCAAGCCTAGGAGTTTAACAATAGATTATCATCGTGCAATTATTTTTTCAAAGGTGGTAATGAAAATAACGATAAAAGCTTTCTCACGATTGGGGACAAGAAATCAGAGGTACAGATTTTCAGAGTAGTTGCAATCAAAAGAGTCTACAAATAAATTAATTTCCATCTCTTATCAAATAATTCAAAAAATATGCAGTTTTTGTTTTCGTCGTTTCTCTTTTCCACAACCATCTTATACAAGCTCTCCCCACTGCTTCTGCTTGGCCTGGCAATTAACCCCGTCCCCTAAAGGTGTCTTTGATTGCCATTGTTTGAATGTCTACTTTTTGGCCCAAAAGAACTCTTCTTTCGGTGATTAATGGTAGTGAAGAAACAGATGAATAAATGTATACCAATATTTCCTGATATTCTAATACTGATATCAGCTTAATTTTTGCAACCGACATTATATTTTCTACACCTTTTCTCGCTCATCTTTTGTATAAGAACCAGTTAACACTGTTAAAGCTCGGTGTTCTAACCTTTTGAAGAATTTTAGGCTCGGGTGTTCTTAATGTTGTTATTATGTCTAAATTGATTTTTAAATGACCTAATTTGATTCGAAAACTTAGGCCTATTTCGATCCACAACTGGGTATATATATTTCTTAGCGTAGAGTTTTCGATCTATGTTCTGACGTTTTAAACTCTGAAGAGTGTCAGACGAAAAGCTTTAGTTTACTAAATTTTTGCTTTTTTCAAAGCCATTTACAAGTTTTGTATCACCAAAAGATTGTTTGCAAATTGATTTTTCTACAATTGCATATTATAAACTGTTTCTCAGACCACCAACAAACAGTTTTGCATGACATTTTTAGTTGTAAGGGTGACTAACTCACGAAATCTACTTTGCTTGTTTCTTTAAATGATGTAGAAGTGCCCGAATAATTTGCATGTAGGAATACCCACCTAACAACTCCCATTCACCATGCTTAATGTAGTAATCATTTGCCGAGGTGGAATTGGGAGGGTCTTCGATGTCAATCATCGATGCGTCGTGAGCCCACGATCCAAATTTCAATTTACATACTTGGTCATCAAAAGGGAAAAAGCGCACATCCATGGGGCAGATGCTACGAAATATCGCAGGATTGAGCCAAGAGTTCTTGCCATCATAGTTAACTTGGACTTTGTGTTTGTAAGTTTCAAGGCCACCACTGAATTCACCATTTTCGTCAATGCTAGAAAAAGAATGCTTTAACTGAAGTAACAATTGAATATTGCATTGACTTTTGTTGACCTAAATTAACATTTCAAGATTTTAATTAAATTTCCGAAATAGCTTTGATCAAATCCTCCACTACTGGGCTTGTACGTTTTTGTTACCAGGTTAAGTTCTAACTGACTAAGATTGCAACTCTTTCTATTGGTCCAATTTTTGAACGGCATGTATTGTGGCCAATCAGCTTAAAGACTCATTGCTAACAATGAGCCTTTGCGAGGGTGGCAAATAATCCAGGCGACAATCCAAACAATGGCAGTAAACTTCTACTGATTAACCATAATTGATTTCAGACTGTCTGAAAATGCATTATGGGATGCTTGCGTAGCGCAATGGCTCATTGTTAGCAATGAGTCTTTAACATTAGTTGACATATGTCAGAGGGGTGTCAGAGCCAAAAATATTTTTCAAAACTTTTAAATGATATACAATTTACAATGTTGTTGACTTTTTGCTAGAATTTTTTTGCTAGAATTTGAATAGATTTTTTGAAGTTCATTGCAGGGGAATCAAAAGTTCAACTGCTAAGCTATCAAATACCGAGAAAAATCTATTTGTGCAGTCGATTATCATTCAAACCATCCGCTTACGAATGCATCTCAATTCTACAAAGTGCTATACTACTGCAGCTTCTTAAACCACTTTTTCCTTCTGTTGAAAATGTCGGTCGTATTTTTTCTACGGTTACAGAGCCTTTTAAATGACGAGTTTTAAAAGAATATTTGTTGGGCATGCTGAAGGAAACGAACAGAGCTGGCATTTTAGTCGCTTACCTGTTATAAAGAACAATGTCTGGAACCCATACTTTGGCTGGATTGACAAATAGTGTTGTCACATTCCCGTACTCCTTTGGATCCCAACGCAGTAATGGATTTGTCCAGTACTTAAAGCGAGAGACATATTTAAACATACCTTTTATGTCTTATCTATATAACAAAACATGCTTCGTTTGGGTGACTTGTTAAACGTTGTAGTCTTTGAAGTAACTTAAAAAGCTTAAAATTACAAAAGAGCAAGGCATTTACGTGTGAAATTCATTAATCTTAGTGGACGTTTTGCCTAATCTAATTCTGGGGTTGCTTAGAATAAATAACTCCATATAACTCGAAATAGAATTAGCAGTGTGTATATTTTAGTTCATCAAACACTGCGTGCCCACTATAGAAATAAACGTAGATATGGATTGAAATCGGAAAGTAAGGTAAGAGGGGATGCTAGGCTACTATTGCTTCGAACTATCATTTTTTCTGAACGCAAAATATTCTTTTGAACAGACTATGTTCCTCTGTCTGCGTAATATCATGTCTTTCGTCCTTGAACTTAAGTCCAGATCTAACTAAAAGCCATAAGACTCCTTTTCGCCATTATCCAATATTTATTTACACCCCGAATGAACAATCCACCACCTCCTAGAGCATTGATTAAATGTTTTTCTTTGAGGGTCTACAGTCATACCCATCCGATAGGAATAAATTGGACACCATGCAATCTTTGGCGGACATATAAAACAACATTGTTTGAAAGGAGAAGGGTCTGCAATCGAAGTCTGTATCAGAAGTCTATAAAACCATTAAGAAAACGTTTATCTGATTATTCCTTATACTCACCTGATTCACCCAAACATACAATTTGACAAACTGGTCTCTTTCATTCTGCATATAGAGAACACAGGCAATTTACGAACATTTTTTGAAGTTGATGGAGCTGGGGTTGCAAGACTGGTGCAATGAATATTCAATGATTTATAACGTTATACAGATCAGGGCAAAGATTTGCAGGGCAGGGGCGATTTTCGTGTTACGATAGGAAAATCAACGACGTTTTTTTCTTTTCTATAACCTCTAAACTTTTGTTTTTGCATATACATGAACAAACCTGAGAAAAAAATAGAGGAGCCGAAAGAGATAAAAACAGCGTTAGAACATTCCCAGCCTCAAAAAAAAGAGATAAAAAGAATGTTTTTAAACTTTTCTTTTATTGAAGAAAAAAGAGCAGATTTTATCGGCTTATAAACTTTGTATATTTTATCGCTAAAAATGTCATGCAAAACTATTATTTAGTGGTCTTGGTAACAATTTTTTAGCCACAATGTTTAAAAAGCATGTCGTTCTAGAAAAACCAATCTTCTAATGAGAATAGAATTAAAAAAGCCGAGGCAAGTTCTTATAAAAAGAATGTGCCTACGTTTCTCAGCAGACTTTGAGTTTCTTATAATACTATTTATGAAATATCGAGCAAGGCTCTCTTTGTTTACTTCGAAGAATAATTCGAAATTGCCTCTAACAGCATACTCACGATTTCCAAAATGCGAATCAGTTGAACATCTAACGTCACTTTAACTACTTTGGTAGAAAAGACTGGATCTGAAGGGTGTATGTCTGTCTCATATCCTTTAATGATCGCGTTGTATATTCGCAGTTCATCGTTCTTTCGATTTCGATTGTTCAACATTGTTGCTAGAACGAAATGAGGATTATCTTTCAAACCAAAAGCATCAAGCACGGCTTTTAATGAGAATGCAGTTTCTGATGCCTATTCTAGTTAAAAATCGTAACCCCTGAGATCACAATCTTTGGCTGGATCATCGATTTTATGTTCCTTTAATTTTAGTTTTATTACAAGGTTTTGGATTTGATGATTAGTTTAACTTTTTGCTTCAGTATTTTGACGCATGTCCAGTGTAAGTCTAAAATTACGGCAGCAAATCTAAAATGGCGGACAGACAAGGCCGCAGATAAGTGAACAGGATTCTCTTCTCCTTACAGCTGATTCAAAAGACTTTCGGGCCAGAAAAAGCTAATTCGTCTTCTGAACAAGACGAAGGATTTTTTTACAGAACGATGAAGATTAAATGACATTTAAATGGTTTGTATATACTATTTAAAATTTTTGCAACTAGATCTCATTCTTCCTTTGCTCCAAAAATGTCTACTGAATGAACAGAAAATATACACTACAGAGCTCTAGTCTAGACTCTTCATTCTTTAATTAGATATGCTGACAGCCTATGCCAAATGTCATCGTCCTACTTTGTCAAAGCAGATATGTAACAAGTTTTTGACTTACCCTTGCTTTTGTTCTTTTCTAAGGACGATCCCCAAATCTCTTGAAGAAATGCAAAGACCAAAGACAGGCGTAGCCACTGAAGGTAATAGATAAAAAATTTATACAGTTTTCTTACTCAAAACAAAGTTCTACAGAAAGCATTCTGTGATGTAAAAAATGCGATTGACAATTTTCCCTTTATTAGATATAACAAAATGCGTCAAGGAATTGATAGAAAGTTATTATTTTGAATTATACATTGCCAAAATGAACAACAAAAAATAACAATGATTATATAACAAGGAATCTATTTAGAAGAAAGTTTTATCTGTTTAAGATTCCCTTGCTCATTCTTCTGTCAAACAATTGTAAAACAAAATTGGCAAAAATATGGTTCAAATAGCCGAGTACTTTTTGTCTTGCTGAATTGTTTTGTCTGCTGAAGTTGTGTTCACCGAATATTTTGTCCTTTGAAGCACGTATCCCAAAAATGCCATTGCATTACTTGAAGCCGTGGAAGGCGTCTGTTGAACTAGAAATATTGACTTTTGTGTGGATGTTTCCAAGATCTTCATTTTATGCTATTTTAAAGCTCAAACTCAAAGTAGACATGTTAGGACAATATTATTTGTCCGTTATGGTCGATTTACATTGAAAGTAAATGAATCTTCTTTAATTAAATTATTCAACGTGCTCATGCTTTGAATTATAAGTCATGTCAACCTATATTTTTCAATAGACAGTTAAAATTAGGGGAAAAACTACACTAACGCACAAAAGTTACAAGAAAGAAATATATTAAAGAATTTTAATGGAAATTTCCACCAAAAATACACTTTTATATTTATAAGAAGCTGGTTTATAAGAAAGCGAATAGTCAGGATATTTCTATCATTGAAACGCAATTTTGATGAGTTGGATTGCAGTAATTTTGCGGCAAATAACAGCAGTTTGAGGGTGCTGTTAGCTCAATGAAATATTGTGCCCACTCTTGTTAGATTTACCTTCCCTTTCAGTTAGAAGTTAAACGAGGTAAAAAAACAGTTACGAGAAATTAACTTTAACAGATAATCAGAATAACCGTTTTCTAGATGTTTTCAAACTCCTTAAATTTCCGTTTTCGAGCAAATGAAATAAAAAGTACAACTTCTTGAGCATGGCGTCTTGTTTTTCATCTTCCAAGCTTTCTACCTATAAATCAAAATAAGTGCAAAAATAGACCTTACCATTTCAAAGCACTTTGCAGACAAAATCATATCCCTGCCCTTTACTGCTTTCTGTTAATCCTATAATTATTTTATCTAGAAACTAGTTTGATTGTGCCATGTCTAATCAACGTACAATCTAAAAATGTGAGAAATATTCTCCAAAGGCTTGTCAAAATTCAGCGGGATGTAGCGAGATATATAGAAAATATATTCGGCAGGGCAGAAGTGCCAACACCATAATTGTTTTAAGGTATCATTTCCACACCAACGTTTGAAGAGGACTGTTTACTTACTTTAGTTTTTCGCACACACCTGTCTTTAAACCTATTCAACTACATTTTGTTAAACAAAGTATTCAGCAAGTGATGAAATAAATGTTTTTGTTGTCAAATATTGTAAATGAAAAAGAGTTTACTATCTAAAATTTCTCCCACTTTGTAGAAATACCAGGCTACGTACACAGTTGCGGATTTAAAGGGGGCAACTAGGGAGCATTTGCCCCTCCCTCACCGAGTTGAAGCAAGTCTAGCGTCCCTATTTGGAAATGTTTTGGCACAATTATTGTGAACATTTCCTTTAGAACGTGAATAGAGAGCTTTCTGTCAGTATTTAGGGTCTTACATTGGTGTATACAGCGTACTCTCGCCACCAATTTCTGAAAATTTTTCAGCGCCCCAACTACCAACTGCCCCTCCTTCAGATTTGTCCTGGATACGCCCCTGTACGTACAGATAAATGTCCCTTCTAATGGAAAAGTGAAAGTTTGTCACAAGCCATGAAAGTAAAGGCATTCCAAAATTGTCAATGCAGATACAAGATGCAAAGGTCAAAAGGCTACGTTCTCACAATACCGAGATTTTGTTTGTTGTTACAAACATAACCAATATGCTAAAGTTGTCCACCCTTCGACACAAAATATATGAAAAAATAGAGCCTTGATTAAAATGCTCGAGACTTTCTGGGGCCTCTTAGTATACACGCTTTTTTATAAGAACGACCTTTAATAGAAACATCAGGCTGAGATTTGCCCACAAAAGGAAAAACATAAGAAACAAGGCAGGCTGAGATTCAACAAAACTCAAGAAATATAATACCAGCAAAATTAGAAATTAAAGAATAGCAGCAGAATAATAGAGAGCGATAATTAAAATAGCATTGAAACAAAGATTAAAAAACTTTTTAAAATAAAGTCTATACAACACCACCGATATCAGTTTAAGGTAGGAAAAATATGAAAGACACGTGAGCTGAAATTATGCAAAAAATAAGAACCGCCAGGCTGAACTGAAACTGTAGCTGCAGTAAGTGTTCTTATAAAAAAGCGTGTACCCTTAGTTATCTCTTGAACAAATTATCATCTTCGTATCTTTTTTGCAAACAAAAACGTGATAAAACTTTTGAGAATACCAGACCCAAGAATATCACATTTTATCAAACAATTCTATAACGCAACCCAACCTCTCCCAGATTATTTAGATGGAGATTTCTGGTTTCCTATACAAGACTACTGCGTGTAGCCCTTTCTTTGGTGGTAGGACTAAAGGGTAAAAAAGTTTCCCGAGTCCTATCGAATTGGGGGGTGGGGTGGGGGCTGGGGAGGAAAAGTTGCCCCCGGAACTTCCGCCACTACTCTACTTGTCAAAAGGTTTGAGGTATCCAAAATCCCGAAACTTGTTCAATTATTTAAGGTCTTTAAACCTTTGTTAAAAATCAAAATTGTGTTATGAAAACCTCGCACCTATTTGCATGAGTGATTGCGAGCAATTCATTTGCAATCAAATTATATACTGAAGTTGAAAACGAATGGTTGTGGTAAAAACTCGTTAATGAATTAAAAAGGATTCTTGTTCGGGCATGTGCAAGGAGCTGTCTTTTCATTCTTTGAATGACTTATGAGCACAAACATGGAAAGCCCCTCATCGTTATGTCGCAAAAACATTATCACCTGACAAAATCAATGGGACATCCTAGATCCGACTAGATTACCTGGTCACTTTGTGAGAGTTGTCAGAACCGAACTGTTCACGAGGTAGAAAGACGCTTCTCTTGCAGAAAAGGGTTTGTTCAATATTATCAAGTATTTCAACTGATGATACAAGCCAAGTATAAACGTGTTATGTGTATTGATCAATGTCCTTTTTGTCATGTTTATAATATTCTTCAGCAGCTTCTTTTAAAGCTGAGTCTGAAACTGTTCCCGTGCCCTTCTTACGAAACTTTTGATATTTGATACATTCAATACCTGAGAATATAATGATATGGAGTGGTTTCCGGAAAATTTTGAATTTTTTTGCATGCATAGAACATTACACACTTTTTTATAAGAATAAAGTCTATTATAAGATTTTTGAGGCCCAAAATCGTTAAGATTTGAAAATAATTCAAGACAAACACCATGCTAAGTTTCGTCAAGACTTAAATTTTTTATTTATCTTGTTTTCTCACAAAACAACTATGGCTTTCACGCTATATATATAAATAGATGTTTTGAAATATCTCATTCGTTCTGTGAGTAATTAACTCTACAGTATGATTCAGTGACTTGACTTTGTATTTTAATGCCACATTCAATTTTCTGTTCTGTTATTTTTCAAGTTTATGATGAAGCAACGCATCAAAAAGATTTGAACTTTTTTCTTTGACCTTAAGGCGAATTTACACCTTGTGTTGGGCAAGAATAATTTAAGAACTATCTTAGGTACAAAATCGAATTTTTTTAAAAAATATTGATGCTCGGGTCATGCATGTAGCAAGTAGTTTTGTCACTAATATACTGGAGAAACTGGTAGTGAATTTTTTTTATGGATATTTCATTTTGCTGATATTTCTTTCAATGAATTTTTTCAACACGAAAATAAAGCATTTATGTGTTTCCTAAACTTGAACCCTAAAGTCTTGTAGCAAGAGCAAGCTGGCCAGTAAAATGAATGAAACTGCAAAACGATAAGGTCTGCTAGGTGCTGTCAACACGATCCCTTCCTTCATGCTGGAAATAGCAACGCTTCATCGGTGTCGGCAACAGGTCACCCACGCAAACAAACACGTCAAACGATCAAGAAAAAATAAGGTTTTCTTGTTTTATTTTGATATGATGAAATAGAGGATCAATTTGAGCAATAACGTAATATGAAGTTTTCAATTTAAAAACCATTGGCCTTGTCTGTTCACATAAAATATACTTTTTGAAAATTTGGTATTCCTATCAGTTAGACACTTTTATTGTAAAGAATATAGTCTTCAGGCTCAAAATCGCTGAAATTAAAGAATGAATAAAGAATTTGAGTTTTTAAAAAGCAAATCAAATGGGAGTTGCACGCTATATGTTTTGAAGTACACGATGAAATGCGACTCAGTTAAACCTTGTGTCGCTTAAGAATAATTTAATAATAATCTTAGGCTCGAAATCCTAAAAATTGAAAAGTATTTAGGCTCAGCAAAAGATTAGGTATTCTCATAAAAATGTGCGTATTGCTTGTTTCACTGCATAAGCGTTGGAAGTAAGTGGAGGGGGTGTGTGTTGCTGTACTTCCATCAAATATCAAGCGATGCCACTTATAACAAAGTATTGCATGGGAACCATTAAATCGCACTTCTCCAAACCAGCCCTTGAGCAAACCCTGGAGAATTTGAAGTTCGCCATGACACTGTTTCAATAATTGGCAGTAAACTCATTAATCCTATCTCGAATGTTATTGTAACTTTCCTAGGGGGAGGGGGTCTTCTTACGACAACTGAATACTCGATGCTCGTGGGCAAAACTGCCATAGACCACTTTTTCTTTAATGTCCAAATCTCCAAAACAACCCCAAACATTTCATGTGCCCGTTCCGTCATCCACATACAGTTAAGAAATTTCTAGGAAGGTACTTGGAGTTTCAATAAGTGTCACATTCTTCTTTGTTAGCTTTTCCAGTTCCCTTCCGATTAGTTTATTAGAGCATAGTCAATAGAAATACGCGTATTTCTATTGACTATGATTAGAGATATTCTATAACATATCAAGAATCTTTATAACATAACGTATCCATTCTTAATTTGATTCTAGATACACCTATCAAAATGGATGCTTCTTTGTCAAGTATGATTCTTGCAATCATGTTAGCTGGAATCATTGGATCAAGTCATTCTATGTTGCCCAGCACTAAAAATATTTTTGCCAGACCCGAAAAGATCAAAGGTATTGTTTTTTTCTGAAGAATTGCACGATACTACTAACTAGTATCCAAATTTACCCAGGAAACTTTTAAAGGTCCCTTCAGGCATTCATTCTTTATCTATTCATCACTGATAATCGTGACAAGATAGCTTTTCGTAATTTGACCAATTTGTTTCGACAACCATCCTGGTTAAAGAGAGAGAAACGACATCAGGCCTTTTGAGACGTAAATGGTGGCTATTTCTTTCTTGGAAGTTGGTCCAGATAAAAATGCCTGAATTTCGGAAAGATAAATGTTGTACCTTTAATTGTCAAGGACCTTAGCAGCCTGCGAGAGAAAGAAAAACTTATGTTCGTGTTAATGCACAGTGATTTCACATGAAATAAAATTTCACTTACAATTCTTTTTTTGTTTTGATATCAAGCAGTCAGAGTGACATATCCTCGTCTTTTAGAACCACTATCGATCAACAAGTGCAAGGATTCAAGTGAAAACTGTCCTGCTTGGGCTAAGCTAGAAGAATGCAAAAGGAATCCCAGCTGGATGCTGATAAACTGCTGCATTTCATGCAAATATGGTAAGCGTTGCTAGAAATTCCTACAGTGCTGAAAAACTAAAATGTTCAGCATTAATTCTTATAAGAAAAAGAGGCAAAGGTCATAAAGAAAAACCCATCTAACTTGAGCTACCTTTTCGTATAAAGGTATAACACACTTCCTACTTTAAGAAGCGGCCGAGAATTTCAGACTTTTGTGAGTCGGTAATTGTGAGCTAATTATCAGCAGGGACGTCATTTTTTAAAGTTATTGAAAGGGTGCAAGTTTTTAAAGTTTTCACCTACTAAATAAAATGCATTTTTCTCTATGAAAATAAATATCTTCGTTAGCCACAGACAAGATGGAAAAGGATGAGGCTGTAGTTGTTGCAAACAGTAGGTAGATGTTTCCTCTAAAAAAAAATTTTTGCAGCATTTCAATCAGAGGTTTTTGTTGCTGTTCAACCTCTAATTCTTCCTCTTCTATTCTTACCCGGTATTAATCAAAGATTGCTTCCAAGATGGTCTTAATCCCTGTGCCCTTCAATACCCATCAAAATTTTCCATTTCATAACAATCCTGACTGTTTTACATTTCTCCCTCTGATCACATGACCAGGACCGTGTCTCTCCTTCCTCCAAAATCGAAACTTTGCAACTGCTCTAAATTTCTTTAATGTAACATCTTCATATATGTTCGACTAACTGAATCTTCCTTTTTTTTCACTACCCAACATTGGGATCATATTTCACTCCTGACACTTCCCTTCACTTAGATTATGCTACCATAACCTTCTATCAATGTTTGGAAATCATTAAGCCAATCTGATTATGTTTGATTGCAGAATCAGGATGACAAAAGCAACTCAGTTATTTTATCAGCCCTGTGAGACAAAGATTTGCACTGCTAAGGGTACTGGCGACTGGCGAGCTGAGACACCTCAGAATTCATCATTAGTTACTACCCTGATAACTGTTATTATGTAATTTAGAGATAAATGTTTTAAATGAAATAATACTCAAGTATGCAGCCAGGTTTTACTTTGAAACACGTGCACTATTTATCGAAAAATTCTCAACCTTTCGATGAATCTTCTTTGCTGCTACTCTACACAGCCCCTCTCCTACTTTAAGGTTGTTCAACGTTTTAAAGGTTGCTACGAAATCTATTAAAGATGTAAATTGGCATTTATTGTATTAATACGCAACAAAATATAGCCAGAAATATTACATATT
This sequence comes from Rhopilema esculentum, assembly GCF_057945365.1. NCBI lineage: Eukaryota > Metazoa > Cnidaria > Scyphozoa > Rhizostomeae > Rhizostomatidae > Rhopilema > Rhopilema esculentum. The sequence goes on from NC_142825.1 coordinate 5,349,437, forward strand.
GTTTTATTTTAGTTTGTAGCCCTTCTGCGAACAATTGCACAGATAATCATAGGTATTGTGGCACTTGGGCACAAAATGGAGAGTGCCAAAAGAGCAAGTCTTGGATGCTAGAAAACTGCTGCAGATCTTGTAAAGCAGGTATTACTAATTTAAAAGATAGCAATGAAACTCTGACTTGCACTCATTCTGCTCTATGTGCTAGGAAGAATGGGTTGAATCAATTACCAATTAAAGCTAAGTTTATCACTAAACGTAAATTTCTTTGCAAAACCCCCAAGCTATTCTTGCTTGAAGAGTCCATTTCTGAAAAGGAACTATGGACAATGTTTTTGTTATTCAGACATTGATGCTAAAAATACCTTTACTCTATTCTTACTGTAAAGGACAGGCCAAAGTGTTACAGTCTGATGTTCAAATGACAAGCACCTTTCCGTGTCTGTAAACTTGACCAGATTTTAGATTTAGCTAACAAATGCTAAAATGACAGTGGAGAGACAAAAACAGTACGCTTAGTGCCTAAAATGTATTGCAGTTATTATGAATGAAATTATAAATCCTGTTAAAAGGCTTACTTATCACAACCATATCACAATTCACAGGGGCATCAATTAATGGGGCTACTGGGCTTTGACCCCTGGTTTTTCTGTATTGTAACACTTTTATAAGCAAAACTGTTTTTCTCCATGGTCCCCACAGCTTTTTTTAGAGGCTCAGCTCCTGTGCGATACAGAGTTGTGATAAGTTACAATGAAAAACATGATTGATAATTGATTCTGTCATAAAAAATGAGATTTATGATTTTATTGGCAGTTTGGAGACAAGCTTGGAATTGCTCCGACAGCAATCAACAGTGCAGTGAATGGGCCAGACAAGGTGAATGCAAGAAGAATCCAAGATGGATGCTCACAAACTGTTGTGAATCCTGCAAAAATGGTAATGCCATTGATAGCTATTAAAATTGAAAGAAAAAATTTAGACAATTTTCAAGCAAAATTTCATTGGAATCATCAACATAATTTTGATTGAATTTTTGCTTTGAGGATTAATTTAGTTTGATATCTAATTGTTTAAAGTCAAAGTTTTGAACATACGGAGAAACATTCCAAGCAAGGCAGTTTATCTGGATAGAAAGAAATATCACCTGAGTAGAATTTAAAGACATAGCATTTATGTGCTTTTCGTTTGCCAAAAAAGTGTTTTTTGCTGTACAGCAAATAAAGTTGCAGTTAGGAATTGCCTGGGGCTTGATCAGAACAATAAAGTATTTTTAAGACATATAAAACTGGATAGGTTTTTAAGGAAAACATTTCTCTATGAATGAATTTGCTTCTTTGTCACTGACTTTCAAAAATTGTTTTGCAGTGTAACTTTTACTTAAATAAGCATTTCAAGTTAGCAAAATTTGCAATGATTACCTTAAAAAAAATTACTCACAAATCAATTGGTATCTGTCATTTTTAGAATCTGTCGTTTCTAGACTACTTGGTTCAACCTCAAACTTTCTAGAATAAGAATTTTAATTCATTTAAAGGAACCAAACTTTGGGTGTCTAAGTTTTCCTAGACAAACAAGAAAACAAGTTAATTTGCTTAAACATTTGAAAATAGCAAGCTTATGGCACGTAATGTTATTATATCTTTGCTGATAAGAATGTTTCTGCTTGCATTGTACCTCTTATTTATACAATATTTTTTAGCTCCAGTCCGGCATTGCAATTCTGTATTTTCATTAGCAATTTCTTCATCTGGTTTCTAAGGCTGTTAAAATCGTTTTATCTGCTTACGTTATGCTGCAGCTAGTCTTATCAATTGAACAAATCTTATCATAATCTCTGTTTTAATAAATCATAGCATCAAAGATTCGCAGGACTTGTGCAGATACCAATGCTAATTGCAAAGAATGGGCAAAACGGGGAGAGTGTAAAGTAAATGCCCAATGGATGCTGCCAAATTGTTGCATATCTTGCAAAAAAGGTATCATATTGGCTATTTTTCAATATCAATGGCATTTTGAACTAGAATTGGGCTTCAATTACCATACATAACTGGAGCAAATTTTTGCAAAAAAATCAATTGTCAATTATACAACTATATACAAATTAAGTCTGGGTGTGGCTACACTAAGCAATAGTGCACCTATACCCACCTTTAAGCTTTTGCATCTATTTCCTGGGCCATATTCTGAATTTTATAGTTGTGTTTACACCTCGATATTTAAACTTACATTAAGTATGTGTTTTGATATGCCTGTTGAATTAAATTTTGCTTTTTGGGAATTTTATTGCCAATTTGCAAATAATCTGTATCTTGAAAAGACACCCATTTTCGAATGTTTTTTATTGTGAGATTGTGAATATTGTAAAAGGTTTCTAATCTTGACCTTTAAAAGTAAAAGAAGGAAGTTTGAGCACTGAATGTCGCAAAAATAAACTAGGTTACACATCAGAATGTTTTTGTAGAATGGAAGAAAACCAACTACTGCTATGATGCAAACAAATACTGTGGGGCGTGGGCCCAAAGTGGAGAGTGTAGGAACAATCGAGAATGGATGTTGCATAACTGCTGTCAATCTTGCAAGAAAGGTTCGTCTAACATAACATTATCAATTATTTGATACAAGGGCCGAGATAGCGGGGGTTGGGGAGTTGTTAAGGGTCTTGAGATTTGAGAACCTCTATATTCAATATAATGGCGGTAAACATTGCCCTCCCTCAATTCGAAAACTATCTAGGCCTTGATTTGATACCAGATTCCTGTACAGAGTAAGTTGAACTTTGGGCCCTGGATTTAATGTAAATAGTGTCACTACTTTTAAGAAAAAAGATTTTCGTCAGTATCCTTTAAAATTGTTGAACCCAAAAAAATCAACACCCTCCCCATCGACCCCTTCCCCGTTACATTTAAAATACGACCCCTCCCCATCTTTAGGACTATAAATAAGAAACTAGATAATACAGAAATAGCAAGTTTTCGCATATGATCAGTTAGTAAATGAGAACTATGCGCAACGATAGATTAGTTTAGGCAGAGTACACCCGTTGTTATGAGAAACAGCAAGTTTTTGCCGAGACTCGGTGCTGAAATTTTTTGGATGATAAGACGCTCGAATGTTTTGAACTTTGTTCATATTTCAAAGTTTATTTTTCTACAATTGCATTCTATAAATTTTATTCAAGGCATTTAGATAACACTTTTGACTGAAATTTTTAGACACATGCTAAAGCTACAACTCATTGAATCTTCTCTTTTTATTAAATTGGAAGTAAATTTTCCAAAACAGATTGTTTTTTTAATATCTGTCATTTAAGATGTTTAATATTGTCTAATTTTTCCTACGTTTTTTCGGTAACTTGAACCTCGGTTTCTTGTTAAATGTGTTCTTATAAAAAGAGTTAAAACAGGAAGTGTATCGAAGATTGATATGGTAACAATAATTTTGTGCATACTTTGGTTAAACTCTTAACTGCACCATATTCATCATTAAATATGAGTATCTGTATTTTGGTGCTTAATCTCTTTCATGGTAAATATGATAAATCTATTTAAGCTTCGATTAGTCTAGACCAAAAATTGAATTCTAAGCTTCATCTTTTGCTATCAGTAGATTCTAATTTAAATTTATTTTCAAGCTGGGAGTCAAATGCAACGTTGCACTGATAAACATAAATATTGTCATCACTGGGCAAAATGGGGCAAATGCAGAAAAAGTCACGCATGGATGAAAATTCAATGCTGCAAATCTTGTAAAACTGCATGGTAGGTTCCTTTTAACGTAGATTGATTTTATGTGTATTTTCTCATTTACTGTTGTGATTAACAAAGGTTACAAGCAAAAGTTTTTTAGACTTATAAAGATTCATAATTCACAAACCCAAAGGCAAAGGAAAGTTCTTGAACCTTAAGTGCAAAAAAATAGCTTTAAATTTTGTTTGCCTGAGCCATGGTTTAGAAGCATCCTTCCCTGCCAGGAAATGCCCGTTCCACACTTTAAACACAACATTCAGTAAAGACCTACTTTGTAATTTAGCCTAAATGAGGGGTGCTTTTGACAGAGGTGTTCTTAAACAAACAAACCTAGAGGCAGTGGCGTAACAGATGCATATCATGGTTCAAGGTACTCCCAAGGCTCCTTAGTGTCAGAGGCCCAACAAGACCCTCAAACAATTTGATAAAGCATTTTATAATGAAACGAATGAAGTTGAAATTCTTGAAAGTAGCTCTCGACAAAAAGATAAACTTTATAAATTTAAAACTTTGTTGAAATGGAGGTCTAATTATCATCTCATTATGTATTGCTGTTTTCTGCGTTGTTGAAAGATTTAAGGACCTCATGAAATCTTTTTTCATTTGCCCAATTAAACAAAAGTCGTTTCTTATATATAAAAGGAGCTATTGCCATCAATCACGATTGTATAGAAAAGTATTAAACTGTTATCTAAGACTTGGTGGCTCTGTAGTATTCTTCTCTAATATCTTATTCTTGTTTATCTCTTTTTTATATAGGCATCTTTTACTTTTCTCATTACAATCCGTATTGCTTTTCATGTTACGCATTGTTTTTGGTTTCCTTTTGGACCTTGTTACAGTGCACTTAAAAAGAATATATCGTAATATTAGGGATATTGAGAGATAGCAAATGCGTCGTATGAATACATTAGATTCCTTGATTTTGTTAACGCTTAGGTTTTGACTCAAAACAACTCGTCAGCGTCCTATCAAAATTACTATATCGAAAACTCGTTCAGATAATTAAGTAGTGAGTAGGTTACATCACAATCATTATTCAAAATGATATCTTGTTGGTACAAAATATAAAAAATGGATTTGAAAGAATTAAACATTGATGACAAATGATAATGAAAACAAAATTTTAAGCTAAAAAATATATATGCCCACTTGCCTGACGAAATAAGCCACTCAGAAAACGCAAGCCTGTGATTGTTAAAGAAACAATTTAGGTTACCTATTGAAAATATTATCAATGGAGCCTAAGCCCAAACCAGCCTTGAAACCAAAAAGTTTCAGACTAAAGAATTCAGTATCTTTTAAAATGTTTGCTTTTTCAAGCCATTTTTAAATTGAAGCAAGTAACTTGCGTGAAAATGCCCCTTTTTATTCTAGATTTGATTTGACGGGGAACATCTTTTCAAGAACTCTTTGTTTTGGCTTTTTATTGTAATAATTTGATCTGTGTCATGTGAAATTCTCTTTTTGCATCATAGACCTTGAGTATTTCTTATAAGAAATTTTGTACCATGAATAAGGCATGCGAATAGAGAAAAAAATATCGTCTTGTTTTTAACTTCATTTATCATATAAGAATGCATATCTTAACTCTTCATTTATCAATAGCTGTATACAACTGTTTGAAACTATTTGCGCTAATTAATCTAATTTTAGTACGAAAATGTGATTAGATGTAGTCAATCATTTTCTTTTTCCTGATTGAGTCTTTCTGTGAAGCTTCTTGAATGAACCTGTGAATTGAACTGAAAGCCAACATTGGATTCTCGGCTTTACGAGTGTAAATTGCCCTCAAAGTTTGTTTACATATTATGAGAGCTCAGATGTCACAAAAATGGTTCTTTCCAGCTACAAAGACCGTGTAATTTTTATGATTTTTGCTCTGCTTGAACTTTTACTCTAATGGTTTTATCATTTTTAACCCTCACACCAACTGTTAATTGTGACCTGCGACACTATTGATAAAACTATTTCATAAAATCAACAGTATTTGAGCTAAAACGCACGTTAAATCAAATTATTTTTCTCTTTGAAAGCTACCGCCTTTGTAGCTCTCACAAAAGTAATAACTGCAGTTGCGAAGGCGCCTAGCCATCCCAGAATGCGTATCAGTTCTCCAAAATCAAAATGGCGCATCAACGTTGTGCACCCACATGGATCAATAACTGATTTGATAAGGTAAGAACACAATTTTTTGCATGATTCTTCCATGAAATCAAAAGTTTAGATGTTTCCTTAATGTGTATCATAATTCTTTCATGTCGATGAGCATCTCAGCACAAATATAATCTCGTTAAGACGGTAGTAGGCCTGTATCAGTTTTTTTGTTTATCCCAATATCTTATTTCTAGTGCATGTGTTCCATTGTAAACTCCAAACTTTTTTGAATCAGAATTGTAATTAGAAATTGATGAGAAATGGGTGTTTTGTGCTTACTACGTCGAGATCGGAATGAGTCTTAACCCGGGTTTATTTATTAAGTTTCCGCCCGAAAGAGAAAACCCACTTCCTTGTTTATACCAAGATCGTTGTAGATTTCTAGGCATTATTTGGTGCACTGGATCGAAATTTTAAAGTGCAAGTGCACGATACGTATTATATTGTTTTATTATATGAACCAAATAACTTCAGCCAAGTCTTGATGTTCTTATTTTGGAGAAAATTTGGCGTCCTTGTGTTTTCTATTGATTTTTCTACATTAACATGCAATAAATTTCTACATTAACATATCTCCTTGCACGGTTGACAAGCAGATAAAGTATCCACTGCTTTGTCAATAAAAAAAATTTGTTTTTTTATCTAAATTTCTACTAGAGGCTTGACATGTTCCAATCTTATACGTATGTAATCGAGCCTTGGTGTTCTTTTATCCTGTGTTTTTATTGCCCGCAACTCGCGCGCGATAGCGCGCGAGTGAAGGGCTTATAGTCTGCCCCGCGTATAAGTAGCATATGGAAGCTTCAGTTCATAATGTCAGCACTTTTTCAGCAGATTTTGTCACTTTTCTGCTGCCATGACAACTGTCAATCAATTTTATTGTCAATCAATCGGCTTTGTCGAGGAGGTCGTTAACCGCCACCTCTTTGTGCGGAAGGGAATTATCTTCGGAGCGTTGCTCTGCCAAGACTCTGTTAAAGGCCTTCGGTTTTTTTTGCACGAAAACGGTGCTGCATCACAGCTCGGTTCTCCGCAATGGATGGAAGTTTTGATTCGAAGTTTTGGGAATCAAAACCAGTCGAATGCCACACCTTTCTCCCAAAAACTCGACACCGTACGAGCAAAAGTTATGATTGTCGTGATTATCGCCTGTACATCGCTGTACGAATCATCTATCGCAATCTATTTTAGCTGTACCCGTTCTATCACGTGTCCATTTTCATACGTCTTTGCTTCACGAAAACGAAAAATAAATGTCAAACCCTAGAAAAACTTCATGATTTTCAAAATGGCGTTGGACTTAAATCAAAGGCAAACTGAACACAAAAAATTCTTGATAAAAAGAATAGTTTAGCATCAACTAGAGCAGCTGTTTTTATAAAATTGTGAAAACCCAAGATGGTGTCTTCTTCGAATATCCTGACCTAAATTTTCAAAACAATCATTATCAAGGAACTAATTGTTTGCGGGCAGTACTAGCAAGAGCTATTTCTAGTATAAAATATATTATGCTCACTTTTGCTTTTCCTGGTCTGTTAATGCTCCATTAAAAGGTTATGCCTGTTGCCACGACACCTCTAAATCTGATATTAGGATGACACTAAGTCTTTAAGGATAAAAGGTATACTGGTTTTATCAAGTATCAGCTATTTATATGTGCAAAGTACTGCATAACCTCAATGTCTCTTCCTAACCTCATTACAAAGAGTATAAACAGCCTTAGAATTTTGTAACGTTAGACGTTAGTCATATAAAGGAACGTTTTCTTGGTTTTGCCATATCTGCCTGTAACACAGTATTGTCAGGGCTGTGAGACCGATTACAGTATACTCCCGTTAGCGCGATCTCAAGCAGGGGGGAGAAAGAAAGTCTTACTCATTTAACGATTGTGCCAGCTAATTACACATTCTATTAAGTTAGTAAAAGAATTAAAATATGGAAATATCGCATTCAGCGAGGGATTATCTGAATTCAGGAAAAAAGAAATACAATGCACACTTTTCAAACCTCCAGAAAATTAGTTTTTGATGAGATAATATATACACGTTTTGCAGGTATTCATTATCTAGGATAAGCCCAAGTTCAATATATTTTGCAGGAAATTATCGATGGGAAATAAATTTTTCTAGGAATTTGATCCCAAATGACTCACTTGACGAAGTTTTCAAATGAATAGGAACAAAACCAGTCCCAGATAGTGAAATTCCAATTTTTCCGGGGTCTTAAGCAAAGTTTTTTTCTAGCAAATCTATTGAGAATGTTCAAGGGATACCGTACTTTTGCCCCCCAATATAGTGAATGTCCAAGATATCCAGGGACTTACTTATTTTGTTTAATCTACAATCAGTTTCAAGAATTTATGCAGTATTTCTTTAAACAAACAGTTTTTGGGCAATATTCAATTTTCAGAGAGTATATCCCTTTTATTGCTAATTCTTGTTGACTTATCGCTAATTATTAATTGGGAAAAAACTGACTCCAAAATGACATGCAAAACGGAAGCTTTTAGGAGTTTCTTTACTCTTGGTGGTTCTTTATCATGTTAAAATATAAATTTGTATTGAATTTGAAAGGGACTGTAAAGTATCACTTGACATTAAGGTAAAGTTATTCGAGAAAATTAAGAGGGAATTTCAAGTTATATTGTCACATTATATTGTTCGACACGCAAGTTATATAGAATATTATATAAAATGCTATATATGCTATATGGAGACTATACAATGCTGGAAATCAAATGTTTATGTATCATTCTCAGAGTTGTGTACTGTGTATTTATCCTCGAATGGCCCCCCTCGTCTATGTCCTTTCCGAATACACCCACTCCTTAGAAACAAAATTTTTCAACGTGCCCCACCCTTGAATAAACCCCCAACCTAACACGCCAATTTTTGCGTTTATAAATGCCCCATTAGGGCTTTATTGAGATACAACAGAAAGAAAAGACAATTTTTAAGCCATGATTGATGATGCTAAAAACTAAGATAGGCGAGACATTAATGAAGAGAACGCCGAAGACAATGAATATATCATTATTTTGCACTAAGCTATGCTTTTTGCTTTGATTTATACTTTGATTTAACATCTGAAAACAGTTATAAATTAAAATTGCAAATTGGAGGAACTTTAAAGTTGTGGGAAAGCTACAAAACGAGCTTTTCCATAGAAACATGTAGATAGGTGTTTTAGGCCCCCTTCCCCGTCAAATGAGCCCCCTTGAATCAGCTCTCATCTAAATAGTGCCTAAAATTGGTAAGTCCCAAGAGGGCTAATTAGAGGGTTTACGGTATATCACCAAAGCTGCATGGAGAATTTACATAATGATTTTTTCGTTCCTAAGCCCCATATTGCTTGGCTTCAGATGAGCATCTTCTCACGAGCTTCGTGATTCGACTAGATTGAGCTATATTTCCAAAACTGAGGTCACGAGGGCTCTAAGGCCTGGCTTTTCCTACAGCTACCTCCCTCTCAATTGGCACTGGTCTGTGATACGTCTTATTGAACTGCTATGACCTTTGCTTCAATAACTTTAAGACTATATTCGCTTTATTTGCCTAAGAATGTAACTTCTCAAAGTTTGAATAATATTTTTCTTTAAGGAAAAATTAAAAAAGTGCCTTAAGTATTTTTTGTGTCCAATTGATCTACCCTAGTTTTTTCCTTACCCTAAATGTGATTAATTAATTTTCGTAACCCTGCTTCTAATAATCAGGGCTGTCGTGCATTTAAGAATAAGAATCGTGCATTTAGCTTTATGGTTTAAGAGAAGGGCTTTTGGAGACAGAGAAAGCCTACTTATACAATATACGGCCAGAATACTCAATTGTCTATACTTCTTCATAGTTATGAACATTTTCCCAGTTTTATAATTAGATTATCATAAGTTGTTGAATATTCGCGAGCTTGCCTATTTTTCTTTAAAAATTCTTTGCACAAAAAATATTTGCATATCAACTCAACAAGTTAAAGTTGCTACAAAGTTGTCGTAGAGATAAAACCACCGTCCTTTGGAATACGCTATATACACATTGAATGACGCTTAAATACAATGGCTGTCCATCTATTGTCTCCCCTTACCGTGAAAATTAGTATATTTTGCAATAGCTTTTTTATTGTTCCTTGTTTTTTTCTCACATTTGCCGAGTTGTTTTTAATTTTATTTAATTTTTGACACGGTTGGATTTTTTTAAAACTTTTATTCAATTTTTTCACAGTTTATTATTTTTACCATTTTTGTATGGTTAACTAATTTTTGTAAAGTCGATATCTGTTTCTCATGGATGGCTTATTCTAATCATTTTAATTTATTTTTCATGGTTGGATAATTTTTGATACATTTTTTCATGGTTGGCTAAATTTTGTAACTTTATTTGAAATTTTCACGATTGGATAACTTTTTTTAGCAAGTGTTTATTTTTTCACGATTGGCTAATTTTCATCAATTCTTTTAAAAACTTTCATTGTTTGATAATTTTTATTGTTCTTTATGTTTTTTTTTCATGGTTTAATGATTTTTTAATATTTTTCAAGGTTGGCTAATTTTTATTAAGTTTTTCAATTTTTTTTCAAGAGTTTTTTTAATCTTTTTTTTTTGGCTAATTATTTGGCTAAAAATGATTATTTTTAATTAGCTCTTTCGTGGCTGGATTTTTTCTAACAATTTTCTATCCATTTACGGTTGCCTAGTTTTTGTTACTTATTATTAAAATCTGTTCACAGGTGGATACTCTTTATCAATTTTATTTCATTTTCTTCACCGTTATTCAATTTTTGGTAGCTTTACTCGATTTTCTTTACAGTTGGAAGGTTTTCATTAATTTGCTTTTATTTTGTCACGTTTGGCTAGTTTTTATCAATTTCATTCGATTCTTTTATGGTAAATCAATTTTTGTTATTTTGTCTTCATGGATGAATACTACTTATCAATTTTTTGCACTGTTAGCTAAATTTTTGATTAGTTTGTTTTTGTCACAGTTGGATACTTTTCATTAATTTGATTTAAATTTGAATATTTTTCTTGATTTATATATTTACTTATTTTTCACGGTCGAGTTAATTTTATTAGCTTTTGAATTCTCTTTCACGGTTAGATAATTTTTTTAGCTTTATTTGATTTTCTAGCAAATGATTAATTTTTTAAAATTTTTTGTTTCCTTCACAGTTGGCAAATTTTTATTGATATTTTGATTTTCTTTGCAGTTTGATGATATTTCAAAATTCAATAGGTTTTTTACAATCTTTCATGGTTTGAAATTTTTATTTTAGTTTTCTTATTTGTTTCAGAGTTAACTACGTTTTACTAAATTATTTGAGTTTTCACAGTTTGCCAATTTTTATTGGATTTAATTTAATTTTATTCGTAGTTGGCTAATCTTATTAAATTAATATTTTTATTTAATAGTTTTTTACTTAATTTTTTTAATTCTTTTCGATTAACTAATTTTTATCAAATTTTTCACAGATTGATAACTTTTTCATTTTTTCGCGGTTAGCCGATTTTTGCTAAATTTTCTTGGGTGAACTCGGTTTAATTATTTTTATTTTTATGCACTGGTGGATACTTTTTTCATTTTAGTCTAATTATTTCTTTTATTTTCCACGCTTTACGAACTTTTAGTATTTTCTTAAACTTTGTTCAAGGTTGGATTATTTTTGTTAATTTTATTAAATATTTTTTACTGTAAGATTCTTTCTTTATCTATTTCACGGTTGGCTAAGTTTTATAAAGTTTAATAATTTTTTCTCATAGTTGGCTAATTCTTTAGTTTTTTTAATTTCCTTTCAAGGATAGCTAATTTTTAAAATTTTTTATTTTTACACGCTTTACTTGTTTCCAATATTTTTTTAAGCCAAGTTCGAGGTTGGATTATTTTTGTTGATTTTATTAAATATTTTTTCCTCTAAGATTGTTTCTTTATCTATTTCACGGTTGGCTAAGTTTTATAAAGTTGAATAACTTTTCCGCATAGTTGGCTAATTCTTTAGTTTTTTAATTTCCTTTCAAGGATAGCTAATTTTTACAATTTTTTATTTTTACACGCTTTACTTGTTTCCAGTATTTTTTAAGCGAAGTTCGAGGTTGGATTATTTTTGTTAATTTTATTAAATATTTTTTACTGGAAGATTGTTTCTTTATCTATTTCACGGTTGGCTAATTTTTATAAAGTTTATTAATTTTTTCTCATAGTTGGCTAATTCTTTAGTTTTTTTAATTCCCTTTCAAGGATAGCTAATTTTTACAATTTTTTTATTTTTACACGCTTTAATTGTTTCCAGTATTTTTTTAAGCCTTGTTCGAGGTTGGATTATTTTTGTCAATTTTATTAAAAAATTTTTACTGGAAGATTGTTTCTTTATCTATTTCACGGTTGGCTAATTTTTATAAAGTTTATTAATTTTTTCTCATAGTTGGCTAATTCTTTAGTTTTTTTAATTCCCTTTCAAGGATAGCTAATTTTTAAAATTTTTTTTTTTTACACGCTTTACATGTTTCCAGTTTTTTTTTAAGCCTTGTTCGAGGTTGGATTATTTTTGTTAATTTTATTAAATATTTTTTACTGTAAGATCGTTTCTTTATCAATTATACGATTTGCTAATTTTACCAATTTTATTTGTTTTTATTCATACTTGAGTAATTTGTATTAATTTTATTTGAATTTTTTCCCCGGTTGGCAATTTTTTTTTCAATATTTTGAAATTTTTCAACGGCTGTGTAGTTTTCTTAAAGTTTTTTAATTTGATTCATAGTTGGAAAAAATTTTAGTTTTCTTTAATTTCCTTTCAAGGATGGCTTTTTTTTGCTATTTTTCATTTTTTACACACTTTACTAATTTTTAGCACTTTCTTAAACCTTGTTCAAGGTTGGATTAATTTTGTTCATTTTATTGACTTTTGTTCACGGTAAGATGATCTCTTTATCTGTTCCACAGTTGTCTAATTTTACCAATTTTTTTGCTTTTATTCATGCTTGGCTAATTTCTATTATTTTTTTTTTAATTTTTTTCACGGTTGGCCTTTTTTTTAATTTTTTTTTCAAATCTTTTCAAATTTTTTTCATGTTTTTACGATTTGGCAATTCTTATTATTTTTTTAAATATTTTTTATGGTTGGATGATTTTTTTTATTTTCAATTTTTTTCACGCACTGATATCTTTTTGCTAATTTTACTTACTTTTTTCATGATTTACAAATTGCGATTGATTTTTTTAATTTTTTCATCGATTGCTGAGTTTTTTCATTTTTAATTAATTATTTCCCGGTTGGATAATTTTTATTAAATTTTTTTTTCAAAGATCACAAATTTTTATCAATTTCTTAAATGTTTTTATCGATTGGATATTTTTCATTTTTTCCACTGTTGGCTAGCTGTAATCAAAGTTAATAAACTTTTTTTGCTGTTGGATAACTTAATTGTTTTAACTCAATAACTTAACCGTTTAAGACCTTAAGAAAGTTTTTTTTTCAGGCTATCAGCAACTCTTCCTTTCACCTTACTAATTTTTTTTATTGCCTCCGTTATGATCAACAACTTTCTTTACGTCTCTCTATATACCTCCTCTCTTTATACAAATTAAATGAAACCTTCATTCGACTCAAAGATCTACGTCTTTTGTTTTGAAATATAAAAAGCTTTTTTCACCTCACTAAAACTTTATTTTCATCACTTTCCTTATGATCAGGTGCAATCTTTAACTCTCTCTTCATACCCCTTTGTTTTTCACATGGAAAAATAAAACCTTTATTCAACTCAAAGTTTTAGGTTTTTTTTAAAATATACAGATCATTACTTTCCTAATGATAAATTCCAATTTATATTTCTTTACAAAAACCTCTATCTCACCAATCTGTGGTTGTTAGAAAATCCTTTTTTTTAAATATAAAATCAATTTTTTTTATTTCTGCAATTTAATTTTCTTTTTGATTTGTTTCCATGTTGATCAATTACTATTATTTTCACTCTCTCTCTATACCAATATTTTTTCGACATTTTAAACTTTAAAAGCCCCCTTATCAAACGGAGGCTTTCCAACGTTTTTCATTCAATATAAGAAACTCATTTTCTTCTTTCTCCATAATAAATTCCATTTTGATTTGTTTCCGTAATGAACAATTTTTATCTTTATCTCTTAATTTTTACCGCTTTCTTTTCTAGTTAAAATTAGCAAGCCTCCTAATTCATAAAATTAACAGTTCTTTTTAATACACGAAACTCATTTTCTACTTTTTAGAAAATAATTTCCTTTAAGCTTTGTTTCCATGTTCATCAATAACTATCTTTATCTCTCTCTCACCCTACCCCTATATTTTTCTTAGTTAAAAATTAACCAACCACCTTATTCAAGCCATGGTTTTGGAACGTTCTTTCTGTAACTATAAAAAACACTTGTTTATCTTTCTGGATTTTAATTTCCTTTTTGATTTATTTCCATATAGATCAAATACTATTTTGATCTTTCTCTCTCTCCCCAGCCCTATTTCTTCTTTTTTGAAAATTATAAAGCATCTTAATTCAAACCGTGGTTTAAAAAGATTATTTTCTTTTTCATGTGAAACTCTTTTTCTTCTTTCTGCAATTTAATTTCCTTTAAGCTTTGTTTCCATGTTCAACAATAACTATCTTTATCTCTCTCACCGTACCCCTATATTTTTCTTAGTTAGAAATTAACAAGCCACCTTATTCAAGGCATGGTTTTGGAACGTTACTTTTGTAAATATGAAAAACACTTGTTTATCTTTCTGGAAATTAATTTCCTTTAAGCTTTGTTTCCATGTTCATCAATAACTATCTTTATCTCTCTCACCGTACCCCTATATTTTTCTTAGTTAGAAATTAACAAGCCACCTTATTCAAGGCATGGTTTTGGAACGTTACTTTTGTAAATATGAAAAACACTTGTTTATCTTTCTGGAAATTAATTTCCTTTAAGCTTTGTTTCCATGTTCATCAATAACTATCTTTATCTCTCTCACCCTGCCCCTATATTTTTCTTAGTTAGAAATTCACAAGCCACCTTATTCAAGCCATGGTTTTTGAACGTTATTTTTGCAAATATAAAAAACACTTGTTTATCTTTCTGGAATTTTATATCCTTTTTGATTTTGTTTCATGTTGATCAATTGCTATTTTTATCTCTCTCACCCTACCCCTATATTTTTCTTAGTTAAAAATTAAGAAGCCACCTTATTCAAGGCATGGTTTTTTAACGTTACTTTTGTAAATATAAAAAACACTTGTTTATTTTTCTGGAATTTAATATCCTTTTTGAGTTTGTTTCATGTTCATCAATAACTATTTTTATCTCTCTCCCCCTACCCCTATATTTTTCTTAGTTAGAAATTCACAAGCCACCTTATTCAAGCCATGGTTTTGGAACGTTACTTTAGTAAATATAAAAAAAACTTGTTTATCTTTCTAGAAATTACTTTCCTTTAAGCTTTGTTTCCATGTTCATCAATAACTATCTTTATCTCTCTCCCCCTACCCCTCTATTTTTCTTAGATAGAAATTCACAAGCCACCTTATTCAAGCCATGCTTTTGGAACGTTACTTTTGTAAATATAAAAAACACTTGTTTATCTTTCTAGAAATTAATTTCCTTTTTTAATTTGTTTCATGTTCATCAATAACTATCTTTATCTCTCTCAACCTACCCCTATATTTTTCTTAGTTGAAAAATTCACAAGCCACCTTATTCAAGCCATCGTTTTTGAACATTATTTTTGTAAATATAAAAAACACTTGTTTATCTTTCTGGAATTTTATTTCCTTTTTGATTTTGTTTCATGTTCATAAAAAACTATCTTTATCTCTCTCACCCTACCCCTATATTTTTCTTAGTTAGAAATTCACAAGCCTCCTTATTCAAGCCATGGTTTTTGAACGTTTTTTTTGTAAATATAAAAAAAAACTTGTTTATCTTTTTGGAAATTAATTTCCTTTAAGCTTTGTTTCCATGTTCATCAATAACTATCTTTATCTCTCTCACCCTACCACTCTATTTTTCTTAGTTAGAAATTCACAAGCCACCTTATTCAAGCCATCGTTTTTGAACGTTATTTTTGTAAATATAAAAAAAAACTTGTTTATCTTTTTGGAAATTAATTTCCTTTAAGCTTTGTTTCCATGTTCATCAATAACTATCTTTATCTCTCTCACCCTACCACTCTATTTTTCTTAGTTAGAAATTCACAAGCCACCTCATTCAAGCCATGGTTTTTGAACGTTATTTTTGTAAATATAAAAAACACTTGTTTATCCTTCTGGAATTTTATATCCTTTTTGATTTTGTTTCATGTTGATCAATTACTATATTTATCTCTCTCAGCCTACCCCTCTATTTTTCTTAGTTAGAAATTAACAAGCCACCTTATTCAAGCCATGGTTTTTGAACGTTATTTTTGTAAATATAAAAAACACTTGTTTATCTTTCTGGAATTTTATTTCCTTTTTGATTTTGTTTCATGTTCATCAATTGCTATCTTTATCTCTTTCATCCTACCCCTATATTTTTCTTAGTTAGAAATTCACAAGCCACCTTATCTTTCTGGAATTTTATATCCTTTTTTAATTTGTTTCATGTTCATCAATAACTATCTTTATCTCTCTCACCCTACCCCTATATTTTTCTTAGTTAGAAATTCACAAGCCTCCTTATTCAAGCCATGGTTTTTGAACGTTATTTTTGTAAATATAAAAAAAAACTTGTTTATCTTTTTGGAAATTAATTTCTTTTAAGCTTTGTTTCCATGTTCATCAATAACTATCTTTATCTCTCTCACCCTACCACTCCTTTTTTCTTAGTTAGAAATTCACAAGCCACCTTATTCAAGCCATCGTTTTTGAACGTTATTTTTGTAAATATAAAAAAAAACTTGTTTATCTTTTTGGAAATTAATTTCCTTTAAGCTTTGTTTCCATGTTCATCAATAACTATCTTTATCTCTCTCACCCTACCACTCTATTTTTCTTAGTTAGAAATTCACAAGCCACCTCATTCAAGCCATGGTTTTTGAACGTTATTTTTGTAAATATAAAAAACACTTGTTTATCCTTCTGGAATTTTATATCCTTTTTGATTTTGTTTCATGTTGATCAATTACTATATTTATCTCTCTCAGCCTACCCCTCTATTTTTCTTAGTTAGAAATTAACAAGCCACCTTATTCAAGCCATCGTTTTTGAACGTTATTTTTGTAAATATAAAAAAAAACTTGTTTATCTTTTTGGAAATTAATTTCCTTTAAGCTTTGTTTCCATGTTCATCAATAACTATCTTTATCTCTCTCACCCTACCACTCTATTTTTCTTAGTTAGAAATTCACAAGCCACCTCATTCAAGCCATGGTTTTTGAACGTTATTTTTGTAAATATAAAAAACACTTGTTTATCCTTCTGGAATTTTATATCCTTTTTGATTTTGTTTCATGTTGATCAATTACTATATTTATCTCTCTCAGCCTACCCCTCTATTTTTCTTAGTTAGAAATTAACAAGCCACCTTATTCAAGCCATGGTTTTTGAACGTTATTTTTGTAAATATAAAAAACACTTGTTTATCTTTCTGGAATTTTATTTCCTTTTTGATTTTGTTTCATGTTCATCAATTGCTATCTTTATCTCTTTCATCCTACCCCTATATTTTTCTTAGTTAGAAATTCACAAGCCACCTTATCTTTCTGGAATTTTATATCCTTTTTTAATTTGTTTCATGTTCATCAATAACTATCTTTATCTCTCTCACCCTACCCCTATATTTTTCTTAGTTAAAAATTCACAAGCCACCTTATTCAAGCCATGGTTTTTGAACGTTATTTTTGTAAATATAAAAAACACTTGTTTATCTTTCTGGAATTTTATATCTTTTTTTAATTTGTTTCATGTTCATAAATAACTATCTTTATCTCTCTCACCCTACCCCTATATTTTTCTTAGTTAAAAATTCACAAGCCACCTTATTCAAGCCATGGTTTTTGAACGTTATTTTTGTAAATATAAAAAACACTTGTTTGTCCTTCTGGAATTTTATATCCTTTTTTATTTTGTTTCATGTTGATCAATTACTATATTTATCTCTCTCACGCTACCCCTCTATTTTTCTTAGTTAGAAATTAACAAGCCACCTTATTCAAGCCATGGTTTTTGAACGTTATTTTTGTAAATATAAAAAACACTTGTTTATCTTTCTGGAATTTTATATCCTTTTTTAATTTGTTTCATGTTCATCAATAACTATCTTTATCTCTCTCAACCTACCCCTATATTTTTCTTAGTTAGAAATTCACAAGCCACCTTATTCAAGCCATCGTTTTTGAACATTATTTTTGTAAATATAAGAAACACTTGTTTATCTTTCTGGAATTTTATTTCCTTTTTGATTTTGTTTCATGTTCATAAAAAACTATCTTTATCTTTCTCACCCTACCCCTATATTTTTCTTAGATAGAAATTCACAAGCCTCCTTATTCAAGCCATGGTTTTTGAACGTTATTTTTGTAAATATAAAAAACACTTGTTCATCCTTCTGGAATTTTATATCCTTTTTGATTTTGTTTCATGTTGATCAATTACTATCTTTATCTCTCTCACCCTACCCCTCTATTTTTCTTAGATAGAATATCACAAGCCACCTTATTCAAGCCATGCTTTTGGAACGTTACTTTTGTAAATATAAAAAACACTTGTTTATTTTTTTGGAAATTAATTTCCTTTAAGCTTTGTTTCCATGTTCATCAATAACTATCTTTATCTCTCTCCCCCTACCCCTCTATTTTTCTTAGATAGAAATTCACAAGCCACCTTATTCAAGCCATGCTTTTGGAACGTTACTTTTGTAAATATAAAAAACACTTGTTTATCTTTCTAGAAATTAATTTCCTTTTTTAATTTGTTTCATGTTCATCAATAACTATCTTTATCTCTCTCAACCTACCCCTATATTTTTCTTAGTTGAAAAATTCACAAGCCACCTTATTCAAGCCATCGTTTTTGAACATTATTTTTGTAAATATAAAAAACACTTGTTTATCTTTCTGGAATTTTATTTCCTTTTTGATTTTGTTTCATGTTCATAAAAAACTATCTTTATCTCTCTCACCCTACCCCTATATTTTTCTTAGTTAGAAATTCACAAGCCTCCTTATTCAAGCCATGGTTTTTGAACGTTATTTTTGTAAATATAAAAAAAAACTTGTTTATCTTTTTGGAAATTAATTTCTTTTAAGCTTTGTTTCCATGTTCATCAATAACTATCTTTATCTCTCTCACCCTACCACTCCTTTTTTCTTAGTTAGAAATTCACAAGCCACCTTATTCAAGCCATCGTTTTTGAACGTTATTTTTGTAAATATAAAAAAAAACTTGTTTATCTTTTTGGAAATTAATTTCCTTTAAGCTTTGTTTCCATGTTCATCAATAACTATCTTTATCTCTCTCACCCTACCACTCTATTTTTCTTAGTTAGAAATTCACAAGCCACCTCATTCAAGCCATGGTTTTTGAACGTTATTTTTGTAAATATAAAAAACACTTGTTTATCCTTCTGGAATTTTATTTCCTTTTTGATTTTGTTTCATGTTCATAAAAAACTATCTTTATCTCTCTCACCCTACCCCTATATTTTTCTTAGTTAGAAATTCACAAGCCTCCTTATTCAAGCCATGGTTTTTGAACGTTATTTTTGTAAATATAAAAAAAAACTTGTTTATCTTTTTGGAAATTAATTTCTTTTAAGCTTTGTTTCCATGTTCATCAATAACTATCTTTATCTCTCTCACCCTACCACTCCTTTTTTCTTAGTTAGAAATTCACAAGCCACCTTATTCAAGCCATCGTTTTTGAACGTTATTTTTGTAAATATAAAAAAAAACTTGTTTATCTTTTTGGAAATTAATTTCCTTTAAGCTTTGTTTCCATGTTCATCAATAACTATCTTTATCTCTCTCACCCTACCACTCTATTTTTCTTAGTTAGAAATTCACAAGCCACCTCATTCAAGCCATGGTTTTTGAACGTTATTTTTGTAAATATAAAAAACACTTGTTTATCCTTCTGGAATTTTATATCCTTTTTGATTTTGTTTCATGTTGATCAATTACTATATTTATCTCTCTCAGCCTACCCCTCTATTTTTCTTAGTTAGAAATTAACAAGCCACCTTATTCAAGCCATCGTTTTTGAACGTTATTTTTGTAAATATAAAAAAAAACTTGTTTATCTTTTTGGAAATTAATTTCCTTTAAGCTTTGTTTCCATGTTCATCAATAACTATCTTTATCTCTCTCACCCTACCACTCTATTTTTCTTAGTTAGAAATTCACAAGCCACCTCATTCAAGCCATGGTTTTTGAACGTTATTTTTGTAAATATAAAAAACACTTGTTTATCCTTCTGGAATTTTATATCCTTTTTGATTTTGTTTCATGTTGATCAATTACTATATTTATCTCTCTCAGCCTACCCCTCTATTTTTCTTAGTTAGAAATTAACAAGCCACCTTATTCAAGCCATGGTTTTTGAACGTTATTTTTGTAAATATAAAAAACACTTGTTTATCTTTCTGGAATTTTATTTCCTTTTTGATTTTGTTTCATGTTCATCAATTGCTATCTTTATCTCTTTCATCCTACCCCTATATTTTTCTTAGTTAGAAATTCACAAGCCACCTTATCTTTCTGGAATTTTATATCCTTTTTTAATTTGTTTCATGTTCATCAATAACTATCTTTATCTCTCTCACCCTACCCCTATATTTTTCTTAGTTAAAAATTCACAAGCCACCTTATTCAAGCCATGGTTTTTGAACGTTATTTTTGTAAATATAAAAAACACTTGTTTATCTTTCTGGAATTTTATATCTTTTTTTAATTTGTTTCATGTTCATAAATAACTATCTTTATCTCTCTCACCCTACCCCTATATTTTTCTTAGTTAAAAATTCACAAGCCACCTTATTCAAGCCATGGTTTTTGAACGTTATTTTTGTAAATATAAAAAACACTTGTTTGTCCTTCTGGAATTTTATATCCTTTTTTATTTTGTTTCATGTTGATCAATTACTATATTTATCTCTCTCACGCTACCCCTCTATTTTTCTTAGTTAGAAATTAACAAGCCACCTTATTCAAGCCATGGTTTTTGAACGTTATTTTTGTAAATATAAAAAACACTTGTTTATCTTTCTGGAATTTTATATCCTTTTTTAATTTGTTTCATGTTCATCAATAACTATCTTTATCTCTCTCAACCTACCCCTATATTTTTCTTAGTTAGAAATTCACAAGCCACCTTATTCAAGCCATCGTTTTTGAACATTATTTTTGTAAATATAAGAAACACTTGTTTATCTTTCTGGAATTTTATTTCCTTTTTGATTTTGTTTCATGTTCATAAAAAACTATCTTTATCTTTCTCACCCTACCCCTATATTTTTCTTAGATAGAAATTCACAAGCCTCCTTATTCAAGCCATGGTTTTTGAACGTTATTTTTGTAAATATAAAAAACACTTGTTCATCCTTCTGGAATTTTATATCCTTTTTGATTTTGTTTCATGTTGATCAATTACTATCTTTATCTCTCTCACCCTACCCCTCTATTTTTCTTAGATAGAATATCACAAGCCACCTTATTCAAGCCATGCTTTTGGAACGTTACTTTTGTAAATATAAAAAACACTTGTTTATTTTTTTGGAAATTAATTTCCTTTAAGCTTTGTTTCCATGTTCATCAATAACTATCTTTATCTCTCTCCCCCTACCCCTCTATTTTTCTTAGATAGAAATTCACAAGCCACCTTATTCAAGCCATGCTTTTGGAACGTTACTTTTGTAAATATAAAAAACACTTGTTTATCTTTCTAGAAATTAATTTCCTTTTTTAATTTGTTTCATGTTCATCAATAACTATCTTTATCTCTCTCAACCTACCCCTATATTTTTCTTAGTTGAAAAATTCACAAGCCACCTTATTCAAGCCATCGTTTTTGAACATTATTTTTGTAAATATAAAAAACACTTGTTTATCTTTCTGGAATTTTATTTCCTTTTTGATTTTGTTTCATGTTCATAAAAAACTATCTTTATCTCTCTCACCCTACCCCTATATTTTTCTTAGTTAGAAATTCACAAGCCTCCTTATTCAAGCCATGGTTTTTGAACGTTATTTTTGTAAATATAAAAAAAAACTTGTTTATCTTTTTGGAAATTAATTTCTTTTAAGCTTTGTTTCCATGTTCATCAATAACTATCTTTATCTCTCTCACCCTACCACTCCTTTTTTCTTAGTTAGAAATTCACAAGCCACCTTATTCAAGCCATCGTTTTTGAACGTTATTTTTGTAAATATAAAAAAAAACTTGTTTATCTTTTTGGAAATTAATTTCCTTTAAGCTTTGTTTCCATGTTCATCAATAACTATCTTTATCTCTCTCACCCTACCACTCTATTTTTCTTAGTTAGAAATTCACAAGCCACCTCATTCAAGCCATGGTTTTTGAACGTTATTTTTGTAAATATAAAAAACACTTGTTTATCCTTCTGGAATTTTATATCCTTTTTGATTTTGTTTCATGTTGATCAATTACTATATTTATCTCTCTCAGCCTACCCCTCTATTTTTCTTAGTTAGAAATTAACAAGCCACCTTATTCAAGCCATCGTTTTTGAACGTTATTTTTGTAAATATAAAAAAAAACTTGTTTATCTTTTTGGAAATTAATTTCCTTTAAGCTTTGTTTCCATGTTCATCAATAACTATCTTTATCTCTCTCACCCTACCACTCTATTTTTCTTAGTTAGAAATTCACAAGCCACCTCATTCAAGCCATGGTTTTTGAACGTTATTTTTGTAAATATAAAAAACACTTGTTTATCCTTCTGGAATTTTATATCCTTTTTGATTTTGTTTCATGTTGATCAATTACTATATTTATCTTTCTCAGCCTACCCCTCTATTTTTCTTAGTTAGAAATTAACAAGCCACCTTATTCAAGCCATGGTTTTTGAACGTTATTTTTGTAAATATAAAAAACACTTGTTTATCTTTCTGGAATTTTATTTCCTTTTTGATTTTGTTTCATGTTCATCAATTGCTATCTTTATCTCTTTCATCCTACCCCTATATTTTTCTTAGTTAGAAATTCACAAGCCACCTTATCTTTCTGGAATTTTATATCCTTTTTTAATTTGTTTCATGTTCATCAATAACTATCTTTATCTCTCTCACCCTACCCCTATATTTTTCTTAGTTAAAAATTCACAAGCCACCTTATTCAAGCCATGGTTTTTGAACGTTATTTTTGTAAATATAAAAAACACTTGTTTATCTTTCTGGAATTTTATATCTTTTTTTAATTTGTTTCATGTTCATAAATAACTATCTTTATCTCTCTCACCCTACCCCTATATTTTTCTTAGTTAAAAATTCACAAGCCACCTTATTCAAGCCATGGTTTTTGAACGTTATTTTTGTAAATATAAAAAACACTTGTTTGTCCTTCTGGAATTTTATATCCTTTTTTATTTTGTTTCATGTTGATCAATTACTATATTTATCTCTCTCACGCTACCCCTCTATTTTTCTTAGTTAGAAATTAACAAGCCACCTTATTCAAGCCATGGTTTTTGAACGTTATTTTTGTAAATATAAAAAACACTTGTTTATCTTTCTGGAATTTTATATCCTTTTTTAATTTGTTTCATGTTCATCAATAACTATCTTTATCTCTCTCAACCTACCCCTATATTTTTCTTAGTTAGAAATTCACAAGCCACCTTATTCAAGCCATCGTTTTTGAACATTATTTTTGTAAATATAAGAAACACTTGTTTATCTTTCTGGAATTTTATTTCCTTTTTGATTTTGTTTCATGTTCATAAAAAACTATCTTTATCTTTCTCACCCTACCCCTATATTTTTCTTAGATAGAAATTCACAAGCCTCCTTATTCAAGCCATGGTTTTTGAACGTTATTTTTGTAAATATAAAAAACACTTGTTCATCCTTCTGGAATTTTATATCCTTTTTGATTTTGTTTCATGTTGATCAATTACTATCTTTATCTCTCTCACCCTACCCCTCTATTTTTCTTAGATAGAATATCACAAGCCACCTTATTCAAGCCATGCTTTTGGAACGTTACTTTTGTAAATATAAAAAACACTTGTTTATTTTTTTGGAAATTAATTTCCTTTAAGCTTTGTTTCCATGTTCATCAATAACTATCTTTATCTCTCTCACCCTACCCCTTCTATTTTTCTTAGATAGAAATTCACAAGCCACCTTATTCAAGCCATGCTTTTGGAACGTTACTTTTGTAAATATAAAAAACACTTGTTTATCTTTCTGGAAATTAATTTCCTTTAAGCTTTGTTTCCATGTTCATCAATAACTATCTTTATCTCTCTCTCCCTACCCCTATATTTTTCTTAGTTAAAAATTAACAAACCACCTTATTCAAGCCATGGTTTTTGAACGTTATTTTTGTAAATATAAAAATTACTTGTTTATCTTTCTGGAAATTAATTTCCTTTTTGATTTTGTTTCATGTTTATCAATCGCTATCTTTATCTCTCTCAGCCTACCCCTATATTTTTCTTAGTTAAAAATTAACAAACCATCTTACTCAAGCCATGGTATTTGAACGTTATTTTTGTAAATATAAAAATTACTTGTTTATCTTACTGCAATTTAATTTCCTTTTTGATTTTGTTTCATGTTTATCAATCGCTATCTTTATCTCTCTCAGCCTACCCCTATATTTTTCTTAGTTAAAAACTTACAAACCATCTTACTCAAGCCGTGGTATTTGAACGTTATTTTTGTAAATATAAAAATTACTTGTTTATCTTACTGCAATTTAATTTCCTTTTTAATTTGTTTCATGTTCATCAATAACTCTCTTTATCTCTCTCAACCTACCCCTATATTTTTCTTAGTTAGAAATTCACAAGCCACCTTATTCAAGCCATCGTTTTTGAACATTATTTTTTAAAAATATAAAAATTACTTGTTTATCTTACTGCAATTTAATTTCCTTTTTAATTTGTTTCATGTTCATCAATAACTATCTTTATCCCTCTCCACCTACCCCTATATTTTTCTTAGTTAGAAATTCACAAGCCACCTTATTCAAGCCATCGTTTTTGAAAATTATTTTTGTAAATATAAAAAACACTTGTTTATCTTTCTGGAATTTTATTTCCTTTTTGATTTTGTTTCATGTTCATAAAAAACTATCTTTATCTTTCTCACCGTACCCCTATATTTTCCTTAGATAGAAATTCACAAGCCTCCTTATTCAAGCCATGGTTTTTGAACGTTATTTTTGTAAATATAAAAAACACTTGTTCATCCTTCTGGAATTTTATATCCTTTTTGATTTTGTTTCATGTTGATCAATTACTATCTTTATCTCTCTCACCCTACCCCTCTATTTTTCTTAGATAGAATATCACAAGCCACCTTATTCAAGCCATGCTTTTGGAACGTTACTTTTGTAAATATAAAAAACACTTGTTTATCTTTCTGGAAATTAATTTCCTTTAAGCTTTGTTTCCATGTTTATCAATAACTATCTTTATCTTTCTCACCCTACCCCTATATTTTTCTTAGTTAAAAATAAACAAACCACCTTATTCAAGCCATGGTTTTGGAACGTTCTTTTTCTAAATATAAACAACACTTGTTTATCTTTCTGCAATTTTTTTTCTTTTTGATTTATTTCAATGTTGTTCAATTACTATCTTTATCAATCTCTCTCTCTCCCCAGCCCTTTTTTTCGTAGTTGAAAATTATCAAGGATCTTAATTCAAACCCTGGTTTCAAAAGGTTATTTTCTTATTTATTATATTTTCTTATTTTTTCTGTAATTTAATCTCCTTTTTGCTTTGTTTTCATGTTGATCAGTTACTGTTTTTTTTACTCTCTCTCCATACTCCTCTTTTTCAAAGTCAAGAAATAATAGCCCACAAATTTGAACTTTTTTAGTAAAAGGTTTTTGCGACTTAAATCAGAACCTCTATTTTGGTTTTTCAGCTCTATCAATATAAGAGTCATAGCCATCTTTTTGCTCCCCCTGTTCCCTGTTATTGTTTGATTTCAACTCATTTCTATTTTGTTTTATGCCTAAATTTTTGAAATATAGGTTGTTCTACTTTCAATTTCTACCTTGCTTGTAATTTTACATTTTTAATAAAGTGGAAGGGAAAGATATTCTTTCTTTTGTTGTATTGTTGAAGTTTTGATATTAAAAATATCATAAAATTGATACAAAAACTGTATAATTATAGCACGTCATTCATTTTCAGGTGCCAAATTGGATATGAAGGCTGGTTCCTTCAGTTGAAGATACTGATATACCGAGAGACACAGGAGGGGAAAAAAGCCAACCAATGAACACCAGTTACCAGCACGCTGATGCCCTCTTTCTAACTGAGTACGTCGTAGAAAAGGGGCCAAGTTTCCTATTCTGCACAATATTTGGCAGTTTTTGCAGTATAAACTTCGTTTTGGAAATATTAGGTATATAAGGTTTACCTTTATACTACACTCTTTCTTTATAAGAACCAGTAGATTTAAGTTCAGGCTAATTGTTCTTAATTTTTTCGAAATTCTGAGGCTGGATTAATATGTAAGCAGTGCGATTGCTAGCTTTTTCGCTCTAGGGAGGTGTTCAGGCCTCATTTTTAAATGAAGGTTGTTTCACAAAGTGAGTGAAACAACCTTTGTTTGCCGACAAGTGTGACCACAAACGACTAAAAATCCTCGTTTTTGAGATAAAGCGTTGTTCAAAATTGCATTTTACAGTAGTTCACCCTCAGCTTGTTCTTAATTTGATATTAACTTTTGACCAATTTTGTTTTTTATAAATTGTTCTTTTAAAAAAAGAGTGTAGCTCCTGAAACATAATCGCAACTCAGACATTTGTAGATGCTGATACGAATTTACTTGTTGTAGGAACATCCAGCTGAAGCTCGGAGCTCATGTCTACCCTCTTGCTTTTAAATTGACTGCCCTCCTCTAGGGATTGGGGGGTGTTAGGTTTGCACGAAGGACCAACAACAACCCCTACACCATAACTCCCCACACCATAACTCTCCACACCATAACTCTCCAAACCATAAATCCCCACCCTGTACAAACCACCCCACCCTTCTCCAGTCCACCCTCCTTCAAGGGTGTGAAAAAAATGTAAAACGAATTCGATTTATTTGAGTGACCTGTCAATAGACATCTCTCCTATCTAGCAAAACATATGAGGAAATCAAAAGTAAAAATTATAAAAAAATCAGTGCGACCCAGAAATAAGAAAATTTTGTAATGGCCACCAACTAATTTTGCACTTAAATGTGCTCTACTGATTCTTGTAGCCATAAAGATAGGCTACTACCATTCCCTTCTATCAAAAGGACTGCAACAAAAGGTCTTTGCTACAGGGGGATCTCTTTCGCCTAGCAACACTGAATCATTTGTACTTCAAAAAAAGGACACTCCTTATTGAAATATTTTCAGTCAATAAAAGCAGACTTCAGCATCAACAATACACTTTAAGATTTTCTTGCGTTCTGTCAATTTCTAAAATAGGTAGCTCTCCTCAAGAGAGAACTCTCTTTGAATAAACAAGGTGTTTAAAACAATGGTCCTTGCAAAGGCCTGATAACAGTCTATTTACACCATATCCTAACAGGTTCTATGTCAAATAGCAACGTTACAACACACCAGATTTCTCATTTCTATCTCTGCCATTAGCACGGACATCAAATCTTAATTAATATAAGCCTATAACAACATCACAGCACTGAGTCATTTGTAAAAACTCTACCAGTTGTTGGAACAGTGTTGTATTCCAGAGGAAATACTCCCCCCGAATTGTTTATGTTTGGTATTTAATTTTTTAGTCTCATATGCAGATAAGTGAGCAATTAACAGGTACCATCCGATGATACTAGTAATACATTACTTTACTATTTTAATTTTTCCTTGACACTTATCGCTAGCAGAAATCTTTTAATAGCAAGTGGTAAACTGGCCACTCTACAGGCACTACAATGCTTGCAAAATGCCTTAGTACACCACGATAAAGTTTCGCTTGTTTTGAAGGCATCTCACTCTCACCTTGAAAAATACTGATTACTGAAACGTTTGACTGTTTTCTATTCATCAAATGTTACCCAATACGAAAGTTTAGAAAATATCCTTTTTTAGAGTGGGGGTATTATTGCTGTTATTAACATCCCCCAAAATCGTTTTAACCGCTTGTGAATGTATTTTAGGATTTAGGAAGTTGTTAAACACTTGTATAAAATGTTAGTCAAACTCACACATTATTCGTTGCAGTTGTTTTAAACTTTAAACGTTTCGCTCAAACTGGTTAGATTCAAGGTCTTCTTTTCTTTGCACGGAGACGTTCCCGTACTCAGTTATAAAGCGTATACTCTGGCAAGGGGAATCATTGGCAAAGAGAAGCCTTAGAAATCTGCCATTGAATTTCTTTTGTCAAAGGCGAGAAGTCTTTGTGCAGCTAGTTTCGGAAGAAACAAATTTTTTATTGCTTAGTTATTAAACCGATTTAATTGTGCATTTGTAAAATGGTCATTTGAATTATGAAATTATGCCTTGAATTTTTCACTTATTTTTCCTGCTTTTCGTTGCGTAAATAATCGAGATTTTCTGTGAGCCGGCTCCGACATTCCTCTGTTTACACAAAGAGAGCCTTTTGTCTCAAATTGAATAGGCAGTGTTTCAGCTTAAAGTTGCTATTCTGGCGAAAGTATACATTGTATCAATTTATACGTTATACCACAGGATGCAGGAGATTGTGCCCGTTCTTTTGGTTTTTTCGCTGAGACGATCGGACCATGTATGGCAAAGTTATTCGACTTTTACTCAGTTTTGACCGAGGGGGATTCAGGATTGCACAAAGCAGTTCAGAAAAAACAATAGGCTTGTGATTCCCAGAGTTTGTAAAGACCTCAGTTTTTGGTGATTTACTCCTAAACTATAATAGCTATGAATTTCTAGTTTAATGCATGAGACGGGCCGTTTGATGATCGATTTTTTGAGCCGTTTCCCGTATTTTTAGGACCAGTTTTAGCCGAGTTATCAAGGATTTTGTCTCGAAAATCGCCAAAAAATGGTTTTTTGGACTTTAAAAATCGAAAACAGCCGCTAAAAATTCGCTGACACTTTCTAAAAATCGAGCCAAAAATCACCTAAATTCTGATATATAGCTTGCTCTGTTTGAAGCTCGCGTTTCTTTTTAAAATCGATTTTTCCGAAAAGTGCACTTTTCAAATTTTCTCAAATTTGCATCGCAGCGTCCAGGCCTGGCCAAAGCCGTTGCTGCGATGGCGACTTATACTTTATACTTAAAAACGGTATTTTTTTGGAGTTTTAAAGCGGGGGTAAGCATTTTACATGCTAAGCCAACTGTTTTGAGTCGAATTAGATGCCATTACAGTGTAATCGCTCGATTTTAAATCATTTTGAAAAACTTCAGTACATGTCACTAGCCGCCCGTAGCCTGGTCAGCTTTAATAGAGAGAACCACACGAATATCGCTCTATATTCGCATATCAAGAGCGTTGATCATTCAACAGCCGTTTACACACTCTCTTCTTGCATGTTGAATCTGTTTAATCTTTTACAAAGGGATTAATTGCAACAAAATCTTTGCAACTTCACTTTTCCTCGATATGAAGGTCTGGGAATCCCCTTCCATTGGTATATTCAGGCTTGCAAACTTTCTATTGTCTTACCGGGTTACCCTCTAGTTTTTGCCCTTCTAAGGCTTTAATATCAATATGATTGAGAGAAATAGAGCAAAGATGCACTTATCTATCGACTCAAACGCTTAAAAAGCGAATATCGAGCGATTTTCGTGTGTTTCTCTCCATTAAAGCTGACCGGGCGACGGGCGGCTAGTGACATTATGAAAAAGTTTAGTACATGTCACTAGCCGCCCGTCGCCCGATCTGCTTTAATGGAGAAAAACACACGAAAATCGCTCGATATTCGCTTTTTAAGCGTTTGAGTCGATAGATAAGTGCATCTTTGCTCTATTTCTCTCAATCATATTGATATTAAAGCCTTAGAAGGGCAAAAACTAGAGGGTAACCCGGTAAGACAATAGAAAGTTTGCAAGCCTGAATATACCAATGGAAGGGGATTCCCAGACCTTCATATCGAGGAAAAGTGAAGTTGCAAAGATTTTGTTGCAATTTATCCCTTTGTAAAAGATTAAACAGATTTAACATGCAACAAGAGAGTGTGTAAACGGCTGTTAAATGATCAACGCTCTTGATATGCGAATATAGAGCGATATTCGTGTGGTTCTCTCTATTAAAGCTGACCAGGCTACGGGCGGCTAGTGACAGGTACTGAAGTTTTTCAAAATGATTTAAAATCAAGCGATTACACTGTAATTGCATCTAATTCGACTCAAAACAGTTGGCTTAGCATGTAAAAAGCTTACCCCCGCTTTAAAACTCCAAAAAATACCGTTTTTAAGTATAAAGTATAAGTCGCCATCGCAGCAACGGCTTTGGCCAGGCCTGGACGCTGCGATGCAAATTTGAGAAAATTTGAAAAGTGGACTTTTCGGAAAAATCGATTTTAAAAAGAAACGCGAGCTTCAAACAGAGAAAGCTATATATCAGAATTTAGGCGATTTTTGGCTCGATTTTTAGAATGTATCAGCGAATTTTTAGCGGCTGTTTTCGATTTTTAAAGTCCAAAAAACCATTTTTTGGCGATTTTCGAGACAAAATCCTTGATAACTCGGCTAAAACTGGTCCTAAAAATACGGGAAACGGCTCAAAAAATCGATCATCAAACGGCCCGTCTCATGCATTAAACTAGAAATTCATAGCTATTATAGTTTAGGAGTAAATCACCAAAAACTGAGGTCTTTACAAACTCTGGGAATCACAAGCCTATTGTTTTTTCTGAACTGCTTTGTGCAATCCTGAATCCCCCTCGGTCAAAACTGAGTAAAAGTCGAATAACTTTGCCATACATGGTCCGATCGTCTCAGCGAAAAAACCAAAAGAACGGGCACAATCTCCTGCATCCTGTGGTATAACGTATAAATTGATACAATGTATACTTTCGCCAGAATAGCAACTTTAAGCTGAAACACTGCCTATTCAATTTGAGACAAAAGGCTCTCTTTGTGTAAACAGAGGAATGTCGGAGCCGGCTCACAGAAAATCTCGATTATTTACGCAACGAAAAGCAGGAAAAATAAGTGAAAAATTCAAGGCATAATTTCATAATTCAAATGACCATTTTACAAATGCACAATTAAATCGGTTTAATAACTAAGCAATAAAAAATTTGTTTCTTCCGAAACTAGCTGCACAAAGACTTCTCGCCTTTGACAAAAGAAATTCAATGGCAGATTTCTAAGGCTTCTCTTTGCCAATGATTCCCCTTGCCAGAGTATACGCTTTATAACTGAGTACGGGAACGTCTCCGTGCAAAGAAAAGAAGACCTTGAATCTAACCAGTTTGAGCGAAACGTTTAAAGTTTAAAACAACTGCAACGAATAATGTGTGAGTTTGACTAACATTTTATACAAGTGTTTAACAACTTCCTAAATCCTAAAATACATTCACAAGCGGTTAAAACGATTTTGGGGGATGTTAATAACAGCAATAATACCCCCACTCTAAAAAAGGATATTTTCTAAACTTTCGTATTGGGTAACATTTGATGAATAGAAAACAGTCAAACGTTTCAGTAATCAGTATTTTTCAAGGTGAGAGTGAGATGCCTTCAAAACAAGCGAAACTTTATCGTGGTGTACTAAGGCATTTTGCAAGCATTGTAGTGCCTGTAGAGTGGCCAGTTTACCACTTGCTATTAAAAGATTTCTGCTAGCGATAAGTGTCAAGGAAAAATTAAAATAGTAAAGTAATGTATTACTAGTATCATCGGATGGTACCTGTTAATTGCTCACTTATCTGCATATGAGACTAAAAAATTAAATACCAAACATAAACAATTCGGGGGGAGTATTTCCTCTGGAATACAACACTGTTCCAACAACTGGTAGAGTTTTTACAAATGACTCAGTGCTGTGATGTTGTTATAGGCTTATATTAATTAAGATTTGATGTCCGTGCTAATGGCAGAGATAGAAATGAGAAATCTGGTGTGTTGTAACGTTGCTATTTGACATAGAGCCTGTTAGGATATGGTGTAAATAGACTGTTATCAGGCCTTTGCAAGGACCATTGTTTTAAACACCTTGTTTATTCAAAGAGAGTTCTCTCTTGAGGAGAGCTACCTATTTTAGAAATTGACAGAGCGCAAGAAAATCTTAAAGTGTATTGTTGATGCTGAAGTCTGCTTTACAAATGATTCAGGAGTGTCCTTTTTTTGAAGTACAAATGATTCAGTGTTGCTAGGCGAAAGAGATCCCCCTGTAGCAAAGACCTTTTCGTAGCAGTCCTTTTGATAGAAGGGAATGGTAGTAGCCTATCTCTATGGCTACAAGAATACGCTAGAGCACATTTACGTGAAAACTTAAGGGCTGGTCATTTTAAAATTATCCGTCATAAGGTCGCATCTAACTTTCTTATATCTTTTTATATTTACATCTTCCTTCTATATATTGTAAGATATGAGAGCAGTCTACGAACTGTTGGAGCAAAATTATCAATTCATTTCTTTTATAGATTTTCTCTCCTATTCCAACGCAGAAAGGAGGATTGGGTTTGGTGGTTGTAGGGTGAAGTGAGATGAGGTTGCAATGAAGCGGGCTAGGGGCCCCTTCCTGAAAACAAAATCCATTTCAACCCCTACAGGGGGGAGTCGAATTCAAAAGCAGAAATGAACCGGAACTCTTCACTCCAGCAGGATATTCTTAGGATGAGTAAATGGGTAATAATATCTACTAAAATGATCAAAATATTGTAGGCAACAAGGATCGTTAGCAAGAAATTACATTATCCCGAAGTATTTGAATGTCTTATTTGGTCCAATAAAAGTACCTAGCAATACCTAAATTAAATAAAATTAAATTAAATAGCAGTAAAAAATTAATAAAATGGCTAAAATTTTCTGCAGGTTAAGTGGAACAAATCCGGTATCTACCACGAAAACAGCTAAAAAGACGGCATCTGAGTGCTCCTGACAAATGACTGATAGTTGGCTTCCATCTTCTTCCGGCCACTCCCTTCATATCACTTTCTTCAACATAGGAAACCAGATTTTCATTCCAATTTGACACCTGAAAATGAAAGACATGATATAATTATCAACTAAAATCTATAAGCAAGAGCAAGGTAACGTGTTTAGTCCATTAAAAAAAGATAAAGATCTAAATGAAAGGTATAAGAAGAGACTGTATAATTTGTCAATTGAGAAAACAAATAGATGTAATAACTGAATAAATATCATAATTTATTAAAGTGGGATTGAAGAGAAGACGGAAAAAAGTCCTGGATAAAAGGGCAAAAAGTTATTCTATTCAAATTCAAAAGTGCTATGCTATTCAAAAGTGAAAAGCTAAATTCAAGTCAAGAAAAAAGGGACTGTCTCTTTATTTAAAAATGGAAAAGCGAGTAGTATAGTAAGTGAAAAAATGTAACAAATATTGATTCAGACTCGAATAAATGAAAAACTAAAATCATAGAAAAAAGGGCAAGGAGTTACATATTATTTAAAAATAAAGACACCTAAATGCATAGCACTTAAAACGGGGCTGGATAATTTTTAAAAAAGGAAAAAGCGAGAGGTATAATGAGTAAAAAAATGTAACAATTTATTTATATAAACTCGCATAAAAGAAGGACTAAAATCATAAAAAAAGGGCACGGAGTTATATATTATTTAAAAATAAAGACAACTAAATGCAAGGCACTAAAAACGGGGCTGGATAATCTTTAAAAAAAGGAAAAAGCGAGAGGTATAATGAGTAAAGAAATGTAACAATTTATTTATTTAGACTCGAATAAAAGAAGGACTAAAATCATAGAAAAGAGGGCAACGAGTTACATATTATTTAAAAATAAAGACAGCTAAATGCAAGGAACTAAAAACGGGGCTGGATAATTTTTAAAAAAAGGAAAAAACGAGAGGTATAATGAGTAAAGAAATGTAACAATTTATTTATTTAGACTCGAATAAAAGAAGGACTAAAATGATAGAAAAGAGGGCAAGGAGTTAGATATTATTTAAAAATAAAGACAGCTAAATGCAAGGCACTAAAAACGGGGCTGGATAATTTTTAAAAAAAGGAAAAAACGAGAGGTATAATGAGTAAAGAAATGTAACAATTTATTTATTTAGACTCGAATAAAAGAAGGACCAAAATCATAGAAAAGAGGGCAAGGAGTTAGATATTATTTAAAAATAAAGACAGCTAAATGCAAGGCACTAAAAATGGGGCTGGATAATTTTTAAAAAAAGGAAAAAGCGAGAGGTATAATGAGTAAAGAAATGTAACAATTTATTTATTTAGACTCGAATAAAAGAAGGACCAAAATCATAGAAAAGAGGGCAAGGAGTTAGATATTATTTAAAAAAAAAGACAGCTAAATGCAAGGCACTAAAAACGGGGCTGGATAATTTTTAAAAAAAGGAAAAAGCTAGAGGTATAATGAGTAAAGAAATGTAACAATTTATTTATTTAGACTCGAATAAAAGAAGGACCAAAATCATAGAAAAGAGGGCAAGGAGTTACATATTATTTAAAAATAAAGACAGCTAAATGCAAGGAACTAAAAACGGGGCTGGATAATTTTTAAAAAAAGGAAAAAGCGAGAGGTATAATGAGTAAAGAGATGTAACAATTTATTTATTTAATCTCGAATAAAAGAAGGACTAAAATCATAGAAAAGAGGGCAACGAGTTACATATTATTTAAAAATAAAGACAGCTAAATGCAAGGAACTAAAAACGGGGCTGGATAATTTTTAAAAAAAGGAAAAAGCGAGAGGTATAATGAGTAAAGAAATGTAACAATTTATTTATTTAATCTCGAATAAAAGAAGGACTAAAATCATAGAAAAGAGGGCAAGGAGTTAAATATTATTTAAAAATAAAGACAGCTAAATGCAAGGAACTAACAACGGGGCTGGATAATTTTTAAAAAAAGGAAAAAGCGAGAGGTATAATGAGTAAAGAAATGTAACAATTTATTTATTTAGACTCGAATAAAAGAAGGACTAAAATCATAAAAAAGAGGGCAAGGAGTTAAATATTATTTAAATATAAAGACACCTAAATGCAAAGCACTAACAACGGGGCTGGATAATTTTTAAAAAAAGGAAAAAGCGAGAGGTATAATGAGTAAAGAAATGTAACAATTTATTTATTTAGACTCGAATAAAAGAAGGACTAAAATCATAGAAAAGAGGGCAAGGAGTTACATATTATTTAAAAATAGAGACAGGTAAATGCAAGGCACTAAAAACGGGGCTGGGTAATTTTTAAAAAAGGAAAAGGCGAGAGGTATAATGAGTAAAGAAATGTAACAATTTATTTATTTAGACTCAAATGAAAGAAGGACTAAAATCATAGAAAAGAGGGCAAGGAGTTAGATATTATTTAAAAATAAAGACAGGTATATGCAAGGCACTAAAAAGAGGGCTGGATAAATTTAAAAAAAAGGAAAAAGCGAGAGGTTTAATAACTAAAAAAATGCTACAATTTATTTATTTAAACTCGAATAAAAGAAGGACTAAAATCATAGAAAAGAGGGCAAGGAGTAAGATATTATTTAAAAATAAAGACAGGTAAATGCAAGGCACTAAAAACGGGGCTGGATAAATTTAAAAAAAAGGAAAAAGCGAGAGGTTTAATAACTAAAAAAATGCTACAATTTATTTATTTAAACTCGAATAAAAGAAGGACTAAAATCATAGAAAAGAGGGCAAGGAGTAAAATATTATTTAAAAATAAAGACAGGTAAATGCAATGCACTAAAAAGGGGGCTGGATAATTTTTATAAAAAGGAAAAAGCGAGAGGTATAATGAGTAAAAAAATTTAACAATTTATTTATTTAGACTCGAATAAAAGAAGGACTAAAATCATAGGAAAGAGGGCAAGGAGTAAAATATTATTTAAAAATAAAGACAGCTAAATGCAAAGCACTAAAAACGGGGCTGGATAATCTTTAAAAAAAGGAAAAAGCGAGAGGTATAATGAGTAAAGAGATGTAACAATTTATTTATTTAAACTCGAATAAAAGAAGGACTAAAATCATAGAAAAGAGGGCAACGAGTTACATATTATATAAAAATAAAGACAGCTAAATGCAAGGAACTAAAAACGGGGCTGGATAATTTTTAAAAAAAGGAAAAAGCGAGAAGTATAACGAGTAAAAAAATGAAACAATTTATTTATTCAGAATCGAATAAAAGAAGGACCAAAATCATAAAAAAGAGGGCAAGGAGTTACAAACTATTTAAAAATAAAGACAGCTAAATGCAAGGCACTAAAAACGGGGCAGGATAATTTTTAAAAAAAGGAAAAAGCTAGAGGTATAATGAGTAAACAAATGTAACAATTTATTTATTTAGACTCGAATAAAAGAAGGACCAAAATCATAGAAAAGAGGGCAACGAGTTACATATTATTTAAAAATAAAGACAGCTAAATGCAAGGCACTAAAAACGGGGCTGGATAATTTTTAAAAAAAGGAAAAGGCGAGAAGTATAACAAGTAAAAAAATGTAACAATTTAATTATTTACACTCGAAAAAAGAAGGAATAAAATCTTAGAAAAGAGGGCAAGGAGTTACATATTATTTAAAAATAAAGACAGCTAAATGCAAGGAACTAAAAACGGGGCTGGATAATTTTTAAAAAAAGGAAAAAGCGAGAAATATAACGAGTAAAAAAATGTAACAATTTATTTATTCAGACTCGAATAAAAGAAGGACCAAAATCATAAAAAAGAGGGCAAGGAGTTACAAATTATTTAAAAATAAAGACAGCTAAATGCAAGGCATTTAAAACGGGGCTGGATAATTTTTAAAAAAAGGAAAAAGCGAGAGGTATAATGAGTAAAGAAATGTAACAATTTATTTATTTAGACTCGAATAAAAGAAGGACCAAAATCATAGAAAAGAGGGCAAGGAGTTAGATATTATTTAAAAATAAAGACAGCTAAATGCAAGGAACTAACAACGGGGCTGGATAATTTTTAAAAAAAGGAAAAAGCGAGAGGTATAATGAGTAAAGAAATGTAACAATTTATTTATTTAGACTCGAATAAAAGAAGGACCAAAATCATAGAAAAGAGGGCAAGGAGTTAGATATTATTTAAAAATAAAGACAGCTAAATGCAAGGCACTAAAAACGGGGCTGGATAATTTTTAAAAAAAGGAAAAAGCGAGAGGTATAATGAGTAAAGAAATGTAACAATTTATTTATTTAGACTCGAATAAAAGAAGAACTAAAATCATAGAAAAGAGGGCAACGAGTTACATATTATTTAAAAATAAAGACAGCTAAATGCAAGGAACTAAAAACGGGGCTGGATAATTTTTAAAAAAAGGAAAAAGCGAGAAGTATAACGAGTAAATAAATGTAACAATTTATTTATTCAGACTCGAATAAAAGAAGGACCAAAATCATAAAAAAGAGGGCAAGGAGTTACAAATTATTTAAAAATAAAGACAGCTAAATGCAAGGCACTTAAAACGGGGCTGGATAATTTTTAAAAAAAGGAAAAAGCAAGAAGTATAACGAGTAAAAAAATGAAACAATTTATTTATTCAGACTCGAATAAAAGAAGGACCAAAATCATAAAAAAGAGGGCAAGGAGTTACAAATTATTTAAAAATAAAGACAGCTAAATGCAAAGCACTAACAACGGGGCTTGATAATTTTTAAAAAAAGGAAAAAACGAGAGGTGTAATGAGTAAAGAAATGTAACAATTTATTTATTTAGACTCGAATAAAAGAAGGACTAAAATCATAAAAAAAGGGCACGGAGTTATATATTATTTAAAAATAAAGACAGGTAAATGTAAGGCACTAAAAACGGGGCTGGATAATTTTTAAAAAAAGGAAAAAGCGAGAGGTATAATGAGTAAAGAAATGTAACAATTTATTTATTTAGACTCGAATAAAAGAAGGACTAAAATCATAGAAAATAGGGCAAGGAGTTATATATTATTTAAAAATAAAGACAGCTAAATGCAAGGTACTAAAAACGGGGCTGGATAATTTTTAAAAAAAGGAAAAAGCGAGAGGTATAATGAGTAAAGAAATGTAACAATTTATTTATTTAGACTCGAATAAAAGAAGGACTAAAATAATAGAAAAGAGGGCAAGGAGTTATATATTATTTAAAAATAAAGACAGCTAAATGCAAGGTACTAAAAACGGGGCTGGATAATTTTTAAAAAAAGGAAAAAGCGAGAGGTATAATGAGTAAAGAAATGTAACAATTTATTTATTTAGACTCGAATAAAAGAAGGACTAAAATCATAGAAAAGAGGGCAAGGAGTTATATATTATTTAAAAATAAAGACAGCTAAATGCAAGGTACTAAAAACGGGGCTGGATAATTTTTAAAAAAAGGAAAAAGCGAGAGGTATAATGAGTAAAGAAATGTAACAATTTATTTATTTAGACTCGAATAAAAGAAGGACTAAAATCATAAAAAAAAGGGCACGGAGATATATATTATTTAAAAATAAAGACAGGTAAATGCAAGGCACTAAAAACGGGGCTGGATAATTTTTAAAAAAAGGAAAAAGCGAGAGGTGTAATGAATAAAGAAATGTAACAATTTATTTATTTAGACTCGAATGAAAGAAGGACTAAAATCATAAAAAAGAGGGCAAGGAGTTATATATTATTTAAAAATAAAGACAACTAAATGCAAGGCACTAAAAACGGGGCTGGATAATCTTTAAAAAAAGGAAAAAGCGAGAGGTATAATGAGTAAAGAGATGTAACAATTTATTTATTTAAACTCGAATAAAAGAAGGACTAAAATCATAGAAAAGAGGGCAACGAGTTACATATTATTTAAAAATAAAGACAGCTAAATGCAAGGAACTAAAAACGGGGCTGGATAATTTTTAAAAAAAGGAAAAAGCGAGAAGTATAACGAGTAAAAAAATGAAACAATTTATTTAATCAGAATCGAATAAAAGAAGGACCAAAATCATAAAAAAGAGGGCAAGGAGTTACAAACTATTTAAAAATAAAGACAGCTAAATGCAAGGCACTAAAAACGGGGCAGGATAATTTTTAAAAAAAGGAAAAAGCTAGAGGTATAATGAGTAAACAAATGTAACAATTTATTTATTTAGACTCGAATAAAAGAAGGACCAAAATCATAGAAAAGAGGGCAACGAGTTACATATTATTTAAAAATAAAGACAGCTAAATGCAAGGCACTAAAAACGGGGCTGGATAATTTTTAAAAAAAGGAAAAGGCGAGAAGTATAACGAGTAAAAAAATGTAACAATTTAATTATTTACACTCGAAAAAAGAAGGAATAAAATCTTAGAAAAGAGGGCAAGGAGTTACATATTATTTAAAAATAAAGACAGCTAAATGCAAGGAACTAAAAACGGGGCTGGATAATTTTTAAAAAAAGGAAAAAGCGAGAAATATAACGAGTAAAAAAATGTAACAATTTATTTATTCAGACTCGAATAAAAGAAGGACCAAAATCATAAAAAAGAGGGCAAGGAGTTACAAATTATTTAAAAATAAAGACAGCTAAATGCAAGGCATTTAAAACGGGGCTGGATAATTTTTAAAAAAAGGAAAAAGCGAGAGGTATAATGAGTAAAGAAATGTAACAATTTATTTATTTAGACTCGAATAAAAGAAGGACCAAAATCATAGAAAAGAGGGCAAGGAGTTAGATATTATTTAAAAATAAAGACAGCTAAATGCAAGGCACTAAAAACGGGGCTGGATAATTTTTAAAAAAAGGAAAAAGCGAGAGGTATAATGAGTAAAGAAATGTAACAATTTATTTATTTAGACTCGAATAAAAGAAGAACTAAAATCATAGAAAAGAGGGCAACGAGTTACATATTATTTAAAAATAAAGACAGCTAAATGCAAGGAACTAAAAACGGGGCTGGATAATTTTTAAAAAAAGGAAAAAGCGAGAAGTATAACGAGTAAAAAAATGTAACAATTTATTTATTCAGACTCGAATAAAAGAAGGACCAAAATCATAAAAAAGAGGGCAAGGAGTTACAAATTATTTAAAAATAAAGACAGCTAAATGCAAGGCACTTAAAACGGGGCTGGATAATTTTTAAAAAAAGGAAAAAGCAAGAAGTATAACGAGTAAAAAAATGAAACAATTTATTTATTCAGACTCGAATAAAAGAAGGACCAAAATCATAAAAAAGAGGGCAAGGAGTTACAAATTATTTAAAAATAAAGACAGCTAAATGCAAAGCACTAAAAACGGGGCTTGATAATTTTTAAAAAAAGGAAAAAACGAGAGGTGTAATGAGTAAAGAAATGTAACAATTTATTTATTTAGACTCGAATAAAAGAAGCACTAAAATCATAAAAAAAGGGCACGGAGTTATATATTATTTAAAAATAAAGACAGGTAAATGTAAGGCACTAAAAACGGGGCTGGATAATTTTTAAAAAAAGGAAAAAGCGAGAGGTATAATGAGTAAAGAAATGTAACAATTTATTTATTTAGACTCGAATAAAAGAAGGACTAAAATCATAGAAAATAGGGCAAGGAGTTATATATTATTTAAAAATAAAGACAGCTAAATGCAAGGTACTAAAAACGGGGCTGGATAATTTTTAAAAAAAGGAAAAAGCGAGAGGTATAATGAGTAAAGAAATGTAACAATTTATTTATTTAGACTCGAATAAAAGAAGGACTAAAATCATAGAAAAAAGGGCAAGGAGTTATATATTATTTAAAAATAAAGACAACTAAATGCAAGGCACTAAAAACGGGGCTGGATAATCTTTAAAAAAAGGAAAAAGCGAGAGGTATAATGAGTAAAGAGATGTAACAATTTATTTATTTAAACTCGAATAAAAGAAGGACTAAAATCATAGAAAAGAGGGCAACGAGTTACATATTATTTAAAAATAAAGACAGCTAAATGCAAGGAACTAAAAACGGGGCTGGATAATTTTTAAAAAAAGGAAAAAGCGAGAAGTATAACGAGTAAAAAAATGAAACAATTTGTTTATTCAGAATCGAATAAAAGAAGGACCAAAATCATAAAAAAGAGGGCAAGGAGTTACAAACTATTTAAAAATAAAGACAGCTAAATGCAAGGCACTAAAAACGGGGCAGGATAATTTTTAAAAAAAGGAAAAAGCTAGAGGTATAATGAGTAAACAAATGTAACAATTTATTTATTTAGACTCGAATAAAAGAAGGACCAAAATCATAGAAAAGAGGGCAACGAGTTACATATTATTTAAAAATAAAGACAGCTAAATGCAAGGCACTAAAAACGGGGCTGGATAATTTTTAAAAAAAGGAAAAGGCGAGAAGTATAACGAGTAAAAAAATGTAACAATTTAATTATTTACACTCGAAAAAAGAAGGAATAAAATCTTAGAAAAGAGGGCAAGGAGTTACATATTATTTAAAAATAAAGACAGCTAAATGCAAGGAACTAAAAACGGGGCTGGATAATTTTTAAAAAAAGGAAAAAGCGAGAAATATAACGAGTAAAAAAATGTAACAATTTATTTATTCAGACTCGAATAAAAGAAGGACCAAAATCATAAAAAAGAGGGCAAGGAGTTACAAATTATTTAAAAATAAAGACAGCTAAATGCAAGGCACTTAAAACGGGGCTGGATAATTTTTAAAAAAAGGAAAAAGCGAGAGGTATAATGAGTAAAGAAATGTAACAATTTATTTATTTAGACTCGAATAAAAGAAGAACTAAAATCATAGAAAAGAGGGCAACGAGTTACATATTATTTAAAAATAAAGACAGCTAAATGCAAGGAACTAAAAACGGGGCTGGATAATTTTTAAAAAAAGGAAAAAGCGAGAAGTATAACGAGTAAAAAAATGTAACAATTTATTTATTCAGACTCGAATAAAAGAAGGACCAAAATCATAAAAAAGAGGGCAAGGAGTTACAAATTATTTAAAAATAAAGACAGCTAAATGCAAGGCATTTAAAACGGGGCTGGATAATTTTTAAAAAAAGGAAAAAGCGAGAGGTATAATGAGTAAAGAAATGTAACAATTTATTTATTTAGACTCGAATAAAAGAAGGACCAAAATCATAGAAAAGAGGGCAAGGAGTTAGATATTATTTAAAAATAAAGACAGCTAAATGCAAGGCACTAAAAACGGGGCTGGATAATTTTTTAAAAAAGGAAAAAGCGAGAGGTATAATGAGTAAAGAAATGTAACAATTTATTTATTTAGACTCGAATAAAAGAAGAACTAAAATCATAGAAAAGAGGGCAACGAGTTACATATTATTTAAAAATAAAGACAGCTAAATGCAAGGAACTAAAAACGGGGCTGGATAATTTTTAAAAAAAGGAAAAAGCGAGAAGTATAACGAGTAAAAAAATGTAACAATTTATTTATTCAGACTCGAATAAAAGAAGGACCAAAATCATAAAAAAGAGGGCAAGGAGTTACAAATTATTTAAAAATAAAGACAGCTAAATGCAAGGCACTTAAAACGGGGCTGGATAATTTTTAAAAAAAGGAAAAAGCAAGAAGTATAACGAGTAAAAAAATGAAACAATTTATTTATTCAGACTCGAATAAAAGAAGGACCAAAATCATAAAAAAGAGGGCAAGGAGTTACAAATTATTTAAAAATAAAGACAGCTAAATGCAAAGCACTAACAACGGGGCTTGATAATTTTTAAAAAAAGGAAAAAACGAGAGGTGTAATGAGTAAAGAAATGTAACAATTTATTTATTTAGACTCGAATAAAAGAAGGACTAAAATCATAAAAAAAGGGCACGGAGTTATATATTATTTAAATATAAAGACAGGTAAATGTAAGGCACTAAAAACGGGGCTGGATAATTTTTAAAAAAAGGAAAAAGCGAGAGGTATAATGAGTAAAGAAATGTAACAATTTATTTATTTAGACTCAAATAAAAGAAGGACTAAAATCATAGAAAATAGGGCAAGAAGTTATATATTATTTAAAAATAAAGACAGCTAAATGCAAGGTACTAAAAACGGGGCTGGATAATTTTTAAAAAAAGGAAAAAGCGAGAGGTATAATGAGTAAAGAAATGTAACAATTTATTTATTTAGACTCGAACAAAAGAAGGACTAAAATCATAGAAAAGAGGGCAAGGAGTTATATATTATTTAAAAATAAAGACAGCTAAATGCAAGGTACTAAAAACGGGGCTGGATAATTTTTAAAAAAAGGAAAAAGCGAGAGGTATAATGAGTAAAAAAATGTAACAATTTATTTATTCAGACTCGAATAAAAGAAGGACCAAAATCATAAAAAAGAGGGCAAGGAGTTACAAATTATTTAAAAATAAAGACAGCTAAATGCAAGGCACTAAAACCGGGGCTGGATAATTTTTAAAAAAAGGAAAAAGCTAGAGGTATAATGAGAAAACAAATGTAACAATTTATTTATTTAGACTCGAATAAAAGAAGGACCAAAATCATAGAAAAGAGGGCAACGAGTTACATATTATTTAAAAATAAAGACAGCTAAATGCAAGGCACTAAAAACGGGGCTGGATAATTTTTAAAAAAAGGAAAAAGCGAGAGGTATAATGAGTAAAGAGATGTAACAATTTATTTATTTAGACTCGAATAAAAGAAGGACCAAAATCATAGAAAAGAGGGCAAGGAGTTAGATATTATTTAAAAATACAGACAGCTAAATGCAAGGCACTAAAAACGGGGCTGGATAATTTTTAAAAAAAGGAAAAAGCGAGAGGTATAATGAGTAAAGAAATGTAACAATTTATTTATTTAGACTCGAATAAAAGAAGAACTAAAATCATAGAAAAGAGGGCAACGAGTTACATATTATTTAAAAATAAAGACAGCTAAATGCAAGGAACTAAAAACGGGGCTGGATAATTTTTAAAAAAAGGAAAAAGCGAGAAGTATAACGAGTAAAAAAATGTAACAATTTATTTATTCAGACTCGAATAAAAGAAGGACCAAAATCATAAAGAAGAGGGCAAGGAGTTACAAATTATTTAAAAATAAAGACAGCTAAATGCAAGGCACTTAAAACGGGGCTGGATAATTTTTAAAAAAAGGAAAAAGCAAGAAGTATAACGAGTAAAAAAATGAAACAATTTATTTATTCAGACTCAAAAAAAAAGGACCAAAATCATAAAAAAGAGGGCAAGGAGTTACAAATTATTTAAAAATAAAGACAGCTAAATGCAAAGCACTAACAACGGGGCTTGATAATTTTTAAAAAAAGGAAAAAACGAGAGGTGTAATGAGTAAAGAAATGTAACAATTTATTTATTTAGACTCGAATAAAAGAAGGACTAAAATCATAAAAAAAGGGCACGGAGTTATATATTATTTAAAAATAAAGACAGGTAAATGTAAGGCACTAAAAACGGGGCTGGATAATTTTTAAAAAAAGGAAAAAGCGAGAGGTATAATGAGTAAAGAAATGTAACAATTTATTTATTTAGA
The DNA here is from genome assembly GCF_057945365.1 of Rhopilema esculentum. Classification (NCBI taxonomy): domain Eukaryota; kingdom Metazoa; phylum Cnidaria; class Scyphozoa; order Rhizostomeae; family Rhizostomatidae; genus Rhopilema; species Rhopilema esculentum. Next base: position 5,393,942 of record NC_142825.1, read on the forward strand.
CTCGAATAAAAGAAGGACTAAAATCATAGAAAATAGGGCAAGAAGTTATATATTATTTAAAAATAAAGACAGCTAAATGCAAGGTACTAAAAACGGGGCTGGATAATTTTTAAAAAAAGGAAAAAGCGAGAGGTATAATGAGTAAAGAAATGTAACAATTTATTTATTTAGACTCGAATAAAAGAAGGACTAAAATCATAGAAAAGAGGGCAAGGAGTTATATATTATTTAAAAATAAAGACAGCTAAATGCAAGGTACTAAAAACGGGGCTGGATAATTTTTAAAAAAAGGAAAAAGCGAGAGGTATAATGAGTAAAAAAATGTAACAATTTATTTATTCAGACTCGAATAAAAGAAGGACCAAAATCATAAAAAAGAGGGCAAGGAGTTACAAATTATTTAAAAATAAAGACAGCTAAATGCAAGGCACTAAAACCGGGGCTGGATAATTTTTAAAAAAAGGAAAAAGCTAGAGGTATAATGAGAAAACAAATGTAACAATTTATTTATTTAGACTCGAATAAAAGAAGGACCAAAATCATAGAAAAGAGGGCAACGAGTTACATATTATTTAAAAATAAAGACAGCTAAATGCAAGGCACTAAAAACGGGGCTGGATAATTTTTAAAAAAAGGAAAAAGCGAGAGGTATAATGAGTAAAGAGATGTAACAATTTATTTATTTAGACTCGAATAAAAGAAGGACTAAAATCATAGAAAAGAGCGCACGGAGTTACATATTATTTAAAAATAAAGACAACTAAATGCAAGGCACTAAAAACGGGACTGGATAATCTTTAAAAAAAGGAAAAAGCGAGAGGTATAATGAGTAAAGAGATGTAACAATTTATTTATTTAGACTCGAATAAAAGAAGGACCAAAATCATAGAAAAGAGGGCAACGAGTTACATATTATTTAAAAATAAAGACAGCTAAATGCAAGGCACTAAAAACGGGGCTGGATAATTTTTAAAAAAAGGAAAAGGCGAGAAGTATAACGAGTAAAGAAATGTAACAATTTATTTATTTAGACTCGAATAAAAGAAGGACTAAAATCATAGAAAAGAGGGCAAGGAGTTATATATTATTAAAAAATAAAGACAGCTAAATGCAAGGTACTAAAAACGGGGCTGGATATTTTTTAAAAAAAGGAAAAAGCGAGAGGTATAATGAGTAAAAAAATGTAACAATTTATTTATTCAGACTCGAATAAAAGAAGGAACAAAATCATAAAAAAGAGGGCAAGGAGTTACAAATTATTTAAAAATAAAGACAGCTAAATGCAAGGCACTAAAACCGGGGCTGGATAATTTTTAAAAAAAGGAAAAAGCTAGAGGTATAATGAGTAAACAAATGTAACAATTTATTTATTTAGACTCGAATAAAAGAAGGACCAAAATCATAAAAAAGAGGGCAAGGAGTTACAAATTATTTAAAAATAAAGACAGCTAAATGCAAGGCACTTAAAACGGGGCTGGATAATTTTTAAAAAAAGGAAAAAGCAAGAAGTATAACGAGTAAAAAAATGAAACAATTTATTTATTCAGACTCGAATAAAAGAAGGACTAAAATCATAGAAAAGAGGGCAAGGAGTTACAAATTATTTAAAAATAAAGACAGCTAAATGCAAGGCACTTAAAACGGGGCTGGATAATTTTTAAAAAAAGGAAAAAGCAAGAAGTATAACGAGTAAAAAAATGAAACAATTTATTTATTCAGACTCGAATAAAAGAAGGACCAAAATCATAAAAAAGAGGGCAAGGAGTTACAAATTATTTAAAAATAAAGACAGCTAAATGCAAGGCACTAAAACCGGGGCTGGATAATTTTTAAAAAAAGGAAAAAGCTAGAGGTATAATGAGTAAACAAATGTAACAATTTATTTATTTAGACTCGAATAAAAGAAGGACCAAAATCATAGAAAAGAGGGCAACGAGTTACATATTATTTAAAAATAAAGACAGCTAAATGCAAGGAACTAAAAACGGGGCTGGATAATTTTTAAAAAAAGGAAAAAGCGAGAGGTATAACGAGTAAAAAAATGTAACAATTTATTTATTAAGACTCGAATAACAGAAGGACCAAAATCATAAAAAAGAGGGCAAGGAGTTACAAATTATTTAAAAATAAAGACAGCTAAATGCAAGGAACTTAAAAGGGGGCTGGATAATTTTTAAAAAAAGGAAAAAGCGAGAGGTATAATGAGTAAAGAAATGTAACAATTTATTTATTTAGACTCGAATAAAAGAAGGACTAAAATCATAGAAAAGAGGGCAACGAGTTAAATATTATTTAAAAATAAAGACAACTAAATGCAAAGCACTAAAAACGGGGCTGGATAATCTTTAAAAAAAGGAAAAAGCGAGAAGTATAACGAGTAAAAAAATGTAACAATTTATTTATTTACACTCGAAAAAAGAAGGAATAAAATCTTAGAAAAGAGGGCAAGGAGTTACGTATTATTTAAAAATAAAGACAGCTAAATGCAAGGAACTAAAAACGGGGCTGGATAATTTTTAAAAAAAGGAAAAAGCGAGAGGTATAACGAGTAAAAAAATGTAACAATTTATTTATTCAGACTCGAATAACAGAAGGACCAAAATCATAAAAAAGAGGGCAAGGAGTTACAAATTATTTAAAAATAAAGACAGCTAAATGCAAGGAACTTAAAACGGGGCTGGATAATTTTTAAAAAAAGGAAAAAGCGAGAGGTATAATGAGTAAAGAAATGTAACAATTTATTTATTTAGACTCGAATAAAAGAAGGACCAAAATCATAGAAAAGAGGGCAAGGAGTTAGATATTATTTAAAAATAAAGACAGCTAAATGCAAGGCACTAAAAACGGGACTGGATAATTTTTATAAAAAGGAAAAAACGAGAGGTATAATGAGTAAAAAAATGTAACAATTTATTTAATTAGACTCGAATAAAAGAAGGACTAAAATTATAGAAAAGAGGGCAAGGAGTTACAAACTATTTAAAAATAAAGACAGCTAAATGCAAGGCACTTAAAACGGGGCTGGATAATTTTTAAAAAAAGGAAAAAGCAAGAAGTATAACGAGTAAAAAAATGAAACAATTTATTTATTCAGACTCGAATAAAAGAAGGACCAAAATCATAAAAAAGAGGGCAAGGAGTTACAAATTATTTAAAAATAAAGACAGCTAAATGCAAGGCACTAAAAACGGGGCTGGATAATTTTTAAAAAAAGGAAAAAGCGAGAGGTATAATGAGTAAAGAGATGTAACAATTTATTTATTTAGACTCGAATAAAAGAAGGACTAAAATCATAAAAAAAAGGGCACGGAGTTATATATTATTTAAAAATAAAGACAACTAAATGCAAGGAACTAAAAACGGGACTGGATAATTTTTAAAAAAAGGAAAAAGCGAGAGGTATAACGAGTAAAAAAATGTAACAATTTATTTATTCAGACTCGAATAAAAGAAGGACCAAAATCATAAAAAAGAGGGCAAGGAGTTACAAATTATTTAAAAATAAAGACAGCTAAATGCAAGGAACTAAAAACGGGACTGGATAATTTTTAAAAAAAGGAAAAAGCGAGAGGTATAACGAGTAAAAAAATGTAACAATTTATTTATTCAGACTCGAATAACAGAAGGACCAAAATCATAAAAAAGAGGGCAAGGAGTTACAAATTATTTAAAAATAAAGACAGCTAAATGCAAGGCACTAAAAACGGGGCTGGATAATTTTTATGAAAAGGAAAAAACGAGAGGTATAATGAGTAAAAAAATGTAACAATTTATTTATTCAGACTCGAATAAAAGAAGGACCAAAATCATAGAAAAGAGGGCAAGGAGTTAGATATTATTTAAAAATAAAGACAGCTAAATGCAAGGCACTAAAAACGGGACTGGATAATTTTTATGAAAAGGAAAAAACGAGAGGTATAATGAGTAAAAAAATGTAACAATTTATTTAATTAGACTCGAATAAAAGAAGGACTAAAATCATAGAAAAGAGGGCAACGAGTTACATATTATTTAAAAATAAAGACAGCTAAATGCAAGGAACTAAAAACGGGGCTGGATAATTTTTAAAAAAAGGAAAAAGCGAGAAGTATAACGAGTAAAAAAATGTAACAATTTATTTATTCAGACTCGAATAAAAGAAGGACCAAAATCATAAAAAAGAGGGCAAGGAGTTACAAACTATTTAAAAATAAAGACAGCTAAATGCAAGGCACTTAAAACGGGGCTGGATAATTTTTTAAAAAAGGAAAAAGCAAGAAGTATAACGAGTAAAAAAATGAAACAATTTATTTATTCAGACTCGAATAAAAGAAGGACCAAAATCATAAAAAAGAGGGCAAGGAGTTACAAATTATTTAAAAATAAAGACAGCTAAATGCAAGGCACTAAAAACGGGGCTGGATAATTTTTAAAAAAAGGAAAAAGCGAGAGGTATAATGAGTAAAGAGATGTAACAATTTATTTATTTAGACTCGAATAAAAGAAGGACTAAAATCATAAAAAAAGGGCACGGAGTTATATATTATTTAAAAATAAAGACAACTAAATGCAAGGCACTAAAAACGGGGCTGGATAATCTTTAAAAAAAGGAAAAAGCGAGAGGTATAATGAGTAAAAAAATGTAACAATTTATTTATTCAGACTCGAATAAAAGAAGGACCAAAATCATAAAAAAGAGGGCAAGGAGTTACAAATTATTTAAAAATAAAGACAGCTAAATGCAAGGCACTTAAAACGGGGCTGGATAATTTTTAAAAAAAGGAAAAAGCAAGAAGTATAACGAGTAAAAAAATGAAACAATTTATTTATTCAGACTCGAATAAAAGAAGGACCAAAATCATAAAAAAGAGGGCAAGGAGTTACAAATTATTTAAAAATAAAGACAGCTAAATGCAAGGCACTAAAAACGGGGCTGGATAATTTTTAAAAAAAGGAAAAAGCGAGAGGTATAATGAGTAAAGAGATGTAACAATTTATTTATTTAGACTCGAATAAAAGAAGGACTAAAATCATAAAAAAAAGGGCACGGAGCTATATATTATTTAAAAATAAAGACAACTAAATGCAAGGCACTAAAAACGGGGCTGGATAATCTTTAAAAAAAGGAAAAAGCGAGAGGTATAATGAGTAAAGAGATGTAACAATTTATTTATTTAAACTCGAATAAAAGAAGGACTAAAATCATAGAAAAGAGGGCAACGAGTTACATATTATTTAAAAATAAAGACAGCTAAATGCAAGGAACTAAAAACGGGGCTGGATAATTTTTAAAAAAAGGAAAAAGCGAGAAGTATAACGAGTAAAAAAATGAAACAATTTATTTATTCAGACTCGAATAAAAGAAGGACCAAAATCATAAAAAAGAGGGCAAGGAGTTACAAATTATTTAAAAATAAAGACAGCTAAATGCAAGGCACTAAAACCGGGGCTGGATAATTTTTAAAAAAAGGAAAAAGCTAGAGGTATAATGAGTAAACAAATGTAACAATTTATTTATTTAGACTCGAATAAAAGAAGGACCAAAATCATAGAAAAGAGGGCAACGAGTTACATATTATTTAAAAATAAAGACAGCTAAATGCAAGGCACTAAAAACGGGGCTGGATAATTTTTAAAAAAAGGAAAAGGCGAGAAGTATAACGAGTAAAAAAATGTAACAATTTATTTATTCAGACTCGAATAAAAGAAGGACCAAAATCATAAAAAAGAGGGCAAGGAGATACAAATTATTTAAAAATAAAGACAGCTAAATGCAAGGCACTAAAAACGGGGCTGGATAATTTTTAAAAAAAGGAAAAAGCGAGAGGTATAATGAGTAAAGAAATGTAACAATTTATTTATTTAGACTCGAATAAAAGAAGGACTAAAATCGTAGAAAAGAGGGCAAGGATTAAGATATTATTTAAAAATAAAGACAGCTAAATGCAAGGAACTAAAAACGGGGCTGGATAATTTTTAAAAAATGGAAAAAGCGAGAGAATTAATAAGTAAAAAAATGCTACAATTTATTTATTTAAACTCGAATAAAAGAAGGACCAAAATCATAGAAAAGAGGTCAAGGAGTTAGATATTATTTAAAAATAAAGACAGGTAAATGCAAGGCACTAAAAACGGGGCTGGATAATTTTTAAAAAAAGGAAAAAGCGAGAGGTTTAATAACTAAAAAAATGCTACAATTTATTTATTTAGACTCGAATGAAAGAAGGACTAAAATCATAGAAAAGAGGGCATGGAGTTACATATTAATTAAAAATAAAGACAGCTTAATGCAAGGCATTAAAAACGGGGCTGCATAATTTAAAAAAAAAGGAAAAAGCAAGAGCTATAATGAGTAAAGAAATGTAAGAATTTATTTATTTAGACTCGAATAAAAGAAGGACTAAAATCGTAGAAAAGAGGGCAAGGAGTTAGATATTATTTAAAAATAAAGACAGCTAAATGCAAGGAACTAAAAACGGGGCTGGATAATTTTTAAAAAATGGAAAAAGCGAGAGAATTAATAAGTAAAAAAATGCTACAATTTATTTATTTAAACTCGAATAAAAGAGGGACCAATATCATAAAAAAGAGGGCACGGAGTTATATATTATTTAAAAATAAAGACAACTAAATGCAAGGCACTAAAAACGGGGCTGGATAATCTTTAAAAAAAGGAAAAGGCGAGAGGTATAATGAGTAAAGAGATGTAACAATTTATTTATTTAATCTCGAATAAAAGAAGGACTAAAATCATAGAAAAGAGGGCAAGGAGTTACAAATTATTTAAAAATAAAGACAGCTAAATGCAAGGCACTAAAAACGGGGCTGGATAATTTTTAAAAAAAGGAAAAGGCGAGAAGTATAACGAGTAAAAAAATGTAACAATTTATTCATTCAGACTCGAATAAAAGAAGGACCAAAATCATAAAAAAGAGGGCAAGGAGATACAAATTATTTAAAAATAAAGACAGCTAAATGCAAGGCACTAAAAACGGGGCTGGATAATTTTTAAAAAAAGGAAAAAGCGAGAGGTATAATGAGTAAAGAAATGTAACAATTTATTTATTTAGACTCGAATAAAAGAAGGACCAAAATCATAAAAAGAGGGCAAGGAGTTACAAATTATTTAAAAAAAAACAGCTAAATGCAAGGCACTAAAAACGGGGCTGAATAAATTTAAAAAAAGGAAAAAGCGAGAGGTTTAATAACTAAAAAAATGCTACAATTTATTTATTTAAACTCGAATAAAAGAGGGACCAAAATCATAAAAAAGAGGGCACGGAGTTATATATTATTTAAAAATAAAGACAACTAAATGCAAGGCACTAAAAACGGGGCTGGATAATCTTTAAAAAAAGGAAAAGGCGAGAGGTATAATGAGTAAAGAGATGTAACAATTTATTTATTTAATCTCGAATAAAAGAAGGACTAAAATCATAGAAAAGAGGGCAAGGAGTTACAAATTATTTAAAAATAAAGACAGCTAAATGCAAGGCACTAAAAACGGGGCTGGATAATTTTTAAAAAAAGGAAAAGGCGAGAAGTATAACGAGTAAAAAAATGTAACAATTTATTTATTCAGACTCGAATAAAAGAAGGACCAAAATCATAAAAAAGAGGGCAAGGAGATACAAATTATTTAAAAATAAAGACAGCTAAATGCAAGGCACTAAAAACGGGGCTGGATAATTTTTAAAAAAAGGAAAAAGCGAGAGGTATAATGAGTAAAGAAATGTAACAATTTATTTATTTAGACTCGAATAAAAGAAGGACTAAAATCGTAGAAAAGAGGGCAAGGATTAAGATATTATTTAAAAATAAAGACAGCTAAATGCAAGGAACTAAAAACGGGGCTGGATAATTTTTAAAAAATGGAAAAAGCGAGAGAATTAATAAGTAAAAAAATGCTACAATTTATTTATTTAAACTCGAATAAAAGAAGGACCAAAATCATAGAAAAGAGGTCAAGGAGTTAGATATTATTTAAAAATAAAGACAGGTAAATGCAAGGCACTAAAAACGGGGCTGGATAATTTTTAAAAAAAGGAAAAAGCGAGAGGTTTAATAACTAAAAAAATGCTACAATTTATTTATTTAGACTCGAATGAAAGAAGGACTAAAATCATAGAAAAGAGGGCATGGAGTTACATATTAATTAAAAATAAAGACAGCTTAATGCAAGGCATTAAAAACGGGGCTGCATAATTTAAAAAAAAAGGAAAAAGCAAGAGCTATAATGAGTAAAGAAATGTAAGAATTTATTTATTTAGACTCGAATAAAAGAAGGACTAAAATCGTAGAAAAGAGGGCAAGGAGTTAGATATTATTTAAAAATAAAGACAGCTAAATGCAAGGAACTAAAAACGGGGCTGGATAATTTTTAAAAAATGGAAAAAGCGAGAGAATTAATAAGTAAAAAAATGCTACAATTTATTTATTTAAACTCGAATAAAAGAAGGACGAAAATCATAGAAAAGAGGGCAAGGAGTTAGATATTATTTAAAAATAAAGACAGGTAAATGCAAGGCACTAAAAACGGGGCTGAATAATTTTAAAAAGAAGGAAAAAGCGAGAGGTTTAATAACTAAAAAAAGGCTACAATTTATTTATTTAAACTCGAATAAAAGAAGGATCAAAATCATAGAAAAGAGGGCAAGGAGTAAAAAATTATTTAAAAATAAAGACAGGTAAATGCAAGGCACTAAAAACGGGGCTGGATAATTTTTAAAAAAAGGAAAAAGCGAGAGGTTTAATAACTAAAAAAATGCTACAATTTATTTATTTAAACTCGAATAAAAGAAGGACTAAAATCATAGAAAAGAGGGCAAGGAGTAAAATATTATTTAAAAATAAAGACAGGTAAATGCAAGGCACTAAAAACGGGGCTGGATAATTTTTAAAAAAAGGAAAAAGCGAGAGGTATAATGAGTAAAGAAATGTAACAATTTATTTATTTAGACTCCAATAAAAGAAGGACCAAAATCATAAAAAGAGGGCAAGGAGTTACAAATTATTTAAAAAAAAACAGCTAAATGCAAGGCACTAAAAACGGGGCTGAATAAATTTAAAAAAAGGAAAAAGCGAGAGGTTTAATAACTAAAAAAATGCTACAATTTATTTATTTAAACTCGAATAAAAGAGGGACCAAAATCATAAAAAAGAGGGCACGGAGTTATATATTATTTAAAAATAAAGACAACTAAATGCAAGGCACTAAAAACGGGGCTGGATAATCTTTAAAAAAAGGAAAAGGCGAGAGGTATAATGAGTAAAGAGATGTAACAATTTATTTATTTAATCTCGAATAAAAGAAGGACTAAAATCATAGAAAAGAGGGCAAGGAGTTACAAATTATTTAAAAATAAAGACAGCTAAATGCAAGGCACTAAAAACGGGGCTGGATAATTTTTAAAAAAAGGAAAAGGCGAGAAGTATAACGAGTAAAAAAATGTAACAATTTATTTATTCAGACTCGAATAAAAGAAGGACCAAAATCATAAAAAAGAGGGCAAGGAGATACAAATTATTTAAAAATAAAGACAGCTAAATGCAAGGCACTAAAAACGGGGCTGGATAATTTTTAAAAAAAGGAAAAAGCGAGAGGTATAATGAGTAAAGAAATGTAACAATTTATTTATTTAGACTCGAATAAAAGAAGGACTAAAATCGTAGAAAAGAGGGCAAGGATTAAGATATTATTTAAAAATAAAGACAGCTAAATGCAAGGAACTAAAAACGGGGCTGGATAATTTTTAAAAAATGGAAAAAGCAAGAGAATTAATAAGTAAAAAAATGCTACAATTTATTTATTTAAACTCGAATAAAAGAAGGACCAAAATCATAGAAAAGAGGTCAAGGAGTTAGATATTATTTAAAAATAAAGACAGGTAAATGCAAGGCACTAAAAACGGGGCTGGATAATTTTTAAAAAAAGGAAAAAGCGAGAGGTTTAATAACTAAAAAAATGCTACAATTTATTTATTTAGACTCGAATGAAAGAAGGACTAAAATCATAGAAAAGAGGGCATGGAGTTACATATTAATTAAAAATAAAGACAGCTTAATGCAAGGCATTAAAAACGGGGCTGCATAATTTAAAAAAAAAGGAAAAAGCAAGAGCTATAATGAGTAAAGAAATGTAAGAATTTATTTATTTAGACTCGAATAAAAGAAGGACTAAAATCGTAGAAAAGAGGGCAAGGAGTTAGATATTATTTAAAAATAAAGACAGCTAAATGCAAGGAACTAAAAACGGGGCTGGATAAATTTAAAAAAAAGGAAAAAGCGAGAGGTTTAATAACTAAAAAAATGCTACAATTTATTTATTTAAACTCGAATAAAAGAAGGACTAAAATCATAGAAAAGAGGGCAAGGAGTAAAATATTATTTAAAAATAAAGACAGGTAAATGCAATGCACTAAAAAGGGGGCTGGATAATTTTTATAAAAAGGAAAAAGCGAGAGGTATAATGAGTAAAAAAATTTAACAATTTATTTATTTAGACTCGAATAAAAGAAGGACTAAAATCATAGGAAAGAGGGCAAGGAGTAAAATATTATTTAAAAATAAAGACAGCTAAATGCAAAGCACTAAAAACGGGGCTGGATAATCTTTAAAAAAAGGAAAAAGCGAGAGGTATAATGAGTAAAGAGATGTAACAATTTATTTATTTAAACTCGAATAAAAGAAGGACTAAAATCATAGAAAAGAGGGCAACGAGTTACATATTATATAAAAATAAAGACAGCTAAATGCAAGGAACTAAAAACGGGGCTGGATAATTTTTAAAAAAAGGAAAAAGCGAGAAGTATAACGAGTAAAAAAATGAAACAATTTATTTATTCAGAATCGAATAAAAGAAGGACCAAAATCATAAAAAAGAGGGCAAGGAGTTACAAACTATTTAAAAATAAAGACAGCTAAATGCAAGGCACTAAAAACGGGGCAGGATAATTTTTAAAAAAAGGAAAAAGCTAGAGGTATAATGAGTAAACAAATGTAACAATTTATTTATTTAGACTCGAATAAAAGAAGGACCAAAATCATAGAAAAGAGGGCAACGAGTTACATATTATTTAAAAATAAAGACAGCTAAATGCAAGGCACTAAAAACGGGGCTGGATAATTTTTAAAAAAAGGAAAAGGCGAGAAGTATAACGAGTAAAAAAATGTAACAATTTAATTATTTACACTCGAAAAAAGAAGGAATAAAATCTTAGAAAAGAGGGCAAGGAGTTACATATTATTTAAAAATAAAGACAGCTAAATGCAAGGAACTAAAAACGGGGCTGGATAATTTTTAAAAAAAGGAAAAAGCGAGAAATATAACGAGTAAAAAAATGTAACAATTTATTTATTCAGACTTGAATAAAAGAAGGACCAAAATCATAAAAAAGAGGGCAAGGAGTTACAAATTATTTAAAAATAAAGACAGCTAAATGCAAGGCATTTAAAACGGGGCTGGATAATTTTTAAAAAAAGGAAAAAGCGAGAGGTATAATGAGTAAAGAAATGTAACAATTTATTTATTTAGACTCGAATAAAAGAAGGACCAAAATCATAGAAAAGAGGGCAAGGAGTTAGATATTATTTAAAAATAAAGACAGCTAAATGCAAGGAACTAACAACGGGGCTGGATAATTTTTAAAAAAAGGAAAAAGCGAGAGGTATAATGAGTAAAGAAATGTAACAATTTATTTATTTAGACTCGAATAAAAGAAGGACCAAAATCATAGAAAAGAGGGCAAGGAGTTAGATATTATTTAAAAATAAAGACAGCTAAATGCAAGGCACTAAAAACGGGGCTGGATAATTTTTAAAAAAAGGAAAAAGCGAGAGGTATAATGAGTAAAGAAATGTAACAATTTATTTATTTAGACTCGAATAAAAGAAGAACTAAAATCATAGAAAAGAGGGCAACGAGTTACATATTATTTAAAAATAAAGACAGCTAAATGCAAGGAACTAAAAACGGGGCTGGATAATTTTTAAAAAAAGGAAAAAGCGAGAAGTATAACGAGTAAATAAATGTAACAATTTATTTATTCAGACTCGAATAAAAGAAGGACCAAAATCATAAAAAAGAGGGCAAGGAGTTACAAATTATTTAAAAATAAAGACAGCTAAATGCAAGGCACTTAAAACGGGGCTGGATAATTTTTAAAAAAAGGAAAAAGCAAGAAGTATAACGAGTAAAAAAATGAAACAATTTATTTATTCAGACTCGAATAAAAGAAGGACCAAAATCATAAAAAAGAGGGCAAGGAGTTACAAATTATTTAAAAATAAAGACAGCTAAATGCAAAGCACTAACAACGGGGCTTGATAATTTTTAAAAAAAGGAAAAAACGAGAGGTGTAATGAGTAAAGAAATGTAACAATTTATTTATTTAGACTCGAATAAAAGAAGGACTAAAATCATAAAAAAAGGGCACGGAGTTATATATTATTTAAAAATAAAGACAGGTAAATGTAAGGCACTAAAAACGGGGCTGGATAATTTTTAAAAAAAGGAAAAAGCGAGAGGTATAATGAGTAAAGAAATGTAACAATTTATTTATTTAGACTCGAATAAAAGAAGGACTAAAATCATAGAAAATAGGGCAAGGAGTTATATATTATTTAAAAATAAAGACAGCTAAATGCAAGGTACTAAAAACGGGGCTGGATAATTTTTAAAAAAAGGAAAAAGCGAGAGGTATAATGAGTAAAGAAATGTAACAATTTATTTATTTAGACTCGAATAAAAGAAGGACTAAAATAATAGAAAAGAGGGCAAGGAGTTATATATTATTTAAAAATAAAGACAGCTAAATGCAAGGTACTAAAAACGGGGCTGGATAATTTTTAAAAAAAGGAAAAAGCGAGAGGTATAATGAGTAAAGAAATGTAACAATTTATTTATTTAGACTCGAATAAAAGAAGGACTAAAATCATAGAAAAGAGGGCAAGGAGTTATATATTATTTAAAAATAAAGACAGCTAAATGCAAGGTACTAAAAACGGGGCTGGATAATTTTTAAAAAAAGGAAAAAGCGAGAGGTATAATGAGTAAAGAAATGTAACAATTTATTTATTTAGACTCGAATAAAAGAAGGACTAAAATCATAAAAAAAAGGGCACGGAGATATATATTATTTAAAAATAAAGACAGGTAAATGCAAGGCACTAAAAACGGGGCTGGATAATTTTTAAAAAAAGGAAAAAGCGAGAGGTGTAATGAATAAAGAAATGTAACAATTTATTTATTTAGACTCGAATGAAAGAAGGACTAAAATCATAAAAAAGAGGGCAAGGAGTTATATATTATTTAAAAATAAAGACAACTAAATGCAAGGCACTAAAAACGGGGCTGGATAATCTTTAAAAAAAGGAAAAAGCGAGAGGTATAATGAGTAAAGAGATGTAACAATTTATTTATTTAAACTCGAATAAAAGAAGGACTAAAATCATAGAAAAGAGGGCAACGAGTTACATATTATTTAAAAATAAAGACAGCTAAATGCAAGGAACTAAAAACGGGGCTGGATAATTTTTAAAAAAAGGAAAAAGCGAGAAGTATAACGAGTAAAAAAATGAAACAATTTATTTATTCAGAATCGAATAAAAGAAGGACCAAAATCATAAAAAAGAGGGCAAGGAGTTACAAACTATTTAAAAATAAAGACAGCTAAATGCAAGGCACTAAAAACGGGGCAGGATAATTTTTAAAAAAAGGAAAAAGCTAGAGGTATAATGAGTAAACAAATGTAACAATTTATTTATTTAGACTCGAATAAAAGAAGGACCAAAATCATAGAAAAGAGGGCAACGAGTTACATATTATTTAAAAATAAAGACAGCTAAATGCAAGGCACTAAAAACGGGGCTGGATAATTTTTAAAAAAAGGAAAAGGCGAGAAGTATAACGAGTAAAAAAATGTAACAATTTAATTATTTACACTCGAAAAAAGAAGGAATAAAATCTTAGAAAAGAGGGCAAGGAGTTACATATTATTTAAAAATAAAGACAGCTAAATGCAAGGAACTAAAAACGGGGCTGGATAATTTTTAAAAAAAGGAAAAAGCGAGAAATATAACGAGTAAAAAAATGTAACAATTTATTTATTCAGACTCGAATAAAAGAAGGACCAAAATCATAAAAAAGAGGGCAAGGAGTTACAAATTATTTAAAAATAAAGACAGCTAAATGCAAGGCATTTAAAACGGGGCTGGATAATTTTTAAAAAAAGGAAAAAGCGAGAGGTATAATGAGTAAAGAAATGTAACAATTTATTTATTTAGACTCGAATAAAAGAAGGACCAAAATCATAGAAAAGAGGGCAAGGAGTTAGATATTATTTAAAAATAAAGACAGCTAAATGCAAGGCACTAAAAACGGGGCTGGATAATTTTTAAAAAAAGGAAAAAGCGAGAGGTATAATGAGTAAAGAAATGTAACAATTTATTTATTTAGACTCGAATAAAAGAAGAACTAAAATCATAGAAAAGAGGGCAACGAGTTACATATTATTTAAAAATAAAGACAGCTAAATGCAAGGAACTAAAAACGGGGCTGGATAATTTTTAAAAAAAGGAAAAAGCGAGAAGTATAACGAGTAAAAAAATGTAACAATTTATTTATTCAGACTCGAATAAAAGAAGGACCAAAATCATAAAAAAGAGGGCAAGGAGTTACAAATTATTTAAAAATAAAGACAGCTAAATGCAAGGCACTTAAAACGGGGCTGGATAATTTTTAAAAAAAGGAAAAAGCAAGAAGTATAACGAGTAAAAAAATGAAACAATTTATTTATTCAGACTCGAATAAAAGAAGGACCAAAATCATAAAAAAGAGGGCAAGGAGTTACAAATTATTTAAAAATAAAGACAGCTAAATGCAAAGCACTAAAAACGGGGCTTGATAATTTTTAAAAAAAGGAAAAAACGAGAGGTGTAATGAGTAAAGAAATGTAACAATTTATTTATTTAGACTCGAATAAAAGAAGCACTAAAATCATAAAAAAAGGGCACGGAGTTATATATTATTTAAAAATAAAGACAGGTAAATGTAAGGCACTAAAAACGGGGCTGGATAATTTTTAAAAAAAGGAAAAAGCGAGAGGTATAATGAGTAAAGAAATGTAACAATTTATTTATTTAGACTCGAATAAAAGAAGGACTAAAATCATAGAAAATAGGGCAAGGAGTTATATATTATTTAAAAATAAAGACAGCTAAATGCAAGGTACTAAAAACGGGGCTGGATAATTTTTAAAAAAAGGAAAAAGCGAGAGGTATAATGAGTAAAGAAATGTAACAATTTATTTATTTAGACTCGAATAAAAGAAGGACTAAAATCATAGAAAAAAGGGCAAGGAGTTATATATTATTTAAAAATAAAGACAACTAAATGCAAGGCACTAAAAACGGGGCTGGATAATCTTTAAAAAAAGGAAAAAGCGAGAGGTATAATGAGTAAAGAGATGTAACAATTTATTTATTTAAACTCGAATAAAAGAAGGACTAAAATCATAGAAAAGAGGGCAACGAGTTACATATTATTTAAAAATAAAGACAGCTAAATGCAAGGAACTAAAAACGGGGCTGGATAATTTTTAAAAAAAGGAAAAAGCGAGAAGTATAACGAGTAAAAAAATGAAACAATTTGTTTATTCAGAATCGAATAAAAGAAGGACCAAAATCATAAAAAAGAGGGCAAGGAGTTACAAACTATTTAAAAATAAAGACAGCTAAATGCAAGGCACTAAAAACGGGGCAGGATAATTTTTAAAAAAAGGAAAAAGCTAGAGGTATAATGAGTAAACAAATGTAACAATTTATTTATTTAGACTCGAATAAAAGAAGGACCAAAATCATAGAAAAGAGGGCAACGAGTTACATATTATTTAAAAATAAAGACAGCTAAATGCAAGGCACTAAAAACGGGGCTGGATAATTTTTAAAAAAAGGAAAAGGCGAGAAGTATAACGAGTAAAAAAATGTAACAATTTAATTATTTACACTCGAAAAAAGAAGGAATAAAATCTTAGAAAAGAGGGCAAGGAGTTACATATTATTTAAAAAAAAAAGCCAGCTAAATGCAAGGAACTAAAAACGGGGCTGGATAATTTTTAAAAAAAGGAAAAAGCGAGAAATATAACGAGTAAAAAAATGTAACAATTTATTTATTCAGACTCGAATAAAAGAAGGACCAAAATCATAAAAAAGAGGGCAAGGAGTTACAAATTATTTAAAAATAAAGACAGCTAAATGCAAGGCACTTAAAACGGGGCTGGATAATTTTTAAAAAAAGGAAAAAGCGAGAGGTATAATGAGTAAAGAAATGTAACAATTTATTTATTTAGACTCGAATAAAAGAAGAACTAAAAT
The DNA here is from genome assembly GCF_057945365.1 of Rhopilema esculentum. Lineage (NCBI taxonomy): Eukaryota > Metazoa > Cnidaria > Scyphozoa > Rhizostomeae > Rhizostomatidae > Rhopilema > Rhopilema esculentum. The sequence goes on from NC_142825.1 coordinate 5,410,292, forward strand.
CATAGAAAAGAGGGCAACGAGTTACATATTATTTAAAAATAAAGACAGCTAAATGCAAGGAACTAAAAACGGGGCTGGATAATTTTTAAAAAAAGGAAAAAGCGAGAAGTATAACGAGTAAAAAAATGTAACAATTTATTTATTCAGACTCGAATAAAAGAAGGACCAAAATCATAAAAAAGAGGGCAAGGAGTTACAAATTATTTAAAAATAAAGACAGCTAAATGCAAGGCATTTAAAACGGGGCTGGATAATTTTTAAAAAAAGGAAAAAGCGAGAGGTATAATGAGTAAAGAAATGTAACAATTTATTTATTTAGACTCGAATAAAAGAAGGACCAAAATCATAGAAAAGAGGGCAAGGAGTTAGATATTATTTAAAAATAAAGACAGCTAAATGCAAGGCACTAAAAACGGGGCTGGATAATTTTTTAAAAAAGGAAAAAGCGAGAGGTATAATGAGTAAAGAAATGTAACAATTTATTTATTTAGACTCGAATAAAAGAAGAACTAAAATCATAGAAAAGAGGGCAACGAGTTACATATTATTTAAAAATAAAGACAGCTAAATGCAAGGAACTAAAAACGGGGCTGGATAATTTTTAAAAAAAGGAAAAAGCGAGAAGTATAACGAGTAAAAAAATGTAACAATTTATTTATTCAGACTCGAATAAAAGAAGGACCAAAATCATAAAAAAGAGGGCAAGGAGTTACAAATTATTTAAAAATAAAGACAGCTAAATGCAAGGCACTTAAAACGGGGCTGGATAATTTTTAAAAAAAGGAAAAAGCAAGAAGTATAACGAGTAAAAAAATGAAACAATTTATTTATTCAGACTCGAATAAAAGAAGGACCAAAATCATAAAAAAGAGGGCAAGGAGTTACAAATTATTTAAAAATAAAGACAGCTAAATGCAAAGCACTAACAACGGGGCTTGATAATTTTTAAAAAAAGGAAAAAACGAGAGGTGTAATGAGTAAAGAAATGTAACAATTTATTTATTTAGACTCGAATAAAAGAAGGACTAAAATCATAAAAAAAGGGCACGGAGTTATATATTATTTAAATATAAAGACAGGTAAATGTAAGGCACTAAAAACGGGGCTGGATAATTTTTAAAAAAAGGAAAAAGCGAGAGGTATAATGAGTAAAGAAATGTAACAATTTATTTATTTAGACTCAAATAAAAGAAGGACTAAAATCATAGAAAATAGGGCAAGAAGTTATATATTATTTAAAAATAAAGACAGCTAAATGCAAGGTACTAAAAACGGGGCTGGATAATTTTTAAAAAAAGGAAAAAGCGAGAGGTATAATGAGTAAAGAAATGTAACAATTTATTTATTTAGACTCGAACAAAAGAAGGACTAAAATCATAGAAAAGAGGGCAAGGAGTTATATATTATTTAAAAATAAAGACAGCTAAATGCAAGGTACTAAAAACGGGGCTGGATAATTTTTAAAAAAAGGAAAAAGCGAGAGGTATAATGAGTAAAAAAATGTAACAATTTATTTATTCAGACTCGAATAAAAGAAGGACCAAAATCATAAAAAAGAGGGCAAGGAGTTACAAATTATTTAAAAATAAAGACAGCTAAATGCAAGGCACTAAAACCGGGGCTGGATAATTTTTAAAAAAAGGAAAAAGCTAGAGGTATAATGAGAAAACAAATGTAACAATTTATTTATATAGACTCGAATAAAAGAAGGACCAAAATCATAGAAAAGAGGGCAACGAGTTACATATTATTTAAAAATAAAGACAGCTAAATGCAAGGCACTAAAAACGGGGCTGGATAATTTTTAAAAAAAGGAAAAAGCGAGAGGTATAATGAGTAAAGAGATGTAACAATTTATTTATTTAGACTCGAATAAAAGAAGGACCAAAATCATAGAAAAGAGGGCAAGGAGTTAGATATTATTTAAAAATACAGACAGCTAAATGCAAGGCACTAAAAACGGGGCTGGATAATTTTTAAAAAAAGGAAAAAGCGAGAGGTATAATGAGTAAAGAAATGTAACAATTTATTTATTTAGACTCGAATAAAAGAAGAACTAAAATCATAGAAAAGAGGGCAACGAGTTACATATTATTTAAAAATAAAGACAGCTAAATGCAAGGAACTAAAAACGGGGCTGGATAATTTTTAAAAAAAGGAAAAAGCGAGAAGTATAACGAGTAAAAAAATGTAACAATTTATTTATTCAGACTCGAATAAAAGAAGGACCAAAACCATAAAAAAGAGGGCAAGGAGTTACAAATTATTTAAAAATAAAGACAGCTAAATGCAAGGCACTTAAAACGGGGCTGGATAATTTTTAAAAAAAGGAAAAAGCAAGAAGTATAACGAGTAAAAAAATGAAACAATTTATTTATTCAGACTCAAAAAAAAAGGACCAAAATCATAAAAAAGAGGGCAAGGAGTTACAAATTATTTAAAAATAAAGACAGCTAAATGCAAAGCACTAACAACGGGGCTTGATAATTTTTAAAAAAAGGAAAAAACGAGAGGTGTAATGAGTAAAGAAATGTAACAATTTATTTATTTAGACTCGAATAAAAGAAGGACTAAAATCATAAAAAAAGGGCACGGAGTTATATATTATTTAAAAATAAAGACAGGTAAATGTAAGGCACTAAAAACGGGGCTGGATAATTTTTAAAAAAAGGAAAAAGCGAGAGGTATAATGAGTAAAGAAATGTAACAATTTATTTATTTAGACTCGAATAAAAGAAGGACTAAAATCATAGAAAATAGGGCAAGAAGTTATATATTATTTAAAAATAAAGACAGCTAAATGCAAGGTACTAAAAACGGGGCTGGATAATTTTTAAAAAAAGGAAAAAGCGAGAGGTATAATGAGTAAAGAAATGTAACAATTTATTTATTTAGACTCGAATAAAAGAAGGACTAAAATCATAGAAAAGAGGGCAAGGAGTTATATATTATTTAAAAATAAAGACAGCTAAATGCAAGGTACTAAAAACGGGGCTGGATAATTTTTAAAAAAAGGAAAAAGCGAGAGGTATAATGAGTAAAAAAATGTAACAATTTATTTATTCAGACTCGAATAAAAGAAGGACCAAAATCATAAAAAAGAGGGCAAGGAGTTACAAATTATTTAAAAATAAAGACAGCTAAATGCAAGGCACTAAAACCGGGGCTGGATAATTTTTAAAAAAAGGAAAAAGCTAGAGGTATAATGAGAAAACAAATGTAACAATTTATTTATTTAGACTCGAATAAAAGAAGGACCAAAATCATAGAAAAGAGGGCAACGAGTTACATATTATTTAAAAATAAAGACAGCTAAATGCAAGGCACTAAAAACGGGGCTGGATAATTTTTAAAAAAAGGAAAAAGCGAGAGGTATAATGAGTAAAGAGATGTAACAATTTATTTATTTAGACTCGAATAAAAGAAGGACTAAAATCATAGAAAAGAGCGCACGGAGTTACATATTATTTAAAAATAAAGACAACTAAATGCAAGGCACTAAAAACGGGACTGGATAATCTTTAAAAAAAGGAAAAAGCGAGAGGTATAATGAGTAAAGAGATGTAACAATTTATTTATTTAGACTCGAATAAAAGAAGGACCAAAATCATAGAAAAGAGGGCAACGAGTTACATATTATTTAAAAATAAAGACAGCTAAATGCAAGGCACTAAAAACGGGGCTGGATAATTTTTAAAAAAAGGAAAAGGCGAGAAGTATAACGAGTAAAGAAATGTAACAATTTATTTATTTAGACTCAAATAAAAGAAGGACTAAAATCATAGAAAAGAGGGCAAGGAGTTATATATTATTAAAAAATAAAGACAGCTAAATGCAAGGTACTAAAAACGGGGCTGGATAATTTTTAAAAAAAGGAAAAAGCGAGAGGTATAATGAGTAAAAAAATGTAACAATTTATTTATTCAGACTCGAATAAAAGAAGGAACAAAATCATAAAAAAGAGGGCAAGGAGTTACAAATTATTTAAAAATAAAGACAGCTAAATGCAAGGCACTAAAACCGGGGCTGGATAATTTTTAAAAAAAGGAAAAAGCTAGAGGTATAATGAGTAAACAAATGTAACAATTTATTTATTTAGACTCGAATAAAAGAAGGACCAAAATCATAAAAAAGAGGGCAAGGAGTTACAAATTATTTAAAAATAAAGACAGCTAAATGCAAGGCACTTAAAACGGGGCTGGATAATTTTTAAAAAAAGGAAAAAGCAAGAAGTATAACGAGTAAAAAAATGAAACAATTTATTTATTCAGACTCGAATAAAAGAAGGACTAAAATCATAGAAAAGAGGGCAAGGAGTTACAAATTATTTAAAAATAAAGACAGCTAAATGCAAGGCACTTAAAACGGGGCTGGATAATTTTTAAAAAAAGGAAAAAGCAAGAAGTATAACGAGTAAAAAAATGAAACAATTTATTTATTCAGACTCGAATAAAAGAAGGACCAAAATCATAAAAAAGAGGGCAAGGAGTTACAAATTATTTAAAAATAAAGACAGCTAAATGCAAGGCACTAAAACCGGGGCTGGATAATTTTTAAAAAAAGGAAAAAGCTAGAGGTATAATGAGTAAACAAATGTAACAATTTATTTATTTAGACTCGAATAAAAGAAGGACCAAAATCATAGAAAAGAGGGCAACGAGTTACATATTATTTAAAAATAAAGACAGCTAAATGCAAGGAACTAAAAACGGGGCTGGATAATTTTTAAAAAAAGGAAAAAGCGAGAGGTATAACGAGTAAAAAAATGTAACAATTTATTTATTAAGACTCGAATAACAGAAGGACCAAAATCATAAAAAAGAGGGCAAGGAGTTACAAATTATTTAAAAATAAAGACAGCTAAATGCAAGGAACTTAAAAGGGGGCTGGATAATTTTTAAAAAAAGGAAAAAGCGAGAGGTATAATGAGTAAAGAAATGTAACAATTTATTTATTTAGACTCGAATAAAAGAAGGACTAAAATCATAGAAAAGAGGGCAACGAGTTAAATATTATTTAAAAATAAAGACAACTAAATGCAAAGCACTAAAAACGGGGCTGGATAATCTTTAAAAAAAGGAAAAAGCGAGAAGTATAACGAGTAAAAAAATGTAACAATTTATTTATTTACACTCGAAAAAAGAAGGAATAAAATCTTAGAAAAGAGGGCAAGGAGTTACGTATTATTTAAAAATAAAGACAGCTAAATGCAAGGAACTAAAAACGGGGCTGGATAATTTTTAAAAAAAGGAAAAAGCGAGAGGTATAACGAGTAAAAAAATGTAACAATTTATTTATTCAGACTCGAATAACAGAAGGACCAAAATCATAAAAAAGAGGGCAAGGAGTTACAAATTATTTAAAAATAAAGACAGCTAAATGCAAGGAACTTAAAACGGGGCTGGATAATTTTTAAAAAAAGGAAAAAGCGAGAGGTATAATGAGTAAAGAAATGTAACAATTTATTTATTTAGACTCGAATAAAAGAAGGACCAAAATCATAGAAAAGAGGGCAAGGAGTTAGATATTATTTAAAAATAAAGACAGCTAAATGCAAGGCACTAAAAACGGGACTGGATAATTTTTATAAAAAGGAAAAAACGAGAGGTATAATGAGTAAAAAAATGTAACAATTTATTTAATTAGACTCGAATAAAAGAAGGACTAAAATCATAGAAAAGAGGGCAAGGAGTTACAAACTATTTAAAAATAAAGACAGCTAAATGCAAGGCACTTAAAACGGGGCTGGATAATTTTTAAAAAAAGGAAAAAGCAAGAAGTATAACGAGTAAAAAAATGAAACAATTTATTTATTCAGACTCGAATAAAAGAAGGACCAAAATCATAAAAAAGAGGGCAAGGAGTTACAAATTATTTAAAAATAAAGACAGCTAAATGCAAGGCACTAAAAACGGGGCTGGATAATTTTTAAAAAAAGGAAAAAGCGAGAGGTATAATGAGTAAAGAGATGTAACAATTTATTTATTTAGACTCGAATAAAAGAAGGACTAAAATCATAAAAAAAAGGGCACGGAGTTATATATTATTTAAAAATAAAGACAACTAAATGCAAGGAACTAAAAACGGGACTGGATAATTTTTAAAAAAAGGAAAAAGCGAGAGGTATAACGAGTAAAAAAATGTAACAATTTATTTATTCAGACTCGAATAAAAGAAGGACCAAAATCATAAAAAAGAGGGCAAGGAGTTACAAATTATTTAAAAATAAAGACAGCTAAATGCAAGGAACTAAAAACGGGACTGGATAATTTTTAAAAAAAGGAAAAAGCGAGAGGTATAACGAGTAAAAAAATGTAACAATTTATTTATTCAGACTCGAATAACAGAAGGACCAAAATCATAAAAAAGAGGGCAAGGAGTTACAAATTATTTAAAAATAAAGACAGCTAAATGCAAGGCACTAAAAACGGGGCTGGATAATTTTTATGAAAAGGAAAAAACGAGAGGTATAATGAGTAAAAAAATGTAACAATTTATTTATTCAGACTCGAATAAAAGAAGGACCAAAATCATAGAAAAGAGGGCAAGGAGTTAGATATTATTTAAAAATAAAGACAGCTAAATGCAAGGCACTAAAAACGGGACTGGATAATTTTTATGAAAAGGAAAAAACGAGAGGTATAATGAGTAAAAAAATGTAACAATTTATTTAATTAGACTCGAATAAAAGAAGGACTAAAATCATAGAAAAGAGGGCAACGAGTTACATATTATTTAAAAATAAAGACAGCTAAATGCAAGGAACTAAAAACGGGGCTGGATAATTTTTAAAAAAAGGAAAAAGCGAGAAGTATAACGAGTAAAAAAATGTAACAATTTATTTATTCAGACTCGAATAAAAGAAGGACCAAAATCATAAAAAAGAGGGCAAGGAGTTACAAACTATTTAAAAATAAAGACAGCTAAATGCAAGGCACTTAAAACGGGGCTGGATAATTTTTTAAAAAAGGAAAAAGCAAGAAGTATAACGAGTAAAAAAATGAAACAATTTATTTATTCAGACTCGAATAAAAGAAGGACCAAAATCATAAAAAAGAGGGCAAGGAGTTACAAATTATTTAAAAATAAAGACAGCTAAATGCAAGGCACTAAAAACGGGGCTGGATAATTTTTAAAAAAAGGAAAAAGCGAGAGGTATAATGAGTAAAGAGATGTAACAATTTATTTATTTAGACTCGAATAAAAGAAGGACTAAAATCATAAAAAAAGGGCACGGAGTTATATATTATTTAAAAATAAAGACAACTAAATGCAAGGCACTAAAAACGGGGCTGGATAATCTTTAAAAAAAGGAAAAAGCGAGAGGTATAATGAGTAAAAAAATGTAACAATTTATTTATTCAGACTCGAATAAAAGAAGGACCAAAATCATAAAAAAGAGGGCAAGGAGTTACAAATTATTTAAAAATAAAGACAGCTAAATGCAAGGCACTTAAAACGGGGCTGGATAATTTTTAAAAAAAGGAAAAAGCAAGAAGTATAACGAGTAAAAAAATGAAACAATTTATTTATTCAGACTCGAATAAAAGAAGGACCAAAATCATAAAAAAGAGGGCAAGGAGTTACAAATTATTTAAAAATAAAGACAGCTAAATGCAAGGCACTAAAAACGGGGCTGGATAATTTTTAAAAAAAGGAAAAAGCGAGAGGTATAATGAGTAAAGAGATGTAACAATTTATTTATTTAGACTCGAATAAAAGAAGGACTAAAATCATAAAAAAAAGGGCACGGAGCTATATATTATTTAAAAATAAAGACAGCTAAATGCAAGGCACTAAAAACGGGGCTGGATAATTTTTAAAAAAAGGAAAAAGCGAGAGGTATAATGAGTAAAGAGATGTAACAATTTATTTATTTAGACTCGAATAAAAGAAGGACTAAAATCATAGAAAAGAGCGCACGGAGTTACATATTATTTAAAAATAAAGACAACTAAATGCAAGGCACTAAAAACGGGACTGGATAATCTTTAAAAAAAGGAAAAAGCGAGAGGTATAATGAGTAAAGAGATGTAACAATTTATTTATTTAGACTCGAATAAAAGAAGGACCAAAATCATAGAAAAGAGGGCAACGAGTTACATATTATTTAAAAATAAAGACAGCTAAATGCAAGGCACTAAAAACGGGGCTGGATAATTTTTAAAAAAAGGAAAAGGCGAGAAGTATAACGAGTAAAGAAATGTAACAATTTATTTATTTAGACTCGAATAAAAGAAGGACTAAAATCATAGAAAAGAGGGCAAGGAGTTATATATTATTAAAAAATAAAGACAGCTAAATGCAAGGTACTAAAAACGGGGCTGGATAATTTTTAAAAAAAGGAAAAAGCGAGAGGTATAATGAGTAAAAAAATGAAACAATTTATTTATTCAGACTCGAATAAAAGAAGGACCAAAATCATAAAAAAGAGGGCAAGGAGTTACAAATTATTTAAAAATAAAGACAGCTAAATGCAAGGCACTAAAAACGGGGCTGGATAATTTTTAAAAAAAGGAAAAAGCGAGAGGTATAATGAGTAAAGAGATGTAACAATTTATTTATTTAGACTCGAATAAAAGAAGGACTAAAATCATAAAAAAAAGGGCACGGAGTTATATATTATTTAAAAATAAAGACAACTAAATGCAAGGAACTAAAAACGGGACTGGATAATTTTTAAAAAAAGGAAAAAGCGAGAGGTATAACGAGTAAAAAAATGTAACAATTTATTTATTCAGACTCGAATAAAAGAAGGACCAAAATCATAAAAAAGAGGGCAAGGAGTTACAAATTATTTAAAAATAAAGACAGCTAAATGCAAGGAACTAAAAACGGGACTGGATAATTTTTAAAAAAAGGAAAAAGCGAGAGGTATAACGAGTAAAAAAATGTAACAATTTATTTATTCAGACTCGAATAACAGAAGGACCAAAATCATAAAAAAGAGGGCAAGGAGTTACAAATTATTTAAAAATAAAGACAGCTAAATGCAAGGCACTAAAAACGGGGCTGGATAATTTTTATGAAAAGGAAAAAACGAGAGGTATAATGAGTAAAAAAATGTAACAATTTATTTATTCAGACTCGAATAAAAGAAGGACCAAAATCATAGAAAAGAGGGCAAGGAGTTAGATATTATTTAAAAATAAAGACAGCTAAATGCAAGGCACTAAAAACGGGACTGGATAATTTTTATGAAAAGGAAAAAACGAGAGGTATAATGAGTAAAAAAATGTAACAATTTATTTAATTAGACTCGAATAAAAGAAGGACTAAAATCATAGAAAAGAGGGCAACGAGTTACATATTATTTAAAAATAAAGACAGCTAAATGCAAGGAACTAAAAACGGGGCTGGATAATTTTTAAAAAAAGGAAAAAGCGAGAAGTATAACGAGTAAAAAAATGTAACAATTTATTTATTCAGACTCGAATAAAAGAAGGACCAAAATCATAAAAAAGAGGGCAAGGAGTTACAAACTATTTAAAAATAAAGACAGCTAAATGCAAGGCACTTAAAACGGGGCTGGATAATTTTTTAAAAAAGGAAAAAGCAAGAAGTATAACGAGTAAAAAAATGAAACAATTTATTTATTCAGACTCGAATAAAAGAAGGACCAAAATCATAAAAAAGAGGGCAAGGAGTTACAAATTATTTAAAAATAAAGACAGCTAAATGCAAGGCACTAAAAACGGGGCTGGATAATTTTTAAAAAAAGGAAAAAGCGAGAGGTATAATGAGTAAAGAGATGTAACAATTTATTTATTTAGACTCGAATAAAAGAAGGACTAAAATCATAAAAAAAGGGCACGGAGTTATATATTATTTAAAAATAAAGACAACTAAATGCAAGGCACTAAAAACGGGGCTGGATAATCTTTAAAAAAAGGAAAAAGCGAGAGGTATAATGAGTAAAAAAATGTAACAATTTATTTATTCAGACTCGAATAAAAGAAGGACCAAAATCATAAAAAAGAGGGCAAGGAGTTACAAATTATTTAAAAATAAAGACAGCTAAATGCAAGGCACTTAAAACGGGGCTGGATAATTTTTAAAAAAAGGAAAAAGCAAGAAGTATAACGAGTAAAAAAATGAAACAATTTATTTATTCAGACTCGAATAAAAGAAGGACCAAAATCATAAAAAAGAGGGCAAGGAGTTACAAATTATTTAAAAATAAAGACAGCTAAATGCAAGGCACTAAAAACGGGGCTGGATAATTTTTAAAAAAAGGAAAAAGCGAGAGGTATAATGAGTAAAGAGATGTAACAATTTATTTATTTAGACTCGAATAAAAGAAGGACTAAAATCATAAAAAAAAGGGCACGGAGCTATATATTATTTAAAAATAAAGACAGCTAAATGCAAGGCACTAAAAACGGGGCTGGATAATTTTTAAAAAAAGGAAAAAGCGAGAGGTATAATGAGTAAAGAGATGTAACAATTTATTTATTTAGACTCGAATAAAAGAAGGACTAAAATCATAGAAAAGAGCGCACGGAGTTACATATTATTTAAAAATAAAGACAACTAAATGCAAGGCACTAAAAACGGGACTGGATAATCTTTAAAAAAAGGAAAAAGCGAGAGGTATAATGAGTAAAGAGATGTAACAATTTATTTATTTAGACTCGAATAAAAGAAGGACCAAAATCATAGAAAAGAGGGCAACGAGTTACATATTATTTAAAAATAAAGACAGCTAAATGCAAGGCACTAAAAACGGGGCTGGATAATTTTTAAAAAAAGGAAAAGGCGAGAAGTATAACGAGTAAAGAAATGTAACAATTTATTTATTTAGACTCGAATAAAAGAAGGACTAAAATCATAGAAAAGAGGGCAAGGAGTTATATATTATTAAAAAATAAAGACAGCTAAATGCAAGGTACTAAAAACGGGGCTGGATAATTTTTAAAAAAAGGAAAAAGCGAGAGGTATAATGAGTAAAAAAATGTAACAATTTATTTATTCAGACTCGAATAAAAGAAGGAACAAAATCATAAAAAAGAGGGCAAGGAGTTACAAATTATTTAAAAATAAAGACAGCTAAATGCAAGGCACTAAAACCGGGGCTGGATAATTTTTAAAAAAAGGAAAAAGCTAGAGGTATAATGAGTAAACAAATGTAACAATTTATTTATTTAGACTCGAATAAAAGAAGGACCAAAATCATAAAAAAGAGGGCAAGGAGTTACAAATTATTTAAAAATAAAGACAGCTAAATGCAAGGCACTTAAAACGGGGCTGGATAATTTTTAAAAAAAGGAAAAAGCAAGAAGTATAACGAGTAAAAAAATGAAACAATTTATTTATTCAGACTCGAATAAAAGAAGGACTAAAATCATAGAAAAGAGGGCAAGGAGTTACAAATTATTTAAAAATAAAGACAGCTAAATGCAAGGCACTTAAAACGGGGCTGGATAATTTTTAAAAAAAGGAAAAAGCAAGAAGTATAACGAGTAAAAAAATGAAACAATTTATTTATTCAGACTCGAATAAAAGAAGGACCAAAATCATAAAAAAGAGGGCAAGGAGTTACAAATTATTTAAAAATAAAGACAGCTAAATGCAAGGCACTAAAACCGGGGCTGGATAATTTTTAAAAAAAGGAAAAAGCTAGAGGTATAATGAGTAAACAAATGTAACAATTTATTTATTTAGACTCGAATAAAAGAAGGACCAAAATCATAGAAAAGAGGGCAACGAGTTACATATTATTTAAAAATAAAGACAGCTAAATGCAAGGAACTAAAAACGGGGCTGGATAATTTTTAAAAAAAGGAAAAAGCGAGAGGTATAACGAGTAAAAAAATGTAACAATTTATTTATTAAGACTCGAATAACAGAAGGACCAAAATCATAAAAAAGAGGGCAAGGAGTTACAAATTATTTAAAAATAAAGACAGCTAAATGCAAGGAACTTAAAAGGGGGCTGGATAATTTTTAAAAAAAGGAAAAAGCGAGAGGTATAATGAGTAAAGAAATGTAACAATTTATTTATTTAGACTCGAATAAAAGAAGGACTAAAATCATAGAAAAGAGGGCAACGAGTTAAATATTATTTAAAAATAAAGACAACTAAATGCAAAGCACTAAAAACGGGGCTGGATAATCTTTAAAAAAAGGAAAAAGCGAGAAGTATAACGAGTAAAAAAATGTAACAATTTATTTATTTACACTCGAAAAAAGAAGGAATAAAATCTTAGAAAAGAGGGCAAGGAGTTACGTATTATTTAAAAATAAAGACAGCTAAATGCAAGGAACTAAAAACGGGGCTGGATAATTTTTAAAAAAAGGAAAAAGCGAGAGGTATAACGAGTAAAAAAATGTAACAATTTATTTATTCAGACTCGAATAACAGAAGGACCAAAATCATAAAAAAGAGGGCAAGGAGTTACAAATTATTTAAAAATAAAGACAGCTAAATGCAAGGAACTTAAAAGGGGGCTGGATAATTTTTAAAAAAAGGAAAAAGCGAGAGGTATAATGAGTAAAGAAATGTAACAATTTATTTATTTAGACTCGAATAAAAGAAGGACCAAAATCATAGAAAAGAGGGCAAGGAGTTAGATATTATTTAAAAATAAAGACAGCTAAATGCAAGGCACTAAAAACGGGACTGGATAATTTTTATAAAAAGGAAAAAACGAGAGGTATAATGAGTAAAAAAATGTAACAATTTATTTAATTAGACTCGAATAAAAGAAGGACTAAAATCATAGAAAAGAGGGCAAGGAGTTACAAACTATTTAAAAATAAAGACAGCTAAATGCAAGGCACTTAAAACGGGGCTGGATAATTTTTAAAAAAAGGAAAAAGCAAGAAGTATAACGAGTAAAAAAATGAAACAATTTATTTATTCAGACTCGAATAAAAGAAGGACCAAAATCATAAAAAAGAGGGCAAGGAGTTACAAATTATTTAAAAATAAAGACAGCTAAATGCAAGGCACTAAAAACGGGGCTGGATAATTTTTAAAAAAAGGAAAAAGCGAGAGGTATAATGAGTAAAGAGATGTAACAATTTATTTATTTAGACTCGAATAAAAGAAGGACTAAAATCATAAAAAAAAGGGCACGGAGTTATATATTATTTAAAAATAAAGACAACTAAATGCAAGGAACTAAAAACGGGACTGGATAATTTTTAAAAAAAGGAAAAAGCGAGAGGTATAACGAGTAAAAAAATGTAACAATTTATTTATTCAGACTCGAATAAAAGAAGGACCAAAATCATAAAAAAGAGGGCAAGGAGTTACAAATTATTTAAAAATAAAGACAGCTAAATGCAAGGAACTAAAAACGGGACTGGATAATTTTTAAAAAAAGGAAAAAGCGAGAGGTATAACGAGTAAAAAAATGTAACAATTTATTTATTCAGACTCGAATAACAGAAGGACCAAAATCATAAAAAAGAGGGCAAGGAGTTACAAATTATTTAAAAATAAAGACAGCTAAATGCAAGGCACTAAAAACGGGGCTGGATAATTTTTATGAAAAGGAAAAAACGAGAGGTATAATGAGTAAAAAAATGTAACAATTTATTTATTCAGACTCGAATAAAAGAAGGACCAAAATCATAGAAAAGAGGGCAAGGAGTTAGATATTATTTAAAAATAAAGACAGCTAAATGCAAGGCACTAAAAACGGGACTGGATAATTTTTATGAAAAGGAAAAAACGAGAGGTATAATGAGTAAAAAAATGTAACAATTTATTTAATTAGACTCGAATAAAAGAAGGACTAAAATCATAGAAAAGAGGGCAACGAGTTACATATTATTTAAAAATAAAGACAGCTAAATGCAAGGAACTAAAAACGGGGCTGGATAATTTTTAAAAAAAGGAAAAAGCGAGAAGTATAACGAGTAAAAAAATGTAACAATTTATTTATTCAGACTCGAATAAAAGAAGGACCAAAATCATAAAAAAGAGGGCAAGGAGTTACAAACTATTTAAAAATAAAGACAGCTAAATGCAAGGCACTTAAAACGGGGCTGGATAATTTTTTAAAAAAGGAAAAAGCAAGAAGTATAACGAGTAAAAAAATGAAACAATTTATTTATTCAGACTCGAATAAAAGAAGGACCAAAATCATAAAAAAGAGGGCAAGGAGTTACAAATTATTTAAAAATAAAGACAGCTAAATGCAAGGCACTAAAAACGGGGCTGGATAATTTTTAAAAAAAGGAAAAAGCGAGAGGTATAATGAGTAAAGAGATGTAACAATTTATTTATTTAGACTCGAATAAAAGAAGGACTAAAATCATAAAAAAAGGGCACGGAGTTATATATTATTTAAAAATAAAGACAACTAAATGCAAGGCACTAAAAACGGGGCTGGATAATCTTTAAAAAAAGGAAAAAGCGAGAGGTATAATGAGTAAAAAAATGTAACAATTTATTTATTCAGACTCGAATAAAAGAAGGACCAAAATCATAAAAAAGAGGGCAAGGAGTTACAAATTATTTAAAAATAAAGACAGCTAAATGCAAGGCACTTAAAACGGGGCTGGATAATTTTTAAAAAAAGGAAAAAGCAAGAAGTATAACGAGTAAAAAAATGAAACAATTTATTTATTCAGACTCGAATAAAAGAAGGACCAAAATCATAAAAAAGAGGGCAAGGAGTTACAAATTATTTAAAAATAAAGACAGCTAAATGCAAGGCACTAAAAACGGGGCTGGATAATTTTTAAAAAAAGGAAAAAGCGAGAGGTATAATGAGTAAAGAGATGTAACAATTTATTTATTTAGACTCGAATAAAAGAAGGACTAAAATCATAAAAAAAAGGGCACGGAGCTATATATTATTTAAAAATAAAGACAACTAAATGCAAGGCACTAAAAACGGGGCTGGATAATCTTTAAAAAAAGGAAAAAGCGAGAGGTATAATGAGTAAAGAGATGTAACAATTTATTTATTTAAACTCGAATAAAAGAAGGACTAAAATCATAGAAAAGAGGGCAACGAGTTACATATTATTTAAAAATAAAGACAGCTAAATGCAAGGAACTAAAAACGGGGCTGGATAATTTTTAAAAAAAGGAAAAAGCGAGAAGTATAACGAGTAAAAAAATGAAACAATTTATTTATTCAGACTCGAATAAAAGAAGGACCAAAATCATAAAAAAGAGGGCAAGGAGTTACAAATTATTTAAAAATAAAGACAGCTAAATGCAAGGCACTAAAACCGGGGCTGGATAATTTTTAAAAAAAGGAAAAAGCTAGAGGTATAATGAGTAAACAAATGTAACAATTTATTTATTTAGACTCGAATAAAAGAAGGACCAAAATCATAGAAAAGAGGGCAACGAGTTACATATTATTTAAAAATAAAGACAGCTAAATGCAAGGCACTAAAAACGGGGCTGGATAATTTTTAAAAAAAGGAAAAGGCGAGAAGTATAACGAGTAAAAAAATGTAACAATTTATTTATTCAGACTCGAATAAAAGAAGGACCAAAATCATAAAAAAGAGGGCAAGGAGATACAAATTATTTAAAAATAAAGACAGCTAAATGCAAGGCACTAAAAACGGGGCTGGATAATTTTTAAAAAAAGGAAAAAGCGAGAGGTATAATGAGTAAAGAAATGTAACAATTTATTTATTTAGACTCGAATAAAAGAAGGACTAAAATCGTAGAAAAGAGGGCAAGGATTAAGATATTATTTAAAAATAAAGACAGCTAAATGCAAGGAACTAAAAACGGGGCTGGATAATTTTTAAAAAATGGAAAAAGCGAGAGAATTAATAAGTAAAAAAATGCTACAATTTATTTATTTAAACTCGAATAAAAGAAGGACCAAAATCATAGAAAAGAGGTCAAGGAGTTAGATATTATTTAAAAATAAAGACAGGTAAATGCAAGGCACTAAAAACGGGGCTGGATAATTTTTAAAAAAAGGAAAAAGCGAGAGGTTTAATAACTAAAAAAATGCTACAATTTATTTATTTAGACTCGAATGAAAGAAGGACTAAAATCATAGAAAAGAGGGCATGGAGTTACATATTAATTAAAAATAAAGACAGCTTAATGCAAGGCATTAAAAACGGGGCTGCATAATTTAAAAAAAAAGGAAAAAGCAAGAGCTATAATGAGTAAAGAAATGTAAGAATTTATTTATTTAGACTCGAATAAAAGAAGGACTAAAATCGTAGAAAAGAGGGCAAGGAGTTAGATATTATTTAAAAATAAAGACAGCTAAATGCAAGGAACTAAAAACGGGGCTGGATAATTTTTAAAAAATGGAAAAAGCGAGAGAATTAATAAGTAAAAAAATGCTACAATTTATTTATTTAAACTCGAATAAAAGAGGGACCAAAATCATAAAAAAGAGGGCACGGAGTTATATATTATTTAAAAATAAAGACAACTAAATGCAAGGCACTAAAAACGGGGCTGGATAATCTTTAAAAAAAGGAAAAGGCGAGAGGTATAATGAGTAAAGAGATGTAACAATTTATTTATTTAATCTCGAATAAAAGAAGGACTAAAATCATAGAAAAGAGGGCAAGGAGTTACAAATTATTTAAAAATAAAGACAGCTAAATGCAAGGCACTAAAAACGGGGCTGGATAATTTTTAAAAAAAGGAAAAGGCGAGAAGTATAACGAGTAAAAAAATGTAACAATTTATTTATTCAGACTCGAATAAAAGAAGGACCAAAATCATAAAAAAGAGGGCAAGGAGATACAAATTATTTAAAAATAAAGACAGCTAAATGCAAGGCACTAAAAACGGGGCTGGATAATTTTTAAAAAAAGGAAAAAGCGAGAGGTATAATGAGTAAAGAAATGTAACAATTTATTTATTTAGACTCGAATAAAAGAAGGACCAAAATCATAAAAAGAGGGCAAGGAGTTACAAATTATTTAAAAAAAAACAACTAAATGCAAGGCACTAAAAACGGGGCTGAATAAATTTAAAAAAAGGAAAAAGCGAGAGGTTTAATAACTAAAAAAATGCTACAATTTATTTATTTAAACTCGAATAAAAGAGGGACCAAAATCATAAAAAAGAGGGCACGGAGTTATATATTATTTAAAAATAAAGACAACTAAATGCAAGGCACTAAAAACGGGGCTGGATAATCTTTAAAAAAAGGAAAAGGCGAGAGGTATAATGAGTAAAGAGATGTAACAATTTATTTATTTAATCTCGAATAAAAGAAGGACTAAAATCATAGAAAAGAGGGCAAGGAGTTACAAATTATTTAAAAATAAAGACAGCTAAATGCAAGGCACTAAAAACGGGGCTGGATAATTTTTAAAAAAAGGAAAAGGCGAGAAGTATAACGAGTAAAAAAATGTAACAATTTATTTATTCAGACTCGAATAAAAGAAGGACCAAAATCATAAAAAAGAGGGCAAGGAGATACAAATTATTTAAAAATAAAGACAGCTAAATGCAAGGCACTAAAAACGGGGCTGGATAATTTTTAAAAAAAGGAAAAAGCGAGAGGTATAATGAGTAAAGAAATGTAACAATTTATTTATTTAGACTCGAATAAAAGAAGGACTAAAATCGTAGAAAAGAGGGCAAGGATTAAGATATTATTTAAAAATAAAGACAGCTAAATGCAAGGAACTAAAAACGGGGCTGGATAATTTTTAAAAAATGGAAAAAGCGAGAGAATTAATAAGTAAAAAAATGCTACAATTTATTTATTTAAACTCGAATAAAAGAAGGACCAAAATCATAGAAAAGAGGTCAAGGAGTTAGATATTATTTAAAAATAAAGACAGGTAAATGCAAGGCACTAAAAACGGGGCTGGATAATTTTTAAAAAAAGGAAAAAGCGAGAGGTTTAATAACTAAAAAAATGCTACAATTTATTTATTTAGACTCGAATGAAAGAAGGACTAAAATCATAGAAAAGAGGGCATGGAGTTACATATTAATTAAAAATAAAGACAGCTTAATGCAAGGCATTAAAAACGGGGCTGCATAATTTAAAAAAAAAGGAAAAAGCAAGAGCTATAATGAGTAAAGAAATGTAAGAATTTATTTATTTAGACTCGAATAAAAGAAGGACTAAAATCGTAGAAAAGAGGGCAAGGAGTTAGATATTATTTAAAAATAAAGACAGCTAAATGCAAGGAACTAAAAACGGGGCTGGATAATTTTTAAAAAATGGAAAAAGCGAGAGAATTAATAAGTAAAAAAATGCTACAATTTATTTATTTAAACTCGAATAAAAGAAGGACGAAAATCATAGAAAAGAGGGCAAGGAGTTAGATATTATTTAAAAATAAAGACAGGTAAATGCAAGGCACTAAAAACGGGGCTGAATAATTTTAAAAAGAAGGAAAAAGCGAGAGGTTTAATAACTAAAAAAAGGCTACAATTTATTTATTTAAACTCGAATAAAAGAAGGATCAAAATCATAGAAAAGAGGGCAAGGAGTAAAAAATTATTTAAAAATAAAGACAGGTAAATGCAAGGCACTAAAAACGGGGCTGGATAATTTTTAAAAAAAGGAAAAAGCGAGAGGTTTAATAACTAAAAAAATGCTACAATTTATTTATTTAAACTCGAATAAAAGAAGGACTAAAATCATAGAAAAGAGGGCAAGGAGTAAAATATTATTTAAGAATAAAGACAGGTAAATGCAAGGCACTAAAAACGGGGCTGGATAATTTTTAAAAAAAGGAAAAAGCGAGAGGTATAATGAGTAAAGAAATGTAACAATTTATTTATTTAGACTCGAATAAAAGAAGGACCAAAATCATAAAAAGAGGGCAAGGAGTTACAAATTATTTAAAAAAAAACAGCTAAATGCAAGGCACTAAAAACGGGGCTGAATAAATTTAAAAAAAGGAAAAAGCGAGAGGTTTAATAACTAAAAAAATGCTACAATTTATTTATTTAAACTCGAATAAAAGAGGGACCAAAATCATAAAAAAGAGGGCACGGAGTTATATATTATTTAAAAATAAAGACAACTAAATGCAAGGCACTAAAAACGGGGCTGGATAATCTTTAAAAAAAGGAAAAGGCGAGAGGTATAATGAGTAAAGAGATGTAACAATTTATTTATTTAATCTCGAATAAAAGAAGGACTAAAATCATAGAAAAGAGGGCAAGGAGTTACAAATTATTTAAAAATAAAGACAGCTAAATGCAAGGCACTAAAAACGGGGCTGGATAATTTTTAAAAAAAGGAAAAGGCGAGAAGTATAACGAGTAAAAAAATGTAACAATTTATTTATTCAGACTCGAATAAAAGAAGGACCAAAATCATAAAAAAGAGGGCAAGGAGATACAAATTATTTAAAAATAAAGACAGCTAAATGCAAGGCACTAAAAACGGGGCTGGATAATTTTTAAAAAAAGGAAAAAGCGAGAGGTATAATGAGTAAAGAAATGTAACAATTTATTTATTTAGACTCGAATAAAAGAAGGACTAAAATCGTAGAAAAGAGGGCAAGGATTAAGATATTATTTAAAAATAAAGACAGCTAAATGCAAGGAACTAAAAACGGGGCTGGATAATTTTTAAAAAATGGAAAAAGCGAGAGAATTAATAAGTAAAAAAATGCTACAATTTATTTATTTAAACTCGAATAAAAGAAGGACCAAAATCATAGAAAAGAGGTCAAGGAGTTAGATATTATTTAAAAATAAAGACAGGTAAATGCAAGGCACTAAAAACGGGGCTGGATAATTTTTAAAAAAAGGAAAAAGCGAGAGGTTTAATAACTAAAAAAATGCTACAATTTATTTATTTAGACTCGAATGAAAGAAGGACTAAAATCATAGAAAAGAGGGCATGGAGTTACATATTAATTAAAAATAAAGACAGCTTAATGCAAGGCATTAAAAACGGGGCTGCATAATTTAAAAAAAAAGGAAAAAGCAAGAGCTATAATGAGTAAAGAAATGTAAGAATTTATTTATTTAGACTCGAATAAAAGAAGGACTAAAATCGTAGAAAAGAGGGCAAGGAGTTAGATATTATTTAAAAATAAAGACAGCTAAATGCAAGGAACTAAAAACGGGGCTGGATAATTTTTAAAAAATGGAAAAAGCGAGAGAATTAATAAGTAAAAAAATGCTACAATTTATTTATTTAAACTCGAATAAAAGAAGGACGAAAATCATAGAAAAGAGGGCAAGGAGTTAGATATTATTTAAAAATAAAGACAGGTAAATGCAAGGCACTAAAAACGGGGCTGAATAATTTTAAAAAGAAGGAAAAAGCGAGAGGTTTAATAACTAAAAAAAGGCTACAATTTATTTATTTAAACTCGAATAAAAGAAGGATCAAAATCATAGAAAAGAGGGCAAGGAGTAAAAAATTATTTAAAAATAAAGACAGGTAAATGCAAGGCACTAAAAACGGGGCTGGATAATTTTTAAAAAAAGGAAAAAGCGAGAGGTTTAATAACTAAAAAAATGCTACAATTTATTTATTTAAACTCGAATAAAAGAAGGACTAAAATCATAGAAAAGAGGGCAAGGAGTAAAATATTATTTAAAAATAAAGACAGGTAAATGCAAGGCACTAAAAACGGGGCTGGATAATTTTTAAAAAAAGGAAAAAGCGAGAGGTATAATGAGTAAAGAAATGTAACAATTTATTTATTTAGACTCGAATAAAAGAAGGACCAAAATCATAAAAAGAGGGCAAGGAGTTACAAATTATTTAAAAAAAAACAGCTAAATGCAAGGCACTAAAAACGGGGCTGAATAAATTTAAAAAAAGGAAAAAGCGAGAGGTTTAATAACTAAAAAAATGCTACAATTTATTTATTTAAACTCGAATAAAAGAGGGACCAAAATCATAAAAAAGAGGGCACGGAGTTATATATTATTTAAAAATAAAGACAACTAAATGCAAGGCACTAAAAACGGGGCTGGATAATCTTTAAAAAAAGGAAAAGGCGAGAGGTATAATGAGTAAAGAGATGTAACAATTTATTTATTTAATCTCGAATAAAAGAAGGACTAAAATCATAGAAAAGAGGGCAAGGAGTTACAAATTATTTAAAAATAAAGACAGCTAAATGCAAGGCACTAAAAACGGGGCTGGATAATTTTTAAAAAAAGGAAAAAGTGAGAGGTATAATGAGTAAAGAAATGTAACAATTTATTTATTTAGACTCGAATAAAAGAAGGACTAAAATCATAGAAAAGAGGGTATGGAGTTACATATTAATTAAAAATAAAGACAGCTTAATGCAAGGCATTAAAAACGGGACTGAATATTTTAAAAAAAAAGGAAAAAGCAAGAGCTATAATGAGTAAAGAAATGTAAGAATTTATTTATTTAGACTCGAATAAAAGAAGGACTAAAATCGTAGAAAAGAGGGCAAGGAGTTAAATATTATTTAAAAATAAAGACAGCTAAATGCAAGGAACTAAAAACGGGGCTGGATAATTTTTAAAAAATGGAAAAAGCGAAAGAATTAATAAGTAAAAAATGCTACAATTTATTTATTTAAACTCGAATAAAAGAAGGACGAAAATCATAGAAAAGAGGGCAAGGAGTTAGATATTATTTAAAAATAAAGACAGGTAAATGCAAGGCACTAAAAACGGGGCTGAATAATTTTAAAAAGAAGGAAAAAGCTAGGGTTTAATAACTAAAAAAAGGCTACAATTTATTTATTTAAACTCGAATAAAAGAAGGATCAAAATCATAGAAAAGAGGGCAAGGAGTAAAATATTATTTAAAAATAAAGACAGGTAAATGCAAGGCACTAAAAACGGGGCTGGATAATTTTTAAAAAAAGGAAAAAGCGAGAGGTTTAATAACTAAAAAAATGCTACAATTTATTTATTTAAACTCGAATAAAAGAAGGACTAAAATCATAGAAAAGAGGGCAAGGAGTAAAATATTATTTAAAAATAAAGACAGGTAAATGCAAGGCACTAAAAACGGGGCTGGATAATTTTTAAAAAAAGGAAAAAGCGAGAGGTTTAATAACTAAAAAAATGCTACAATTTATTTATTTAAACTCGAATAAAAGAGGGACTAAAATCATAGAAAAGAGGGCAAGGAGTTACAAATTATTTAAAAATAAAGACAGGTAAATGCAAGGCACTAAAAACGGGGCTGGATAATTTTTAAAAAAAGGAAAAAGCGAGAGGTTTAATAACTAAAAAAATGCTACAATTTATTTATTTAAACTCGAATAAAAGAGGGACTAAAATCATACAAAAGAGGGCAAGGAGTTACAAATTATTTAAAAATAAAGACAGCTAAATGCAAGGCACTAAAAACGGGGCTGGATAATTTATAAAAAAAGGAAAAAGCGAGAGGTTTAATAACTAAAAAAAGGCTACAATTTATTTATTTAAACTCGAATAAAAGAAGGATCAAAATCATAGAAAAGAGGGCAAGGAGTAAAATATTATTTAAAAATAAAGACAGGTAAATGCAAGGCACTAAAAACGGGGCTGGATAATTTTTATAAAAAGGAAAAAACGAGAGGTTTAATAACTAAAAAAATGCTACAATTTATTTATCTAAACTCGAATAAAAGAAGGACTAAAATCATAAAAAAGAAGGCAAGGAGTTAGATATTATTTAAAAAAATAGACAGCTAAATGGAAGGCACTAAAAACGGGGCTGGATAATTTATAAAAAAAGGAAAAAGCGAGAGGTTTAATAACTAAAAAAAGGCTACAATTTATTTATTTAAACTCGAATAAAAGAAGGATCAAAATCATAGAAAAGAGGGCAAGGAGTAAAATATTATTTAAAAATAAAGACAGGTAAATGCAAGGCACTAAAAACGGGGCTGGATAATTTTTAAAAAAAGGAAAAAGCGAGAGGTTTAATAACTAAAAAAATGCTACAATTTATTTATTTAAACTCGAATAAAAGAAGGACTAAAATCATAGAAAAGAGGGCAAGGAGTAAAATATTATTTAAAAATAAAGACAGGTAAATGCAAGGCACTAAAAACGGGGCTGGATAATTTTTAAAAAAAGGAAAAAGCGAGAGGTTTAATAACTAAAAAAATGCTACAATTTATTTATTTAAACTCGAATAAAAGAGGGACTAAAATCATACAAAAGAGGGCAAGGAGTTACAAATTATTTAAAAATAAAGACAGCTAAATGCAAGGCACTAAAAACGGGGCTGGATAATTTTTATAAAAAGGAAAAAACGAGAGGTTTAATAACTAAAAAAATGCTACAATTTATTTATCTAAACTCGAATAAAAGAAGGACTAAAATCATAAAAAAGAAGGCAAGGAGTTAGATATTATTTAAAAAAATAGACAGCTAAATGGAAGGCACTAAAAACGGGGCTGGATAATTTATAAAAAAAGGAAAAAACGAGAGGTATAATGAGTAAAAATATGTAACAATTTATTTATTTAGACTCGAATAAAAGAAGGACTAAAATCATAGAAAAGAGGGCATGGAGTTACATATTAATTAAAAATATAGACAGCTAAATGCAAGGCACTAAAAACGGGGCTGGATAATTTTTATAAAAAGGAAAAAACGAGAGGTATAATGAGTAAAAATATGTAACAATTTATTTATTTAGACTCGAATAAAAGAAGGACTAAAATCATAGAAAAGAGGGCAAGGAGTTAGATATTATTTAAAAATAGAGACAGGTAAATGCAAGGCACTAAAAACGGGGCTGGATAATTTTTAAAAAAAGGAAAAAGCGAGAGGTATAATGAGTAAAAATATGTAACAATTTATTTATTTAGACTCGAATAAAAGAAGGACTAAAATCATAGAAAAGAGGGCAAGGAGTTAGATATTATTTAAAAATATAGACAGCTAAATGCAAGGCACTAAAAACGGGGCTGGATAATTTTTATAAAAAGGAAAAAGCGAGAGGTATAATGAGTAAAAATATGTAACAATTTATTTATTTAGACTCGAATAAAAGAAGGACTAAAATCATAGGAAAGAGGGCAAGGAGTAAAATATTATTTAAAAATAAAGACAGGTAAATGCAATGCACTAAAAACGGAGCTGAATAAATTTAAAAAAATGGAAAAAGGGAGAGGTTTAATAACTAAAAAAATGCTACAATTTATTTATTTAAACTCGAATAAAAGAAGGACTAAAATCATAGAAAAGAGGGCAAGGAGTAAAATATTATTTAAAACTAAAGACAGGTAAATGCAAGGCACTAAAAACGGGGCTGGATAAATTAAAAAAAAAGGAAAACGCGAGAGGTTTAATAATTAAAAAAATGCTACAATTTATTTCTTTAAACTCGAATAAAAGAAGGACTAAAATCATAGAAAAGAGGGCAAGGAGTAAGATATTATTTAAAAATATAGACAGCTAAATGCAAGGCACTAAAAACAGGGCTGAATAAATTTAAAAAAAAGGAAAAAGCGAGAGGTTTAATAACTAAAAAAATGCTACAATTTATTTATCTAAACTCGAATAAAAGAAGTACTAAAATCATAGAAAAGAGGGCAAGGAGTTAGATATTATTTAAAAATAAAGACAACTAAATGCAAGGCACTAAAAACGGGGCTGAATAATTTAAAAAAAAGGAAAAAGCGAGAGGTTTAATAACTAAAAAAATGCTACAATTTATTTATTTAAACTCGAATAAAAGAAGGACTAAAATCATAGAAAAGAGGGCAAGGAGTAAAATATTATTTAAAACTAAAGACAGTTAAATGCAAGGCACTAAAAACGGGGCTGGATAAATTAAAAAAAAAGGAAAACGCGAGAGGTTTAATAATTAAAAAAATGCTACAATTTATTTCTTTAAACTCGAATAAAAGAAGGACTAAAATCATAGAAAAGAGGGCAAGGAGTAAGATATTATTTAAAAATATAGACAGCTAAATGCAAGGCACTAAAAACAGGGCTGAATAAATTTAAAAAAAAGGAAAAAGCGAGAGGTTTAATAACTAAAAAAATGCTACAATTTATTTATCTAAACTCGAATAAAAGAAGTACTAAAATCATAGAAAAGAGGGCAAGGAGTTAGATATTATTTAAAAATAAAGACAACTAAATGCAAGGCACTAAAAACGGGGCTGAATAATTTAAAAAAAAGGAAAAAGCGAGAGGTTTAATAACTAAAAAAATGCTACAATTTATTTATTTAAACTCGAATAAAAGAAGGACTAAAATCATAGAAAAGAGGGCAAGGAGTAAAATATTATTTAAAACTAAAGACAGGTAAATGCAAGGCACTAAAAACGGGGCTGGATAAATTAAAAAAAAAGGAAAACGCGAGAGGTTTAATAATTAAAAAAATGCTACAATTTATTTCTTTAAACTCGAATAAAAGAAGGACTAAAATCATAGAAAAGAGGGCAAGGAGTAAGATATTATTTAAAAATATAGACAGCTAAATGCAAGGCACTAAAAACAGGGCTGAATAAATTTAAAAAAAAGGAAAAAGCGAGAGGTTTAATAACTAAAAAAATGCTACAATTTATTTATCTAAACTCGAATAAAAGAAGTACTAAAATCATAGAAAAGAGGGCAAGGAGTTAGATATTATTTAAAAATAAAGACAACTAAATGCAAGGCACTAAAAACGGGGCTGAATAATTTAAAAAAAAGGAAAAAGCGAGAGGTTTAATAACTAAAAAAATGCTACAATTTATTTATTTAAACTCGAATAAAAGAAGGACTAAAATCATAGAAAAGAGGGCAAGGAGTTAAATATTATTTAAAAATAGAGACAGGTAAATGCAAGGCACTAAAAAGAAGGCTGGGTAATTTTTATAAAAAGGAAAAAACGAGAGGAATAATGAGTAAAAAATGTAACAATTTATTTATTTAAACTCGAATAAAAGAAGGACTAAAATCATAGAAAAGAGGGCAAGGAGTAAGATATTATTTAAAAATAAAGACAGGTAAATGCAAGGCACTAAAAACGGGGCTGGATAAATTTAAAAAAAAGGAAAAAGCGAGAGGTTTAATAACTAAAAAAATGCTACAATTTATTTATTTAAACTCGAATAAAAGAAGGACTAAAATCATAGAAAAGAGGGCAAGAAGTAAAATATTATTTAAAAATAAAGACAGGTAAATGCAATGCACTAAAAAGGGGGCTGGATAATTTTTATAAAAAGGAAAAAGCGAGAGGTATAATGAGTAAAAAAATTTAACAATTTATTTATTTAGACTCGAATAAAAGAAGGACTAAAATCATAGGAAAGAGGGCAAGGAGTAAAATATTATTTAAAAATAAAGACAGGTAAATGCAATGCACTAAAAACGGGGCTGAATAAATTTAAAAAAATGGAAAAAGGGAGAGGTTTAATAACTAAAAAAATGCTACAATTTATTTATTTAAACTCGAATAAAAGAAGGACCAAAATCATAAAAAAGAGGGCAAGGAGTTACAAATTATTCAAAAATAAAGACAGCTAAATGCAAGGCACTAAAAACGGGGCTGGATAAATTTAAAAAAAAGGAAAAAGCGAGAGGTTTAATAACTAAAAAAATGCTACAATTTATTTATTTAAACTCGAATAAAAGAAGGACTAAAATCATAGAAAAGAGGGCAAGGAGTAAAATATTATTTAAAAATAAAGACAGGTAAATGCAATGCACTAAAAAGGGGGCTGGATAATTTTTATAAAAAGGAAAAAGCGAGAGGTATAATGAGTAAAAAAATTTAACAATTTATTTATTTAGACTCGAATAAAAGAAGGACTAAAATCATAGGAAAGAGGGCAAGGAGTAAAATATTATTTAAAAATAAAGACAGGTAAATGCAATGCACTAAAAACGGGGCTGAATAAATTTAAAAAAATGGAAAAAGGGAGAGGTTTAATAACTAAAAAAATGCTACAATTTATTTATTTAAACTCGAATAAAAGAAGGACTAAAATCATAGAAAAGAGGGCAAGGAGTAAAATATTATTTAAAACTAAAGACAGGTAAATGCAAGGCACTAAAAACGGGGCTGGATAAATTAAAAAAAAAGGAAAACGCGAGAGGTTTAATAATTAAAAAAATGCTACAATTTATTTCTTTAAACTCGAATAAAAGAAGGACTAAAATCATAGAAAAGAGGGCAAGGAGTAAGATATTATTTAAAAATATAGACAGCTAAATGCAAGGCACTAAAAACAGGGCTGAATAAATTTAAAAAAAAGGAAAAAGCGAGAGGTTTAATAACTAAAAAAATGCTACAATTTATTTATCTAAACTCGAATAAAAGAAGTACTAAAATCATAGAAAAGAGGGCAAGGAGTTAGATATTATTTAAAAATAAAGACAACTAAATGCAAGGCACTAAAAACGGGGCTGAATAAATTTAAAAAAATGGAAAAAGGGAGAGGTTTAATAACTAAAAAAATGCTACAATTTATTTATTTAAACTCGAATAAAAGAAGGACTAAAATCATAGAAAAGAGGGCAAGGAGTAAAATATTATTTAAAACTAAAGACAGGTAAATGCAAGGCACTAAAAACGGGGCTGGATAAATTAAAAAAAAAGGAAAACGCGAGAGGTTTAATAATTAAAAAAATGCTACAATTTATTTCTTTAAACTCGAATAAAAGAAGGACTAAAATCATAGAAAAGAGGGCAAGGAGTAAGATATTATTTAAAAATATAGACAGCTAAATGCAAGGCACTAAAAAGAGGGCTGGATAATTTTTTAAAAAAAGGAAAAAGCGAGAGGTGTAATGAATAAAGAAATGTAACAATTTATTTATTTAGACTCGAATAAAAGAAGGACTAAAATCATAAAAAAAAGGGCAAGGAGTTAAATATTATTAAAAAATAAAGACAGGTAAATGCAAGGCACTAAAAAGAGGGCTGGATAATTTTTTAAAAAAAGGAAAAAGCAAGAGGTGTAATGAATAAAGAAATGTAACAATTTATTTATTTAGACTCGAATAAAAGATAGACTAAAATCATAGAAAAGAGGGCAAGGAGTTACATATTATTTAAAAATATAGACAGCTAAATGCAAGGCACTAAAAACGGGGCTGGATAATTTTTAAAAAAAGGAAAAAGCGAGAGGTATAATGAGTAAAAAAATGTAACAATTTATTTATTTAGACTCGAATAAAAGAAGGACTAAAATCATAGAAAAGAGGGCATGGAGTTACATATTAATTAAAAATAAAGACAGCTTAATGCAAGGCATTAAAAACGGGGCTGAATAATTTAAAAAAAAAGGAAAAAGCAAGAGGTATAATGAGTAAAAAAATGTAACAATTTATTTATTTAGACTCGAATGAAGGAAGAACTAAAATCATAGAAAAGAGGGCAAGGAGTTAGATATTATTTAAAAATATAGACAGCTAAATGCAAGGCACTAAAAACGGGGCTGGATAATTTTTAAAAAAAGCAAAAACCGAGAGGTATAATGAGAAAAGGATTGTAACAATTTATTTATTTAGACTCAAATAAAAGACGGAATAAAATCTTAGAAAAGAGGGCAAGGAGTTACATATTAATTAAAAATAAAGACACCTAGATGCAAGGTACTGAAAACGGGGCTGGATAATTTTTAAAAAAAAAGGAAAAAGCGAGAGGTATAATGAGTAAAGAAATGTAACAATTTATTTATTTAGACTTGAATAAAATAAGGACTAAAATCATAAAAAAGAGGGCAAGGAGTTAAATATTATTTAAATATAAAGACACCTAAATGCAAAGCACTAACAACGGGGCTGGATAATTTTTATAAAAAGGAAAAAGCGAGAGGTGTAATGAGTAAAGAAATGTAACAATTTATTTATTTAGACTCGAATAAAAGAAGGACTAAAATCATAGAAAAGAGGGCAAGGAGTTAAATATTATTTAAATATAAAGACACCTAAATGCAAAGCACTAACAACGGGGCTGGATAATTTTTATAAAAAGGAAAAAGCGAGAGGTATAATGAGTAAAGAAATGCAACAATTTATTTATTTAGACTTGAATAAAAGAAGGACTAAAATCATAGAAAAGAGGGCATGGAGTTACATATTAATTAAAAATAAAGACAGCTTAATGCAAGGCATTAAAAACGGGGCTGAATAATTTAAAAAAAAGGAAAAAGCAAGAGGTATAATGAGTAAAAAAATGTAACAATTTATTTATTTAGACTCGAATGAAAGAAGGACTCAAATCATAGAAAAGAGGGCAAGGAGTTGGATACTATTTAAAAATATAGACAGCTAAATGCAAGGCACTAAAAACGGGGCAGGATAATTTTTATAAAAAGGAAAAAGCGAGAGGTATAATGAGTAAAAAAATTTAACAATTTATTTATTTAGACTCGAATGAAAGAAGGACTAAAATCATAGAAAAGAGGGCAAGGAGTTACATATTATTTAAAAATATAGACAGCTAAATGCAAGGCACTAAAAACGGGGCTGGATAATTTTTAAAAAAAGGAAAAAGCGAGAGGTATAATGAGTAAAAAAATGTAACAATTTATTTATTTAGACTCGAATAAAAGAAGGACTAAAATCATAGAAAAGAGGGCATGGAGTTACATATTAATTAAAAATAAAGACAGCTTAATGCAAGGCATTAAAAACGGGGCTGAATAATTTAAAAAAAAGGAAAAAGCAAAGGTATAATGAGTAAAGAATGTAACAATTTATTTATTTAGACTCGAATGAAAGAAGGACTAAAATCATAGAAAAGAGGGCAAGGAGTTAGATATTATTTAAAAATATAGACAGCTAAATGCAAGGCACTAAAAACGGGGCTGGATAATTTTTAAAAAAAGCAAAAACCGAGAGGTATAATGAGAAAAGGATTGTAACAATTTATTTATTTAGACTCAAATAAAAGACGGAATAAAATCTTAGAAAAGAGGGCAAGGAGTTACATATTAATTAAAAATAAAGACACCTAGATGCAAGGTACTGAAAACGGGGCTGGATAATTTTTAAAAAAAAGGAAAAAGCGAGAGGTATAATGAGTAAAGAAATGTAACAATTTATTTATTTAGACTTGAATAAAATAAGGACTAAAATCATAAAAAAGAGGGCAAGGAGTTAAATATTATTTAAATATAAAGACACCTAAATGCAAAGCACTAACAACGGGGCTGGATAATTTTTATAAAAAGGAAAAAGCGAGAGGTGTAATGAGTAAAGAAATGTAACAATTTATTTATTTAGACTCGAATAAAAGAAGGACTAAAATCATAGAAAAGAGGGCAAGGAGTTAAATATTATTTAAATATAAAGACACCTAAATGCAAAGCACTAACAACGGGGCTGGATAATTTTTATAAAAAGGAAAAAGCGAGAGGTATAATGAGTAAAGAAATGCAACAATTTATTTATTTAGACTTGAATAAAAGAAGGACTAAAATCATAGAAAAGAGGGCAAGGAGTGACATATTATTTAAAAAAAGAGACAACTAAATGCAAAGCACTAACAACGGGGCTTGATAATTTTTAAAAAAAGGAAAAAGCGAGAGGTGTAATGAGTAAAGAAATGTAACAATTTATTTATTTAGACTCGAATAAAAGAAGGACTAAAATCATAAAAAAGAGGGCAAGGAGTTAAATATTATTTAAAAATAAAGACAACTAAATGCAAAGCACTAACAACGGGGCTTGATAATTTTTAAAAAAAGGAAAAAGGGAGAGGTGTAATGAGTATATAAATGTAACAATTTATTTATTTAGACTCGAATAAAAGAAGGACTAAAATCATTCAAAAGAGGGCAAGGAGTTAGATATTATTTAAAAATATAGACAGCTAAATGCAAGGCACTAAAAACGGGGCTGGATAATTTTTATAAAAAGGAAAAAACGAGAGGTATAATGAGTAAAAAATGTAACAATTTATTTATTTAGACTCGAATAAAAGAAGGACTAAAATCATAGAAAAGAGGGCAAGGAGTTACATATTATTTAAAAATATAGACAGCTAAATGCAAGGCACTAAAAACGGGGCTGGATAATTTTTAAAAAAAGGAAAAAGCGAGAGGTATAATGAGTAAAAAAATGTAACAATTTATTTATTTAGACTCGAATAAAAGAAGGACTAAAATCATAGAAAAGAGGGCATGGAGTTACATATTAATTAAAAATAAAGACAGCTTAATGCAAGGCATTAAAAACGGGGCTGAATAATTTAAAAAAAAAGGAAAAAGCAAGAGGTATAATGAGTAAAAAAATGTAACAATTTATTTATTTAGACTCGAATGAAAGAAGGACTAAAATCATAGAAAAGAGGGCAAGGAGTTAGATATTATTTAAAAATATAGACAGCTAAATGCAAGGCACTAAAAACGGGGCTGGATAATTTTTAAAAAAAGCAAAAACCGAGAGGTATAATGAGAAAAGGATTGTAACAATTTATTTATTTAGACTCGAATAAAAGAAGGAGTAAAATCATAGAAAAGAGCGCACAGAGTTACATATTATTTAAAAATAAAGACAGCTAAATGCAAGGCACTAAAAAGAGGGCTGGATAATTTTTTAAAAAAGGAAAAAGCGAGAGGTATAACGAGAAAAGAATTGTAACAATTTATTTATTTAGACTCAAATAAAAGACGGAATAAAATCTTAGAAAAGAGGGCAAGGAGTTACATATTAATTAAAAATAAAGACACCTAGATGCAAGGTACTGAAAACGGGGCTGGATAATTTTAAAAAAAAGGAAAAAGCGAGAGGTATAATGAGTAAAGAAATGTAACAATTTATTTATTTAGACTTGAATAAAAGAAGGACTAAAATCATAAAAAAGAGGGCAACGAGTTACATATTATTTAAAAATAGAGACAGGTAAATGCAAGGCACTAAAAACGGGGCTGGATAATTTTTAAAAAAAGGAAAAAGCGAGAGGTATAATGAGTAAAGAAATGTAACAATTTATTTATTTAGACTTGAATAAAAGAAGGACTAAAATCATAAAAAAGAGGGCAAGGAGTTAAATATTATTTAAATATAAAGACACCTAAATGCAAAGCACTAACAACGGGGCTGGATAATTTTTATAAAAAGGAAAAAGCGAGAGGTGTAATGAGTAAAGAAATGTAACAATTTATTTATTTAGACTTGAATAAAAGAAGGACTAAAATCATAAAAAAGAGGGCAAGGAGTTAAATATTATTTAAATATAAAGACACCTAAATGCAAAGCACTAACAACGGGGCTGGATAATTTTTATAAAAAGGAAAAAGCGAGAGGTGTAATGAGTAAAGAAATGTAACAATTTATTTATTTAGACTCGAATAAAAGAAGGACTAAAATCATAAAAAAGAGGGCAAGGAGTTAAATATTATTAAAAAATAAAGACAGCTAAATGCAAAGCACTAACAACGGGGCTTGATAATTTTTAAAAAAAGGAAAAAGCGAGAGGTGTAATGAGTAAAGAAATGTAACAATTTATTTATTTAGACTCGAATAAAAGAAGGACTAAAATCATAAAAAAGAGGGCAAGGAGTTAAATATTATTTAAAAATAAAGACTACTAAATGCAAAGCACTAACAACAGGGCTTGATAATTTTTAAAAAAAGGAAAAAGCGAGAGGTGTAATGAGTAAAAAAATGTAACAATTTATTTATTTAGACTCGAATAAAAGAAGGACTAAAATCATTCAAAAGAGGGCAAGGAGTTAGATATTATTTAAAAATATAGACAGCTAAATGCAAGGCACTAAAAACGGGGCTGGATAATTTTTATAAAAAGGAAAAAACGAGAGGTATAGTGAGTAAAAAATGTAACAATTTATTTATTTAGACTCGAATAAAAGAAGGACTAAAAGCATAGAAAAGAGGGCAAGGAGTTAGTTATTATTTAAAAATATAGACAGCTAAATGCAAGGCACTAAAAACGGGGCTGGATAATTTTCATAAAAAGGAAAGAACGAGAGGTATAATGAGTAAAAAAATGTAACAATTTATTTATTTAGACTCGAATAAAAGAAGGACTAAAATCATAAAAAAGAGGGCAAGGAGTTAAATATTATTTAAAAATAAAGACACCTAAATGCAAAGCACTAACAACGGGGCCTGATAATTTTTATAAAAAGGAAAAAGCGAGAGGTATAATGAGTAAAGAGATGTAACAATTTATTTATTTAGACTCGAATAAAAGAAGGACTAAAATCATAAAAAAAAGGGCACGGAGTTATATATTATTTAAAAATAAAGACAGCTAAATGCAAGGAACTAAAAACGGGGCTGCATAATTTTTAAAAAAAGGAAAAAACGAGAGGTGTAATGAGTAAAGAAATGTAACAATTTATTTATTTAGACTCGAATAAAAGAAGGACTAAAATCATAAAAAAGAGGGCAAGGAGTTAAATATTATTAAAAAATAAAGACAGCTAAATGCAAAGCACTAACAACGGGGCTTGATAATTTTTAAAAAAAGGAAAAAACGAGAGGTGTAATGAGTAAAGAAATGTAACAATTTATTTATTTAGACTCGAATAAAAGAAGGACTAAAATCATAAAAAAAAGGGCACGGAGTTATATATTATTCAAAAATAAAGACAGGTAAATGCAAGGCACTAAAAACGGGGCTGGATAATTTTTAAAAAAAGGAAAAAGCGAGAGGTGTAATGAGTCAAGAAATGTAACAATTTATTTATTTAGACACGAATAAAAGAAGGACTAAAATCATAAAAAAGAGGGCAAGGAGTTAAATATTATTAAAAAATAAAGACAGCTAAATGCAAAGCACTAACAACGGGGCTTGATAATTTTTAAAAAAAGGAAAAAGCGAGAGGTGTAATGAGTAAAGAAATGTAACAATTTATTTATTTAGACTCGAATAAAAGAAGGACTAAAATCATAAAAAAAGGGCACGGAGATATAAATTATTTAAAAATAAAGACAGGTAAATGCAAGGCACTAAAAACGGGGCTGGATAATTTTTAAAAAAAGGAAAAAGCGAGAGGTGTAATGAGTAAAGAAATGTAACAATTTATTTATTTAGACTCGAATAAAAGAAGGACTAAAATCATAAAAAAGAGGGCAAGGAGTTAAATATTATTTAAAAATAAAGACTACTAAATGCAAAGCACTAACAACGGGGCCTGATAATTTTTAAAAAAAGGAAAAAGCGAGAGGTGTAATGAGTAAAAAAATGTAACAATTTATTTATTTAGACTCGAATAAAAGAAGGACTAAAATCATTCAAAAGAGGGCAAGGAGTTAGATATTATTTAAAAATATAGACAGCTAAATGCAAGGCACTAAAAACGGGGCTGGATAATTTTTATAAAAAGGAAAAAACGAGAGGTATAGTGAGTAAAAAATGTAACAATTTATTTATTTAGACTCGAATAAAAGAAGGACTAAAAGCATAGAAAAGAGGGCAAGGAGTTAGTTATTATTTAAAAATATAGACAGCTAAATGCAAGGCACTAAAAACGGGGCTGGATAATTTTCATAAAAAGGAAAGAACGAGAGGTATAATGAGTAAAAAAATGTAACAATTTATTTATTTAGACTCGAATAAAAGAAGGACTAAAATCATAAAAAAGAGGGCAAGGAGTTAAATATTATTTAAAAATAAAGACACCTAAATGCAAAGCACTAACAACGGGGCCTGATAATTTTTATAAAAAGGAAAAAGCGAGAGGTATAATGAGTAAAGAGATGTAACAATTTATTTATTTAGACTCGAATAAAAGAAGGACTAAAATCATAAAAAAAAGGGCACGGAGTTATATATTATTTAAAAATAAAGACAGCTAAATGCAAGGAACTAAAAACGGGGCTGCATAATTTTTAAAAAAAGGAAAAAACGAGAGGTGTAATGAGTAAAGAAATGTAACAATTTATTTATTTAGACTCGAATAAAAGAAGGACTAAAATCATAAAAAAGAGGGCAAGGAGTTAAATATTATTAAAAAATAAAGACAGCTAAATGCAAAGCACTAACAACGGGGCTTGATAATTTTTAAAAAAAGGAAAAAACGAGAGGTATAGTGAGTAAAAAATGTAACAATTTATTTATTTAGACTCGAATAAAAGAAGGACTAAAAGCATAGAAAAGAGGGCAAGGAGTTAGTTATTATTTAAAAATATAGACAGCTAAATGCAAGGCACTAAAAACGGGGCTGGATAATTTTCATAAAAAGGAAAGAACGAGAGGTATAATGAGTAAAAAAATGTAACAATTTATTTATTTAGACTCGAATAAAAGAAGGACTAAAATCATAAAAAAGAGGGCAAGGAGTTAAATATTATTTAAAAATAAAGACACCTAAATGCAAAGCACTAACAACGGGGCCTGATAATTTTTATAAAAAGGAAAAAGCGAGAGGTATAATGAGTAAAGAGATGTAACAATTTATTTATTTAGACTCGAATAAAAGAAGGACTAAAATCATAAAAAAAAGGGCACGGAGTTATATATTATTTAAAAATAAAGACAGCTAAATGCAAGGAACTAAAAACGGGGCTGCATAATTTTTAAAAAAAGGAAAAAACGAGAGGTGTAATGAGTAAAGAAATGTAACAATTTATTTATTTAGACTCGAATAAAAGAAGGACTAAAATCATAAAAAAGAGGGCAAGGAGTTAAATATTATTAAAAAATAAAGACAGCTAAATGCAAAGCACTAACAACGGGGCTTGATAATTTTTAAAAAAAGGAAAAAACGAGAGGTGTAATGAGTGAAGAAATGTAACAATTTATTTATTTAGACTCGAATAAAAGAAGGACTAAAATCATAAAAAAAAGGGCACGGAGTTATATATTATTCAAAAATAAAGACAGGTAAATGCAAGGCACTAAAAACGGGGCTGGATAATTTTTAAAAAAAGGAAAAAGCGAGAGGTGTAATGACTCAAGAAATGTAACAATTTATTTATTTAGACTCGAATAAAAGAAGGACTAAAATCATAAAAAAGAGGGCAAGGAGTTAAATATTATTAAAAAATAAAGACAGCTAAATGCAAAGCACTAACAACGGGGCTTGATAATTTTTAAAAAAAGGAAAAAGCGAGAGGTGTAATGAGTAAAGAAATGTAACAATTTATTTATTTAGACTCGAATAAAAGAAGGACTAAAATCATAAAAAAAGGGCACGGAGATATAAATTATTTAAAAATAAAGACAGGTAAATGCAAGGCACTAAAAACGGGGCTGGATAATTTTTAAAAAAAGGAAAAAGCGAGAGGTGTAATGAGTAAAGAAATGTAACAATTTATTTATTTAGACTCGAATAAAAGAAGGACTAAAATCATAAAAAAGAGGGCAAGGAGTTAAATATTATTTAAAAATAAAGACAGCTAAATGCAAAGCACTAACAACGGGGCTTGATAATTTTTAAAAAAAGGAAAAAGCGAGAGGTGTAATGAGTAAAAAAATGTAACAATTTATTTATTTAGACTCGAATAAAAGAAGGACTAAAATCATAAAAAAGAGGGCAAGGAGTTAAATATTATTAAAAAATAAAGACACCTAAATGCAAGGCACTAAAAACGGGACTGGATAATGTTTATAGAAGGGAAAAAGCGAGAGGTATAATGAGTAAAGAAATGTAACAATTTATTTATTTAGACTCGAATAAAAGAAGGACTAAAATCATAAAAAAGAGGGCACGGAGTTAAATATTATTAAAAAATAAAGACACCTAAATGCAAGGCACTAAAAACTGGACTGGATAATGTTTATAAAAGGGAAAAAGCGAGAGGTATAATGAGTAAAGAAATGTAACAATTTATTTATTTAGACTCGAATAAAAGAAGGACTAAAATCATAAAAAAGAGGGCAAGGAGTTAAATATTATTTAAAAATAAAGACAGCTAAATGCAAAGCACTAACAACGGGGCTTGATAATTTTTAAAAAAAGGAAAAAGCGAGAGGTATAATGAGTAAAGAAATGTAACAATTTATTTATTTAGACTCGAATAAAAGAAGGACTAAAATCATAAAAAAGAGGGCACGGAGTTAAATATTATTAAAAAATAAAGACACCTAAATGCAAGGCACTAAAAACTGGACTGGATAATGTTTATAAAAGGGAAAAAGCGAGAGGTATAATGAGTAAAGAAATGTAACAATTTATTTATTTAGACTCGAATAAAAGAAGGACTAAAATCATAAAAAAGAGGGCAAGGAGTTAAATATTATTTAAAAATAAAGACAGCTAAATGCAAAGCACTAACAACGGGGCTTGATAATTTTTAAAAAAAGGAAAAAGCGAGAGGTATAATGAGTAAAGAAATGTAACAATTTATTTATTTAGACTCGAATAAAAGAAGGACTAAAATCATAAAAAAGAGTGCACGGAGTTAAATATTATTAAAAAATAAAGACACCTAAATGCAAGGCACTAAAAACTGGACTGGATAATGTTTATAAAAGGGAAAAAGCTAGAGGTATAATGAGTAAACAAATGTAACAATTTATTTATTTAGACTCGAATAAAAGAAGGACTAAAATCATAAAAAAGAGGGCACGGAGTTAAATATTATTAAAAAATAAAGACACCTAAATGCAAGGCACTAAAAACTGGACTGGATAATGTTTATAAAAGGGAAAAAGCGAGAGGTATAATGAGTAAAAAAATGTAACAATTTATTTATTTAGACTCCAAAAAAAGAAGGACTAAAATCATAAAAAAGAGGGCACGGAGTTAAATATTATTAAAAAATAAAGACACCTAAATGCAAGGCACTAAAAACGGGACTGGATAATGTTGATAAAAGGAAAAAAGCGAGAGGTATAATGAATAAAGAAATGTAAGAATTTATTTATTTAGACTCGAATAAAAGAAGGAATAAAATCTTAGAAAAGAGGGGAAGGAGTTAGATATTATTTAAAAATAAAGACAGGTAAATGCAAGGCACTAAAAACGGGGCTGGATAATTTTAAAAAAAACGAAAAAGCGAGAGGTATAATGAGTAAAAAAATGTAAGAATTTTTTTTTAGACTCGAATAAAAGAAGGAATAAAATCTTAGAAAAGAGGGCAAGGAGATACATATTAATTAAAAATAAAGACACCTAGATGCAAGGTACTAAAAACGGGACTGGATAATTTTTAAAAAAAGGAAAAAGCGAGAGGTATAATGAGTAAAAAAATGTAAGAATTTACTTATTTAGACTCGAATAAAACAAGGAATAAAATCTTAGAAAAGAGGGCAAGGAGTTACATATTAATTAAAAATAAAGACACCTAGATGCAAGGTACTAAAAACGGGACTGGATAATTTTTAAAAAAAGGAAAAAGCGAGAGGTATAATGAGTAAAAAAATGTAACAATTTATTTATTTAGACTCGAAAAAAGAAGGAATAAAATCTTAGAAAAGAGGGCAAGGAGTTATATATTATTTAAAAATAAAGACACCTAGATGCAAGGTACTAAAAACGGAACTGGATAGTTTTTATAAAAAGAAAAAGCGAGAGGTATAATGAGTAAACAAATGTAACAATTTATTTATTTACACTCGAAAAAAGAAGGAATAAAATCTTAGAAAAGAGGGCAAGGAGTTATATATTATTTAAAAATAAAGACACCTAGATGCAAGGTACTAAAAACGGGACTGGATAGTTTTTATAAAAAAGAAAAAGCGAGAGGTATAATGAGTAGACAAATGTAATAATTTATTTATTTAGACTCGAATAAAAGAAGGACTAAAATCATAAAAAAGAAGGCAAGGAGTTAAATATTATTTAAAAATAAAGACAGCTAAATGCAAAGCACTAACAACGGGGCTTGATAATTTTTAAAAAAAGGAAAAAGCGAGAGGTGTAATGAGTAAAAAAATGTAACAATTTATTTATTTAGACTCGAATAAAAGAAGGACTAAAATCATAAAAAAGAGGGCAAGGAATTAAATATTATTAAAAAATAAAGACACCTAAATGCAAGGCACTAAAAACGGGACTGGATAATGTTTATAAAAGGGAAAAAGCGAGAGGTATAATGAGTAAAGAAATGTAACAATTTATTTATTTAGACTCGAATAAAAGAAGGACTAAAATCATAAAAAAGAGGGCACGGAGACAAATATTATTAAAAAATAAAGACACCTAAATGCAAGGCACTAAAAACAGGACTGGATAATGTTTATAAAAGGGAAAAAGCGAGAGGTATAATGAGTAAAGAAATGTAACAATTTATTTATTTAGACTCGAAAAAAGAAGGAATAAAATCTTAGAAAAGAGGGCAAGGAGTTATATATTATTTAAAAATAAAGACACCTAGATGCAAGGTACTAAAAACGGGACTGGATAGTTTTTATAAAAAAGAAAAAGCGAGAGGTATAATGAGTAGACAAATGTAATAATTTATTTATTTAGACTCGAATAAAAGAAGGACTAAAATCATAAAAAAGAAGGCAAGGAGTTAAATATTATTTAAAAATAAAGACAGCTAAATGCAAAGCACTAACAACGGGGCTTGATAATTTTTAAAAAAAGGAAAAAGCGAGAGGTGTAATGAGTAAAAAAATGTAACAATTTATTTATTTAGACTCGAATAAAAGAAGGACTAAAATCATAAAAAAGAGGGCAAGGAATTACATATTATTAAAAAATAAAGACACCTAAATGCAAGGCACTAAAAACGGGACTGGATAATGTTTATAAAAGGGAAAAAGCGAGAGGTATAATGAGTAAAGAAATGTAACAATTTATTTATTTAGACTCGAAAAAAGAAGGAATAAAATCTTAGAAAAGAGGGCAAGGAGTTATTTATTATTTAAAAATAAAGACACCTAGATGCAAGGTACTAAAAACGGAACTGGATAGTTTTTATAAAAAAGAAAAAGCGAGAGGTATAATGAGTAAACAAATGTAACAATTTATTTATTTACACTCGAAAAAAGAAGGAATAAAATCTTAGAAAAGAGGGCAAGGAGTTATATATTATTTAAAAATAAAGACACCTACATGCAAGGTACTAAAAACGGGACTGGATAGTTTTTATAAAAAAGGAAAAAGCGAGAGGTATAATGAGTAAACAAATGTAACAATTTATTTATTTAGACTCGAATAAAAGAAGGACTAAAATCGTAGAAAAGAGGGCATGGAGTTACATATTAATTAAAAATAAAGACAGCTTAATGCAAGGCATTAAAAACGGGGCTGAATAATTTTAAAAAAAAAGGAAAAAGCAAGTGGTAAAATGAGTAAAAAAATGTAACAATTTATTCATTTAGACTCGAATGAAAGAAGGACTAAAATCATAGAAAAGAGGGCAAGGAGTTAGATATTATTTAAAAATATAGACAGCTAAATGCAAGGCACTAAAAACGGGGCTGGATAATTTTTATAAAAAGGAAAAAACGAGAGGTATAATGAGTAAAAAAATGTAACAATTTATTTATTTAGACTCGAATAAAAGAAGGACTAAAATCATAGAAAAGAGGGCATGGAGTTACATATTAATTTAAAATAAAGACAGCTTAATGGAAGGCATTAAAAACGGGGTTAATAATTTAAAAAAAAAGGAAAAAGCAAGAGGTATAATGAGTAAAAAAATGTAACAATTTATTTATTTAGACTCGAATGAAAGAAGGACTAAAATCATAGAAAAGAGGGCAAGGAGTTAGATATTATTTAAAAATATAGACAGCTAAATGCAAGGCACTAAAAACGGGGCTGGATAATTTTTATAAAAAGGAGAAAACTAGAGGTATAATGAGTAAAAAAATGTAACAATTTATTTATTTAGACTCGAATAAAAGAAGGACTAAAATCATAGAAAAGAGGGCATGGAGTTACATATTAATTAAAAATAAAGACAGCTTAATGCAAGGCATTAAAAATGGGGCTGAATAATTTAAAAAAAAGGAAAAAGCAAGAGGTATAATGAGTAAAAAAATGTAACAATTTATTTATTAAGACTCGAATGAAAGAAGGACTAAAATCATAGAAAAGAGGGCAAGGAGTTAGATATTATTTAAAAATATAGACAGCTAAATGGAAGGCACTAAAAACGGGCTGGATAATTTTTATAAAAAGGAAAAAACGAGAGGTATAATGAGTAAAAAAATGTAACAATTTATTTATTTAGACTCGAATGAAAGAAGGACTAAAATCATAGAAAAGAGGGCAAGGAGTTAGATATTATTCAAAAATAAAGACAGCTAAATGCAAGGCACTAAAAACGGGGCTGGATAATTTTTATAAAAAGGAAAAAACGAGAGGTATAATGAGTAAAAAAATGTAACAATTTATTTATTTAGACTCGAATAAAAGAAGGACTAAAATCATAGAAAAGAGGGCATGGAGTTACATATTAATTAAAAATAAAGACAGCTTAATGCAAGGCATTAAAAACAGGGCTGAATAATTTAAAAAAAAAGGAAAAAACGAGAGGTATAATGAGTAAAAAAATGTAACAATTTATTTATTTAGACTCGAATAAAAGAAGGACCAAAATCATAGAAAAGAGGGCATGGAGTTACATATTAATTAAAAATAAAGACAGCTTAATGCAAGGCATTAAAAACGGGGCTGAATAATTTTAAAAAAAATGAAAAAGCAAGAGGTATAATGAGTAAAAAAATGTAACAATTTATTTATTTAGACTCGAATAAAAGAAGGACTAAAATCATAGAAAAGAGGGCATGGAGTTACATATTAATTAAAAATAAAGACAGCTTAATGCAAGGCATTAAAAACAGGGCTGAATAATTTAAAAAAAAAGGAAAAAACGAGAGGTATAATGAGTAAAAAAATGTAACAATTTATTTATTTAGACTCGAATAAAAGAAGGACCAAAATCATAGAAAAGAGGGCATGGAGTTACATATTAATTAAAAATAAAGACAGCTTAATGCAAGGCATTAAAAACGGGGCTGAATAATTTAAAAAAAAAGGAAAAAGCAAGAGGTATAATGAGTGAAAAAATGTAACAATTTATTTATTTAGACTCGAATGAAAGAAGGACTAAAATCATAGAAAAGAGGGCAAGGAGTTAGATATTATTTAAAAATATAGACAGCTAAATGCAAGGCACTAAAAACGGGGCTGGATAATTTTTATAAAAAGGAAAAAACGAGAGGTATAATGAGTAAAAAAATGTAACAATTTATTTATTTAGACTCGAATAAAAGAAGGACTAAAATCATAGAAAAGAGGGCAAGGAGATACATATTAATTAAAAATAAAGACACCTAGATGCAAGGTACTAAAAACGGGACTGGATAGTTTTTATAAAAAAGAAAAAGCGAGAGGTATAATGAGTAAAAAAATGTAACAATTTATTTATTTAGACTCGAATAAAAGAAGGAATAAAATCTTAGAAAAGAGGGCAAGGAGTTACATATTAATTAAAAATAAAGACACCTAGATGCAAGGTACTAAAAACGGGGCTGAATAATTTAAAAAAAAAGGAAAAAGCAAGAGGTATAATGAGTAAAAAAATGTAACAATTTATTTATTTAGACTCGAATGAAAGAAGGACTAAAATCATAGAAAAGAGGGCAAGGAATTAGATATTATTTAAAAATATAGACAGCTTAATGCAAGGCATTAAAAACGGGGCTGAATAATTTAAAAAAAAGGAAAAAGAAAGAGGTATAATGAGTAAAAAAATGTAACAATTTATTTATTTAGACTCGAATGAAAGAAGGACTAAAATCATAGAAAAGAGGGCAAGGAGTTAGATATTATTTAAAAATATAGACAGCTAAATGCAAGGCACTAAAAACGGGGCTGGATAATTTTTATAAAAAGGAAAAAACGAGAGGTAAAATGAGTAAAAAAATGTAACAATTTATTTATTTAGACTCGAATAAAAGAAGGACTAAAATCATAAAAAAGAGGGCAAGGAGTTAAATATTATTAAAAAATAAAGACACCTAAATGCAAGGCACTAAAAACGGGACTGGATAATGTTTATAGAAGGGAAAAAGCGAGAGGTATAATGAGTAAAGAAATGTAACAATTTATTTATTTAGACTCGAATAAAAGAAGGACTAAAATCATAAAAAAGAGGGCACGGAGTTAAATATTATTAAAAAATAAAGACACCTAAATGCAAGGCACTAAAAACGGGACTGGATAATGTTTATAAAAAGGAAAAAACGAGAGGTATAATGAGTAAAAAATGTAACAATTTATTTATTTAGACTCGAATAAAAGAAGGACTAAAATCATAAAAAAGAGGGTAAGGAGTTACATATTAATTAAAAATAAAGACAGCTAAATGCAAGGCACTAAAAACGGGACTGGATAATGTTGATAAAAGGGAAAAAGCGAGAGGTATAATGAATAAAGAAATGTAAGAATTTATTTATTTAGAC
Source organism: Rhopilema esculentum (assembly GCF_057945365.1). NCBI lineage: Eukaryota > Metazoa > Cnidaria > Scyphozoa > Rhizostomeae > Rhizostomatidae > Rhopilema > Rhopilema esculentum. The sequence continues at coordinate 5,453,398 of NC_142825.1, forward strand.
TCGAATAAAAGAAGGACCAAAATCATAAAAAAGAGGGTAAGGAGTTACATATTATTTAAAAATAAAGACACCTAAATGCAAGGCACTAAAAACGGGACTGGATAATGTTGATAAAAGGGAAAAAGCGAGAGGTATAATGAATAAAGAAATGTAAGAATTTATTTATTTAGACTCGAATAAAAGAAGGAATAAAATCTTAGAAAAGAGGGGAAGGAGTTAGATATTATTTAAAAATAAAGACAGGTAAATGCAAGGCACTAAAAACGGGGCTGGATAATTTTAAAAAAAAGGAAAAAACGAGAGGTATAATGAGTAAAAAAATGTAACAATTTATTTATTTAGACTAGAATAAAAGAAGGAATAAAATCTTAGAAAAGAGGGAAGGAGTTACATATTAATTAAAAATAAAGACACCTAGATGCAAGGTACTAAAAATGGGACTGGATAATTTTTAAAAAAAAGGAAAAAGCAAGAGGTATAATGAGTAAAAAAATGTAACAATTTATTTATTTAGACTAGAATAAAAGAAGGAATAAAATCTTAGAAAAGAGGGCAAGGAGTTACATATTAATTAAAAATAAAGACACCTAGATGCAAGGTACTAAAAATGGGACTGGATAATTTTTAAAAAAAAGGAAAAAGCGAGAGGTATAATGAGTAAAAAAATGTAACAATATTTTTATTTAAACTCGAATAAAAGAAGGACTAAAATCATAGAAAAGAGGGCACAGAGTTATATATTATTTAAAAATAAAGACAGCTAAATGCAGGGCACTAAAAACGGGGCTGGATAATTTTTAAAAAAAGGAAAAAGCGAGAGGTATAATGAGTAAAAAAATGTAACAATTTATTTATTTAGACTCGAATAAAAGAAGGACTAAAATCATAGAATAGAGGGCACGGAGTTACATATTATTTAAAAATAATGACAGCTAAATGCAAGGCACGAAAAAGGGGCTGGATAATTTTTAAAAAAGGGAAAAACCAAGAGGTATAATGAGTGAAAAAAATATCATTATCAATTGGTTTTAAATCTAATAAAATGCAATGCACTATATGCAAGGTACAAATGAAGGAGTTTTATCATTTGCTAAATATGGGAAAGTGAGAGATATAATCAGTGAAATAGATTTTGAATATTGATGATTCTGGAATCCAATTTTCTTGCAATCAAAGGCTTGTCAGTTTCTTTTATTGAGGGTCAAGAGACAGATACAAAAAGTGAACTTTTGGGAAAAGCAAGACATCAGGGAAAAGAAAAATTCAGTTTAACTGAATTGAGTCTCAAGTTTTCTATTGTTATTTTACATGTTCTTGCATAACTCATTGTTGCTTGAAAATCCGTGGCAGTAAGTAGAATGTGACTAAACAAAACTAAATTGAACAGTTTATTTTGGGTCTAAAGCTTACGTGACTGTGAAGGGCAGCCTGACTTTAATTGGAATGACTATAAGTGGAGTCAACTGTATATTGTTACACATTTAATCTTGGAACCCTAAGTTTTCTGACAAAAATAATTCTTTTTAGTCAGTGCATACTTTGAGGTCAGGAACAAATGACCCCCACCCCCTTATTCATCATTTGGCTAAAAAAGGACATATGGAGATGATACTGTATTATTGTAAATTTCAAATTTTCATTGAGGTTCCCATAATTGAATTGCTGAGATAGGGACAAATATTGTTTATAAATACTAATCATGGATGTAGACCCCCTGGTTTTAGTGTTCAAATTCTAATTAAGGATGTATACCACCCAGGTTCATCAAAACCCCTCAGTTATCAAATTGTTTAATTGGCCTTCACCCCCTGTTTTTTCCCAGGGCCCTTATTACCAGCCTCAGAGTAATGATATCACAACACAAAAAACAGAAAAACAAACATTTTAAAGGCCACTTCACTCGAATGGTGAGTAGCAGGGGAGATTGGCTCGCTTTCCAGGGTAGATGTCAAAAATTTGAACAGCACTTTTTTGAGGTTCAAGGATGGCTGGTGCTTTTCAGATCTTTAGAGGTTGGGTACTGCTAAAAAAAATATTCTTAAACAGCAGCAGCCTTATCACTCATTTTCATTTAATCCCATTTCGAATAGATTAAGTCATCATCGGGCTAATTGAGTCAATTAGTCAATCCTTCAACTGGAAAGGTAGATTGAAAAATGAACTCGGCATTTCAAGGTATGTCTGCATTGCTGGTCAAGTGTGTAGTGTGGTAGACAATAACAAATTTTGCAAATCATTAAACCTATATTTATAAAAATCGCACTTGAATTTAGGAAACACAAAGGTAATTTTTAAACTTAATTAACATTAGTATAGCAAACAAGTTGAAATAACAATAGTTATAGTAAAAAGTACCTTGGAATCAGAGAATTTTTGGGCATATCCGTCTATCCAGCCATGTGAGCCATGTGCTCCGACAGCCATTTTTGATCGCAAATGAGATGTAAACGAGAACGAGATTATTCTTGGAATTTGAGACTTTTCTCTGAGAGGGTGTATCCTTCATTCAAAGAAGAGCGTGAAAAATTGCACCAGCGTTGTCTGAACGTTTTATATTCAGTAAGAAAATGTGTTTGAAATACCGATCTAAGAAGTAGGTTCGCTATTTACTTAGAGGCAGTTCTATGTTATACAGATTTTAGAAGAAGTAAGGACCGCCCAAAGCAAACTTTTGGGTAAAACGCCTTTTTAACTTCTAAGGGTCTCCCATTTGGCAACAATATAATATCCTATCATACAACTTACACAACTGACTTTAATAATTTTTTAATTTGGTGGGCAATATTTTGACTAAAGGTAGAGAGAAAGATTTGGACAAAAGGTAGAGAGGAAGATTTGGACAAATATAAGAGAGAAAGATTTGGACAAAGGGTGGAGAGGAAGATTAATACAAAGGGTGGAGAGGAAGATTTGGACAAAAGTAAGGGAGGAAGATTTGGTCAAAAGGTAGAGAGAAATATTTGGACAAAGGGTGGAGAGGAAGATTTGGACAAAAGTAAGGGAGGAAGATTTGGACAAAAGTGAGAGAGGAAGATTAGGACAAAAGTTAGAGGGGGAGATTTGGACTAAAGGTAGAGAGAAAGATTTGAACAAAGGTAGAGAAAAAGATTTGAACAGAAGGTAGAGAGGAAAATTTGAACAAAAAGTAGCGAGGAAGGTTTGAAAAAAGGTAGGGAGGGAGATTTGGATAAAAGGTGAAGAGGAAGATCTGGACAAAAGTAAGGGAGGAAGATTTGGGCAAAAGTGAGAGAGGAAGATTAGGACAAAAGTTAGAGGGGGGTATTTGGACTAAAGGTAGAGAGAAAGATTTGAACAAAGGTAAAGAGAAAGATTTGAACAGAATGTAAAGAGGAAAATTTGAACAAAAGTAGCGAGGAAGGTTTGACAAAAGGTAGAGAGGGAGATTTGGATAAAAGGTTGAATCTTCTATAATAACTTTTTAAAGAAAACAATTTCGAAATCGGTTAGAAATGTTCTTTGGATAGAGCAACGACAGTAAGAGAAAAATGAATCACTATAGTTTTGCTCTATAAGCCATCATTAACAAGCTTATGCTCTTTACTTCGGATATTATAAATCTTAGGATATTGAATTCACAAGAAAATTGTTGAATTCTTAAGAAAAAGAAATTAATGAAAACCCTTTATTCAGTGTCTCATTACTTTAGTAAAAGGTATCTAAGAAAAGTCAGGTTTCAGTGAATTATTAATAGCAAATGTATTTGGTCTTATTGGTCGAAATAGAATGTCTTCTTCAAGTTCAAGAACACATGCAGTGAGTTTTGGGACAGAATGCCGGACAATTCTGGCGACACCACGTGTCCATACCTGCAACAGATGTGTATGCCCCAGCTGCCCTGCAAATTTTTGGCTGTGGTAGGCCAGGGTTGGTTGTCGAAGTGCAGATGCAATGGGATTTTGGGCAGTTCAAAGGGCAGTTCATCTTGCACCACCAATCGTATGCACCAATACTCGCGTACCTTCCCGTAGCTTTACATTTATCACCGGGAATCGTCGGCATTGTTGGCTTGATAGTACTAGGGACGGGCTTTGGTCTTGCTGTCGTTGTCTGGATTCTCGTTTGTGGCAAGGTCGCTTCTTGAGTGGTGCTGGTAATTGGTTTCTTGGTCGAAGGCTTTGTTTGCATAGTGGGTTGTGTCACACCGCCATTACTGACTATTCTCACATCTGCACAATTGACAAATGTCTCCTAGAAAGACGACCAGGATAAATGTGTACTTCAATTTAATTATAATGACAATTTTACACCACTTCTACAAAGCGTGTCTCTCTTTGTTTTAGATCTTTGTTATGGGAATATCAAGAACCTCCCGCCGTATATTAAAGTCGTTAGGCACATTTTAGATATGAATTAACCTTAGAAAATATCGACACCCAAAATTGGTGAAATCTAGGAATTGTAGAATGATAGCCAGGCTTGAATTATGGATTTTTATCTATCTGGGTTTTTGAGCAAACAAACAAAACAAGATTGACTTTCCTTCACAAAAAAAGTGCGAGGAACACTCGTCAAAGTTTTATTGTGCTAGCAATTTGGGTTCCTAAAATGATTTCATTATCAAGAAAGACAGTAAGAAAAACTTAACTCCCCGTTTTTTACAACACTTACACGTTGGATCGATCAGAAATTTAAAATCATAGAAATTAAGAAAAATTCTAGGTATTCTCGAATAAAACGTTAAGTTGCGGGTTATTTTTTTACTGTTTCAAATTCGGGAACTGCCTGAAGCCCTAAAGTAAGAGAATAAATTTTGCCAATTCTGGAAATGCAAATTTAACGCCAAGCCTTGAATCTGATTGTTAAAAACAGGGAGTGCTTCAAAACAATATTTTCTAACAGTATCCTGAAACTATATCAATGGCATTATTCGAACCAAACATGAAGATTTTGCAAGTGGTGCTTGCTAGACCATTCAGAAGGAGATATGACGCTCTAATTATAGTATTCTGTTCTCGCATATCTAGGCCTGATATCTTTTATCCCAAGTATCATGTTTTAAAATATGTTGTTTTTTGCTAAAATGTAAAAGCAAATATTTGTTGACATTAGAACGAACAAAAACATTCAGTCTCCTGCTAATAAGAACGTTTACAGAATTTCTTTCACCTCCCACGATATTTCGGCACGAACAAAATATTAGAAAAACAGGAATTCGTTTGTTTATAATACAAGCTTAATTGATGAAAGGAAGGAGTAGGTCCATAGAAAAAATACAGATCATCCCACAAACAAACTATTGATAGCAGCAAAGATGTTGAACAACAAAGTTTGCACTTAGAATTGATTAGGTTGCTGCTTTTGTTGGATGGTATACTAACATAATATCGAGGGCAGATCAAAGCATAGCATTGAAGCATTGACACAAAAATAAGCTACTTGCCATGATCCTAGTTCATTTGTTCTAATTATATTTCGCTTCCTAGAATCTATGTTTTGGTAAAAAAACCTTCAATAAATGATGTCCAAAAACAGTGGTTTATTATGGAACAACGATTAGGACGAGTAGCATTGGTTCTTTATTCTCTGAAATGCAACGTTTTCAGAGGATTTCGAACTTTGCAAACTAAGCGAATCTAACAGTTGCATAGATAGGGTTTTATGTGTAAAGCCTACACCATATATTAGTTTAATTCCACACATCTGCTAAATAAAAAATAGTTAGTTTACACCCTCAACTCAAAATAGTACGAAAATTGTACCTGAGCTCCCTTTCCAACACCCGAACCAGTGGCTCCTGTGCCCCAGCTGTTGCCTGCAGTGTACCACCAACGAAATACGCAATGCGCGCATGTTAAAGATGCTGGTAACTGCAGCGAGACGTCAAAAAATCCACTTTTAGACCCCTCTGGGAGGTAGTATCTTGTACCAGTGGTCCCTGCTATCTTTAGAAGATGGTTCAGCTTTTCTTCCGTAACGGGAGGAGTACCAATATCGCCGACTTTGAACGTAAAATAACCTTTGTGGTTTGCTGTTATTTGAACCTTCACGTTGACAATTTGTCCCTGCTTGTAGGTTCTGGTAATGATATTGTTGGCGTATTTACCAGGAAAGACGTGGGGCTGCGACTTGCCGTATGGATCACCGCAAACACCGCATTTCCCGCCATTATTGTTCCAATGGTAGGAAAACCCACCACAGTTGAGCTGGTTATCGCTGTAGTTTGGAGGATTTGAAAATCCGTATCTCCACATAGCATTACGACTTGGTGGATCAACCAAACGCCCATGACCATTCACAGCGACCGTGCAGAGTCCAAAAAGGGCAAATGACAAAACCAGTTCCATATTGTTGCTTTGAAACCTTATTTAAAATCTCCAGTAACAGTTCTCAACTAGTTAGCAAAGGACACTTGCTAACTAAAGGTTGATGGTGTTGTTCAATACTTGTTATTTTTAAAGCATCGGTTTCCAAAACACTCAGCTGTTTTTAAATAGCAACATGAAAATAAGATGAACCGTGCCATGTTGTGTTGAGAAGCCTGGGATCTAGTGCAGCCCACACAATTCTAGAAGAGCAGTCAGGGGTATTAGAATAACCATTGATGGAATATCTGCTTGAGGAACCATGATGATAAGTTAAGATTGCCGAGAGCCTATTCAGACCGCGATGTACAAATATAGATATAAGATACGCACTGCCTATACAATAATCAAAGCATCATCCATTCCCAGGGCCTTACTGTATACATGGCATAGTTCACAAACAAATTTTCTCGTTCTTTAAGTGACTATTTCGTTATGTTATTTGCTATAAAGAACCTCATTATTTTGACCAATAATTAAGCTACATCGGAAATCAAACGCTAAATAAAGTGATTAAAAATCAACCCTACCTTTCAACGCTCCTTGTTTCTTCTTTTAAAATTTTTGGGTAAATCTCCTTCCTTTAGGACTATCTTTTGTTACCAGCATATTTTTTAGATGGGAGGGGAGATGGGATTAAATATGTGTTACAAGGACCTTTGCTCAGCATTGTGGCAACTTTACAGCCAGCATTTTAAAAGAACCCGAAACTCTTTAATTATTTAGATTAAACAACTGCATTCAAAAATAATGCCCGTCATCAGAACTTCACGAGATTTGAGTACAAAACTGTTATTTTTGCGATTCAGTCATATTCAGGGATATGTTGGAATATCAAACACATGAAAGAAAACATTTTGTACGAGAAGAACAAAACAGAGAGAACAAGACTTATTTTATTTGTTGTTCAAAATTGACAACAATTTATGGTTGAGTACAGACAACACATAATGCAAATGGAAAATCTAATAATTTAAATAAATACTTAATGCAGTTACCACAAAGTGCAAACGTAATAAATTAGGGAAGTTCTGTTACAGGTCCGTTACTTCGTGAGCATCTTCAGCTGCAAATGCAGTGGGTCACTGGGCAGTATGCGGGACAATTGGCTTGGCACCAGACGTCTATTGTCTTCTGACCTGCATAAGCTCCGGCTGATCGACAGTTTTGACCTTGTGGCTGGGGTATTGGTAGCTTTGGAGCGGGGGCTGGGTTTGGATTTGGAGCGGGGGCTGGGTTTGGCGCAGGTTTGGGTTGACTTGGTGGCATAGGGGGCACAGGTCCCATTGGAACAGAGCCATCACCATTTACGATGCTGACATCCGCACAATTAATGAAAGTCTCCTGTTGAAGCAAAATCATCATAATAATTGGACATGCTAGAGACAAAAATGAAGGAAAATGCTACATAAAATATACTCGCAAAATCGAAGAAAAGAGATGGCGGAAAGAGAAAGAAATATTTAAGAGAAAGAGGAAAAACTATACTTAAACGAAACGTTTAGTTCCCTAGATACAGTAACTTTTGATTATATTAAAGTATGCAAACATCAGCACTGACCATAGTGAAGATTCTGTGAACATTGGAAAATTTATGGGGTAACATAGCAATTAAGAATTCTGATCCCTCCAGTATTTAAGACTAAGTTCAATCACTCGTAATTTCAAAATGTGAGAGCAAAAACATTGGAGATCACAGCTTTAAAAAGCGACTTTTTACCTGATTTCCATGGCCAGCCCCTGCCCCACCTGTGCCTGTTCCCCAGTTGTTACCAGCAGTGTACTTCCAACGAAGCACACACTGTCGACACACTAAGTTCATTGGCAGCTGCAAGGAAACCGTGAAAATCTCGTTCATCGAACCTGCGGGCAGATAGTACCTCGTAGCAGCAGTGCCAGCTACAGTGAGCTCGTGACTAAGCTTCTCTTCCGTGATTGGTGGGTTGCCGATATCACCAATTCTGAAGGTAAAATAGCCCTTATGGTTGGCTGTAAGTTCCACCTTGACGGTGATTACCTGCCCCTTTTTATATGTTTTTGAAATGATGTTGTTGGCGTACTTTCCAGGGTAAACATGCATTTGGTCTTTGCCAAAGGGATCACCACACACCCCACATTTGCCATCATTGTTCCACTGAAAAGAGAATCCACCACAGTTTAACTCGTTGTCATTGTAATTGGGTGGGTTTGGAAAATTGTATCTCCACATTGAATTTCTAGCTGGTGGGTCGATGAGCCTTCCATGGCCGGTGATGACGTCAACAAACCAACAAGTGACAAACGCGAATAAAACGTGAAAGCAATGCATGATTAGAAGCTCTTCCTCACAAACTCGGTATCAAACGAACTGTCTTTGAGCAAGTTGAGCTGCTTTTTACTGCATTTATAATGTCAAAGCTGGCGAACATGCAACGGAGGCACACAATAAGACGGGGGCAGATAACATTATGGGGACAAAAAGGATCAATTCGTTTCATTGTTACCTACTTCAAAAATATATATATTTCAATGCTAAGGCCCCAAACCAGCATGACGATGCATGCACAGTAGAAAGGGTTTTCCTAACGTCATACGCAATACGGATTTCCTTTCGAGAAATTAGTATATCAATCCCATAAAAGAGATAACGTTTGAATGGGGTATGCCATGGCCGAAACTAGGTAATTGTAGATTGAAATAACAGTAACAGGATGACAATTTAGATAAAACGTGGCCGGCTTGGCCGATAATTCAATAAGATATTGAATTGACTGAAGAAAAGGCTCTTTTAGGGATTGAATTGAATTAGAAAATCCTTTATAGAGAATCTTTAGCCATATCATTTTGTATAGAGGTACCCAAATAAGCGGTGTGGAAATATCTACGAAAATTGTAAATGTGCCAGGCTGTGATAAGAATGCGAATTGACCACAACACTGTCATCTCATCAAAAATTGCAGGCCACTACTATACAGAATACCTTAATTGATATCCGTCTGAGATACAGAAAACTTTGTTAAAATTACTTCTTTACAGTTCGGAAAATGGAATTTAATGTTATGTTTAACAATGATAAGGAAATTAAAGCGTATTGCTTATTGGTGAATTATGCATGAACTGGGCCTAAAAAAAGACAACCTTTTCATGCTCCTACACACCTCCAAATGCAAGTAAAAAGCCAACAGGCGTTCCGAATTGATTGAACTTCACCGTAATGATAAATCTACATAATAATTTTCCCAAATAAACCAGACTTTACTCCTTCACATTGTTAGCTGCAATTGATCCTATGATTTTCTTCAAGTCTGGACTGAATATTTATAAACTAATCATGTCACGAAACTTGTTGTCTTATTATTCTAGGTTTAAAAGATTGTCATTTAAGTATGAAAAATACAATCAACTGCCTACTAACAAATAAAACAGCTTTTGGGAATTTTTGAAGTTTCTCAAACATCGACATGGTGAGCCAGACGCTTGATTCTTAGACCTACATTCGGTAAGGTAATTCTTCTGTGACTTGGCTTGACGGAGGAATACCAGATAAAATGTCACTAAGAAAACCATTAGTTCTTAAAACCCAGTTTCGAGGGCAGGTTTATATTCAAAATAATCAAAGCACGTCTACAATAAAGGTTGAGTTTATTGTTTGACAGATTCTTAACTGAACAAGTTGGGGAACTAGATTGTCTAAAAAGAAATGTAAACAGGCCAGTCCACAGTCAGTTTTCCATCCATGAAAAGATACAGCAATGAAAATGCAATCTCTGATGGGCTCTTCACCAATATACGGTGCAGGGATATCTTTTATGGTGTCTCTTGTCACAGAATGACGTAAAGCAGCCAGGCGTTAAAAGCATTAGATACCGAGTTGACCAGAAGTCTGCTTGTCACGTGACTCGCTCCAGGCCTTTGCAATCGTGCGTTTCATTTCATCATCACCATCGTCATACATCTGTTTCATCATTTTCATTATGCTCGATGATGGATCCTCGTCTTTGTCCAATTTTGGTGTTCTTAAAATAACAAACTCAAATATAAGATCTTTTGTGTGGATTTATTTCTACCATGAGATACCAATTATAGGCTATTGATGACAAATCTTAACATTTATTGCAATTCCTGATAAAACTATTACCCATGAAATCAGTTAATGTATGATTGTTAATTGTCATGACATTTCATTTGCTTAGGTCTTCTCGAAGATAAGGTCTTTTAGGGGGAAATAACTCTATGACATTAGATTGAAATTTCAAAGCAATTCTTGATACAAAAATATTATCTGACATCGTCACCAAAGGCTTATAAAATTACTTTAGGTCTTGTGAAAATAAATACAAAATAAATTTTCATCCAATTTTTTCTTTAGTTAATAAATTAAGTTTATCATTTTGGAAAACAATCAACTCTAATATTCTTCAAGACTTACTTCAGGTCAGAAGTGCTTTTCTCTGTTTTTGTTAAATGTGTCCAATTTTTCGCCACCGCTTTTTTCAATGTAACAATTATATTTCCAGACTTTGCCTGAAGCAAATAAAAACAGATATCATACAGCAAAGTAGGATTTTTCATCTTTAATGGCTTAGATGAAAATAAAATTTCATGACACGGTAACTCTACATGATAAAATATATACCTTTGAAACTTTGAAAGATATGTAATGTTCATTGGGAGGGGGGTTGAGGACTGCATCTCTTCTTTTTATAGGAAACAGATGTCCTTATTATTCCATGACAGAGTCCTGAGAAGGGATTGACCACCCTCCATCATCTCCTCCAAGCCTGCCTCAATGCACCACCCTCCTTAATTCCCTCCAAGCCTGTCTTCTCAAACATTAACATTGTTACGACAATATACATCCATTAAAATAAAATCTCCATAACGTTATATAGAAGCAAAAACAAGCAGATCATCGTCCTCAAACATTAGAGGACAGATTAAAATTTGGTACAGTTTACTTTAGGCTCTTGTAGTAAAAAAATCTGACTCCAAGGTTGACATTAAAAATGAAAGCAAAGTAGATCGATCGTTTCCAGTGAATGAATTCACTTGTAATTATGCGAGAAATTATTTTGGGAGGATATATGATTGAGGGGTTTGAGGGTCATCCATAGCAAAACTTACTGGTGGGATAAATGATTTACTAACAAACTAACGATTTTCTGGACCAGCTAAAGATTTACCAACCAACTTGCAGAAAACGGGTGGGAGGGAAGAGGGCTGTCACACCCCTTACATACCCCGCTGGCTTTGCCCCCATAAAAAGAACACAATAACTATCTTAGGTCTTACCTTGAAAGAAGAGCCTGCTGGGTCAATGGGCTCCAAGAGTTTCTTTATATTAAATTGGTGATTCTTTTTATCCAAGTTCATGACCAAAAGGTCAACCGTCTCTGCTGTTAGATCCAGTTGTATACTCTCTTTTGGTAAATTTTCAACTCCTTTTAGTGATATGTAGATTTTCACCGCTTTGTCACTTTGGTCCCAACCTGGTAAATAACATATTGGGTTATGCATTTTTTGATACAATAGAAAATGGAAAATATGAGACATTTGTGCAACTTTAACTAGAAAAATTACTTTGGCATTTTTGATCAGAGTTATTGCTAAATTAACAAAGGATTGTTTTCAATGCCTTGATACAGAACTGCTCATTTCACGAAATATTTTCAATTGCATGGTCTCATTGTTAACTAATAAAAGAAATGATCAGTAGATTTTATTTCTACCTACAGCATTGATATTTTCATTGCTTTGATTTTCTCAGCCACAAAACAACATAAAAAAGTTTTAGATAAAAAGCCACCTTTGGAGCACTTTAAAAAAGCTACAGATTTGGTTTGGAAAATGCAGTTAACAGATCAACAGCAGTAACTGTTCAACAGAATGGGTAACATAGATAAATTCGCAATTTTGGAATTATTTAAAGTACTGTGAAGACAGGTATGAATGACCACTCCGTTCTATAAAAGCTATTATAGAATTAGGGCTTCTGGTCTTTTTAAAGATCTTTTTTCATATAGTTCAGCATAGAAAGGCAATGCCATCAAGCATGGTAATGTTATTCTTACAAAACCTATCAAGTATCATATTCAAAGTTTTATGAATTAAAAATTGAAATATACTTTTAAACAGCATATTTAGATTTATAAAAAGCTCAAATAAAATTGAAATAAAAATTGTCTTGAAAGGTCTCTAATCTATTTCAGTTTTCTCAAAATTGTGTTGCTGGGAAAGACTCATCGAAAGAGTCACCAAAAATACTCAAATTAAGGCGACACTTATTGATAGGTTTTTTGGTGCATGTTTTTGGTGCAGCTTTGCCTATATAGCATCCAGCACTTTATGGCAGACCAGTAATGGTGCAGGAAAACACATCAAAATCAATTAAAGTCTATCATATTTTTTATCACTTGAAGGGCTACAGTTTTCAAATGCAAGTTACAAAAAGAAAGTGACAATATTGGTAATAGTGTAGTGATTCAATTATAGGCCATTTTATACAATCCATCATTGCATTTTCTGCAAACCTACGTAATTCTATATTCTTCATTCTCTATGCTAATTACACTTTATTTTCAACCTAATACATCACACCATTGTTAGCCATCAACCATATCCTTTCCTTTGTATAACGCTTAATTAAGTTTGCTAGTTTTCTATATCAAGACGGACTTTTGTAAATAATAGTCTGTCAGCAGAAATCGGGTTACACACTGCACAAACAGTTTGCATCTCTCTGGCTCCCTGTCCTTTGCACGTTAAATATGGTCGCACTGGTTGAAAACAGCATGTTTGTTGTATCATGAACATTTTAGTCAATCATCGATTGATGTTCCAATGAACAACAAAACAGTTGTTAATAAAATAGGTAACAACAGAAAGCGCTTACCATATGACTGGATTTTTTGTGTAAAGACATGAGCTGCCTCTGATGATTTTTCTGGCAACTTTTTTGGTGCTTTGTTGTCTCCACTTGCAGTGCTTGGTTGGTTTTCATGCTCTTCTTCAAGCTTGTGGATTTTACTTTGTAATAGTGTTATTTCAGAAGCAATCAGCTGACGAACATTTGACCTTGACGCCAATTTGAGCAACCGTTGCAACTCTTCACAATCTTGTTTTAACTATTTAAAATTAAAATTTCCAGTTATATTTTAAATTGGAAAAAATTGTCAACTAATGCATCTGGATAATACAGACAAAACATCTGGACAAAAGTAGATAATACAGCAACATGCTTTTGTTTCAAGTTAAACTCCTTCCTAATATGTTTTTGTTTTTCAGTATATTACAATAAAACACGAAATCTTAGAAAAATGTGGCCTCGTTTTATAAACTTGTATTCTGGGTACAAGCTCTGCACTTCTACACTTTTCTGTGCTCTAAATCTGGACTTGATTTAATGAAAAATGGCCAATCATTATAATGATACTGTTACTGGTTAATGATATTATAATGTTACTGGAGTTACAACTGCAAACATATCTAAAAAGTAATAACCACCAGGGGAACATGTGGATTGACAAAGAGTGAATCTAAAAATAGTTCTTTTGCAGCTCAATTAAATCAGAACTGAACTCAATATTAGTTTACAGTCAAATCTTGATATGGCAACCATTTTTGCAGTTGTTTTGTGCCTATCTTTGTTACATTATACCAAGCTTTTATGCGCATTTCGAGGCCTGACAAGCTTCAGTATAGAAAACCTTTGAAAATGGCATTTTACACATACCTGCCTGCTCTAGATGAGTCATTGTGTAAAAACCCAATTTTACCCCACTCTGAAACTTTCTGTATCAATTTTCTGGTAACCAAGGAGTATTTGAAGAATATTTCATCAAAATCAAAATTGGCCCTTGGCGTGGTCAACATTTGAAGTTTTGGTGCACTGTTTATGTGAGTATACTGGAGAGACAGAATTTTTGTGTTGTTTTAGTCAGTTTCAGAATTGCAAAAGCTTTCATTTGATACCAAAATCTTTGTTGTAGGTCCTACAGAACAGAAAAGATGTGCATCTGGGTGTGGTCCGGATGCCCCCAATTTTGGGAATTTTGCAATTTTTGACCCGTCATAACTCAGAAACGGGTTGACCTAGAACACTAAAATTTTAGGTGTAAGATTTTCTTATAGAGCACTACACCTACGCAAATTATCAGCAAAATCTATGAGGGTCACTGTGCAAATGAGGTTTTTCTGGGTACACTTGATATGGAATGTCCCTGCAATTGTTTCAATATTACTTTATTTCAATTGTTTCAATATTACTTTATTTCAATTGTTTCATTTACACGTTTTACTATTATTTCCATTCTATAGACTGATTACTATCATTTAACTATAAACAGATTAGATATATAATTCAATCCTTTAAATGGAATTCCTTTCTTTATGAGGAGGTTCCCTAGACATCAAGGCCCTTCGGCCATTTGCCCTCTTGTCCCCCTCCTGGTGGTCCTGCTTGAGATCGTCCTTTAGGTCTAAGGATGATCTTGTAAGGACCTTTTTAAAAATTATTTTCTAAATCATTTTTTTACTTGCCAAACCTTTATGAATAACAGCCACTGATGGTAGTGGTAGGTAAGCAGTTCAACTAAAATTGATGTTAACAGGAAAAGTGCCAGAAAAAATATGCAGACACTCAAGAATTGCTGAGAAGTTGATGCACACTCAAATGTGCACACTTGTCACAAATGCACTCTTGCATTCCCAGGTAATATCTTGTGCACTCCTGAGATCTTGCCAAATTCGAATTCAAATTTAATCAAATTTCGAAAATTCTTGCTGCAACGCTCAAATATATCCAGGCCTCTAAACGTTTTGAAAAAATTGGTGATACAAACAAAATATTTCCTCTCTCCTCTCCTCTCTCTAGAAATAGCTTCTATTTCTTCTTTTCTACATTTTGTACCTTTAAATTGTAGTTAATTATATATTTATTCTTTTCATTCATTTTGTATCTTTAAATTGTATATAGTTAATTTAGTTTTATATGTTGAATGTAAATTACCACAGGGTTGCTATGTATTCCCATGCTCCCTGTGGTATCGTCTGGTAAATTTGTGTATGTTTTGTAAAAATTTTATGTGAATTTAAAAAAAAAGATCTTGTCAAAAACTGCCATCAAATCCAGACCAGATGTTGATGGACACCAATATATCACATCAATCCTTGGTTCAAAGATTTCTTGCACTTTATTCCAGGGTGAAATCCATGTAAAGCTCACAACAGTTGTATGCCAAATAAAGAATAGAAAAACAACAGGAAATTGCTATTCCACGCAGGATATCTCCAGCGCAAGCTACATGGAATACACACAGTGACTTCATCAAGTTCCACCTAAAGCTGCTCAGGTTTTAGGGGCACTGTCAGATACCAGTTGCTCAAAGCTAAATAGCCTTTGCTCCTAGGTCACAGCTAATGATGTGGTGGGTTTCATTCATGAAATTCAGCTATGCTTTACGAAATGGATACATGCTTTCCAACATGGCAGCAGGTTGGCTTAAAGGCTCTTTAAAGGAACCCTTATCCAGTCTTGATTTCGTTATATTTTAAAGAATAGACATCAATTTTTAAATAATTACTTAATCTAAAACTACACCTTTTTATTTTCTTCTTCCAAAGAATCATCTTGATTCTTTTAGCAATGCGACTTGCGGACACGAAATTTTTCAAATACCTCTTCAATTTTGGATCTTTTTAGGTTATTGGATGTCACAACCTGATAACAGGCCAGCATGCAGTACAATTTTTGGCCACAAAACAAAATATCACTAACTTCCACCTTTGTCTCGCTAGGCCCGAGCACGTTCCACAGATAACTGGACCACACATTACTTGCAACAATGAAAAAAGAATGCATAAGGCTCTAAAATTTTAGCTGTAGAGAAATGCGACTATTCAAAACAATTTACCTCCTCAATTGATTCCATGACTTTCACGATAAAAGTTACCCAAAATTTCACTGCAACAAATTTTCTTCTTACAAAAAGAAAACGCAACGCACATGACTTCTGACACTGAAAACGAGACTGAACTTTTCTGGAAACAAATCCAGGTTCCGAGGATCAACCTCGGGACAACCGCGGTTGTTTACGGTCAATCAAATATGTCAAATACTACCCTCGTTTTTTTATAAGAACACGAGCCACAAAATAAGTCAAAGGTTAAGAACAAATTGCACTTCAATAGGCTGAGCTATTGTAAAATGTAATGTTGAAAAATGTTTTAAGACCCCTTTAAAAAATTTCATCTCAAAAGCGAGGCCTTTTTTGTCATGTAGGGGTGTTTTTCGATGAATTTTAAAACTTGTCGGCGAATAAAGGATGTCTCACGCACTTTGTTGGCAAACAAGGCCTGAACACCCCCTAAAGCACACTATATAGCAATTAAACGCCCGAATTTCTATTAGCTGGTTCTTATAAAAAAGTGTAAGCAAATTCCACTTCTGTGTTTCGATAAATAGTTGGTTAGGTGTTTTCTAACACAGATTACAGATTAAAGAATTTTAAAAGCTGAGATCTCACAATGAGAGGGATTCCTCAAAATAAGTTAAAATGAAAGTTTTTTTGGAAATAAGGGAATGATTTGCTTCGATTTAATGGCATTAAAAACACTGCATTACCAAGGCAATGATTCCAAATATTGCCTTCTCCAAATTCAACGTCTGTTTCTTCCTTCCATAAAACCAACTTAGCTTGGCGATACTGTTCCATTAATGAAGTAAGACAGTTGGAATTTTCGTACGAACGTGACACATGGCCACATTCGTTTACATGGCATTGCAAGTGAAATATCGAATGAATTCATTCGGATTTTATTTCAAACCACAAATAAATGGATTTTATTACACAATTAAATATTACCACACGATATCTATCTACAAATCACTTCAACAGTATTTTCAATGATTAAAAATTCTCCTTGAATTTCTTTACGACAGAAAGCACCTTGTCAAAGGAAGCACGTCGCAGGAAACACCCTTGCAGCTACGAAAAAGAAATATAAAAATTTGGTTATGTTAGCATGCCTTGTACAAAATTTAGTGTAAGAATGGAAAATGTAATATGCATGCAAAATGTTATGTAGAATGGATAAGAAAACTTTTAAAACATTGCAAAGAGTAAAAAAGACATTTTATAAATACAATTGCTAGACTTTCAACATAAAATTGTTCATAGGACCTGGGCTCTGACACAAGTTGGAATGTGGGGGGGGGGGTCAAGCGAATATTTAGCACCCATAACAGAATATTTCGTGAGGGGGTCATGACCAAAGCCCCCCCCCCCTCTTCATCGGAGGCCCTGCAGGAACATGTAAGATGAACTGTTTTAGAAAACATTTCAGATTTGAAAACATTGATTAAATTAGAACCTAATAGTTACTTTTCTTCAATATTTTTGCACTTCATTAAGAGAGTTTAGAAAATGTTGGTCTTATATTAAGTCTTCTTTAAAGGAAAAATGATGTAAATTCTTTAAAACAGTGATAATTTCCCGACTTTCACCCATGGTGTTTTCTCTGTACTTTTATGCAGTTCCAGGTGCATAAAGAATTTTCCAAAGAGATGCAAGATATGAAGTAAAATTTAACAAGGACTAGCACAAAACATAAAAAAGAACACGAGGGATACACAGGCATGGATGTTCTGTGTGGGTAGGATCCTGCAACCAGAGTATAAAAAGCAAAACATTGGGAAAATGATGAAAGGCTGAATTTGATATTGAAGACGAGATGAAAACAGTTCAAAATATGTGAAAAAACGGTTTTTACTTACAGTTAACTCAGCTGACAAGGGTGTTCCTTTCTGATTGAAATCACGTACATCTTTCAAGTACTGAGACCAGAACTTCAGGAACCAGCTAAAACGAAAATTTGTAGAAATTTAAACTTAATGGTATATTGTTGCCAACAGTGTTAACAGCTAAATTCAATGTATTTAAAACATAACAATTGCTTATCATATTGATACAAGGTATGTGTAATGATCCATAGCCATTGTCCTATTTGTATGTGTCAACAACCCATATCATTTACGTCATTACATGCTACATTAACCAGGGATAAGTCAGTAAGAGTTAGAGTACTGGACTCAGAGTTACAAAGTACAAGTGTCTTGATCATTATATGTCTCTCTCTGCTCGGATCCACAAACGTAACATATGCAATACTCTGATTTCACAGCATGTAACAGCTAACATTCACCTTCTAAGAAGACTATCAACATAATTGAACATAAACTAATTAAAACTCAAGTGCTGGTGTCATCTACAAAATCATTGTAATTGTACAGGTTAACTAAACAATTAGATAAAACTTGAACACACATGGTCACATCTTCTTCCAACGGATCATATTCCAACCACCATTCGTCAGGCGCGTAGAGAATAACGCAAGCCATCAAGGCGGCTTCTTCTGCAGTCAACCGTTCATTTGGATCCCTCTGCAGAACTTGATTAATAAGTCTGCCAACCACTCTGTCATATCTGTGTAACATTACAAAAACAAAAAAAGCTTCGTTCATGTTTTTGCAAAGTGATGATATCAAATGAAAGAGCAGCAGGATGTTTGGGAATCTCCTCGTCCCTTCACTTACATGAAAGCTAAATTTTGTCAATCACCTATCATTTTGATCAGGTTTTTCGAGACCTCTGGGCATAATTTTTGATAATTCCTAATCTGAGAACATTGCTAGAAAACAAACCACAAGACAACAGCTTCTACACCTAGGAGGATTTTTCTACATGTAAATGTACAAGTTTTTCGATAAACTGTACGAAGATGCAGCAGGATTGTGTATTAAGAAATTACTTATTGCTTTTTGTATTGATTTGAAGATACCTCCACAATTCTTTCACATCATCTTCATTGTAACTTCTGTTCTCTAACCTCCCATCCGTAAATGGGTTGCTTTCTCCAAATATTTCAAATGCAATGGCACCACATGCCCAAACTAAAGAACAAAGGTGAAATTATTTTAAAATCAATGCATTTAACTAGCTGAAAAAAATTTGCTTTGCTTCTTTGAGCAGCCAAAAAAGATTATTTCTACATAGATACTAGGGAGTTTAAGAAATTGAATCTTAACTAGCAGTTAAAGGTAGTGGCTAATGAACTACACCTTCTACGCTGAACAACTTTTTGATGTTCAATAAGATTTAATTGCAAATGAGTGTGTGCTGGATCTAAGAAACAGTGGGGTTAATTATACAGATAAACAAAAGCCTGTGAACAGTCAAGAAGCACTGCTATATCGTGAAATTGCAAGAGTAGCTAGAAAAAGAAAGTAACCAGTCACGAAAAAAAAGGAATTGCCAAAAAACTGCTCATCGCAAGATTGAACAAACTAATTTGCTGAAGAGAGCAATTTTAGAACATCTTTAAACTCACGATCAGCTTTGGAATAGTCAATAAATTTTCCTTGTCCAGGTACTGCCATTGCAACCTGTAAGAAGATGGATTTTGACATTAAAATTCTATAAAAAAGCATTGGTCATCTCTGGTGTTCATGTTTATAATGTGGTTTCAAATTCAATTTGAAAATTAGGTTGAAAGAACACACGATAAAGCTAACAGCAAACTTTACACGTATTTAAGTATTTGCTTAAATAGAAAACCTTTAGCTGTGAAACCTTTGACAAGGCTAAGACCTTGTTGAAGAACAGCAAGATTTCAGCAATAGTTCTTCTTTATCAGTCATGCTAAGTCCTTTTGAAAATTGCACAGAAACTTTCACGGAATCTTTTCTAAAAATTAATTACAACATTCAGATGAAAAGGCAATGTCAAAAGACTTCCTCAGCCAAAGAATGGCAAATAAGAGCACACACCTCTGGAGCCATCAATGCGCTGTTCCCGCCACGATCAACATGGCGCGTCTCAAAAGGAAGTTTCAACTCCAAAGTTTCATCACCAAGACAGCATCCAAAGTCTGTTATAATTAGTTTTGGGCAGTCACCAGCAGACGTATCAAGCAAAATGTTGTCTGTTTTCAAATCTCTATGAGCCTCATGATTTTGAACCAAATGAGCAACACCCTCAAAAAGCTGAGCCAAAAGGAGTTTTCGTTCTTTTAAAGTTGCATTTGAATCAGTGATGTACTGTCTAAGGGTACAATTATACTTTGGCATAATCAGACACAACGTCTTATTTCTACCCAAACCATCAGCAAAGTGGCGCTTTGGTAAGGCAATTGGATATGATTCAAGAGCATCTGATGGACAAGGGGTTTCTTCAACCAGAGCTTGCAGAACTCGAATTACATTAGGATGTTCAGGCAAGGATTCTTGTTTCAAATCGACTGCTGAAATATGAAATGTGCTGCAACTGAGATCTTTAAACAATTTTATCCTGTGTGAATTTTTGAAGGAAGAGAGAGTAAACTAAATAGGAACCAGCTCTTCAAAGCTCCAGGCATAAGAATAACAAGGTTTGGTCACATCAAGAGGAAGGACGAGGGCACTGCGCGATAAGCATAGCTTCTCGGTATCCTAAAAAAGCTACTTTCGAAAGCTAGGACGCAGCAAATGAAAAATTACAAAAATGGAGTACTGATGAATAAGGAAATAAAAAAATATACCATCATTTTTTTCTATTTCTGTATTTGCAAGGACACGACATTCTTGTGAAAACCCCTAGCGAAAAATGAGAAAATTCAACAAGAAATAATAAAGAAGCATTGCAAAGCATAAACATCTTTGACAGACAAGTGTCAAGTCAAGAAGGGCGTATGGTAAAATGGCGAGGTAAATTTCAATTTCTAGGCTATTTTCTGGCTACCGAACACTAATTATAATCTCCTAATTTGAGATAATAGTTATTGTTTTATTTTCACATTTGATGAGTAATTTACCATTGTAAAATTTACCAGTGTAAAACTTGAAGAAATTGATGGTGGCAGAGGCTGATAAAAGCCTTTGAAAATGAGCAGGTTGGCAAAAACATATTATCACAAAAACAAAAGCAAATTTAATCAAAATCTATTTTGGTTCAGTGTAACTAATCGATGAGAATAACTATATTTATCTAATCTCATATGTTATATAATAATAAACCATGCAGATATTTTGATAGAGAAGCATGTTCTATATGACACCAAATTCAATACATTGCATAACAATGGCAGTTTTACAGGGGTCCAAGGAGGCCATGGCCCCAGGCCCCGTGCTTATGATAGCCAAAAGGGGCCCCCAACCTAAGAAAATAGATTGAAATTGTAAAGAAGGGGCCCCGCAGATGTTTTTGGCCCAGCCCCCGCAGTCCCTAAAACTGCTACTGTTGCATAATGTAAACAAATATTAACATTTTATTTAAATAAATTGCTCACACCCTTCTTTGTTTTGATTATCAAGTTTTAGATTACTTTACATATACAGATTATCCATAAGCCACTGCATAGAAAAGAATGAAGCATTAACAAACCTTCTTAAGTGCATGTCCATTTGAAGCATGTTCATAATTGAACATTATCTTAACTGCATACTGTGGAAAGAATAGAAAAGAGCTTCAAAAAAAATCAGGTTGTTTTAAAAATTGTTTTAAAAGATCATATCAAATACAGATCTCAAATTAAATCTCAATGAATTCATATAGTTGTATAAAGTTTGCAAAATCACATGATTTATGTTGAAAAACCATCACAAACATCATGTCTGGAAACAAGCAACTGACTAGGTATTTTGCCTCACACTAATGATCACCCTCGCTTCAGCAAATTATTGGCACCAGGCTATTGACTGCCCTAGCAAAAGCTTGTCTCATCCGCAACAGCATTTACAGAAAAGCTACGTCCTACAAATGGTTGAAATATTGAGTAAAGGGTCATTCCATGTCAAATCATCAGACCCATTTAACCCATGGTCTTAGAATTTCCTGATTTTTTTACCACAAAAAGCCATTTTGGAGAAAACAGCACATACAAAATTTTATCCTTATATCTATTACGGTTGCGATTTTATAGCCGTTTCAAAAATGACCCGTTTTAGCCAAATATGCCACACCCAGTTTACCAAGCGATAGGCGCGGCTTTCTATCAATAGCTGTAACTTTTCTATAGTTGTAAATATTTGCATGAAAATAATGTCAATTATTGATTTGATACTGTAGATTTCAAATATTGCATCAGAATTTGACAATTTTCTAAGGTGAAGCAGATAGTCGTATGTTAAAAGTTATCACTTGTTTTGAAAATATTCCCAACCGATGTATATAAATATTGAAAAAAAGTCCTGTAGCTGGATTCATAGCATTAGAAGCTTGCTATATTCTGAAAGTTTATTCTTTGGGCTATCAGAAAATGTTTAAGATTACAATTGCAATTGAAGTATTTTGAGTTAGTTGCACCTTACAAAATGGGTATAATTTTGCAAGAATCGTGAGCAAAAACAAATTTGTAATTAAGGTAATATTGCATGAAAAAAATAGCTGCTAAAAACATTGAATAAATCATGATTTTACATTCAGAGACAACAAAGAATAATTAAAAATTATCCCTAGCCATGGACAAGCTGAGATACTGCTTCATAGTCACTGTAGCTGAAGCTCTAAGTTTGACCGGTAATTGTTTTGGATGAATCAGTTTCGCAAAGCATGTAAATGTGATACCCAGCATATGTCTGATCTGCTTGATCATGTAAAGTTCTGAGTGGGTTCAGGTGGGTACATGAAGTTCATTTGAAAGACCCCTTCATCTTCATTAATGTCATAGCAACCCACCCCTCATTGTCATATAGGCAAGCAACATACTTTATCGTTCGAGTCCCAATGCCATTCTCTCCCTTCTTAGAAAGAAAAGCAAAGTTTCCTGCAGAGTCTCTGTCATCAGAAAATTACTTGAAAGTAATCTTTTTATCTTTAAGTAGATGAAACTGGGGTGTAGCATGCAATTTTGCTTGTTCCAATGGGCTGACTGAATTTCATCTTAAGTGAAAAATTCATAGTTTTCGGCAAAGTCAGCCAAAAAACAAGAATGATCTTCATTTCTTCCTTTCACTTAAGGTATTTTGACTGCCATTGTGTAAGAAAAGAATGAAATGTCAAAGCAACAATACACTTTACCAGCAGCTCAACAAAATCAGCAATACTCAAGAACCTTGTTATTATTTTTGATCTTCTAGTGTTATCACCATGCTGAAATAAAACATCACTATCACCATCATGTAAACACTGATCAAGAAACCTTTTAAGTACAGACGTCCCTGAACAGTTGCCTCGTCTGTGCGCTATACATTGCCTACTGTCCTTGCAGCAGACAGTCATGTCTATCATATCTCTGTATGTTTTGTTAATGGCAACTGGAAGTAATGAATTTTGATATGTAGTACAACCACAAACAGAATTTTTACAATCAGTTTGTTCCACTTAAAGATGAAAAGATTACTTTCAAGTAATTTTCTGATGACAGAGACTTTGCAGGAAACTTTGCTTTTCTTTCTAAGAAGGGAGAGAATGGCATTGGGACTCGAACGATAAAGTATGTTGCTTGCCTATATGACAATGAGGGGTGGTTTGCTATGACATTAATGAAGATGAAGGGGTCTTTCAAATGAACTTCATGTACCCACCTGAACCCACTCAGAACTTTACATGATCAAGCAGATCAGACATATGCTGGGTATCACATTTACATGCTTTGCGAAACTGATTCATCCAAAACAATTACCGGTCAAACTTAGAGCTTCAGCTACAGTGACTATAAAGCAGTATCTCAGCTTGTCCATGGCTAGGGATAATTTTTAATTATTCTTTGTTGTCTCTGAATGTGAAATCATGATTGATTCAATGTTTTTAGCAGCTATTTTTATTTCATGCAATATTACCTTAATTACAAATTTGTTTTTGCTCACGATTCTTGCAAAATTATACCCATTTTGTAAGGTGCAATTAACTCAAAATACTTCAATTGCAATTGTAATCTTAAACATTTTCTGATAGCCCAAAGAATACACTTTCAGAATATAGCAAGCTTCTAATGCTATGAATCCAGCTACAGGACTTTTTTTCAATATTTATATACATCGGTTGGGAATATTTTCAAAACAGGTGATAACCTTTAACATATGACTATCTGCTTCACCTTAGAAAATTGTCAAATTCTGATGCAATATTTGAAATCTACAGTATCAAATCAATAATTGACATTATTTTCAAGCACATATTTACAACTATAGAAAAGTTACAGCTATTGATAGAAAGCCGTGCCTATCGCTTGGTAAACTGGGTGTGGCATATTTGGCTAAAACGGGTCACTTTTGAAACGGCTATAAAATCGCAACCGTAATAGATATAAGGATAAAATTTTGTATGTGCTGTTTTCTCCAAAATGGCTCTTTGTGGTAAAAAAATCAGGAAATTCTAAGACCATGGGTTACAAATCTTAAAATATCTGATGATTTGATATGGAATGACCCTAAAATATCAAGTTGCTTATGAAAACAAAGCATTATTCATGCTAGCAAAATTGCTCCCATATTCATGCTAGATTAAACATTGTTTCTAAAAACTAATGGTGACCCTGCATTTAGAAAACCGAAAGCTAGACTATTGCATGCAGTAGGTACACCGATACCCCCATCAGGCTCTGGAGGATTTTCCCCCTAACAAATGTTGTTGGATGGGATGATTGGCTTTGCAAGCTTTTCTAGGCAGTAGCTGGCCATCCTGGTAAAAAATAAATTAGCAAAAAGGCCTGCAAATAACAAATATCATTTATCTGGGTTTAATTAAAAAATGTCTGACAACCATATACCTTAAAAAATTGGTTTTGAACGCTACTGCATTGAACTCTCAAAAACCAAAAAATAATTGGTGCATGTGAAACATCTTAAGATGGGAAACAATCTGGCTCATTTCAAAAGCAATGACCATCAGGGATGTTTTTGTGCAACATCTACACTTACATTCTAAAAGAATTGGGACACCTTCGAAGACATTTTATGGGATAAATTTTGAAAGACTTTTTAAAAATCTTTTGTCATAAAACAAATAGGGCAGCTAATTCCATGAAATTTTGGCAAGATATTGTTTGTATTTTGAAGCCTCTCATATTTCCCCAAAGTTAGAATTGTCAAGGTCAAGTGACTTTGCCATAATTAGGTCATTAAACTCCTATGCATATTTTGCTGTTATTTTCAAAGAATTCTATGTTTTCATGGTTTTGGTTGAAAGATGAAGCTTTTTTCACCTTTTAACTATATTATTGAGATACGCAGGCCTTTGTTTTTTGGAAAAAGACTATCCACATCTGAAAAAGCTTTCATTGCGAAACGGAATCCAATGCAATGGCAAAGTTCTTTCAATCGAAGGTGTCCCAACACTTTTGAAATGTGAGTGTATTTGCACAACTATGATGAGACATTAGTGACTAAATTCGTTACTAAAAGATGGCAAAATACCTCTCTGTTGTCATATTCTGCAGCATAAACTGCAGCAGCTGATGAAGAATTTCCTAATCTTTCATTCAAAGACAATTCCTTCAATGAAGTTGGAGCATTGACTTTTGGGTTCACTTTATCTTCAATCTATGAAATAGCAAGAATAAATTGGTTTTCTAACGATAAAAAAAGCAAGAAAGTTGCAACTAAATACAGACAAGTACCAAGGGCCTGACTGCAAGGGGACAAGATTTGCTATTTTTCTTGATATATATATAGAAATTCAAAAGTTTTCAGCTCTAGTGTTTTCAACAATAACTAAGAAACTCAGCTGGCTTGTATAATGATCTTCCCATACAAATGCAAGGTTTGACAAAATGTATGCATGATCTGCACACTTTATAAAAAAGGCTGGAAATGAGCCTTGCATAACAAAGAAAAGGCAGAGAAAATGGAAAGTACTGGTACTTGATTTTTCAATAATTCTTGAAAGACCTGACTTGGCCATTTTCATTTACTGCATTAAAATCACCAACAATTTTTACATAACTTAGCTCCATAAAAATCATTGATCAAGCCAGTTCCCTACTTCCATATTTCTTGCCTACCTACAAAGCATGTATCTTTGAACAGATTCTGAGTGCCAAGAGGAATTATGGCCTCCAAGAAAACTGAAACTGGCAACTAACTTTTTAAAAGCATTAACGTGAGTAATAACACTGCAACAGGCTTATTAGCAATATTATAACTACTGTAGTCTATGTAGAATTCAGCACAAACAAACATTGCAGGACTTATCACTAACTTGACTTATACATCAATATCACAGACAACAGGCCTTTCCCGAAGACGCGGGCTATAGCCTGCGCCCGCACAAACCCCAAGCAAAAAAGTTTTGTGAGGGCCATTTTCACCCACACAGTTGTTTATAATAACACTCTCATTGAATCCGCTTCGTCACACTCTCCAATGTTTTAACTACTTACTGCTATATATCAGGATATTCATAAATAAAGTTTTGTCAAAGAGATATATGGTATTTACAAATATTGTTATAAAAAGAAAATTTCCGTTTCTTTTGACATCAAATATTAACAAACTAAAGTATTACCTGTTACAACTAGCAATGGAAAAGGAAATGGTTGTGCAGGAAAGGAACAACAGATAGCATAAAATAGCAAAAAAAGGGTGAGTGAGAATTTTTACACAACACTGTCCAGTATGAAATTTGTGTTACGAAAACACTCAAATTTTTATAAGAAACACGCTATAAGAAACGACAACTGGGCAATCATTTTTGCTTTTTGACTCTTCAACAAGGTGAGAGATAAGTGATGGGATTTGTCAAAAACATAGAATCAATCATTCACCCTTTTTAAACTCTCTCGTTACTTTCAATCCGCATTTCTGCTTCCCTTTATGCTTTGAGGTTTATGTATATGTTATTCGCCGATTTTTATCATGTTATTTTATCGCTCTTCCCTGCTGTTTTCAGATTGATATTCTAAGAAAGAAGGAGTACTCCAAGTTGATGTTCATTTCTTATAGAAAAGAAGTGTACTTCAGTTATTCTTTCTTAAATTTTCAATGTACTTACATGAGACTCGTTTTTTAATATCATCTGCATGCATTTTAATGCATCACTCATGTCAAGTTTGCATTGAATTTTCATTGACTCGGAATGTTCTGTGTAGAGAAATGATTGATTTGAGTATACCATACCATCTCACAATGGAAAATTCTGAGCTTTGATTATGACAATGATGATGATGACGACAATGATGATGATGATGTCATAGCTTAATCAATGGCAGAAGAAATAATGGATTAATTTACAAACATTAAGAAATATAAAAGGCTTTACTACATTGATTTTATCTTCAAATTGCTTGAATTCTTTTCAAGTGTGAAAACTGCTAATTAAACAACCTAAATGTTAATAAGTGAAACTGGCTGTAAATGGCCGATTAAATATAATACCTCTGCAATCAGAATTCTTTGCTTGCATACGATAGACTATATATAATACCTTTGTTACTTAAATAATAATTCCTTTAAAATTACATACAATTAATTATTGGACAGTATCATAGAGGTCAAGAAATTATAACAGCTTTGAGGTACAAACCATAATAAACATATCCAAAAGCTCCAAATAAAGTTGTAAGCCTGGTGACCTTTTGCCATTCTGACACTGTACTAGTACCTATATAAGAAAAAGAACCATCAAACACGGTATTTTTAACTTTCACATTTCTATAATATGACAAATATGACTAAGTTACGTTTCTGTGAGTTGTTTTCCTTTCTGAAAATAGCCTTTCAGCACCTTGATATTATAAAACATTTAGCTTTTCGTTCTGAAACAAGCAAAAATGAATTCTTATAATGAGCTTAGTTTGTATAAAAAATGCGTGTAGATTGGGGGGGGGGGGGGGACACCTCTTCACACTAAACTGCCAAATAGAAATCATGCCGGTTGTCAATTGCATACTTACCAAATGCACTTCGACTGCAGTTTTGCCAAAGAAGCCTTTGAAACCCTTTTATGCATCTGTAAAAGCTGATGCTATGAGACTCGCTACAACTTCTGTACAGCGAAGATTGTCGCCCAACTGCAGCTTCCACGTGAGGCCTACCGACAAACTCGGGAGAAAAAACACTCTGTAGAGTCTCCTGTTCTTGCCATGACTGTGGTTTTAGTCGAGTGGGCAACCGGACAAGTTCACGAAAAAGTTTTCTTGCAGCTTTGAAAGCCATCTCAGTGCTTCAATCAAGGCACAGGCAAAAAGTTCTACATTTTCACGTCGTTCCTTTTCCACCACTGTGCAATTTTGATTGTTTTGCTTCTAATTATATTTCATTGCGTCATAGCCTCTGATTCGCGTTGAGACGAAAAAACCAATGATATAGAAGAGCCGAAGGCGCTAGATGTCCAACTCGCAGGTCCGCTGTGAGGTAAATTTGTTTATTTCCGCCATTTCGAATAGTGGCAAAAAGGGACTTGCTCCATACTGAGCCCTTATAAATTTGGTAAATTAGGGATTGATTTCATTCACTTCTCTTTCGAATATCGATGTGACATTTCGTGAGTGGCCTCAAATTGCATTTAAATTTATGAATTGAAGTTAATATTGGAAAAATAAGCCGTCGTTCGCAAATTCCAAGCATTTACAGTCGCGGTGCTTGCTGTAGTGTTTTCTGTCTCGTCGAAATTCCAGAAAAAAATGATTGATCCGTTTTAAAACGGATCCAGCAACAATGTTTAGCCACTCAATGCCCAAAATTTCTTAACACCTTTGTACAAAGATGTGATTTGGTTACTTTTTCTTTGTTTGTTTACAGAAACTGCTATGAAATATCTAGGCCAAACTCTAGAAAAAGCCGAGAATAGGTCATAATTCAATGCTTGGATATTAATAACAGATTCTGGATATGGTAACCAATTTTTGATTTTATATAATCATTGATATTTTTAAACTATTTCAAAACCACACTCAGGGGCGGTCTGGCGTCAAAATCGCAGGGTGGCTAGAAAACCCAAAGGCCCGGCTTAGGGGGTGGCGGGAAAAATTGAGCCACGCCCACTAAAAATGTGGCTAAGAATACGATTGATTCAATAAAAATTGATAATAAAGCAATACGTTAAACAGCAGCAGTATATCGACTTTAATTCGTAAATTCAGACCCAATTGGATCCATACCTTGCCTCTCATGTAAACAGGTTTTGAAATCCCATGTAGAGTTAAGAATCAAGATCAAAACTTATTTAAATTCTCAGCGTTTCAACTCTTTTTGAAGAAGTGCAAATGAATCAGCAAATTGGCCAATGACTTGCTCGTAATCAAGTGGAAAGTTTTCTCTTCTTTTGAAATTATCAGTAGCGCTGAATAATCTTTCAAAGGAAACTTGGGTGTAGCTAAGTGTCATCAAGCATTTATACGCGTTGTAGAGGGAAGGGTATGCTGCTAGGTACATGTTGTATTCACTAATTTTTTTATAGAAACCAGTACACGGGCCGAGTCAGCCTGGGCCGAGCCGAGTCAGCCCGGGCCGAGCCGACTCAGTTGGCACAAAATCTAAAAATCTATTGTTTACTAATGCGCATACGAGTATTCCCATATGAACAATGCAAGCATTAAGCCAAATAAGTAATCATTCTGTTTTTCGGACCATTTCACCTGTTTACACGGGAACGGAACAATTGCACACTGTTCCTCTTTTCGTATCAACGTGCGCGCAACCCCTAAGGGACTCATTTTTTGGAATGGGACGATATGAAACGGAACGGGGCCAAACAGACAATGCAGCGATAAACATATAAGTGGCCCCTCAGTTACTAGCTTATTCTGAAAGTGGCCCTTCTGGAAATAAGGTTCCCTGTTCTAAACGGAAAATGGGTCTAAAGTTGGTTTCCAAACGCAATTGTGAGTCAGCCCGGTTTGAGTCAACTGCCAACTCTGATTCTTTCTTGAATACTTTTGAAAGGTTTTCTGCCGAACGTTACGATTCTTTTCACTTACATTTTTTACCTCCCCTTCCTTTCTCTTCCTGCTTTCTCCCATTGTTTCTACTGGTTTCCTTCTCATTTCTTCAGATTTTTCCATTTCTGCTGTTTGTTTCTCTTTAACTTGCTGGGATGCTGCTTCCTGATAAGCAATTGCTGAATCAAAAAGCTCCCTTATATTGCAAGGAGAATATGTTTTTCTGTGTGCTCAGGATTAATTCCACTTGCACTTTCTTCTCTTTTATTTTTGGACTTTAATTGGTGACAATATTCTGGAAGCGATCTCTCACTGCTTTGTAGGATAAACCAAGGATACCGCGAAATTTGCCGGTACGCTCTTGCTTTTCGAGTTATCTTTTTCAAAAAACTTGAAAACTTTCGAAAGGCAATTATTAATATTCGCACAGAACTAAAATTGATTACAACCATAAATTGACCTCTCGAAAGAACGTTTGCATAAAAAGTTCGCCGTGGTTATGGTTTCGGCGTCATAGATTTTACAGTTTAGTTAGCTTCACCATTAAATTGAGATAAACTATATCAATGATGTATCAAATTTCCACCAGTTTTTTGCCAATTCCTCATAATTGTATAATTTATTGAATGGTTTTCCGAAATCTTGAAAAACGCTCAAGACTTGTGATTAACCAAGAGTTATAACTAACGCAAATTAGTTTCTTCACCTATGACTAATGCGAATTATTTCAAATGCTTGATATTGAATAGCTGAGAGGGTTCTCACTTTTGAAGCATTAACTGAGTACAATCCTATGTTGTTTCCATTCAGAATGGTTGTATCTGGATAAGATTATCGATGCGTTGGCAGTTGGGTATGGGAACGTTCACATATTACCTAATCAAAGATGGAGGGAGGGGGTTCACACAAATTTTTACGGTCATAATGATCAATAAATGATGCAAATTAGATGATAATTTAGGGGGAAGAGGATTTTTCCAATGTTGCCTATATTTTGTTATGTAATTTGTGCATGTTCCTTTCTTGAATGATAATGCTCTTTCCAGGGCCTATTTTAGTGTGCAGTATTACACACTTTGTGCAGTATTAATTTAAAAGCGTGCAGTATTGATTTCGAAAATGTACAGTATTGAATTTTGGGATTTGTGAAAATGTCTATTTGCGGCTATCCCAGATTCCTGTTTTGTTCAAAAAATGTGAATTTTCCTCGCCAGTTCGATATTGAGTTCATGTATTGTAATTCTCGTATAACCATCGGAAAGACTCTCTTATCAAAACTTAAAACAAAGCGAAATGCCCAGAACCAAAAACAAAACATCTCCTGTAAACGTCAGCATTGCTGTCAACTTCGTAATTTGATCTTGTCGAAGATAAAACATTCAGTAATAATATATCAGTTGCCGTATGATGCTCTGGGCATCTAGCAGAAATTCACTTAACTTAACTAAAAGAAAGATAAAGAGCCTAATAAAACTTTTTTGTTTTACTGTCCAGACAAAACATGAGATAGTGACTCCGTTTACAAGAGATAAATGACTATGTTTCTATTCAGGTTTTGTAGCTTCTGTTTGTTTTTTTGCTGTTTTGAAATGTTATTATTGATTGTGTAAATTATCGTCTATCTGTTTGTGATTTCTCCGTCATGGCCTATACACGTGTTCAAAATTCGGGGTATTTCCTTGCTACACTTGCATGGCGAGATACCTGGGGTTTGCTGGTGTTTGCATTGATTGCAACAAAAAAATTTCCTATAAAAAAATATGATTATAAATGTGCGGTATTGAAAATTTCTGAAAAAGGTGCAGTATTGAAAATTTCTTAAAATAGGCCCTGGCTCTTTCCTTGGACCATCAAATATCCCTTAATAGTTAAGTCTGCTCTAGGAATGATGAAGGATAAAATATTTAAACGTCCTGTGACAGGCTATTCAATTTTGCATTTCAACTAAGAATTCAAAGGCATCTTGATTTTGTATTTGAAGCGCGTACTAAAAAGAAATTTTGTCCAACTTTATTCAAAAGTCGTGTCTAGTGACAAACGCGGCTTTTTATCCCCTGACTAATGACCAGCCTTTTTGTCCCCTTCCTTCTCCTTGTTTGGAACTTGGCAGAAACACCTCAAAACTGGAATTCTACAGAAAGAGTGTGGAAAATATGAAACTCCTACAAGTATTAATGGAAGATTAAGCCGTATGTTTTGAAAATAACTTATTAAAGTATTCCAATTTTTCTTCAAACTAAAATAATTTCCGTTACTGAATACAGAAGGAGCCCATCAATCTGCAAAATTATCAATTTGCACAAACGGGCGGCATGAGGACCCCTTAGAACCCATTTTTCCAAATGATGTTGTCAGATATCTTTCTGAAAAGTCAATAGTCAAAGTACATGTTCAATGCCTGACCATAATTACGCATAATTGTACGGGCATCATACTAGGCTAGTAGGAGCGAAAGCCCCTCTTTATTTTTAATTCATTTTCATTGTTTGATTTTTTTTTTCATTTTTTGAACTGGAATTACCACAGCGATAATTATGTAATATTAGATCTTTGTTGGTGGTTCACTCACTGTCGGCACTCTGACATTACAGCTCCCCAGCATTTCTTTTCAGGCGCCATCCCTGGGGACAAGCCCCCGTTCTGCTTGCAAAATAATTCCCCCATTCCGTCATACATTGCATGAGAATTTGAGAACGAATTATGACATAAATTTTCTATTTTGATAACGGGCTATGCTCGAAACTTCGTTTATTAATTCGTCAATTTTTTCAAGTATAATTCCTAGTTTAATTAAATTATAACATAATTTGCAGTAAGCTGATTTCCAGCTACACAAACTTGAGAAATACTTTGCTTACCCGACATCTGTCCTGGCCATGTGCAAATTTTTGAGCCATTCGATTAGTTCCTTGAGTACAAAATAGCTTTTTCGTACCTGTATGTAGAGAAGTTGTAAGTCCGTAGAAAACGGAATTTTACTGATCGCACTTGCAAGGTACACTCGTAAACCACAGTGAAATCCGGGTCAAGTCACTTGAAGCTTTAAGATGAATGAGCCTGTTTAAATAAACACAGTCATACATTGGATACATAGATGTGCCATGCGATATTGTAAATGAGACATGCGATCACAACCGCAAAGCAACGATAATCAGCTTAACAGGTCAAGAGATTTTCAGACATCAACTAGTAGTTTTGATAAAGAAGTTATGAAAACATCCGTTTACATGGAAATTTTTGCATTTTTAAAACATCTGCTAGTTTCGAACATGGATATAATTGTGTGCCTTAAAAGTTCGGCTCTAGAAAGTGGAAAAATCGAAAAATGGTTTCGTCCAGAAAACGTCTACCGTAACCTTAAAGCTAATAGAAAAAACAAGCTGTGCGAAAAGATGCAGAAAAAAATGGCGCCTTTTTCAATTCGACACCTTATTCCGCATGCGCAGTAGAAAAGTTAATCGGGCTCAACCCTCTTTCGCGTTAACAAGGCATTATTTCAAAGCATTTGCCCGCCGAGTCAGCCCGGGCCGAGTCAGCCCGGGCCGAGTCAGCCCGGGCCGAGTCAGCCCGGGCCGAGTCAGCCCGGGCCGAGTCAGCCCGGGCCGAGTCAGCCCGGGCCGAGTCAGCCCGGGCCGAGTCAGCCCGGGCCGAGTCAGCCCGGGCCGAGTCAGCCCGGGCCGAGTCAGCCCGGGCCGAGTCAGCCCGGGCCGAGTCAGCCCGGGCCGAGTCAGCCCGGGCCGAGTCAGCCCGGGCCGAGTCAGCCCGGGCCGAGTCAGCCCGGGCCGAGTCAGCCCGGGCCGAGTCAGCCCGGGCCGAGTCAGCC
Source organism: Rhopilema esculentum (assembly GCF_057945365.1). Lineage (NCBI taxonomy): Eukaryota > Metazoa > Cnidaria > Scyphozoa > Rhizostomeae > Rhizostomatidae > Rhopilema > Rhopilema esculentum. The sequence continues at coordinate 5,487,373 of NC_142825.1, forward strand.
CGGGCCGAGTCAGCCCGGGCCGAGTCAGCCCGGGCCGAGTCAGCCCGGGCCGAGTCAGCCCGGGCCGAGTCAGCCCGGGCCGAGTCAGCCCGGGCCGAGTCAGCCCGGGCCGAGTCAGCCCGGGCCGAGTCAGCCCGGGCCGAGTCAGCCCGGGCCGAGTCAGCCCGGGCCGAGTCAGCCCGGGCCGAGTCAGCCCGGGCCGAGTCAGCCCGGGCCGAGTCAGCCCGGGCCGAGTCAGCCCGGGCCGAGTCAGCCCGGGCCGAGTCAGCCCGGGCCGAGTCAGCCCGGGCCGAGTCAGCCCGGGCCGAGTCAGCCCGGGCCGAGTCAGCCCGGGCCGAGTCAGCCCGGGCCGAGTCAGCCCGGGCCGAGTCAGCCCGGGCCGAGTCAGCCCGGGCCGAGTCAGCCCGGGCCGAGTCAGCCCGGGCCGAGTCAGCCCGGGCCGAGTCAGCCCGGGCCGAGTCAGCCCGGGCCGAGTCAGCCCGGGCCGAGTCAGCCCGGGCCGAGTCAGCCCGGGCCGAGTCAGCCCGGGCCGAGTCAGCCCGGGCCGAGTCAGCCCGGGCCGAGTCAGCCCGGGCCGAGTCAGCCCGGGCCGAGTCAGCCCGGGCCGAGTCAGCCCGGGCCGAGTCAGCCCGGGCCGAGTCAGCCCGGGCCGAGTCAGCCCGGGCCGAGTCAGCCCGGGCCGAGTCAGCCCGGGCCGAGTCAGCCCGGGCCGAGTCAGCCCGGGCCGAGTCAGCCCGGGCCGAGTCAGCCCGGGCCGAGTCAGCCCGGGCCGAGTCAGCCCGGGCCGAGTCAGCCCGGGCCGAGTCAGCCCGGGCCGAGTCAGCCCGGGCCGAGTCAGCCCGGGCCGAGTCAGCCCGGGCCGAGTCAGCCCGGGCCGAGTCAGCCCGGGCCGAGTCAGCCCGGGCCGAGTCAGCCCGGGCCGAGTCAGCCCGGGCCGAGTCAGCCCGGGCCGAGTCAGCCCGGGCCGAGTCAGCCCGGGCCGAGTCAGCCCGGGCCGAGTCAGCCCGGGCCGAGTCAGCCCGGGCCGAGTCAGCCCGGGCCGAGTCAGCCCGGGCCGAGTCAGCCCGGGCCGAGTCAGCCCGGGCCGAGTCAGCCCGGGCCGAATCTAGATAAGTTTGAATCTAGATAAGTTTGTCATCGCACTGCAGAAAATATTACTTGCGTTCACTCTACCCCCTACCCAGGCTTAAACAAGGTTTGATAGTATAGTGTAGACAAGACATTTGACATTCATGACGGGGTCATACACAAATGATATCACCTATAGTTTAAAGATGTTTAGGCCCCCTGCCCTCCTGTTTCACCATCTTTCTGAACCCCTCTATTATATTGCCAATACGTCACTTCTCACAGCCCCCTCCTCACCCCCGCCCTTCGCTATACATTAATTTGAAAAGTAGAGCAAAAAGTTGCGAACATCAAAACAACTCTGAAAGGTACCTTCTTGAGCCTGCCTTGTTCGGGATTTCTCCAGGCTCCGAATTCCCAGGAATATTCTTCATTTATGCTTCTTTTTATGCAAATTTTCGTCCATAGTTTTGATTCATGTTTTATCTAAGTAATCAAGAAAATCAACAAAACTGATTTCTCTACGATGTTCTTACAAATCTGAACGCGTTTCAAAGATATGGTGAATTTTTTAGGCAGCTACTGCGAGCGGAGAAAAATAGCTCACAGCGCTGACTTACAGCTAAAATTCAACTGTACCCAAGAGAGGAAACGATTGAATGGTGTAACCTGTTGTTTAGAATGCATTGAGCATATTCTGTCTACGCAAAATTGAACTGATAGAATGTCTGGTAATACATCTAGAAAATTACAATATGAGTACAAGGAAGAAATAATGTTCAAAATAGCTCGGAAAAGTGGAACAAAATTCACTTCAACTCTTCGTCCGACGCTTAATAATGAAAGCAAGTGAAATAATTTCCAATCAAAAGCCCGGTTTACACTTAAAAAAGCTACCCGGGTTTAACCTGTGTTGAGTTCACCCAGGGTAAACTCTCTTCAATTTGTATTCTTAACGGAAAATGGGTCTAAACTTGGTTTCCAAACGCAATTGTGAGTCAGCCCGGATTGAGTCAACTGCCAACTCTGATTCTTTCTTGAATAATTTTGAAAGGTTCTCTGTCGAACGTTACGATTCTTTTCACTTACATTTTTTACCTCCCCTTCCTTTCTCTTCCTGCTTTCTCCCATTGTTTCTACTAATTTCCTTCTCATTTATTCAGTTTTTTCCATTTCTGCTGTTTGTTTTTCTTTAACTTGCTGGGATGCTGCTTGCTGATCAGCAATTGCTGCATCAAAATCTCCCTTATCTTGCAAGGAGAACATGTTTTTCTGTCTGCTCAGGATTCATTCCATTTGCACTTTCTTCTCTTCTATTTTTGAACTTTTTGTTGGTGAAAATTTCTTGGAAGTGATCTCTCACTGCTCTGCAGGATACACCAAATTTTGGCCTTTCTACCTGGGAAAAATTATCAACAGTTTTTCTCCACCCATCGCGCCTCGGCTCACCAGGATACGGCGAAATTTCCCGGTACGCCCTTGCTTCGAGTTATCTTTTACAAAGAACTTTCGAAAGGCAATTATCATTATTCGCACAGAACTAATATTGATTACAACCATCAATTGACCCCTCGAAAGAACGTTTGCATAAAAAGTTCGCCGTGGTTATGGTTTCGGCGTCATAGATTTTACGGTTTAGTTTAGCTTCACCATTAAATTGAGATAAACTATATCAATGATGTATCAGATTTCCACCAGTTTTTGCTAATTCCCCGTAATTGTATAATTTATTGAATGGGTTTCCGAAATCTTCAAAAACGCTCAAGACTTGTGATTAACCAAGAGTTTTAATTGACGCAAATTAGTTTCTTCACTTATGACTAATGCGAATTATTTCAAATGCCTGATATCGAATAGCTGAGAGGGTTCTAACTTTTGAAGCATTAACTGAGTACAATCCTATGTTGTTTCCATTTAGAATGGTTGTATCTGGATAAGATTATCGATGCGTTGGCAGTTGGGTATGGGAACGTTCACATATTACCTAATCAAAGATGCAGAGAGGGGGTTTACACAAATTTTTACGGTCATAATGATCAATAAATGATGCAAATTAGATGATAATTTAAGGGGAAGAGGGTTTTTCCAATGTTGCCTATATTTTGTTATGTAATTTGTGCATGTTCCTTTCTTGAATGATAATGCTCTTTCCAGGGCCTATTTTAGTGTGCAGTATTACACACTTTGTGCAGTATTAATTTAAAAACATGCAATATTGATTTCGAAAATGTACAGTATTGAATTTTGGGATTTGTGAAAATGTCTATTTGCGGCTATCCCAGATTCCTGCTTTGTTCAAAAAATGTGAATTTTCATCGTCAGTTCGATATAGAGTTCATGTTTTGTAATTCTCGTATAACCATCGGAAAGACTCTCTTAACAAAACTTAAAACAAAGCGAAATGCCCAGAACCAAAAACAAAACATCTCCTATATATGTCAGCATTGCTGTCAATTTCGTAATTTGATCTTGTCGAAGATAAAACATTCAGTAATAATTTATCAGTTGCCCTATCATGCTCTGGGCATCTAGCAGAAGCTCACTTAACTTAACTAAAAGAAAGATAAAGAGCCTAATAAAACTTTTTAGTTAATAGATCACCTTTCTTCAAACAGACCCAACAACCTCTGTAATGTATCGGTCGTAAAAATCGGTATCACAGACCACTATATGACATACGGTATTAGAAAACTAAACGCTAGAGTTCATGTCAATGACGTGAAATTTAAGACAGAGTCACGCAGTTTGAAAAATTATGACCGTGATTCTTTCCTTAATGACTTGCGTAGTATTGACTGGGAGATGGCTGTCATGTAGATCGGATGACCCTAATAGGATGGCTAGCAATTTCTACGATCTCTTTCTCGCTGTCTTGGATGTGCATGCCCCGTTGAAAAAAAGGACCGCTAAGACGGGGCATGCACATGTACCATGGATTTCTCCAAGCATCAAGAATTTGACGTGCGAGAGACACCATATTAAGAGACGGGCTGAAAGAGACCCAGCACTATGGCCAAGATATAAGCAGCTTCGAAACCAGGGACGGTCTGGCGTCAAAATCGCAGGGTGGCTAGAAAACTCAAGGGGCCGGTTTAGGGCGTGGCGGGAAAAATTGAGCCACACCCACTAAAAATGTGGCTTGGAATACGATTGATTCAATAAAAATTGATAATAAAGCAATACGCTAAACAGCAGCAGTATATCGACTTTAATTCGTAAATTCGGACCCAATTGGATCCATACCTTTCCTCTCATGTAAACAGGCTTTAAATCCCATGTAGAGTTAAGAATCAAGATCAAAACTTATTTAAATTCTCAGAGTTTCAACTCTTTTCGAAAAAGTGCAAATGAATCAGCAAATTGACCAATGATTTGCTCGTAATCAAGTGGAAAGTTTTCTTTTCTTTTGAAATTATCAGTAGCGCTGAATAACCTTTCAAAGGAAAATTGGGTGCAGCCAATTGTCATCAAGCATTTATACGCGTTGTAGAGGGAAGGGTATGCTGCTAGGTGCATGTTGTATTCACTATTTTTTTTATAAAAACCAGTAAATTTAGGCTCAGGCTGACTGTTCTTAATTTTCGCAAAAATCCAAAGGGTGGATTGTCCTTAATTCGTCTTAAATCAGTGCAATTGCTAGCTTTTTCGCTCTTGGGAGGTGTTCAGGCATTATTTGCCAACAAAGTGAGTGAGACAGCCTTCATTTGACGACAAGATTGAATATTCACCGAAAAGCAACCACACATGGCTAAAATCCTCGTTTTGGGATAAAATGTTATTCAAAAATGCATTAAACAGTAACTCAGCCTCAGCTTGTTCCTAATTTGAACTCAACTTTTGACCAGTTTTGATGCTCATATTCTTATAAAATTGTTATATTTGATAAAAGATATAATTATATAAAAAAAATGAGCGTCGGTACAAAGTTTTGAATGCGCAAGGTATGCACAGTTGCGAAGCTTTTACCCTTTTGAGAAAGGGTGTCGACTTTGGGATCCTTTCTCTCTTTGTGAATCACCACCTTGAAAGTCACAGTTTTCCTCTCCATATGTTTCTTCTCTAAGAGCTTGTTACTTGAGAACATCTCTTTTTAGGATCTCTATTTCCACCAGGTGTTGTTTTCACCTGGTCGATAAGTTGCTGGTAACAATTTGCAAATGCCAGCAATTCTGACATTCTATGAACTTGAAATCTTGAAAAAAGGCTCGTATTGCTGTTTTGCTTCCTCTTTGTGCCAACAAATCTTCTTAGCATTGTCAAATCCTGATACAGATCTCTGTAATCAGATGATAGTGACGACCCCTTGTCATCTCTCTTCTGAATTTCCTGTTTTAAATTTTACGTTTTCTTCATTTACTGAAGCCCCCCTCCCAATAATTGCAGCCTAAGCGTTATGTCCTGTATACTAACTAACTGGAAACTAGAAACTAACTGGAAATAGATAATATTTATATATGTGTACTAACTGGAAATAGATACAATGAGCAGCCGCCTAAGACCCCCCCCCCCCCAATATGAATTTCGTTCTCACAGTACTGTCTCTGACAGTCAAATACCCTGGGCATCAGAGCCATATAAATTAGAGAGCGGAAATAGAAGATAAGACTACGCTCATTCGCTTCTCTGCTTGGCATTCTGTTTACGCGCTCGAAATTTTGTGGCTCTGGGACCCAGGGTACACGTAACATTGAACACTAAAATAACGAAAACCAGGGTTTGGGTGGTTTGAAGCGCATGTATTTGACATTAAGTTAAAAAATTTTCTCCAACGCGGAAAGGCCCGTAAATTTTTTGTACACAGGGCCCGGGTGGCGATCGCAACTTTGCCACCCGGGCCAGACCGCCCCTGACCACACTCGTTGCTTGTAATTATTCTTCAGCACAATGCGTCCCTCCCCGTATCTTTAGGCGTATAAAATACCTTCGGGGTACACTTTCGCGACAAAGATTTCTAATTTGGCCTTACCAAAAGGAAAGAAATTTGATTCATATCAAATTTTTTTTTCTACAAATTCAATTTGACAAACCAAATATCAAACATTCGCACTGTCCTACTCATGCCATATTAGGTTCTAAACGACAGACAGAAAAATTCAAGAATTATTAGATAATAGACTTAAAAAGTTTTTTCTAATCTATATGAAGATAAAAATTGCAAACACATACTTTTTCAATTCATAAAAACACGACAAGCAACTGCCATATTCCCCCGTAACTGCGTAAACTAAAAGAGCCATAATTTTTAAAATTCTTTTTAAAAACCCCAAAAAATTGTTATGCGTTGTTGATTTATATCTCCTCTAACTACCTGCATCAGAAAAGGCACTGAAATAGTTGTGAGCCACGAGAAAATCATTCATTAAAACAAGTCATTTTCCCTACTGAACCTTATTGCAGCTCGCTTTTTGCCACTATTTAAAATGGTGGAAGTTAACAAATTTGCCTCACTTGGCAGTACGCAGCATGACCCGAGTTAGACATCTAGCGCGGTGTCATATGCGTTTTGGTACCCTATGCAAAATTGTAACATTGTGAAACGCAATGTGTTTCAAATCAAGTGATTTCATCGTAGTTCGATATTATGACACATTATAATTAACAAATAGAACACAATGCTCTTTTTGTTCAAAATTTCACACTTTTTATTCAAGAAAACTTTGGAGTCGCCATTAATGTTGTACTTTTTTGCATAAACTTAACAAGGGAAATCACAGCACCGCTTCTTGTTAGTACCCCCTTGTTAGAAATAGTTCGATTGTTCTTTACATTCTGAACATTATGAATCAGAAAATTTGTGTTCCCAGACCAGGTCGCATGCTAAATTCCACCATTTGTTTCAGTTCCCTGTTTTTTAAAAGATTGGGTACGTTTTTGTATAAGCAAAATTGTTATGGGTTTCTGTACCAGGACCGTTTTGCATGCGAAATTCCAAGTTCGTTTTGGTACCCTATTGTTTAAGTGCTTGGGTACGATTTTGCATAACCAAAATTGCCATGCGTTTGAGTACCCGGACCGAAATGCATAAGGTTACCGAAACGCATATGACACCGGCGCCTTCGGCGCTAGTGCAGCTGAGGCAAAATCACTCAAGCGGAAATATTGGCAAAAAGACGTTTCCGCGTAAGGGCATAGTACGGGAAATTGCAAGGTGGACGAAGGAAAATCAATATTTTCGAAAATCGGCATAAATTTGAGAGGTAAGCTATACTGTATCAGCATGCCATATTCTTTGGAAGGTTTTAAACTATAAGTTGTTTTGGTAAACGGGGTTTTAAGATTTTTAAAAAATTTTAAAAAATACTTTATTTTGTGAAATGTGGTGGTTGTTCTGCCCCCCCCCCAAACAAAAAGTTGTATCTCGGTCCTTGGGTAGGAGCAGCGGGGAGAATCAAGACCTAATTGATAGCTTATTGTTACAGATAAGAGTAAGGACTGTTATAAATACAAAGCATGAATTGATCTGAACTTGATACTTAAGGCCTGCCAATGCCCCAACATTTGACTTTGAGCAAAAGTTGTCTATTTTCTGTCGGGTACGTATCAATGTTACAAACACATTCTTTCCCAAAGCAAGCCCAAGTCTTCACAGACTCGTTGCTATTGTTTTAAGATATGCCTTAAGAGGGCGATTTCGGTTCTCTTTATTGCACAAACTCATTTAGTCATCTTTGTGGGTTAAATAGCATTACCATAATGGGACTGCATGTTCTGGTGTACCTGAAATAAGCTCATTATTATTTATTGGCCAATTCATCAACTTCTACTGGAAAGAACTTATTATACACCAATTGATCTCATAAGCGACAAGGGAATTCTTTGAGTACTACCTGTTCTTAATGCAGCGGCAATCTTAATTACCAATTGTTTCTTAAGAATTTCTTCATTGTGATGTCGTTGCATTTTGCATTTTTGGTTCTAGATGTAATTTTCTTTTGAAGTTTGTTGTGAAGAATTTGCGAGTCATTTGAAGAATATGAATTGCAAGCGTATAAAGTTTCGACCCAATCAGTCAATCTCATTGATACCAAATCATAGAGTTTTGGAGTTCTGCAATTTTTCAATATTAAATTATTTCTAATCATTTTGGTTTGGGAACTGAAGGTTTTTGCTTTTTACTGATATTCAGTACCCCTGTTTTTTATAGCATGTATACCCTAGGGCAGTGGCGGCGCCACGGGATGGGGGGAGGGGGGTCTGGGGGAACACGTTCTCCCAGTTCTCAGCAGTTCTCTAAATTCGATGAGAAAATATTGGGGGAGGGGTAATATTTTGACACCGTACTTTTTGTGATGTAATCCTACTATTTTCAAACTGCCAATTTTCAAACAAAAGTTAGTCATAGGCGTTCCCTGTTGGTAAAAGGGCGTTTTCTGGTAGTTAAAAGGGCTTGGCTTAAATTTTTTGGTTTGTCCCCCCCCCCCCCCCCAGAGCTTAGTGGCTGGCGACGCCATTGCCCTAGGGGAAGGCGAATATTTGATAAAAATGAATGAAACATTCAACAAAACGTTACACAAGCTATTTATGGCAGAAAACATTGATGGCTGTCAAAATGAAATGACTGTAATTCCCTTTCAAGCAAACTTTGTGTGAATAGTTCTGCACGTCGTTCTCACTGCCATTTTACTTTCTAGCAAGCCTGGCGGACAATTACTCTAAAAATGAAACTGCCTGAAAATTGTAGTAGCTTGTTACATGTATAAAGCTAAATTTTTATTACTTGTAGCAGGATTGAATGCAAAGGAAACTTTATGTACAGTATGTGCATGTACAGTCTGAAGTTTCTCAATTCAGGAGAAAGGCTTAGTCAAGGATGAAACTTTTGCAGTTTTATTTAGTCTGATTTGGTACACTTATTTAAGGCATAAAAAGTTACCGTATTTACAACAAAGGATGCAAGATAAAAAGGATTATTTTTTAATAATCAAAATTATCCTACTTACCTCCTTATGAAATTTAGTATTTTCTAATGAAAAAATTTGTATTTTCTAAAGCTAGCATGCTACCCTATACCTTCTCCAAAAAGCATTATGTATTTCATTTCATTGGCCCATGGATGCGTCTTAACTTCCTTTTAGTAAGTCCTTTGTTTTCTTAAAATCAAGCTAGACTTGAAATTCAACGAGAAAACGCATTCATCAAGAAGAAAAGTTGAACCTGTTCTCTAACAAGGCGTTAAAACATTTTTGTTTCTTCTAATCTTGTTACCTGTTAAGGTTCTATTTAGCTTTTGATCTTTTGGCACTCTGTTAACAGGGATGGAAATATGATCCGATTTCAGTATGACCTGCCTATAAAGTGCAAAGTTTGTGAACCCAGAAATTGTATTCAAATGAATCTTAGTTAGTGACCTGGGCCTTCCTAATTTTGTAAATCTAGCTGCGCTCTAATAATTATTTTTTGCGAGGATTTAGAATATATGTTCAAAACTAAACTGTTCTGAATACAAAATTCACTGAAACTTTTCTGTTTTTCTAAGCTATTCTGTGCATTAAATCGCAGTTTCTTTTGATAATTGGAATTCTCTTTGCAGCTCCTCCTTATTTGACAGATCGTAGAACACTGCATTAGAGTTTCTAAACCCTCCATTATCTGTCTTCTTGTGTGATCCGAGGTCAACAAAAAGTTCCTTATTTTCTTCAGCATCGCCTTCTGCAAGATTCATGTTCGACCCCTGTTTACTTTGGTATAACACAAAACTAACGAATCCTTTATCGCTCAATTTAGGTATTTCTTGAGGCGAAACATCATTTAGTCTGCAATATCCCACTGATGGATTGTTGTTTGATAAAGCAAGTTGGTGAGGTTCTGAAAACTTCACAGATCGGTTTTCCTCCAGTTTTCTTTTCCCTCGGTCTTTCGGTGCATTTGGAGGCAGCCATTTATGATTGTTCGCATGAGCGTGTTTGTCTCCTTTGCCTGTTGACATCTTTGACAGATTTGTCTTGTCTTGGCTATCGTTGCTTGATCCGAGGCCTAAGGCCTTTTTGAAGCCTTTTTTAAAGTATTTATCTACACTACCATATATGAAAGGATTCAGGCAACTGTTGAACCAAATAAGGACATGAAAATACTGTAGCATCGTGGAAATTGTCAGAGGATCGATTTTCACGTTTGCATAGCCAAAAATGAAGAATATCACATTGCTAGGCAAGAAACAGAGCGCAAAACTCACAACTAGAATCACTGTCATTTTCAAGAACCTTTTATGGTTGGCGATTTCTCTTTGAGAGCCAGTACTGCTCTGTGTTTTGAGTTCAACAATGATTCTGAGATAAGTCACAAATATAAAGCTAAGTGGTAGTGCGTAATTTATCAAGAATAGCACTATCGTGTACCAGTGATCTATTCCAATTTCTTGGCATTGTTTATCCCTCCCTATTTTATACGCAATGAATGAAGGCAGAGCGATTATGAATGACCATATCCAGACGGCAACAACTTTGAATCGAACGCTTCTCGAAGTCGATCGAGGCTTTAGAGGGTGCACAATGGCCAGAAATCGTTCGAATGTGATCACGGTGAGAGTCCATATGCTCGCTGAAACAACCATGATTTGCAACGTTGGGAAAAGTTTGCATAGAAAAAGGCCCATCACCCACGGACCAGGCATTATGTAGTAAAGCAGAGTCGTTGGGAGGCAAACAAGACCTACCAACAGATCAGATATACTGAGATTCATGATGTAGTAGCCATAATAATAATTCTTAATGCTTGTCAAGTTGCGATTATTCCTCACAACATGGATTGTTAGACTGTTGCCAATTATGATTAAAACGAATATCAATGCAATCAAAAAGTATCGAAAAATCAACGATCCTTGTGATTCACGTCTCTGATCAAAACCTGTCGTCTTATTCCGTTTAGTTGAATCTAAAGACGTTACAGTGAGATTGGCACAAAGATTGACCAGGGTTTCATTCCATAAAGTATGGTTAAGATCCAATTTGCATAAAGTACGATTTAAGGATACAGAACCGTTGATATTTGTACCGTAGTCACCACGAGTCATTCTCTCGTCTTTGCTTTGCATCCAAAACACGAATCTAAAACCAGAAAAAAATGCTTTTGAATGCATAAGGTTTCTGGAAAATTTCATTGAAATACCCAAGCAATACAAAAAAATTCATTTATGTCCGAGGTAAGTTATTTTAAATGTGATATACTTTAGAACAGAACCGAATAACCTCTTCAATTTCTGCTCATAAATATTTGCCTTTATTTCATACATATATAAATAACTTTAATTTACAAATACTTTCTGATAGGCTCATTGTAATGTTGTGTGTGGAACAATTTTCTAAATTTGAGAAGTAGGTTTATGAAAATCTTGTGAAAATAACAACTCCAAAAATCCTGTGAAAATAACAACTGTCGATGGTTAGAATTTGCTTAATAATGATCTTTGATATAAAGTGAAATTAAAAATGCCTAACTTTTCGTGTAAGCAAGAAAAAGAAAAGCATTTTTATGACAAGGTTTGTCTTACGACTCTGCGTACTGCTGGCGAGCGTTATTTTACACTTTAACGCAGCTCTGTATCTTTACGTCTGTTGTATAAATCTATGGAAGGCTTTTGTTGATGAACTAAATTTTCTTGAAGAGCCTATTGTAGTAACAGGTTGTAAGGGTTGCGTTTAAAAAGCCCAGAATCACTTCAGGCTTGCTACAAGGCTGAGTTGATCCAACAATTTGCCCATCCCTGTCCTCAAGCATAGATATTTGAATATCTCGAGACGCTGCGAGATAGGCACAAATAGACCGCTCGAAAACAAAACATCAATGCTATGCTCGCCTTATTTAAAGTGTAAAAAATCTTATCAATTCTGATAAACATGATTTATTTTCATCGTTTTAGTCAAGGAAACAGGAAAAGCAAGAGCTGCATGTACCCTTTATGGTCTCGTTTTTGCACTGGTCGCAGTTGTCATCACAGCCCGTGTAATGAAGTAAAAATATAGTGTTTTGATTTCCTTTTGCAAAATTTACCCTTGAAAATACTAAATATTGATACCATCAGAATAAGCAGCCTAGCAGCACATACAGGATCAATTTTAAATTTATTTGATTTTCACGAGCATTACGGTAACTCAGTAAAAGAAACAAAATAAAATATGGAAAAAATATTTAAAAGCACATACTTTGACTCCAATGGCAAATCTGATTGATATCAACGGAACGATGAGATGAAGTCGTAAAATAATCAACAGTCTATTTCATGACTCCTTTCAGACCCAGTTCAGACCACACAGTTCGAGATTTGTGCCTTCTTAACAAATGTGCGAAATTCCAGCAAAGTTGATCTATAACCCTCCCTTCCACTTTGGTCTTTCATTATTTGTTCAAAATAAACACCTCGTTTTCAATGCAAACCACAATAAACAAACTACCTTCAAGAACCACAGACTGTATCAAGTCCTCTCTTGCATGTAAAGGGGTGTGTTTTCGAAGTTTTGTCTAGTGCATACGTAATACTTGGGCAGATGGTCTTTTCATCCCCTATTGGTATATGAGAGGCCTCGGACATTTTCAATAAACCATTTTTCAATACAGGTCTTAAAAGGCTTTAAAGGTATCTCTAATGTAAGACATTTAAGTCTCCAGTGTAATGACTTTTATCACTGGTGCATTGACTTTGATAGTATCATCTTCTGTTATGAACGGAAGGGCTTGACCAACAGCAGGATAATCTTCAATGTCGGATTTTTTATAGATACCTATTGCAATGTGCTTCATAATTGCAATGCATCAATTGGGCCTTGTGAAGCCCTCAATACACGAAGTTGAAGTACAAACATACTGAAGGCACGAAATCCTTTAACGGGTTTCCGATGAACTTCGATTTATTAAACTGGGTTTTATAAAAGCCTTGTCGAAATTCTAAATCCTTCTCGAGTAAGAAATAAAACGGCGCTTAAACTGAGATTTATCTGAATGTCGAATTTACTTTAAGAATCAAGTCTGTTGTCTTCGGATTGAATTAAAAGTACCAACAAAATCTGTAAACATCGTCAACGCACTTGCACACATCAATGCTTCGTAAGTGTTTAGTTTAAAAAACTTTGAATCTTTGTTTGGATAAGTAACAATGTAAATAAACCATCTCTTTAAAGAACTGCATCCCTGAATTATGAGTTTTTGTTCATTTTGAATTAGCTAGTCAGTCAAAGACAACAATAGATATTTCTTCATATCAAACGAGAATGGAACGAATGACATGGTTGTGTGTTGTAGGAAGAAAGATCTTTGAGGGTACAAAAAATCTTGGATATTTCATTGACTGTACCCTGCTGCTTTTAACAATTTTTATCGATTAGTATTATTGATGAAATTAGGTGCTCTCCACAAGAGATCGTTATGTATGTCAGTTTAATTACTGTTCTTTATTTTCAATTCAGAGAAAGATGATCAAGCAAAGCTCTTCTATTGCAACAGCTCAAAGTATGACTTCGAACAATTACCCAGAAAGTAAGTGCGAATTTCTCTCCACGTGTAGATAGAAAAAGATGAATAATAACTTGCTTACGTTGTTTCATTTGGGCCCTATAAAACGCACCATTTTATTTTTCACGTTGTTTTAGACCCAGAGCCTGGAGAGAAGATCGAGTGAAAATCTTCAAATCTGTGAGGCAACCTTACGTCCTAGAGTCAAACAGCACGCAAAATAATGACTTCATTCCATGCGCATGCTCTTTCACTCCAGGATTGAAGGTTGCCTCACTCACGCGAGTCTTTCTCTTATTCGTTTCCCGAACAAGAAAAGGCGTTAGACAGCCAGGAGTAACCATAGTTATCATACATTTGTTTGGTTATCAGGACAAGGAGAAAGTCCAGGAACTCCCACAAGGTCGGTCGCCATAACGAGCATTGGTTAATGGCGTTTCGTCATTTTATTATTCTTCGCTGTACTCACGTACATAGAGTAAGGACTCTAGGACAGCATGGCACAAGAAAAAATAGACCTTTAATCGACAAGTCGTTACTAATGTCTTTTATCCCCTGTATCGCTTGTACTGTTGTAGATGAAATAGCAGAATTATCTCTTGTATGTCTTGCCAATAAATTTATGTTCTGGACATCTTTCTGTCTCGGCAAACAAAAATCGTGTAGATTTGATCGTTAAAAAATCTATTCATGTGTGACATTTATTATGGTATGATGCATTTAGATCTTTGGAAGAAAATGTGAAAAGTCTTATCAGCTATAGGTTGTCAGTGCAATCTTATTAATAGCAACATTAAATGAATGGTTTGACGCTACATTCGGCTTTTATAGTTGATGTACAGATCTTCGAGCCACAGAAACTATGAAATGTTTGATACGCCGACTTAGGAGTCGTTGCAGCCTGGATTTTTCACTTAGTAACTTCACCAATTATGATCCAAACAGCTCGTGACTTTGCCAATGCATACACAAAAGGACTTTGAAGCTTATAACGAATCCATGGTTGGTCAGACATAGATCCAACTGCATGACCAATTCTATCATTTTGATTTGATAAACATAATTGAAACTGCTATAGTACTAATTTTCAATAGCCCAGTGGTCCGCACCGCAAATTGAGGGTTTTGTTTCCTTTTCCGTTTTGATCAGCTGAGTTGGTAGCCGAAAGATAAATGATATATCATATTGTTTATAGAACAGATAATAGCACTGAAGAAAATTTAAGCAAATGAGCAATGATTTAGAGCTGTAAATTGCTCCTAGCATTATCAAGTTAATTGGAATGCCAATGAAAAAAATAACCAGGCGAGAGGGAGGGAGTTTTGCCTTTTCAGGCTGAAGGAACAATTGTTGTCGCCCTACATAGTATGCAAAGGATAGAAATGAGCTTAAAGGATAGAAAAAGTAGGCATAACACCAACTGTCTTTTTGTCGCAGCAGTGTTGAAGAGGGAGTTTTCTTGTCAAGGATGAGACTTCATGATTTTAGGTTAAAAATACAATAACACACTTGATGAATTAATTTTGAAAGTTTAAAGAGCACATCAGAAACAAGTTGTCATAATATGGATACCTTCTCCGTGCCACACGAGAACGCATTAGCGTGCATCAAAGGATGCTTATAAACAAGAATACTGCTAGCTCACTGAAAAATGTTTTGTCCCGATCATAAACATAAGTAAATTTGAAAAGCAGGCATAACCACACAAAATCAAACCGTATCAGAAACTAATCATTTTCAATTTTGAATTAGTTATATCCAGCCGATTTTTGATGTCATCACTTTTTGTTGCTGTATTTGATAAAAAGGACGTTTGAAAATATCATAGAGAGTTTCAAAACATTACTAAGCTTATTCGTAATAACAAAGTGTAAATAAACCGTAATTGATAATCTCTTAGAAAAATATATAAACATACTTGGGTTGAAGGCGATGACAACAGGCTTTCATTAAAAAATGACTACTTTTCCTATTATGATTAGAAAAATATTACTGGAATAGCCAGATAATTCATGATTACATCAGATTTTGCTGTTTAGCTCTTTGCAATCACAAGCATTGCAAGTTATAAACAATGAATATTGTTCTGTTTGTTTTTCTAGCTTTTCCAGTTTGAAGACGTTGTGAACTATTTATTTAATACAAGATGTATGGAGGCAGATAAATAGGGTTAATATTCATTATTCTGTAGACATTTCCTTAAAGTAATATGAAAGGATCTTTCCTGTATTCGATTGCCAAAAAGTTGTAGACCAATAACAGGACTGAGTCTCTTCATTGATTCAAAACGGTTTTTATGTAAATCATAGATGTGAATTCGCTGGGTATCGGAGACTTCGCGATAGCAGTCAGCAAAACGTAATTTGTATACAAACATTTAGAGGAAGGGAGGAGGGAAGCCTGCTCCTTTGATTATTAGACAGGCTCTACACGGAGACAGCAATAATCCTAGTGACGTTTTCGTAAATTGAAATGGTTTATATTTATCCTTTATTATCCACATATTGGTGTAAAGAATTTCTTGAAAATGCTTTCGGCAAGTAACCTGATATGAAGTAAGTCAAAGCTTTCTGCAGACTTTTCGTTTTACACCTATTTTCCAGCATAAGCAAAAATAGATATGCGAGATTTGAATAAATCTATTCGACTTAAAACTGCGTTATCTTTCTTTTAGACTAACTTCAAGGTTAATGACCTGTCTCAAGTAAACAAAGCATGAATAATCATAGGTAGATAAAAACACAAACTGATGACAGTAAAACAAACAGAAGCTTTAAGAAGATCGGCCGGGAAAGCTCGTATTTGATCGCATTTATTTATTCAATCTTGAAGCGACAATATGATCTCAAAAATTTTGACGTTTCTTTTTGTTTTCATGCTCTATAATGCTTCGAATGACTTTATGAAATAACTTTACAGTTTTTTCCTTCATCGTTGAAGCAATTTCAAGTGTATTTGCTTCTATAGGCAAGAAAAGCAACATATACATTCATAAACAGAGCTAAAACGTCATGGTTCCAGGAAAGACAAATAGGTCAATGTCAGATACCAAGAAGTGCCAGTACGAAGTGAACACGTATTTTTTTTCGATATCCTAAGCTTGTTTGGTTGCCTTATGCAGATATCATTATGTCGTCTTCGAAGTTTGTTAAAGAGTAAATGCTTTGTTTGTTAGTTTGCTATTTGTGTTGATAAATAGGAAATAGAAACTGAAGGAGCTTCGGTGAACTCCGATTTGAGCCTTGAAGATAAGAGAAGTCGAGAGTGAACAGAGGGCTATTACAAAGTGACGTTTATTAGACCTTTGGTTTTATGAAACTTTTGCCAGCCAGTTTGCATATCAAAAAAGCCTTAGTCTTCTTTAAGAATGGCACATATTTACAAACAAAATATGGCAGAGTTTTGCTTCTAATTTTCTGTCGGGTGGCCCCCTTTCGCCCCATCCTGTGACAATGACCTCAATGTCAATGGCTGGAGACGAAGCAAGTCTATGGCGAGCTGAGAGGTGACACTCTACTTTTTTCTTAAGAACTTCACTTTAGCCACGGCTAAAAATAAAAATAATAGATTCCACAATGTAGCGTTTAAAGGGTTTAGCCATTACAGCTGATCGTATTAGATAAATGCATCTTTTTAGCATTTTGCCACACTAAGATTATTCTGTCTAGAACATTATAATTGAGGTATGAAAAATGAATATCACGGCATTCAACTAATTGGCTCAACAGTATTCTTGTTAAGTAGAGACGAGCTGTGGTATATCTAATTATAATTTGATCTTTAAGACTTTCTTCTTAAAGATTTGGTCTTGCTGCTTTCTATGTCATTTCAAAAGACAGACGAAGATTATATGATAGTAACACATTCAGGGGTATTCTCAACTACACCTTCCCTTCCCATCTAGACATTCCTAAGCTTGAGAGATTCTTCGAACCGAAGACCGTTGCATCAAGTAATGCCTTTTTCAGAAAGTAATATTTTTTCGCGCTGTGTAAGCAGGACACGCAACAACGAATGCTTCACAATTGTAGAAAATCGTCCTTCTTAGGGTTGGTTTGCTATATCATTGAAATACTACAGTCTGCTCTGCATTAGATAATTCTGCAACATGAACACCTACACACAGTATTCTCTTCGACTCTAAGTTCTATTGCTATTCATCTGCTTTTAAAGTACTCCATAAGGATATCTAAGAGAATGTATACATATTTCTTAACAACTTTGCCTTCTGATTTCAGAAAACTATAGAGGACCTTTTCTTTTTCGATGCAAATTTTTCAGGGTTTGAATATTTTTACATTCAAGATTTTTTTGTGATCTAAAATGCTAGGGAAAAAACCTGTATCTTTTAGGGAAGTTTTGACAAAATTGTGAAGTTTTCTTCAAGGAAAACACAAAGCACTGAAGAATTGAATTAAAAAGTATCAGATTTTGACGTTCTCTTGACTATCAAATTGGAAGAAAGCGTTAATAGCTTCAAGATTCCTGGGCTCCTTGTTCTAGCGAAATGATACTTTTGCTATGATTTATCTTGCATTCCGTAAAAACAGTATCTTTGGTAACTGTGTATTTCTCCTTGCAGCAAATATGGATACACATTTAATCCTGTTGTAGTTTTTCAAACTTAAGTTCAAGTTTGAGAAGGTGCTTTGCTCTATAGACATGTAAGCTGCATATTGAAAACAACTTTTCGCCCGATGTTGCTCAGTATATGAAACATAAGATAATTACCAAACGGTGCATCTAATTTAAGGAGTGGCACATTATGCCAAAGTATGCATCTATAGTAAGGAACATTTGAGAGTCAGTTAACCTGGGAGGAGAGGGATCTTGCTCTGTAAAGCAATTAACAAAAAATAAAATGCAAACAATTTGAGTTGCTGAATGCTAGATTGAAGCATACCCACCACAGCAAAATTTCTCATTATAGATTTAAGAAACAATTTAGAATCTTTAAGTGTACCTTTTTGCATTTACAGTGCCGGACAGCTATTTCAGGCAAAAAGAAACCATTCGAAAAAAGAACCAAGAGAAAATAAAAACGAAATAAATAAAGATATTAGCAAAAATCAAAACGTTGTTTTTCAGACAAAAATCAAGGTTGGCTCGAAAGTGATTGCGTCTGTCTGCCTGAAAATCTAAGGTGACGCTACGAGCCTGAATTTGTCAGTGAAGATTATCGCATACACTGCCCATTCTTATGCAGACAGTACGTCTTTGTTTTTGTGCTTGAAACTTAAACAGTTAGCCAGCGCCGATTGGGAAGGTCGACAACGCTCGACGGTCGAATGACATTGCTGCTAATTTTGTTCGGTTGCATTTTAGGATCAACTCCTGACGGGTTAGTTGAATCGCCCACATCGAGCACAAAGGGTTAAGACTGAAGTGGCTCTTTGGAAAGCTGAGGTTTAAAGGTGGGCGTCTCAAGCACTCGGCCATAATTACTCCGCTAATCTTTTTTTAGTAAAATTGGAAAGGCAACACCCGGCGAAACTATAAGGTAGACCAATAGCTTTCAAAAGTGTTTGACCGGAAACTGCTTCCCATTCTTCTACCGTTTTCCTGGATGCTGAAAAATCACGGAAATTTTTGTTTGCTTTCCAGTGTACGCAGTACTGATTCTTAAGGAAGTATGGATGCCAGAAGTCCTTTGATAAGGCAGTATTTGCATTACATTCTATAGTGTTTTTAAAAGAAAATATGTGGATGTAAACCTATGATCTCACTATTAGGCATTTTTCAGTCATTCTTTATCAACATACAAACAAGAATAAACAAGGTCTTTCAATAAAAATCTAATATCCTAGGCTTTTATTAGGCTTTATGCACACATATCGTAATAAATGCAAGCAGTTACAAGACCCCACTTACAAGTGTCAGCCGCGTAGCCACAAAATATCACTTTTCACGATTAATATCAGCAGAGAGAAAAAAAATGGTAAATAAAACTAAATGAGCCAGCGAAATGTAAAGCAGAGGGAAAAATAAAAAACACAAAAAGACTGTTCCATGTTATACAATAGTTTGAATCGCCTGTGCATTAACAGAAAAGTTTTCAAATCGGTTTTAGGCCCATTAGAAAAGGCCCATTAAAATATATTTGCAGTCTAAAATTTGCAGTCAATATTTTTATTATCTAGCAGCAAGAATGCATCGTAGACCTTCTAGATTTAGTTTATAAATTTCATGACCATAATTTAAAAGTAAAATTATTATTAAATGAAGTTTTGGAAGGAAAACGAAATATTGAAAAAATAAAGAAATGAAGTAAATAAATCAAGAAAAAAATAAATGATTCTATTTACAGTTGCTTGGTGATCGCATTACTCGGAGTAGCAAGTTAGAACCGTCCTGTTCTAGACACCAAAGGCGTGTGAGTCAAGTGGTTGTGTAATTTAAAGATTTTATGTAGTGATCAGAGCAGAGAGGCATTTACGATAGAACTGCCATAAAATGATTTGTAGAATTGGTATGCAATTTTTAATGTTTTCCTTAAACACATTTCTAACTCCAAATAGAAATATGAATTTCCCAATGCAGCAGTTGCTAATAAAAGTCACGTGACAACTTAAGTCAAAATCTAATTAAATTGTCTCATGGAAGGCGAAAAGTTCAATACTTGATGGCTTGATTACGCGAGAAGCAAATCTCCTTGATCTAATGACAAAGTACTGACACTGTTTCTAGAACACTAGAGTTTTTGTTTATCACCCATTCATAACTCGTGAATACTTAAGATTGGTATGATGTTAGTAGATGGCTTAGCAAGAAGACACTTCAAAGAGCTTAATGGATTTGAATGAGGCGTTATCCAAGTAGCACATCAAATTACTCCAGATCACTTGATTACGATATTAAAAAGATAGAATTCAGTTTATTACAGATATGGTCACGATTATACTGGTTTGAAGGTCATGATTGTAACTCTCGTTCTCTTTCACTCCCAGTGTATTTTAGCTGTTGACCAGTTTGCTATTCTGTAATTTGCACTATAAATGTAAAAGTAATCTTGAGTGGTCTCAAGCCTTTTTATACTTTCAATGCTGTAGACAACAAATCGGAAAATAAATTTTGATTTGACACTTAATACAGTGATGAATACTTAATACTTGAATCATCACTGATGACTAAGGAATTATCCCCTTAAAAAACCGTAAAAATCATTGTTGTAACCACAAAGATGATTGTGACTATGAACACTGATTATGATTAATGGTGACTTATCATGATTGGAGATGAAAAATCAAAGCAATGGCGCGTGGCAATGATCTTGATGATCGCAAAAACGATAGTCGTGATTTAACAATGATGATTTATTCAAATAGAATGACCAGTAAAGAAAATAATGATGGATTAATGATGAAAACCCCGAACAGTAATGCACTGCAATGATTGAAAAGGTGATAGTTATGGATGTGACAATGGCAGCTAAGATTGGAATGATGATGATGAAATTGCTAATCGTTGTAATCACGGCGTTTGATCATCACAGTTCCCTAGTCCTATAGTGATTGCTATAAGAAAGCGATAAATGTATTATATAATGAGCATAGTGTGATTAAAATTTTATTATTCCAGCAGCAAAAAAAACGCTCATATTTTTAAATACATCTAAACTTGTGTGCTCCTCTTTGGTGGAAGTTTTAAAAACTTTTCGACAGCTGTAGAAAAAAGGTGCTTATTAGGTCAGCTTCAGTCATTATTGCATAAAAATAAAGCAGTTTCAGTTAATCTTTTTAGATCATAGACCGTTTCGCCATTTTGGACGTTTTGGCAATACTTAATAGTCTCAAAGAGGATTTAAAGAATTGACAGAGTGAATCGTTTTATGTCTCTTTTAGCTCTACTGTCGATAAAATCTTATCTGGTATAAGAACAAAGAAGTTTTATTATGATTAATCTCTATTATTCAAAGTGAATTTAAGGGAACTTATTTTAATGCGAAACTCTCTAAAACCGAAGTGCAGAAAAGTATGTTCGAATGATTCACGTCAAATTTCAGTGTTTGAATGAACCATCAAAGTTTGTCTGGAAAACTTATAGAATTCGTTCATTATCCATACACTTACGCTATACATCACTACCCATTCATATACTCTCTTGAACTGCAGATCAATTAACTAACCTATCAAATATATTTTTTTGTATTTTTGTTGAGTTCTTAAGAGATGGTGCTCTAAAACTATGCAATTTTTGAAGCTTGAGTTTTAAAGAAGATAGAAAGGAAGTCTTAAATGGACGATGTTTGTTTGCTAAGACGTCTAGTAATTTTTAAAATGTATTCACAAACGTTTATCTTAATTGCAGCCACAATAAAGTTATAATAAGAGTTGGCAGATACCATAAATAACGTACTCTGGCTCTAGTGTCTGGCATTGCAATTCCGCTTTCTTTACGCTTTATCAATGAACACAAAAAGCGTCCCTAGGATTATGAACGAAGATTTTATTAACGAATCAACATGAAAATACCTTTGACAAGAGTTGTATCCATCCAAAACATATCTTCTGATTTTGCCGTGGTGCTTGGAACAAAGTGACCCTTTATGCTAAGTGAAATTATGCTAACTCATCTTTTGGCTTTGAATCATCATACGATACCTATAACATCCACCATAAATTTCAGATAACGAGACAGACCATGAGAGATTATAATGTCATGAACCTTTGCATCAAGATTTACAGTTGTGGTGAATTCCACGAAGAAGTATACAAGCTACCGAAGTCTAATTTTCGGATATACAGCATCTTTAGCTGATCGGACAGCGAGGCATTATGTGCGGTGTTTTCACCACTTTTCCACAAAGCGGGTTCAGGCGATTTTCGATTGTCTTAAAAGTGTTTGCAGAGGATTGAGACTCACTGAAGCCCTGTGTAAATTAATTAATACTTCAACAACAATTTCTCGTTTACAAAAAATCCTGCTTAGCAATAAAACTTGCAAACAAATTCTTTGGGTAATGAAAACTTTTTTGATTGAATGTATGCTCATGCTGAGTGGTGTTGATATTTGCTCGCGTCGCGGGAAAATCGTTTGTTCTATGTTGTTTGTCTTTGCCAGGCTAGTTGCTTATAAGCGCTGTTAGAAATACTGTGTATTCTGAGTAATCATGATACCACTACTGACTCATCGCTTGGATTTTCAATAAGCAATTACATAGTCACAAGTATATGCCTGTCATTAAATCTGTTGAGAAGCGTATGAAACATAATTCAACAGTATACAGAATGATGTCATACCTGCATAAGCGTAGTAGGCAGGCAGGTGTACAGGTGGGGCTTGAGTCCATTCTTAAGCTTATATCAAGGTCAAAATAAAGGGTAAATCAAGTGTGGATACTGGATCAAAAGGTTTAGAAACACAATAAGTCAACATCTATTGCCTGTCTGCTTACCGAAAATTTTTAAACTTGTCTTGGTCTCTCAAGCAATTTATCAATAGACATTTTGTAAAAAAATTGTACAATCGATGTAAACTTGTAAGTTTTGAATGACGAAAGGGCTTTCCAGCTATTCTATCATGACAATACTCTTTTATTGTGTTGCTGCTTCAAATCCAATCGAATGAGTACTAATGCCAATTAATTTTCATTTTACATTCCAAATTTTAAATAGGTGCTTAATGAAGAAACTGGTAAGAAAATCAAGAAACAACAAAATTAGCAACTAAAAGGTTTCGTGTACAAATTCTTTTTTCAAGCCGATGTTCCGTTCACGTTCAAAAAGTGTGGATCTGAGCAAAACCATCTATGTTTAAAGAGACAAAAAATACCAAAAGCGAAGCATCATAAACGAGGGAATCCAATAGTGGAAAACTTGTTTAACATTGACTTTAGAATGTTGTGTTAAGTTAATGCAAATCGTTGCACGAAAATCTACGTAGCCTACAAATGCATAAGGACAAGTAATTGAGAATATAAAAAGCATTTCGCCTATGAAATTGCAACCGTACCTATGAATTATCTTTATCTTTTCTTCTCCTGGAAAGGGCTTTAGGATTATTTCTGAAGTCTCGTTAAATTATTTTGGGTTATGGAATACCATAAGCCGACTTAGAAATGGATGACTATCTGCTTTTCATACAATTATCATCATTATCAGTACCACCAAACAGCCGTTGGTATGCTGATTTGTCTGTTTTGTATAACGAAGTCCTCTCAAGTTCTGCTATCAACTTACAGGTCTATGGCAGTCTTTGGTCTATGGTACTCTATTTCAAGACAGAAAACTATAAAATCTTGGGGGTAACAAAATTGTTAATATCACTGTACCAATCACAGCCCTCTGCTTTTAAACGTGTATGCAAAAATGATTCCTAACTCATGGTTCTAGTAGACTTAGAAGATATTTTCCGACACGAACACTTTTGCAGTCGGCAATCACTGGTTTCAATAATAAAATCCATTCTCTAATATCTTAAGCAATGTTTCGACTTTTAACTCTAGAGTTTGATAGTATTTTTACCTGAAAACTCGGGTCAGTCTTTCTGAAAGTGAGCTTTAAACTAATTTGCACTAGCTGAAAGGCTGAGTTCGATCCTCTTTAGCGATTAAGTGAATACAGAGATAAGAAGATAAATGGGTCTCAGACATGTCAATACTCTTTGAATTTTTGCTTCAGTATAGCATAGTTTCAGTGCAACATACCAGAAATCGGATGCTACGAACCAAGCTCTTTTTAGCGTAAAATCTATTTCATTTGCTAGTAAATCGCGAGACATGCAGTTTGGTAATAAGAAACAGTAGATCGTTGAATGGGCAGAGCATATCTATGAAACAAAACTTCTGACTTAACTAAAACTGTATTTGACGATTTTTCGACTTACCAAACTTATACTGAAATAGGATAACTTCTAACTGCCCTCACTTGCCTTAAGTAAAAAGCGAATGAAGCAATAACAAGAAGAACGTATATTGAAAATGGATCAATAGTGAGAATATCCATCATGCCAGGATGTAAGACAAACATTGAAAAGCAGAGCAATTAAGAAAAAAATTAACTTAAATAAGTGATTTTTGATAAATAAAAAAAGATTGCTAGAAACTATTGTAATAAGAAATTCGTTGATTGAAAGAATGAAAGTGGAACAGCTGATTATTTGGAAGTTCTGGTCAATGAAGTCCCAAACCCCAGGGGTGGTCTTAACCAAAAAGAAATGCTTTTGGTCCCTAAACATTTAAGGCAGTCAAAATAAGAAGAAATTTCTTACCTCTGTCTCCTTCGAAGAGTTCAGCAACATACAAAGAATGAAGGCGTCCAGATGATGGCTGGAATAATTGAAATCAATTCATTCTCCCTGCATACACTTTGATAGATGGTTATTGAGGATGGTGGGGCAGCTAACAACACTCATTCATAGAAAGTGCAAGCTCTGTAGTAAAAAGAAAACACATTGCGTCAGAAACGATCTCTTGATTAACCTACTATCCATAGTTGATCAAACCTATTTAAGCCTAGAAATCTGAGGCATTAATTGAAAGCATAAAAACCACGGAAACTGAAGTCAGCCGTCAGATGTGGCTGACACTACGGATTAAATAGGTTAGATATGAAGCACACATATAGACTTTCCATCAAAAGCACTTAATTTTGGTTAGACAGGTAATATTTCCTGCCCACGAAAGATCGCTCCTATATCTACACTTTGCTGGATTTCACGGCTGCTGTTATCAAGCCTTGGTTTCCTTGCAACGATTGGTTTGTTTTAGTAAGTCTGGATATTCTCAAGAAGTTATCACTCTATTTGAAGTTAAAAAGACAGAGATGTGTAGTCAAAAGTGGCAATAGCAGAAATTTATCTCAACGATGCAAGAAGATAGGAAAAAAGTCTTACACGAACTTGTCCAGACGACGCCCTTCCACTAATGAGACATGACTAGCTTTCTCCTTTCGTAAGGTTTGGTAAGGGAGAAAATACTAAGGGTCATGAAAATAGGAACAAGAAGTGACATACGCCTAAATCATCAGGATAGCTGATTAGATATTTTAAGATTTATATGTATGTATTTCT
Source organism: Rhopilema esculentum (assembly GCF_057945365.1). Lineage (NCBI taxonomy): Eukaryota > Metazoa > Cnidaria > Scyphozoa > Rhizostomeae > Rhizostomatidae > Rhopilema > Rhopilema esculentum. Next base: position 5,512,891 of record NC_142825.1, read on the forward strand.
ATTCCAGTAGCCTCTTTTGAGTTGACAGCTTTCGTGAAAAAATATCAAGCTCAAGTCCTTTAATTGAATTTCCATCACCTGAAAGCTGTTCACTGAAATGATACAGTGAAGATTCAAGAATCATACATTTCAAAAACTTTTTGGAAGAAAGACCTTTGCTGAAATAAGAAATTTTTAGTAGAAGTGTCTTAAGACTAAGAGAATGACCAGTCTTGCTATCTTTTGCAAAAGCGCGTTTTGGAAATTCCTTTACTGTTTGCAATGCTCATGGTAGCATCAAGTCTTATACCTTGTTTTCCTAAAACTGGGAATATGTTTATTTCTCTTTGGTTTCCATGCATGTTCATTGAAAAAAAAAACGTTCATTGTGCTAAAAAAATTCGTTTTTGAGAGAAGCAACCGGTTTTGTAATAATACATTGTTCTTTCCTTGTTCATAACCTGGTAGCCAGAACCTCTGGAAAAACAAAAAAATGGGATATTGACAAATATATCTTGTTTCTAGGAGCTGTTATAAAGTTCTAAAGTAATGATATCCAGTGGCGGCACCAAAGGGTGGTACTTTTCTGAATTTTTATAGTAACTACCTCAAATTAAGCATCGAGAAAGGGAGAAACGGTATTAATTGTATCTTGTTCCGTATATCTTTATAGCTGCGAGTCATAGAAATATGTCCTTGATTTTACGAGCTCTAATCCATTCTGGAATCAAGTTTCTAAAAAATTACATTGACAGCGTGATTATGTTACGTATTTTGATTATGTTAATCATATAAATTATGCTAAAACATTATAAATTTTTCAGCATATTTTGAGAAATTCTTTCAGCCACCCGTCATCACGGCATTCATCTAGCTTAAATGTAAAGCTACAGGTGTTTTCAACTTGTGATGAGAATGAAAATCTTTTATTGTAAAAATGTTTATAGTCTCCTTCTTCATTAAAGCTCAATAACAGTAAACATTTCCCCTGTGGATGTCGTCTCTGGGTGGACATTATGGCCATGATATTTTCATTCAGTGGACAAATTTCATCAAAGGGATGTTAAGGTTGCAAATCTTTGGCTTGCATATATTCAAGATTTCTTCTTAAACACCAAGCAAAGTGATGGCTACAAATGTCTCAAGAAAAGACAACATATCCTTCCATGTATAAAATTAATATAATTCAGCAATCCTGATTACCATTTTAGAAAATTCCCAAAGAATAAATGTCCGTTGCTAATGCATTCGTAATCTTTGTTATCATTTTATAAAAAAAGCTTAGATTTCCTAAAAACTGCCACTAATGAATTCAAGGATAAAAAAAATGAAATTCTTTATCCATAATGCTTCAATGATTGTTCAACTCAAAATGAAAACATGTAAGCTTAGACATGAACTAAGATTCGATAAGATTTTTGTATTGGATTTGGAGCTGAAGAGAATCAAGAGCATTTTATGGCAATTTCAATGCATTATCATTTGCTTCTGTCCATTGTTCCTTAAAAATGTTCATTATTGTTATTTTTACTTTACCATTCTTTATTATTCTCACTTTATTATTCAGCCTTAACTCACTTTATTATTCAGAATTTTCTTTGTTTTTCAATTAGATAATTGTAGAACGCTAGAAGAGATTAATAGAAAATTTTTTGAAATTCTTGATTCGTAAGCAGCTTCATTTGTGCTTCAGGGTTGAACATAATCATTTAGCAGTGAAAATCATCTTGGGTAATCGAGGAGAAATAGGAAGGAGAATAATTCAAGTTTCTTCCTGTTTTGGGAAAGTAAAGACTTTTCTTTAAGGGGAAAAATTCCCTGTTAATAATGGCATCTTCAAAAGTAAGAAGAACGTGGTTTATTGAGTTTTCACAAAAGGTTACAATTTGACGGAAAGAGATAATCTTATTTTCTAAACAGCCAGAAATACTAGCGTGATTGCAAGTAATTAACAGAGAATCAAAAATAATTAACTTTTGATTAATTTAATCTTAGAAGGTCGTAAAAGTTGGTTTTGTAAAGCCTAGCAAGGATGCGGCTGAGGACACAGAGGTACCGAAAACTTGCAGTAATCTGACATTTTGAGTTATTTTAATTTATTTCCATTTTGCAAGATTGAAGACTTTCATATGTCCTGTACGTTCTGTAATATCTCTACATTGTTGGGTTGGCAAAATATCGCCTTTTTTCAATAATGACTCCCGCAAATTTGCAGTCAGGAAATATTTCTGTTTAGGCAAATGCAGACCAGTGCTGTTTTGACTTGTCCAACCAAGCAAAGGCAAAGCGTGCATACAAAACCTATGGTGCTTTTTCCTTCAAGATTCCGTTTAGTTGCAGCTGTCTAAAGATCCGCAAAAGTTCACAACTTTGACTCATCAATCGTACCCCTCTTGATACGCTAAACCTTTAACGTGGATTCAAAAGAATGAAAGTCATGAAAGAGCGTATCAACTCATACTTCTAACTCAGCAAAATTCCACCTCAGGCTCTTTGCCAAAGATTTTGCCGTACTCAAAGCATATCTTTGATAAAAATGTTGCATTGATTTATTTTCTGCAAAGCATAGAATCTTTTCTATTAGTTGCGACAACGTGCTATGGAAATGCATGAAAACTCTGCAACTGCAATCTTTCCTGCTATTGACTTAAGTCAAATGCCGAAAGCACAGCAGTTTTTTGGTGAGATTAAAAACATTTCATTACTTCTGTTATGTTTTTCTTTCTATTATTGGGTGGCCACCCCACTATTGCTTCGGAAAGCATTTCGGCCTTGAAAAGTAAAACCAAAGTTTTAGAGACTTAGTGCTTTAATCATGTGTGTTGCTTTGTATTAATTCGGTAAGGAACGAATTCGAATCATATGGCTTGACAGGTTCATAATGTGTGTTAGGTTCAAAATCTGAGCAAGGTTGAAACTAGTCAGGCTAACAATATTTTTAACGAGGAAAATATATAATTGACAAAATCCAGCACTGACTTAATCAGAATCCCAGCACTTAACAAAGCAACATAGAAGCTCGAATTTTCTTTAACCATAGTAAGAGATTTACAAAAATGGACACTGTTTTCTTTCACCAAAACGTAAATTATTGCACTAAACTGAATGAGCTTTTCACACCATGATTTGGATGGTAAAACACAACCATTGTCTCCCATAGTCATTTTTGATGTATATTTGTTTTCACAAATGCCATCTTATGCTTCTCTGCTCTCTATTTTACTAATTTCTTTGCTTATTTGCTTATCAAACTGCGAATTTTTTAAAAATTTATTGCATGTTTAGTCCAACCTTAAGTTTAAAACTAGCTTTAGTATTTCTTAAAAAATCTTTGTTCTGCAAATGTGCTATTTGATCAACCACGCTCAGCTTTACGCTTTTTAGTAAAGCAAAATTCTGTTCGCCTAAGTTTTCAATCATATAAAATTGTAATATTTGAAACTTTGGTAGATAGAGAAAAGGCAATCCCTTCAACTACATTATTTTATTTGTATTTATACATGGCACGTCAGCCCTCGGGCGATTCTTCTAGGGAACCATTTCATTATAATATCCAATCAATCTGGGCAGAAACTTATGTTTCCACAATTATTTAAAAACAGCTTTGTGATAGCACTCAGAATAAATATCTTATGAAACTGAAAAAACGATTTTGACGATCAAGTAATGAAAGTGAAGAAAACATCTTTGATTAAATGTCAATTATTTATTTTTTATAGATTTAGAAAGCAGCTGTAAGAATTGCTTCATCATATATAATAATTGGCTTATAATATAATAATTGCCTCATCATCTTGAAAGTGCAGTTTTATGATGAGCTTAAAAAATTTAAGTGTAACATGGTCCTGATACTGGGCCAGCAGGCGTTTGCAAAGATGACAATTTGTTTCCGATTCGGTGCGATACATCCCTATCAAAAATAAAATTTAGGATGATTCCACTTTTGAATTAGAAAATTGTTAGTAAAGTTTAGCATTCCATAACTCACCATAACTCCGTTGCTCTTTGCTTTATACCGAGCATCCTTCAGAGTATCTTTGCAATTTCTGCCTGCACTGCTTTTTAAATAGCTCCAAATTCTAATTAAGATAGATTAAAAGAAAATTGTTGAAAATGAGATAACAAACAACATCACTGAAAGAAATAAAATCTTGTCATGAATTAATCATACTTCTGACAAGATAACTGGTCTAAGTTGAACTAAGAAGAGCGCAATCTTTCTGTAGATAGAGTTTAGCATGTATATAGGAAAGATTAAGAATAAAAAATGTGAAGCGAATTGATACAACGTCAGATGGACATCTGCTAATCTCATAAAAGCAACTGATTTTTGTTTTGATTGAATTAGCAATAGTATGGAATTTGCTTAGTCCAAAGACCACACGTCATGGTTTTTAGCGGGACAAAGCCTGTTTCATTTGCCGTTTGCAGATGAAAGAGATTAACGGAGAAGATATTCTTATCTTGGATCAAATTAAAAAAACGTAGCTAACTGCAGCCACAAATATACGATCAAGATGATTAAAAACACGATTTTGATTGGCTTAATAATAAAACATCCTTGTTGTAACTGGCGGCAAATGCTTTAATTATGAATGTCCGTCAATATGACAAGTTTCACCAATAGAAAGTAAACAGTGACAAACAACTCTGTCAAAAATGTGACGACAGTAGCTCCAAGATTTTTAGATTACCGTTCATCAAAGTTCGTTGAAAAGGTGTGATCGCATATCGGTATCGTGCGAAAATAATTTTATGATCTAGTGGATGTTTTGAAAGAAAACACTTCATAGTTGGGATATCATATTAATATCAAATACATTTGGTTAAGAAAATCAAAAGTTGATTCTTTCATTCGCGATCAAAATTTGATAGCACAAGAAACGAAGATAACTTGCTTGCCTACTAGAAACTGTAAAGGTAGCTCACTTGTGCATATTTCTTGTTTGAGAGCTGAAAAGAACACCAAAAATGGCGTTCTAGTATTTCAAAAAACATGGAATCAGGATTTATGTCTTCCTGCAGACCAAACGTCTGATTATTAGCAATTACGAAAAGCTTGATTAACAAGAGGTAATGAGCTTTGATGTTCATAGATTGTGCAGTTTGTGAATTTTATATCTTGTAAGTATAATTGAGTTTTCTATCTTTTAAGTAATACCCTAAGAAATACTGCTTAAGCTAGTGGGCTCTAATATTCTGAGAGATTCATGAATTACATCGCCCTTGGCTAGCTAAGGAACGTGAATGCAATGAGATGGTCAAAATGTCATGCAATTTAAAAGCATTGCAGCTACAAATTGTGAATTAATATCTTTTTTATCTGGAGTTTGAAAGTTTCAGTCGGATGCGAATGCGAAGATGCCAACAAACAGCAACATGTATTAGTCCAGAACAGAATTTAACAGTAATGAGTTAAAGACTTTATAAAAGAGATTTAAACTAGAGTCAGTTTGAGATTTATTGAACCTATTCCACGAAAACATGGGAAAAACAAATATAGATTTAAACAAAAGACGGATATTTTTCATCCTGTTTACACTTTTCATAAAGTTTTAATTTGCTTATTACGTTTAAATATGCATTGATTGGTGAGTTTTTATTATATTGTATTGTGAAATCGCTTTAGTCCTAAGTCTGAAATTCAGATTTATCATTAATGCTCTTAAAAATGTTATTAAGAATCCAAAAAACAATTTTATTGCTTTATATTCGTTATTGAGACCGTTATCAAATAGATAGCAAGATATGGATTTTTCAAACGATGAATATCCATGGGAAAATATTTCCATTCTGCAACGTAAAAAACATGGGTGTAGAAAAATCCTGCAAGTTTTCTAGCTTGCATTGCCATGACCACTTTTGGAGAAAGCAAACATTGACAGAATTTTCTCGATTAAATAGCCAAGAATGCATATTAGGTAATAGAGGAAAAATAAATTTGTAGCTTTACTGAACTATTCTTATAAATTTTTATAGAACTGCATAAACATATTATGTAAATTAAGGCTACAAGGAAAAATGGGCATGAAATATAGATTAGACTGCAACAGATTCTGAGACTAAACAGACATGTCTTAGAGCTTGAAAAGTTCTTTTTTAGTATATCCACTGCCCTACCTTCGAAAACATGTCTTTGAAATCTTCAACATAGTAATACTACAAAATATTTCTAATAGTTCATGACGGGATTGCTTAAATAAGATTGAATTGAATCATATAGAGGTAATTCTTTTAGTTTCCGTCCTCTTACTGTTTACTTTATAAGTCTATTTCTATGATTCTGTCAATAACATAAGATCCAGTCCATCAAATGCTAAAGAACATTCTGAAAAGTCTAGATGCTTATCATATGGGCTGCCTTCAACTCTTTTTCTCTTCTTTAAATATGACAAAATGTCCACAAGAATTTACTGTTAGTCGAAAGTTTACTGCCTTTTATATTTTCTTTAACAATATAATCAGAAATGTTAAGTTTCTAGCTTTGACTGTAGTCAAGTTAACTCGGCATTTCTCGATTTCAATATCTCTTTTTGTACTTTACATAAACGCTATAGATTATTTTCAAAGGGAAATTTGGCATCACATCGATCATTGTATCATTTTATGGCCAGTAAACTGTTTCTATAATACTCGTGAAGACAGACGTTAGCCTGCAAAAATACTGAAAAATGGCAAGAAGGATGAATCTTTTAAGCATTTCAATCAAACTGCAATGCTTACTTTGATGTAAAGCCAAGAATTTGCATCACAAATGTTGATATTTGTTCGTTTTGAAGCTTAAATTCAGTCATTACACGCGCAGCCGTCATGAACCTGATAATACCTGTATCTGGTTTTTTGGAGATGACCATAGCAAACTATACTCAGCGCTGGTTGGTCACAGATTTGACATGACTGATAATCAATCTAAATCAATGAATAGATTAACGAATTCAGGAAAGTTATAAGTAATCTAGACAATGCTTTACTTAATGTAATTTTCAACTCAAGTTCTGAACTTGACATTATGATTTATTGAGCTAGGCGTGGTACATTATTTTCAAATTCTATTAAAAGATAACTGTCTGGTTCTACAACCAAGCAAGATAATGCTAATAAATGACGCATATACTTTTACAACAGCTTATCACATTTTCTTCACATTTAATCTTAACTTGATGAGTCACGTCTTTAGCAAAATTTACATGGCACATCATCAAATTACATTTAAACTTCTAGGATAATGTTTTTCTACTTAAAGATGTTTCGAACTCATGTCAGTCGCCTGTTCTTATACACTTGTCTGTATGCCAAGAAGAATTGCCAAACGTTCTACCAGGAGTCAAGGCCAGGTGTTTTTCATTTCAACAGAATGTAAGATAAACAATACCGATTGAATAGGCTATAAAAAGCTTGGCTTTGTTCAAGGAGGGATATAGACTTTCATATCTGACCTATTGACCTGCCTACCTTTTGTCTTTTTCTATAATTTTCTCGTTTTACCAATTAACAAATATATTGTAAATTTTGCAAAACTTTCCTGATATTTGGTTTTCTCGGTGTTTAAATAAATTCATTACAAACTATTTTATGAACGATTTTAATTTAAAAAAACCATCATCCCTCTAAACATCAGCAAATATTAATCAGTCAATGATGTAAGAGTGTTGAACATACTCTACGCATCACAGCGTTATAAAAGGCGCTATGTTTGCTTGCTATTTGTTCATTTTTAAATTACAGTTGCTTAACAAATATTGTAAGGATGGAAGTAGATGAGTTTTAAAGTATTTCTACAAGTTCCAGTTTACAAAGGTAGCCATGTTTTGGACAATGTTCGAAGAAACAAAAATTTTCGCAGCTGAATAGTCTTGAGTTATAACTGATAAAACTCATGTTGCTGTTGTCTGTGAAGGAATTACTTTATCATAGCTCTCACAAGAAACCAGTCTCGGAAAATTAAACTTTTTCAAACAAATTCAGCATCAATTTAAGAGAATTCAAACACAATATGCCTTGCCTATGATTGAAATAACTATTTTTTTAGCACTCTTTATTGCCTTTTTGTTCCTTGCGCATTCAAAAACACTAACTTTTACGCTTCGGTCTTGAGGCCGTTTCGGCTATATTGATGAGTCTTCAGCTTTTTAAAAACACATAAATGAAGCTATTATTACATTAAAAATTTGATCCTCCTGATGAAATGAAGAAAAATGTACTCAAACGTACTCTAAATACCATTTACATTGCATGTTGGTTACTTTAAAACTATACGTTGATAGCTATACATATATGAAAGACTGTTTTATTAATGATCTTAATTACATAAAAAACCCTCATCCATATAAATCTCAGCAATCATTCATTTACCGGCCAGTGCTGTAGTTCTGAATATAGTAGCAAATATCAAGGCATGTAGCATTATAATTCTTGCAAATTCTTGTAATTTTTCCAACGCTTTGACTAAAAGTGTTTTTTTGTACAAAAATACTGGCAATAAGTCATCTAAAATTGGTTTTATGAGACTCGCAGGGTCACTGAAACGACCAAAGGGCTAGAGGTGCAGGGTTCAGGAAAAAGGCATTTGACAAATGACTTCCAGATTCTACAAATTCTTATGTAACTGATATTTCGATCTGTTAGGGGCATCTTGAAGACAATTTCCTTCATAATTACTAATACCATGCCCAAAGCACTTATATCAAAGAGCATTTTGACTCAATGGCCAAATATCATGAAGCAAAGAGCACAAGAACATCAAGCAATTGCTTCTACTATTAAATGCAAGAGCGCGAGCTTCCTTTTTCCTGCGCCCCTGCATAAAAGCAACGGTTTTGATGGTTCTCAACTGAACATTGCTTCATGAATCGAATATGAATGACATTTAATCAGCCAGAAACCATTAATAAATAGCAAAACTTGAAGCAAACCACCGACGAATTCGAAGCAAACCACCGACGAAAACAAAGTTATTCACTTGTATAAAAATTTTGTCCTATTTAGTATCATATTTTGTCCTCTTACGATATTCAGAGCTAGAGCGAATTTTGTTAGCTTGTTTCAGCCTTTTTAAGACATCTATGCAAAGGAAAACATATTATCATGAGTTACGTCTGCTAGCACATCTGTATTCTAACCCAACATTCGCAAATTTCTAATTGCATGCTTTAGGTTTACTGTTTTGACTTTTAAATGAAACCTAGGCTCCTCTTAATTTTCTTAAGCCAAACCTCGTGTATATAAATCTTTATTTGTGGTTTTGAATGCAGAAATCTTGTGATTGTAGTAAATAAACAACAAGTAATGTGGTTTTCAAGAACGAATTTTTGCTATTTTGCACCAAACTAGGTTTCATCCTTATCGCGTAGATGTTGATAACAAATCAACTTGTTTATGAGAATGATGATTTAAGCTAAAGTGCATTAAGAAACCGGCTGAAATTTTTCAGAAGAATAGTGAATGTCTGCATTTTTTCCTCTGAAGAATTATCATAGCTGCGTTGAATACTGAAAGAGAAAATTGACTGGCACAGGGGCAACGTGCTTTGATTCCTTTTAAGAACTCATGCAAAATATATCTATAGCAAAAAAGATGCACATTCCTTTTTTCATAAATTCTTAAACAAACCCATTCTTTGTTAGCATTTGCTTGTAATAGCTTTCAGTTTTCAGTTAAAATGTTTTGTAACTAGAAAATAAGTAAATTTAAGATATATACTTCAAGGCTATTTATGTTACCATTCGTCCCTGCATTCAGGCGTTAGTAAAACAACCTGTCACTATAGAACATAGTTTTACCTTCAAAATTAATAATTTCCAGCTAGGGTAGAGACTCGAAATATTGGTTATCTGATCTAGAAAACTATAAATTCAGACAACGAAATAGATAGGATTGTCAGCAAAGCAAGGAAAATCATAAGCCCGAAAGATGTATGTAATCTTATTTGAACAAACATCTTCGTGTGGTTTCCCAGCTAATCGAGAAAAAATAATTTTGAGCACAAGTTTCCTTTTGGAAAGGGGAGGGGGAATAATTGGAAAGGGGAGGGGGGATTACTTACCCTAATAGATGCATGCATCTTCTTTAAACAATTTTGCACCCATCGTTAACCAGAATGTACCATAGAAATTATGATGGTTTGTTTCAAGTCCGTAAAAAGCGTAAGCGTAAAGTCTGAATTTTATCTACTCACGTTTTAGCCTCTGCTTCTTTAACGAGCTCCAAAGATGTTCCAGTGCACAGCAAAATACGTACTAAAAAGAAAATCGGATCCAAATATAATGCCTCAACCTCAGCAGATGTCTGAAAGAACAAAATCTACAATTGAAACTAGCAATGACCAAAAGTCTAGGCCAATTATACCAATGAGTAGTGAATTAATTATGTGTCCACATTCGAGTTCATTCCATGAAGAAATTGGGATCCCAAGGTTATGTACTTAGCTCAACTGATATCAGCCTTGAAACAGTAAAGGTTATATGCAACTCTTGTCTACTCAAGGACTGTAAAAACAATCAGGTTCTGGCGTCAACTTGCGTACAATAGAGACAACTCGATTAACACTAAGAAACCCAAATTACGAATACTAGCTATTCCTAATAAGTGAAATTACAGAAATCTTTTCATCCCGTGACGTGTGCATTCCTGAAATTTCCTGGGCTGTTAACGACAACGTGATAAAAACATTCGTTGTAGAAACTTTTTATTGGAGTTTTGAATGCAAAGAGCTGATACCTGGTATGGAAAATGAAATTCATGAATTATGCTTGACTTCATCCCTTGATTTAGATTTTGAATAACATCAATTAACGTTGAAAATAGGTAGCTCCTAGAAAAAATGGTAAATATTCAGTTATTGTTACCAATCAGAAGATACAAATATGATGCAAATATACCTGCAAATATGAAACAGTATGCTTTGAAAGACACGCTTCTTTGTGTATTATCAAAAAAATACCTACACCTGCGACCTGTTTGCTCAGTTTCAGAACATGAAACACAGGACAGTTAGTAGCTGCTGAAAGAAATTTCAACATTGGCCAAGCTATCTCTTAGTCTGGAAAAGGATTTGCAGCTTTACGTTAATCAAGCTGAGAATCATTTATTAGCCTGAACCATTTCAACGCTGTTTATTATCCTATATCTGAGTTTGATTGCTGTTTGTGATACGATTTATCAAAGGATTGCTTAAGTTTTGGTTGGTCATGAATGTATATAAAATGTTTTGGTTACATTTCCAAGATAAATAGCAATCTATAATCTTAAAACAAACGGATATCCCGAGTTGTTTAATCTATTTATTAAAGATAACTAAACGTTAGTTAATACTTCTTAGTGATCCTGTCATCTGCTGATAGGATTGCAAGATATCTTGTTTTGCTGTGCTAACATTATCTAGAAAGATACTTTTGGGTGGCAAGACTTACGTTATCATAAACCATTCAAAATTGATAAGTACAGCGTGACGCTCCACGACAGTTTGCACTGCATTTCTGTATAAAGTACGCACAATTGACCATAAGGATTTTTCTGTTAAAAGTCTGTAAAAAGCTTAGGAAATGCATGTTGAAAATTCGACATTTTTGTCAAAGTGTTCTATACCTAAATGTTTCAATGATGATTTGACATCTTGTTGCTTGCTCTAATGTGAATAGCAGTTGCTGAGTAGATATAAAAAGCGTGTCAGACTTTTTTACTACAGATAGAAACGTTACTAATTTAGAAATAAACTCTTCTGCTATAAAAACAATTAAGAAAGAAATATAAAAATAAAGTAAAATATCAGTGAAAACATCCATCATCAGCCTTTGTAGATTGCACTTTATATGGCACAGTTGCTTAGAGCTTGACTAAATGAACTTTGCTTCACAGCGAAAGGAATCTAAAAAGCACTCGTTTAGGTCACACCCTGTAGCTATATGTTAACCAGAGCAGAAACCATATAGCCTCTTGTAGCCACTTTATCTTAAATCCAATCACAATTAAAATATCTATGTTATAAATTTTGCTAATTTTCGTTATTAAGGTAGCTACTTAACCGCTTAAAAGAGTCTTAATGTTCAAAGATGTTTGAAAAGAATTTTGCTAGACTTGTAGCTTCAAACAAGAAAATTGAAGTCTCAGTCGTTTAACGGGAGTCATATCTTCGAATGCGTAGCCAGAGTAGGGTGCAGAGGGAATTGCACCCGTAAACATTGGCTTTTGAGCAAGTTTCTAGATTAAAAATTTGTCAAAGAAATATAGTATATTATGTTCTCTGTTTCTGCCTGAAACAATATTCAGTTTACTTACAAATGGTTCAAGATTTCACTAGAAGCAGTTTGGCCACGTTGTAATATTTCCAACAGTCACACCTAAAGAATGTCATTTTGTTGGCATATCATAGGTTCTGCATCTCTCTAAAACTTTTCTTTAGCTTCACCCCTGCATATCTTTGTAGGCATGTATTATCTATGGAATCAGTATTAAATAGCGTACGAGAAAAAGTTGAGTTTGTTTAGGGGGAATAATTTTTTATGACAGTAGGATCCTTGAATTTAATTAGGTAAAAAATGTAGCATAAAAAGGAACTTGGGTTTGAATTAAAAGTCAAACTGAATTTGGAAGAGAGATTAAAGCACAAACAGTAGCAAAAATTGCATAAGTTGCTTTCGAGTTACAGGGCTCAAGAATCGTCTAGCATATTCATAGAGATATGTCCCTTTGATTTTCATTGTCCATAGAACTCTTTTCTCATAATACCAGATTCCGACTGGACTGTATGGTAAGAAAATTCGGGCATGGGAAAGAAGCTTTATAGAGAAAACAAAAGTTTTATTTATATTCTGACTCTAAAGTGGAATTAACTGTGAGAAAAAGCTGGCAACAGACTCAGGTTTAACCTATATTTTAAACAAGATCAAATGGGTACACTGAGTGCTTGTTCTTGGATTGCCTGTAACAAATAACCAGCAAACTATAGTGAAAAAGCCAATAATCCTGGCTTGAAAAATTATGTCATCAACTACAGATTTAATCTTTTGATTGTACAGTTCTCTATTGATTATATTCATCGTGCAAGCAGTATCCTCAAAGAAATTCTTTATCAAAGAGAATCAATGGATGTGTATAGTGAGGCGAAGTATCTATCTTTCATAAATACAGTGGTAAATCTGCAAATTACTGTGACTGATTGATCTATTAATTAGTTCATATTTGGTCACAAACCACAATAACATGTGATCATTTAACAAAGCAGGCGCACAACCACACTGAGCACATGCCGCGTAAATTGGATATCGACTTACAAAGCATCAAACGCATCTTGTAATGCAAACGAACAGAAACAGCAAATCCTGACGATAAGAACACTTTCAAACTTTGCCAGGTCTACATCAAATTACAAGTTTCGCAGGGTTAAAATACCTTAATCATGGATGACTTTTATGAATGTCCTTAACACAGCAAATACTATCTGAAGGGAACATAGCAAGGTTGGTATCTTACAGTTTCTACATTACATTCGCTAAAATAGTCTGAAAGCTACTTGATCTTCATAAGAAAAAATACGGGAGTATCTTCACCTTGAATACGATTTACCGCTTATTAAGCGAAGAATGCTTACAAGTTTGCTGGAAAGATGTCTATGTTTTGAAAAGCTGGAAAATTGCTTAGGGGAATGTTGTCTTGTTAAGTGGCAGATTGATAACTGTCAATTGTCACCAGACCTTGACAATGTTTATGACACACTTCAAAGTCTAAACACTGCGACGCTATAGTTACGGGCCACACATACCTTAGGGCTGATGTTTTGCAGGTTGATAACAATTGATCGTCTTTAATTACAAAACTACCGGAGCAAACTTTGAATTACAAAGTGGTTTTTGCAACTTTAAATGTTGTACAATTATAAAACAGAGTACAGCTCTTGAATTTGTAAATGTTACTTAGCTCAAAAGAAGCAGAATTGCCTTCAACAAAATTGCGTTTCACCACGGTTGAAGAAAGCTTACATTTGTTTCCATTTTCAGAGTGTTTTTAACAATCACATTGATGTGATTGTGCAGTTATTTTCAACATTACGCCATCGCCTATCAACATCAACGTGTCTGGAAATAATCCCTAGCCAACATTAGTAAAACCCCAAAATCGAATGTTTAACTTAGAAGTTGAATCTAAACGCTGGTTGCAAACGGGCTTCTCGTTAAAAACAGAGAAATATTGATCTTACCAAAAGCATTCATTAAGCTACAAAGCCTGATATAAACATTTCTGAGCGTTCCGAGTATAACTGTCTCCCTAATGTCATGCGACTCCTTGACGCTTACCCAAAGTTGGTGAGATTTAGCTTTGTCAATTACGTCATCGAATCAACAAGCAAGGTTGCCGCTAATCTATTTGCTATAGAACGGTTGGCAATAGCATTAACGGGGCTGTAAAGTAAGATACTTCTTGCCTTGGTTGTTATCCGTATTCACCAACGGATCAAATTTAACAGTGAATCTTCTCGTCACCAACCATTTTTACAGGGTTCTATAGAAACTTATGTATGAGAATTGATATGACAGATAGGAATGAGTTTCTTAGGGAGCAAATATGCAGTTAAAGAAAGTGTTCTGTGTAATTCTCAAATACGATGAGCTAGCTACTCACGGTAAGTATACGAAAACTTTACGACCTTCTTATCATTCTTCAATTTATGCCTGAATAGCAGAATTTTGAAGAGTTTTAGCACTTGAAAGAATTTTGGATGTTTAGGAAGATGCTGGAATAGCGTTATCAGTATCATCAGCAATATAGAACACGCCGGAGGAAAATTATTAGTTTATACCCAATATGTCTTTATTCCTGGAAATGATATCTCTAGAACGGCTGTTATTCCGATTGCCCTTTGCAGCTTAGGAAATTGAAGTTTACAATTGATAGAGATACAACACTCAAGCGCAATATTATCTTTTCATGTTAGATATTCCTTTATAAATATATATAGCTTTTAGGTTGAAATGTCACAGGCTGTAAGAATAGTAATGATTTGAGACTTTTAGTAAGTTCTTCTTAAAAGCATTTGTGTTGTTGTCATTCTTAAAAGTTGCGAAATACGACCAGATCTTTATAGCTCTTAATATTAGAATATGAAATATTTTTCCTTCTTACTCATAATATCCGAAATCATCATCTGACAAATATGGACAGAGGCTAGTACTTTTAAGACATAATCATCACTGTGATTATGCATTGAAATTGCAAATGATATTTATGTACATTTGCAGTCCAGTACATCATTCTGCAGTCATTTTTGGTGTAATACAATATATCATAATGATATTGTCTTAAATATATCAAATATTATCTGAAATTATCATAAATATATAAAAATATCGTCTTATAATCTGTATGTGGAGCAGACTGAATTGATTTAGAAACACAAGTCATTTCATATAATGATAAAAAATCATTAAATCTATACATGAGATATCTGTATTTGTTTGTTTATACCATTACTACATGACAGATAGAAAGTTTGCCCATAATTTGACTGTCAAGCAAATAGCAAACAGTCTTCTTTAGAATCTTTTAACCCAGTAAAGAGATATTTTGCTTTTCAAATACCATATGTGGTCTTTCCTCCACCAAAATGTGTTTTGATTATGACAATTCTTGTGGGATGATCTCTTTTCGATAATTTTATCAGATAGTTGCTTCATTGAAAGATGTAAAAGAATGATAAGAGAACAGAAAAAAACAATGTATAGGAATTGAACTTAAGCTTTATTTCTATAAAGTTTCATTTTCCTCCGTCAATCAAGAAAAATTTGTTATGGTGTCTGAGATACTGTAAAAGGTAGCAAACACAATTCGGCATTTTGAAGCTACACAACATTTTATGAATTAAATATTTTAAACTTGATTAAAAGGGGAAAAAACAGATAGATAGATAGATAGATAGATAGATAGATAGATAGATAGATAGATAGATAGATAGATAGATAGATAGATAGATAGATAGATAGATAGATAGATAGATAGATAGATAGATAGATAGATAGATAGATAGATAGATAGATAGATAGATAGATAGATAGATAGATAGATAGATAGATAGATAGATAGATAGATAGATAGATAGATAGATAGATAGATAGATAGATAGATAGATAGATAGATAGATAGATAGATAGATAGATAGATAGATAGATAGATAGATAGATAGATAGATAGATAGATAGATAGATAGATAGATAGATAGATAGATAGATAGATAGATAGATAGATAGATAGATAGATAGATAGATAGATAGATAGATAGATAGATAGATAGATAGATAGATAGATAGATAGATAGATAGATAGATAGATAGATAGATAGATAGATAGATAGATAGATAGATAGATAGATAGATAGATAGATAGATAGATAGATAGATAGATAGATAGATAGATAGATAGATAGATAGATAGATAGATAGATAGATAGATAGATAGATAGATAGATAGATAGATAGATAGATAGATAGATAGATAGATAGATAGATAGATAGATAGATAGATAGATAGATAGATAGATAGATAGATAGATAGATAGATAGATAGATAGATAGATAGATAGATAGATAGATAGATAGATAGATAGATAGATAGATAGATAGATAGATAGATAGATAGATAGATAGATAGATAGATAGATAGATAGATAGATAGATAGATAGATAGATAGATAGATAGATAGATAGATAGATAGATAGATAGATAGATAGATAGATAGATAGATAGATAGATAGATAGATAGATAGATAGATGATTGATCTAAGCGTGACACTCGGAGTTGCAACTTAGATCGTCAATTCTATGCGCCAGAGCGTTTAGAGCTCGGGTTTATACGGCATCCAGAACTATTAAATACAAGGGTAAACGGTGATAATATTTAAAAACATTTTTCTACCCAGATAATTTTAAATCAGATATTTATATGAACATGGTAAAGTTGATGTGATTTGATTTGAGCGTCCTCAGGAAAGCTGACATCTATTTATATAATATTTTGTGCATCTTGTATCAAAAGTGCCTAAATGTGACAATCAAAGGTTTTCAAGGCCCAAGAATGACACCCCAAAATCATCAAGACCCATATGTGTCAATCAAGGCTTCAAGGCCCAAAAGTGACAAACAAAGGTCTTCAAAGTCAAAAAGTGACTATCAAATGTCCTCAAGGCCTAAACGTGACAATCAAAGGTCTTCAAGGCCCAAAAATGACATCCCAAAGTCATCAAGACCTATATGTGTCAATCAAAGGCTTCAAGGCCCAAAAATGACATCCCAAAGTCATCAAGACCCATATGTGTCAATCAAGGCTTCAAGGCCCAAAAGTGACAACCAAAGGTCTTCAAAGTCAAAAAGTGACTATCAAATGTCCTCAAGGCCTAAACGTGACAATCAAAGGTCTTCAAGGCCCAAAAATGACATCCCAAAGTCATCAAGACCTATATGTGTCAATCAAAGGCTTCAAGGCCCAAGAATGACATCCCAAAGTCATCAAGACCTATATGTGTCAATCAAAGGCTTCAAGGCCCAAAAGTAACAATCAAATGTCCTCCAGGCACAAAAAACGAATGCTTGAGAGACATTTGCTTCTCACGTGAGACTAACATGTTCTAACTCATGTTCAAAGGTATCATGTAAGTGGTCGTTGTTGCCCAACTATAGGGAAAGCGCACTGTTTGAAACAGCTCATCAGAGACCTCTGGATACCGTTTTTTGTTACAATAATCTCTATGAGGGCGTTGTTCTTTTGCTCAACGATTTGAAATGCCTCTCGATAGGCATTGTACCTTCCATAAGCCATCGCTAATGCGTCAATTAGAACAAAAGCAGTTCCAAAATAATCTCAAAGCACTCATAAAGAATTTGGTAACGTTGTTTTTAAGAATACAAAAGTTATAAACTGGGTTGAGATTTCTGTTTCTTTATCAATAAACAATTCAGAGAGGCTTTATGTAATACTTTAAGAATTTAATTTAAGGCTACAACCAGACAGTGGATTTAAATTCTGGATGGACAGAAACACCACAAAATCCCGTGCTGTATTGGTTTAATTAACAACAGTTTAAAGATGACTTGACCTTATATGCAACTCGGACAATTAGCTTTGTTTATGAACATTGAATAGCCAGAGATTTGGACTTCAAGAAGACAATTTGTTGGCTACGTTAGAGGGGCAAATTTGTAACTTAGACCACCATCTGAGGCGCCAGGTTCACTCTTCGCTGTGACAGACCGTGTGAAATTATTAGACTCTGTAGAAAGCTATTTGCTATCAGTAATCGTTAAGGTAGAAAGCTATTTGCTATCAGTAAGGTTTGCTCTCTTTATATGAACTTGATTGCACATAACGGACCATGCTGGATTAATCGTGAAAAGCTTACATCTGCAATCCATACAAAGACCCATTCTACACAATTTACAGCGCGCAGTCAGACTCAGACGAAGCATTTCAGGAGCATTACAGTTTGATCTGTTAGAACCGACATCCAATTGTAGCGGTGGGTATAACTGCAGGCTCTGCATTTATAACTTACTACGAGGAAGCAATGGGCATAATATATGGGTCTTTGATAAATTATATTTTATGTATAGCTATGATTTGTTAGTAGATTGGATTCTTGCATTATTAAAGCGCATACACTGAGTCAATTTTTGTTAGACATGCATTTTGAAATTATGATGTGGTTTCCCGGACATTTCTTATAGAGAACAATGTCTTATACAAGAGGTATAGCCACTTAATATGATGAGAGGCTCTTCCATTGTCGTTTTTTAGGATGCAACTTATCTTAAGTGGAGTTGGTTGAAACATCATTTTCGGAAATTTGCATAAGAGAACCACAAAAGTATTAGCTTAATCTTTTTATTGCACAAATGAAGTTGTAGAGAACAAAATTAAGGCTTTTTGTGGACAATAAACAGTACGGAATCTAATCGTGCATCTATATGGTTATCCATACAGTATAAACTGTTTACTTTACAAGAAAGAAGTAACCAGCTCAATTGGAGATTTCTAACGGAATGCCCTAGCCTGATTCTCAGATGTTAGCGTTACCGTAAATCCTTGAATTAGCCCCCTGGGAGCTTATTTATTTTTGATATTTTTGAATGGGGGCTTATTCGAGGGGGGGGGCTTATTCAAGGGGGGGGCTTATACGAGGGAAGGGCTTAGAAAATTATTGTAGACATTAAGAAAACATTGTTAAAGACCTCGTTTATTTAATTAGGAATTTCTTTATGAGCATTTAATTAATTACTACCAAAAGTATGAATTTGTTGTGGTAATTCAATAAAACGTCATAGGCAATTTCAGATGGAAAAAATCATCAAATGGAGGGGTCAAATTCGAGAATTTACGGTAGCAGTGGGGTCTTATTCGAGGGGGGCGCTTATTGACAATTTGTAGTTCTAGGGTGGGGCTTATTCAATGGGGGGGGGGGGCTTTTTCGAGGGGGGGGGCAATTCGAGGATTTACGGTATGTTGATAATCAAAGTACCTTCAGAGGATACAAGGAACGGTTTCTAAAGCTAAGGCGCTTTTAGGAAGGTTTTGGAGAAGAAGCTGAAAAGTCATTTTCAAGGGATAGGAAAATCCTAGTTGAAAATCCTGCATCCTTTGATTTTGTGGAATCTTCCACTCTGCGGTCATTTTGCCTCTTTGATTTGATTATCAAGAACAGATTTTCCGTATGTGAAAATTATGCATAGCTGTTTAATTGATTTCGGCAACCAAAGGTCTGCCCATCTGCCAAGGTGGTCAACAGGCTTATGTTTTACATTGCCGACCGTTCAACAAGCATTAAAAACACGCGAAGAGGCATATATAAGTGTTTTAAATGAGCTAGTAAAGCATGTTATTAGCATCAAAGCTCAGATATATATGACAAAAGAGATTATTTTGAATTTTCACATAAAGCTAATGGTTTAATAGTATTAGAGCTCTGGTCTTAAAGTAGTTATACTTTGTATTAGTGCAGACACTTGCTGGGTCATGATCTGTTGTTGCTGGTATTGGTACTGATGCACAGAGAAAGGATTCTCCTTATAAAAGTCAGATTTCCACTATTGAGTTTCAATTGAGGTATTGACATACATTTGTTGCACTGTAGTTACTTAAAAATGCAGATGCAGCAATTTAATATCAAATTGGCAATATTTGAATTCCTATGAACGTAACATAAATCTCTTGTTGAAGTTCCCTATATCACTTAAATAATTTTCCTTTCAGCATTATTGAATTGTTTGATAAAGGGCCGATAGACTAGAGTTGGGATTGGTCCTGTATTGTGTGCAATGCTGAGTGCCCTTCCTAATCTTTTATAGATTTGTATATTTCTTGAAGCATGGTTGCCTTTCCTTTTTGCTTCTTTACACCTATTGAGGCGGTTATGAATCAATGTTTACAGCTTTGTTAATATTGACAGGCCTAACGATAAACCTTACGATACAGAGAATTATTTTGGTAAGACATACACTTGCGCAAGCTGTGAAACACTACATTAAACATAACGCATTGAACATGATCGAAAGACGAGTTAAGCAACCAATGACAGAACCTCAAGGCATGAATTTCAGATATTCGGCTTGTCAATTTGCACATTGCCTCAACAAATTAGTCAGTTCAACCTTAATCATAAAATCAAGTTTATCTGCTGTTTTTCATACAGAAAGCTCACCCTTACACGCATCCAGAAAATCTTACAGTTGATTCCAATTCGTAAATTTCATTCATTACAATAATGTAGCCACAATATCTTTATAATATTTGAAAGCTTTTACAATGAAACACAGCAACAGGAAAGAGGACAATTTAAAACATTAAGCTTTTGTTTATGATTGTAAAAATGATTGGAATTATTTAACACTGTTTATAAATTTATATATTTTTACCGTAACTTATTTTTATATTCAAAGAAAATGGCATTTTTCTCGATTTAGGTTCTTAACAATTTTTCAACGGCTGCTCGCGTTTTATTTCCTTTCCGTTGAGATTAGCCAAAGTATATTAAAATGAATCGAGAGGGTCAAGGGGGGGGGGCATTACCCCCCGACGAGGGACTTTGAATAAATGTTAATCGGGTGGTGATGTAAGATGGAAGCTTTTTCGAAGAATATTTGCAAGAGACAAGAAATCTCCAGGTCTATCTGCATGCCTCCAGGCAGTTAAAGCTTTAGGAAGCACATCCAACGCTCAAACCACATTGCAAGCCTTTGGAGACCGGATAGAAGAGCCATATCAAGAAATAAAAAAAGACTATGGCATTAGTTAGATGTAAAGAATATCTAGATGATGAAGTTAATATGGGCACTGAACAATTAAGTGACAGTGCAGATTAAGGAGAAATTAACGACACGATAGCTTATGATCTTGAAATTCTTATCTGGACAAAAAATGTAAATGTGTTATGATTTCAGGTTTGAATGTTTTAGAGAACTCACAGATCAAACTGATTCAATAATTCCTTTTTCAAGACCAGATGACCCTAATTTCAACCCTCTCCATAAGTCAAGAGCCCCAGTGCTGACAGCAGTGCTAGTCTATGTCCACTTGAGATGATTTTTTTGCTAAGCATGCATAGGAAATAAACTTGATCTATTTAAAGGACAGTTTTGGACAAAGACCCCTGTATCTCGGAAAAGCGCTCACTTCCACCCGATCAACATTTATTTTGAATTCTACACCAAAAACTGATCTAGAAAAAGTTGGTTAGTCAATGACAGCTCATTCACAGGCTGCATCCCAGTTTTTGAACAAAGCCCCATGAATCTCGGAAAAGTATCCTCTGAACATGTCATGCATTTGAACATCCAGATTTGAATTCTACACCAAAAACTGGTCTAGAAAATGTTGGTCAAATGAAATCCCTTGTCGGGTGGTAATGCTCCCCCTTGACCCTCTGGACTAAACAGCATTACCTCTGGACCCAAAATATTCTTAATCTAGCTGAAATCACTGAAAATATATTTGCAGCGAGACATTGATGTCCATTACCCAGTCTTGGACATCAAGTTTTGATTTCAACAAATAGAGGAATTCTGTTTTCTCCAAATAATTAAACAGGAAATGGAAGATTGAATGTTCTTTGTTGGATCCAAGCTACGTGTTGTTCAATTGGCAATTGTACTACTTGTTCTTTAGATATGAGAGGTGATTACCTGGCATAACACAATCGTTTGTACATTTATTAAATCAAAATTTAATGTATTTGTCTCTTGAATCCAAATGCATGGAATGTTCAATAATGTTCTTGTTTCTTTTTCTCACTTAAAAGTAAACTTCAATACCAAACTCGAAATGAGGTTATAATAATCTTTCAAATATGTTAGCATTTCAAAATTATACTAGAATAAGCAGTCGGCTGAAAAACAAAAAAATAGTTAAGCCAGTTCTTTTCCCTTTGAAATCTTTGAAATTCGTAGAATTGTATTGTAAACTCACCCCTTGCACGCATTCCTTTTGGGTAAAATTATCTAAGAAAAGTCAACATTTTGAAGCAGCATCCTCTTCAATTAATAAGTTTCTTGTACAACCTGCTGACGAATGCAATAGTAACGAATTTTCCCGCCAAAATATGGAACCGAGACTTCGGACGAACGTGTCTAATCGCACGGACGTAAAATCGGTCCTGAAGCAATTTTTTAATTCTTTTCTTTTTGAAAGCCATTTTCAATTTCTTTACCGCCAAAAGAATATTTTTTACACTAGATGAATTGTTTTTATGTCTAGGTCGCTGACCGTTTAAAGTGACAGTCAAAGAAGGCTATATTTAAAGATGAATTACAGTGAAGTTGCAGTCATATTAATTCTTAATAGCAGCCACGGGTTAACAGAGAACCAAACCAGAACAGCTCTTCCCACTTTCACAAGTGGCGCGCTCAAAAACGCGGAAACCTCAAGCAGTCATTCTCCATTGGACATTTTTCGCTTGACACTATCCTCGGCAATATTTCTCTTGGCAATATTTGGAAACATAGCGGCTATCCTTTACATTTTTAAACACAAGCAACTGAGAAGTATTAAGAATTACTATTATGGTTA
This sequence comes from Rhopilema esculentum, assembly GCF_057945365.1. Taxonomy (NCBI): domain Eukaryota; kingdom Metazoa; phylum Cnidaria; class Scyphozoa; order Rhizostomeae; family Rhizostomatidae; genus Rhopilema; species Rhopilema esculentum. Next base: position 5,535,908 of record NC_142825.1, read on the forward strand.
TTATTTGATAAATCTGAATGTTGCGGATTTGTTTGTTGCCATATTCTGTATACCTTTTACCGTGATATACTACGAGAGCAAAAAGTGGAAATTTGGTTGGCTATTCTGTAAAGCAATGCCTTCTATACAAGTAATGGTTGTTTCAGCGAGTATTTGCACATTGGCAACTATCACCTGGGAGAGATACCGAGCCATTATACACCCAATGACTCCAAGGTCAACCATGTTTGGTCTACGAGTAAAAATATTAACCATTTGGCTATGGTCCACCGCTGTCGCCGCACCGTCATTCTACGCTTATGAGTACAATGAAATGTTGCCATTATATCAATGTCAAGAAATTTGGCCTAGTCACTACCAACGCCAGGCTTATACAGCGTTCATTTTCCTGGTAAATTATGCCTTACCTTTGAGCTTTATATTGATCGCGTACTTCATCATCGTTATCAGACTGAAATTCGGCTTGACACCATACAGCGAACGGGCGTCAAAATTGCTTCAAAATCGCTTTATTAAATTGATGACATTGCTGATATCTTGTTTTGCCATTTGCAACCTTCCAATTTACGTCTGTTTCTTCATAATGGACTTCAGCGTCGTTGAGAACCATTTTCTTTTGTCTAATGCAATAAACTTCTCGCAAGTATTGATTTGGTTGAACAGCTGCCTAAATCCATTCTTTTACTGTGCTCTCCGTGGCCTTCTTCACAAGGCCAGGAGTGAATCCGAAATTCCCTGTAGGATTATTTCAGGGAGTCCGCCAATCCGCCAGAGAGAATCTTTTCGTAGGTTAATCGAACGTGAAGAGGACAGAACAACATGTCAGCAGCTTCAAGGCCTAAGCAATGCTACTGCTTCTGAACCGCTGGATGAAAGTTATTTGTGAGGCGAGAAAGGAAAGTAAGCTTTCCCAGGGTCCTTGGTGATTCGAGTTTACAGCAGGAGAGTGAAGCAGAAGAAGTACTAGAGGACAAGTTCTGTTGATCTCAGCCCGATTTGAAGATGCATTAAAGGGCTGATCCACTAATATTGGATTACTTAACTGGATTCTAATTATTTAATACGAACTACAAATGAATATACGATCCTATATTGTTGATATATTATTATTCTTATTGGATATAGATGGTAAATACTTGCAGTTACTAAATCTAATCTGTACGTATCAATATTCCTTCTTACCAGTATCTACCAGTGTTAATGTCCAAACGGTAATAGATACTCTGCCTATATCTTCTATATAAACTCGTTTGAAAAATAGCGTATTAATGACGTGTAAAATGTGTTCACAATAACATGAAATGCTGGAAATCAGCTTGCCTTTCATTGTATACTGCCAAAAGAGGGTTGTTTAGCACACGGGCAGTTTTATGGTAACATCGTTGTTTATAATAATCATGTTTTACAATTTGATAATATCTAGAGGGCGTGGAAATCATGGTAGAAATCCAACTCAATCTTAAACTGTGCATGGGAAATTTTATCGAAACGCTGGTTCATGAAAATCAAACTTGCACATCAACATAAGGCTCCTTTAATTTGATATGAATTTTGTTGCAATGACAAGACTTTGCCGATACGAAAAAAAAACAAATCAATACAGCATGTATATATATATATATATACATGGAAACAGGATCTGTAAAAATGCTATGATGATTGATCGTTGGTGAACCAGTCAGGGTTAGGTACAATACATTAAAATTAAGTACTTTCATCGTCTTCTTTATTGAATAACCAATTCTATGACTAAAGGTCAACACCACTTCCAAACGTATTTATTGCAATCTGATTTCGACAAAAATAATTCGAAATGCTGAGAACTGAACTGACAGATGTTGGCAAAAATTGCAATATCAATAAGAAGCGGCGTCCAACCGGTCCAACCAAATTTAATCTCATCTATCAAATTGTAAGTGATTAAATTTCTGGTCATTCCACTTTGCAGAAACGTGTTCATTTTTACCTTAGTTCTTGCAGCTACCGGGTTTTCTAATCCAAAGTTGCTCCTTTTATTGAACAAAATGTAATAACAAGCAGAAAAGCACATATGAAAAACCAAAAGCAAACATTATCAAGTACTTTGGAGACTGCCTGCCACTCGCCTTGCCTGTGTGCCCTCTCTTCTTCCAGTTCCATGTTGTCAATAATCTTTGTTAAATGTTTATTTATCTTTTTCAATGCTTTTTTATCAGCCCTTGAATCGAGATTTAATTCTTTCAAGATCTTATGGTTACGCTCTTTGTTATTCCAAAGGCAACCAGGTTGCCTTAATGAGTTTTCGGCTTTCCACAGTCTCCCAGGATGGCAGCATTCTAGCTCATCATTAATGGCTGTGGTCAGGTAAAACTCTTCTCTATTACCTTTATTAGATTTATTGCCACTTCTCTTAGCTCTGATCGTAATACCAAAAAACGGTGCCAGCTTATGAAGCAGATATTTTCTCATCCAAAAAGGCATAACAGCTACACTTGCATTGGCATAATAGATGCTTAAACTGTAGCAAACTGTTATAGTTAGAAGAAACATGGCTAGAAGGACGAGGCCAAGAAAATAACTAAACAAAGGTATCACTTCAGAACTGTCCGGCATTAAATCTATTGATGATGTGAGAAAAAGAGCCATGGCGAGAACCAGGCTGACCACAAACGATGACCTCTCACCTGAAAAACAAAAACTGGGAAATTGAAACTCCATTTAAAACATTTATAATATTTTTTTTTTAAACATCTCATTTTTATTGAATACATTTTAAATTTACAATTATACCACTCGCTTTTACAGGCATCATATAATTGGCTTATCTGCATTACAATATTTAAAAGTCAATTAGTTCGGGGCTTAGCCATGGTTTGTTTCGACGACAGAAGATATAGTAGGTGCAGCGGATAGAAATGTTCATGAGTTTCATCAAGATGGATTTAGTTTCATTTAAGTCAAAATTGAGTTGATGTAGCATGTCGAAGAGAGAGGTAGATGAGGTTCCAGAGGTTAAGGTGGCACATCACATTAACATAAGCAAAGATCCAAGAATAAAGCTGGTATGCTCGTTCCAACATTACAAAAGCAAAAAGAACTTCAAGTCAACTTTTGTTGAAGCAACAAGGTACGCAAAGGAACATTTCAAAGCTGACTTGAGCCTTTTAGAGGAAAAGTCTGTATTAAGCTATGAACAGGAAAGAGTGGAGTTAAAAGATGACAACTATATACAGATCCAACGCAGACTAGGAAGTATCATTCAAAGACTATATGAAGAAAGAGTTAGAAACCAACCTTGGTTAGGATTCTACACGGTTTCAATACTAGATAGTGATGAAATATCAAAAAACAGTAGAAACATTTTTCGAAGCTGGAAAAACATCCCAGATATAGTCTTATCGACAAATGAATCAATAAAGCAACAGTTACTACCTACCAAAGCGTATTCAAAGTACAAGTTAAAGATGGAAACTGCAAATACAACATGTAGTCTATGTAAGCAAGCAGAAGAAACAGTCGTTCATTTGCTGTGCTCCTGTGCAGCATTAGCACAAACACTCTACAAGGCACGACACGATAGAATGTTAAGACCTATTTATCATCTAATACGAGCAAAGTTTAATTTGATGGAAATAATCGTGGAGTTCCATGGTACAAGCAAGCATTACCTCTTGCAAGCATCGAAAATGATCGTGCTAAGATTATGTGGGACATACCGTTGCACTTAGACAAAAGACCAAGCAACAATGCCATTAAGCCTGATATGCTGATAATTGACAAAGTAGGAAAAAAGGTCAGTTTGATAGAGGGGACTATATGTGCACCTGGATGTATTGCCAAGAGAGAGAAAGAAAAACAAGACAAGTATTCTGAAATGAGAAAGTCACTGGAACGGTTAAATCGTGGATACGGAATAGATCAAATCACTGTTGTATTTGACTTTCTAGGCTGTTACAGCAAGCAATTGGAGTGTCATATCAAGAGACTGTGTGAAGGAGAGAAGGAGGCAAAATTAGTAATCGAACAATGTCAAAAATGGGTACTCAGCCAAAACTGCGAGATTGTTAAAACTTTTTATGAAAGAAAATAGAACAACAAAAATAGTCTGCCTAGGCATAAATTTAGAGTTAAGGACATAAGCTTTCTAGAATAATCTTGTGATATCTTACTAAGTACTGTTTTCAGAGAACATTTAATAGCTAGAACTTTGAAAATCTAGAAAATAACTATATAGAACTTACTTGAGCCTGCAGGTATGAGGTAAACAACGATTGTTAAGAATGAAAAAATCATGTTGGGTGCAATTAGATTGACAAGTAAAAACAGCGGCTTTCTTTTTATCACCAGGTTAAACGTGACTTCGTCAAATTTGTTTTTGCAGCATGTATGCAGGGTTTGTGTTTTTTTCGTGTCCATAGATATCACGTGCCACTCAACGTTTTCTGTAAATAGATTTTGAAAAAAAGAATTAATTCATATTTTGAAAAGAACTGGTTTGGAAAAAGGCCTGGAAATGTCTGCAATGGTAGGCTATTGCTCTCAAATTCAAAAGCGTAAAATAACCAAACCAAAGCTAGTTTAAAAAAACATCGAAAAGGCTAAATATAACACATTAAAGTATGAAAAGTCTTCAGAGGGTAAAACATGGGTCAATAACCAAAATAAGATCCAACATTTACATCACATTGTCGAACAAAAGTAATGTAAGAGGAAAAATGGTGCTTCTGGCTAGTTTCTTGTTTTGGACAATCGGCGATTATTAACAACTCGCAAATTTAAAAAAATCTAAAGAGAAAAAGAACTTCTGTCTGTACCAGTTTGACTTTTTGCTGCAGACAGATTCAAAAAGTCCTAATTATAAATGGGTCTTGAACTGAGAGTTTATTTAGCTTTTTGCCCACATACTTGTGAAGGCAGTAGCAAGTTACTTTGATATCTTGATTGAAAAGCTAGTATAAGTGCCACATTTGTAGAAACAAATTTCAGGTTTATTTTTTATGCTTTTATCGTTATCCACTCTTACTTGAGTAAGGCTACAAAAGCACAGGCCTAGAACAAGATTATCCTTTTTTATAATAGGAGGAAGTAAGCACGCCAGCTTTGTCAAGATAAATTTGCACCACTGCAGTTGCAGCCTGTTTTAACTGTGCTGTTCACCCTAGAAGAGTGTCCTCAAGATGTCGAAGGGCTATCATATCGAAGAATCATAAGGAACAACAGAAAAAAGTAGTTCAGTGCATGGCCATAAGTGATTTTTGGGAACTATTCGGGGTTAGAATTGGAATTACCATCGGTACTCCACTACAGTCGCTCTGAATGTGCTATCTAGCAGACATCTTCATGAATGTTGCCTGTGCTATGATGAACATACCTGTGTAGTTTGACAGGTCTGCAGTACTTAGTTCGGGCTTCAAAGTCAGCTTGTCGCTGTCGTATGTAAAACTTCCGAACCTGAATTCACACTTTTGAGTGTCAAAGGGAAATTTTGCAACATTGATTCCGCAACTTATACGAAACATGATTGGAGACAGCCATTTGGCAAGGCCATCACTCCGCAGCGTGACTCGCGTCTTCAAGGTATCTAGGAAGCCATTATAGTTTTTGTCCTCCTCCACGCTGGAAATAAATTTTAAAGACATCACTATCTTGTATCCTTCTGCCGTTTTTTAAGTAAAAGCCCCCATTATCTTCAGAACATGACAATTTAGTTTTAACCTAATGCTATGCTACAAAGGTGTCTCATGAAAAGTTGCCCAAAGAATCTACTTTGGATTTCAACAGCAATTTTTAAATTCTATAATAACTTCTGTTGTGACAGTATTTTTCTAGCCTGCAAACATTGTCAAAAGCAAGCAACGAATACTGTTTCATTTATCTGTATCCTTCAAAATATTATTTCTTTTAATTCGTGAATGTTTTTTAATTTTTGCTATCCTAACTTCGATATTTTTAACATCAATAGCGTTTCTATGTATTTCAATACGTCCTGTTGCAGCCTGTTTCAAATTTTCTATAAATGTATGCTATTTGTTGGACTAACTAACCAATATCCATTGTTCACTGTCCATCATAACAAATGTGCAGAGAGCTTCGCAGAAAAATATACTAAAATGAGGTATTCTGAAATGACGGGGCTTCTGTCTCAAAAAGCATTAATAGCGTATTCTAGGTAGCTGTTATGGTATATATTCATACACCCAATGAATCATCAGAGAACAAAATTGCATCGGGTTGCAAAGATAACTTCCTTACTTGGCGTAAAGATATAAGTCTGGCGTCCAAATTTGATGTGGCTGCACGTTTACTTGAGATATGCCACCATACTTGTTTGGGTCCCAACGAAGATTCGGATTATACCAGAGCTGGAAAAAATAATAAAATATCATATTTTGTGTCTTCTGTAGTCTACTAGTTTATTTAGAATGATATATTTCCAAAGAGGAAACAGCTTTAGTTCATTTGGCTTTCTTCAAGCGACGTTGCAGACTTTATAAGCATTAAACAAAGATATAATTTACACAGTGAATCTTGAAGATAGTAAATTTCCTGAAAGCGATTTGATAATGTGACTTGGTTTGTATATAATTCTTGCTGGTATTCTTTGAATTAAAACTACAACTAGTGCAATTCTGCCACAGCTCTTCTCATGAAGGCATGTTTTTCAATAGAAACGGTTTTTAATCGATTACCGTTAGAAAAAATCCCCCTCCCAGTTACAATTTAGCTAGGCAACGATAAATTGCGAATCAACAGAAAATCGTATTAAGTTTTATGATAGTTAGCCATATTCTTTGGAAGACGATCATCAGAGATATTAATAAGTCATTAGTTGTTATAGAAACATCACACGATTAATCGTAGGCGAATCTTAAAACTGCTAGACGCACCTGGCGAATGAAAGCATTCAATATCACATGCTCATTGGTTTCCTCCTACGAAACGAAGCAAGAAAAGCTATTAACGTTTCATATCAGTTTTGAAGCCAACAGCAGGGGCATATACTTGAGATCAACAATTAGAAAATTAGCAATATGCTTGCCACTTGCAACCTTTCCCTTGTTCGTATTAAGTTTTAAAGATAAGATTCGAAACTGGATATTTCTTCTTAAAGGGTTATTAAAGAGGTACAGCATTTTAAACGATAAAATGTATTAACCATAAAATAAATTCAAAGATCAAATTTAGAAAGGAAAGAAATACTTCATGCTTAACATATTAAATTAGAAGACTTTTGACATTGTACCTATCTGCATTGACCTTTATCATATCGAAATATTCTGACAAAATGACTTTTTATGTAGGTTTTCAACAATTTTATAATGCTTTTGAGATTTGCTTTATAGAACTATGCATCAAGGCCAACAAACATAATAGAATTTACACGACTTACAAAAAAAGGGAAATAGCCTACTTTCGTATAACTTGTTATATTTACGACAGGCATTTATCAACTGCAATCATGAAATGAGAATCAAAGAGGTCGCTCACCACATCAACAAGTTGGTTTAATGTCAGGCCAATAGTGACGTTAGCTCTTCGAATAGCTCCTTCTTCTTCAGGCAGTAATAATGAAATTCCATCTTTATGAAGGTCTTTGTGAAGTCTTATTTCATCAGTTATTATAACGCACATGCCGACAGCCATCCAAAAACTGACTGTAATAAACACGAGCAGCATTTCTCTAGAATGCATTTTCTTTGATGCACGGAAATAAGCTTCGCATCTAACAGGATTCGAATCAGTTCATCATTGTGTCAGTCCTCTTTGGCTTTCTTTCAAACATATGACATTCGCTGTTAATACTTGTACATACGCCAAGAACCTAGGCGACAAAAACAGCCAACATTTGCATCCAGTGAAAAGAGTTTGAGCAACTTTTCTGAGCCCAAGAACAGATGTTTTCAAATGCAAATTAACCTTTGTGCAACGAAATTTAATTTGTTAGTGGTGCTTGAGTTTTTTTCAGTTCTTTTGTTTGTACCGTCTCTCAAAGACTGAATGAATTTCATGCAAGCAAAAATTGCTGCAAAGCTCGCCATTTGCCATTTAATGATTTGAGAATAATGAATTTTAAAAGAATGTCTCATTTGTTTGTTCTAATTATACGACTCACAGCAAAACTTCATATCATGTTGAAATAATGAGGAAATTTTGCAAGGAATTCAAAGATAAATCAGTCTATTTACGGTATATTTCTCAAATTCATTCTAATCGTTAAAGTCTAGAATCCCTAAATATGAAGATAAAAAATCAGAAAAATTGAATGTAGGCACAAAATTTGATCAATGTAAAAGACCTCCTTTTTCATATACTCACGTATCAAAATGGAATCTCTATGTGGAATGATATTTCATCTTTATATTACCCTGAGTATTTCATCTTCATTATGGTATCTAATGCTTATATACTTGGCTAGCGGCAACACTTAGAGCATAAACTATGACAGCTGCTGAATAGGGCTTCGTTTCTCTAAACAATTCAGAGCCCTATTGCAGGTAGATTTAGCAAATATGCAGCAGGAATGTAAAAGCAGACAAAATTCGGTCTCTTTTGTATGTTATTCTTTAGTTGTCAACGATTTTATCCTTATTTTTATTTGCAACAATCAGGAACAGGTTGGTGTGGTTAAATATTTAAAGGGTGAAATTAACACTAACAATGCAAGACTCGCTGCAGTTTGCCAGTTCGCTTCGCAACAATAAACTTCAGTCAGAAATGCAGATTATACACGACAATAGACTTATCGTAGTGAAATGATAAACCAAGCTTTAAAGTTTCATTATTGACGGTTTGCTTATAAATTATCATTGAATTCATGAATTGAAAAGCCTTCATTCACAGAGATGATAAGCTAGAAATCACCTGTCGTGGCATTATTAAGAATAATTTAAATCCTATACCTATTACATTCAGTTTTGGATCATTTTGACTTAATCTACTTCCACCTGTGAGAGTTGTGACGTCCGCCAATGTTAACGAAGATGTTAAGGCAATTTCAACTGAATTAAAAAAGTCTAGCAAACAAAAACTTTTGTCAAAAAGTTTCCGACATTTATGGGCAGTACGATCAAAACAATGTTGTATTTTCATAGTCAAAATCTTGATTATTTAGTTGAAAAATGATCATGGCTGATTGAACATTCACTTTGAGAATATCTTGGTAACTAAAAAAAGTCATTCTACATAACTTCATTGCTGTAGTATTGTATCGTCTTACCCTTCTGAAAAGGAATTGCTGAAACTTCTTATGTACTCATCGTTTGAGAACATAAGGCAAAGTAAAATCAGTCTTTTCGGGACAAAAAAGTATGTCTCTAGTTGTTTTGAAATATTTTTCATTCGAGAAGTTTCATTTATTAGTAGTTTCAGCTCTTCACTCATCCACCGAGGGCCTATCTGAACAAGACTTTAATACTTCACCTCGGAGTAACGTCTGAATGTCATGAATCGTCACGGTAGCACCGATTTGCAACATCCTGCGATCTTATCAAAATAAATGGTGTATTGCTTGGCAATATAATTTAGCTAGATGCCCAATAACTACCAAATTTTGGTTGTTTTAAAAGTAATACATGTTTCTCAAGTCACCAATAGATCAGAGAGCAACAATCTAAGAAGAAAGCATTAATGCCATAAACATACCAATAATGGCTATAAAAAAAACTATAATTTGGTTTTCTCAATGTCTTGTTTGGGAATGATTAAGCGAAAAAAATTTGTTTTGTTGATATAACTTAAACACCAGCCGAGAAATCAAAACTCTAAATTAACAATTGCTTTGTTTTTGTTGTTATTAGGTAAACAGCTTCTACCTAACAACATTCGTAAATACGAAACAAAATAGCTATCCACATATACGTTTATCTAGGGTAGAAAAATTGCAAGATTTGGCGGAAGAATCTGATCCGCTGATTTCAAATTCTGCGGAAAGACCTACAGTTCAATTGGCCTAATGAAAAGAGCCTCAAAATGGTTAGTAATCAGTCTGACAGCATAGTGAAATATAGACGAAAATAAACTCACCGATCGACGTTCAGCTCATCTATTGGCGATCAAATCTTGAAAACAATCGTCTATGAAAATAGAATAATAAATGAAGGATAGTTTCAAGCTTGGCTGAGCAATTTGAATTCAGAATATATGACATCCAGGTCAAAACAACAAAAGCTTCAACGTCTACCGATATGATTCCATTTGTTTGCCGGGTAACTTTTTTAGCAAACAAAAGACAAAGAGTATTGATTAGCAAACAAGGTTTAACATTCCACATTAAAGACTCGTTGCTAACAATGAGCCATTACGCTACGCCAGCATCCCATAATGCATTTTCAGACATGCTGAAATCAATTATGGTTAATCAGTAGAAGTTTACTGCCATTGTTTGGATTGTCGCCTGGATTATTTGACACCCTCGTAAAGGCTCATTGTTAGCAATGAGTCTTCAAAATTTGCGTCTTAAGAATCCAATTGGTATTTCTAGTGTAACCTGTAAACATAAACTTGTAAACTTGTTATTTCAAAAGTCTCAATTATAACTTATCTTAGTTGATCTTAATCGTCTAAAATGACGGAAAAACATAAAACCTTTGTTTCTTAAAATTTCTTCTTGCATAGCAAAATTGTTAAAGAATGCAGAGAATCAACATGACTGAAATAATGAAAAAAGAAGAAAGGATTACGCGCCACTGTTTCTGTGTTGACCAAAAAGGTTTTTTTACATAAATTTACGAAAAGTCAAATTTCCGCGGATTTATCTGTATAGAATCAGGGCTTTAGCAAGAAGAAAATTTTTTAAGGCCTAAACTTGGGGCCGTAGCGAAATTCCCCAGAAACAGTTATACATACTACCCGTTCTTAAAGCTCTTAAAGTGCTTTACTTTACATATCGTTGCGCTTCTTACAAAGTTTCAACACTACAACAATTTAGAATATTTCATAAATTTTTTAGCTGGTAGGACTGCATGCGTTTATTAAAGGATAAAAAGATCAATAAAGTAATGGGTACATCAAGAACACGAAACTTTTCGCCAAGACAAAAATTTTATTGCAGGATAAATTAAAAGATTGATCTTCAAAAGGAAAAGAACCGAATTTTGGTAACTCAATTTTGATTCAAGGTAAAAATGGCTCAATATACTTTGTGTTATTCTGACTTACCTGTAGGTGACTACAATTTTCTGCCAACGTTGCTTAACCAATTATTTTTTGAGCTTTTATTGACCTTTATAAAATTTCTCTTAATAATTTCCTAGAATGAAAAAAATTATGAACATTACCTACTAAGAGACTTTCGGCTCTTTTCTTCAAAATATCTTTCGAATGTTCAAATTCAAAGCAATTTTAGTTTAGGCAACTAATGCTAACAACGTTGTTATTACGTATCTTTAGAATACAATTTAGAGAAATACCAAGTAAGAGAATTTAGAGGGAGTACAATTTTAGGGTGAAGTTAAAGTTGATAACGAGTTGCGATTGACCAGCATGCTTGTGAAATCGTTTTTGAAACATGAGTATCTGCAAGCCACATTCCATGAGAGATATTCTAGATATAGTTACTAGTTTATTGAAGAAGGCAGGGAAGAAACTGGTCATGTCCTGTCCTCTCATTTAAGGGCTTCCCCTTGCCTACGCCGTAGACCCCCCCTTTGAAATGAAGATAGCGGTCTACGGCATAGGCTAGGTTTCCACGAGCGAGCTGGAGAGCTGGGTCTGGAGATTATATTGATGTCAGCAAATTCACAAAAAGGGAAGGAGTTCATGGATGAGGTTATTCAATCGAAGGGAATAAATAAAATATCGGACGAAGGAGAAGGAATTACAACAAAAATAAACACGAGAAGACATGGAACAAGATGAAATAGAAGAAGAACAAGAACAAGAAGAGGAAAAAAAGTGCAAAAGAATTTGTAGAAGGGAAGGATGAAGAATAAGGAAGGAAAGAAGAAAGAAGGAAAGTAAGAAATCTAAAGACAAGAGAAAGAAGAAGGAAGAAGTAGAAAGGAGAAAAATTAAGTAAGAAACTCTAAAGTAATAAATTTGATAATTCTAAGAATTTGAGAAGTCTCTATCACGTGCGCCCTTTCGACCCTACCCAAAGGAGTGGCCATGACTGTGCATTCCCGCCTTATGACAACAACCTGAAGCTTCTTCAGGTAGAGGCTGTTGACATCTCTTTTCGCCTTCAGGAGTAGGTGGTGTAGGGGACCTTTCTTGGTAGCAAAATTCTTTCAGGTGAGTGGTTCTCATTCAATAAGATAGAAGGCATCTGAAATTCGCAAAATTGACCAAAACTTATATCTCGGCCAACAAATATACCGAACATCGTTGAATCAAGCAATCAAGAAAAGCACAACAGAAAGTTTCTGCTCACGGCGGCGGATAGGCCTTGCAGATTTTTTAGTAATGTGCAGACCGTAAAGCGTCCGCCCTAGGGTTTTTATGGCATCAAATTATGTGTGCGATAAATATGCAAGCACAGAGGCATTATTTTTGTTAGCTACATATTTGGAATGCCCAGTAGATTGAACAAAGTTATTTGGCTTAATAGTATTTATTATGCAAAGTTCGTCATGAGTCAGCAATTTCTTTACTAGGCAATCCAGGAAACGCACTTTTCAAAGTAGCAAGCAATGTGATACGTCTATCAAGCAGTGTAAAATTATCAAACATATTTGCCAAAAAACGTTATACAATATACAACCTTTTACATTACCACTAATTGTACGAATGGAATTGAAAGAGCAGAGTTTTTGCAATCAGCCCTCCCGGAAAATCAATTTAAACAAAACATAGTTTAGGTATACAAGGCTTCAAATATTAAAAAACAACACCTTGTTAAAAAAAAGATCCGAAACATGGGCGTTATTCGATACCTTTTTAAATATAATTTTAAATTAATCAAGATTTTATAGGAATTGGCAAAACTAAAGTAAATATTTAAAATCTTTGAACCAGTTATGATGAAGTCGTCCAATCTGCGGACAGATAAAGGGAAAAAATGGATGATAGTGATGATATGGTCGATGAAAACATTGAAACAGATTTTGAAATGTTTATTCAAGAAGCACAAAAAGCTGATGCGCAAGAAACCATTGTACTATACCTCCCCTATGAGGGTTTCGCTAGAAACAATTTCAGCATAAATGTCAATGTGTTTGCCATTTCTTAGTAATGTTGGGCCAAGACTGGAGAAAATTCAGTAATTGAACTCCTTTTTTATTCGCAACTCCAAGCCACCTTGATAAGTCCTGATATCAAGACTTTGTCTCAACAACAGGATGTGAGAGATTTTGTCTTGATCTGAAAAAACCCCATCTAATTATGTTGCATAGGTAACTTGCTTCAAAGAGTGCTTTTTCCAGCAAACTTGAATCACTCATATTGGAAAATTATCTCACTCTTCTGTGGCACCCATGGTGCAGTCTCAGGTAGTACAAAGTTCAAGACGTTTTGTTATGTTGTTATGAATAGGTAATTCAGAAGTCTTTATGAATAGGTAAGGACATTTTTACAAGTTTATCATTCTTGAACCTGTACTCTGATATCCTACAATTTACTGATAATATCAAACATCTTTTACAGGGTTTTCAAGTTGACCAGCAAAGGCAAAATGAAAGCTATTGTATTTGATGCCCCAGGAGGTGCAGAAGTTCTTAAAGTAAAGGAGGTGAAGCAGCCAGAACCTGGGGAAAATGAGGCAAGTTTTCATTCACTATTCAAAAATAACTTTTATCTGTGTCCATGCAATGACCTGTTTGAATGCTTTCAAGAACAAAATGTTCAAATGATGATAAAATGAATTCAGTTTTTGTATGGGGTCTGAAATAGCTAAATATGCAAGAGTGTGAATCGCACCCATGAAAGAAATAATGCATGTGGTTTACCATATGCATGGTGATTTCCTTATGACAAATACTGGATATTGGACCTAAATTTTCAATTTTTGTAGTTTATCTTATTTTTTTCTTAGGAAGCATTTTTGCCTTACATATTAAATTTTTATAATTTCTGTTCAAAGAAGAAAAATTAATAGTATGTAAAAAACCTTTGAGAGAAATAGAGTTTTGCCTGGTTCTGTTAAAATAAATCCATCCATTTTCATTAGCTACTGTATGCTTTTTGGCAATGAAAATCTGAATAAACACCACTTCTTTTTCCTAGGTTCTAGTGAAAGTTCATGCGATTGGTGTGAATCCTGTAGAAACATATATCAGGGCATCCATGTTTGGACCAGTTCCAACCCCACATATATTGGGAAGTGATTGTGCAGGAGAGGTAGAAAGTGTTGGAGAAAATGTGAAAAGATTTAAAGTGAGTTTAAATGGCAGTCTCAATTTTTGTATCATATGTTTTTCTAGGACAGGTAGAATATTATTTTAGTAAAAAATATCAACTGAAAGGCCTGTATTAGGGCCTTGATGATTCAAGACATCAAATTGTGGAATTCTAATATTGTAAAGATAATGGTCAAGATTGCCCATGGTTGGTGACCAAAATCTTGCTTTTATGTAACAGATCAAATTGAAAATGTATTGCTAATTTACTTTAATGAACTGATTTCTCTTATAATTACTACAATGATTTTTCTAAATGTTTTCCTAGCAATAAAATGTAGTTGTCGCAATTAGAAGTGCTGACATGACTTGGTTGGAAAACGTCTTAAGATATTGCTTGTCAAAACTCTTTAAAATGCTGATATTTGAAAACAGAGGGGATGAAGAAATGGATGGTTCTGATAACCGTTTGATTTATAGTAGACTCTGGTTATAGTCATACCAAATATTTCTTGAAAGACTTGTGACTGCAAACAGAATTTGCCCTTAAACAGGGCTAAATTTGAAGATATATTTTTATGTAAATGTCTATTTGGGTATATATTTTCTGTGACTGTAACCAGTAATGTGACTGTAAGTGGAGTGACTTGAAGGCAGAGTTGACTGTGCATATAAAAGAGGATATTGCCAAGTATCAAGTACAAAGTGCAAGTTGAAACTTGTTTAGTGAGGGTTTGTGAGTGCTAATTGTTTGTGTAGTGCCATTCTGTGCAGCTTGGAAAATGGCCAAAACATTGCTTTGCACCATGGCTCCTCCAATGGAAATATGGCACACATTTGCCTTCAATAATGCCCTTAATAACAGAATGTTTTTCTGAGCGACTTTCAAATTCTTGTTGTAGAAAGGTGACAGAGTTTGGACATGCCACCTTACAAACAATGGAGCTGGGACATATGCAGAGTTTGTATCTGTTCCAGAAGAAAATGTCTATCAATTACCTGATAATACCTCATACAAACATGGAGCTGCATTGGGAATACCTTTCTTAACTGCTGCACAAGCCCTTTTCCAACTGTAAGTTTAACTATCAATGCAAGAACTTTCATTAGCTTCATTCAGCTGAACCTCATCTGCAGTATTTATGAATTTGCTAGGAAAGGTCCAGTAATGCTCTTTCAGATAGGGATAGATCAATACAACTTTTTTATGACCATCAGTGAATAGATATAAATATGGAAAGATACATTGAAAACACACAAAATTGTACATATAATGGCCTTGTTTTTGACTATTTTACAAATTAAGCACAACTTTTCAAGAATTTTGTGCTTATTCAAACATGTGTGCTTATTTCTATATTTGTCTAGGGTTTTGCTATTACACATACATTCAGGCCCATTGCTATAAGGGGTGAATGGGCATGACACCTCCCGTGAAAAATAATTTCATTGCAAGAACAAGGAGTTTTTTACCATCCAGAGGTGCTTAGTCTGCAAATTTCAAAACTTGTCAGCAAGTACAGGATGGTTCACCTACTTTGGCGGCAAATGGGACTTGGAAGCTCCCTTTGAGCACAATAACTAGCAATGGGCCTGCGTACATTTGCACTTATTTGAACATGTGTATTTATTCAAGTAAGAAACAACCAATCTACTTCCCTGCCTTCTTACACTGTACACCAGATTTGTTACTTATCTTTTAGAAAAGTTTTAGATTTGAGGAGAGCATCTAATTGCTCTTTGTTTTTGCTTGCACAAAATCCTGTAGATTTTAGTGTGATTGATCATGCTTGGCAGAAGGGTCCTCAATGGTTCATAGTTTCTGGAAATATTTCAAGCTCCTTTCAAGTAAATGTGTGAGTTTGTAATTGAAGTAAATGCTTGCACCTGGATATTAAATTTAGGAGGTTTATTTTTTATCACTGAACAAATTGTTTATTATTAGTCCCCTAACCCCTTCAGTAGATATGATTGTATTGTTAATATAACAATCTAGCAGCTCATGTATTTTAGAAGTTGTTTTGAAATTGTATTTTAGAAGTAACTCAAAGCCAGGAGAAACAGTCTTGATTCATGGAGCAAGTGGGGGTGTGAGTATATAACAGTGTTATTAAAGGGGTGAAATTTCATTTGTTGAATGACAATGACAGAATTTGGTACGATAAACTTAAAGATACAGTTGATTTTATGAGATTGATAAAAATCTAGTAAATTTTTTTAATGAGAACAATTTGATAAATTTTGTATGATGTATCAATATTCAGGAAATTTTATATGATGGAATGAGATGTAGAACATTTTTGTGTGATTTTTATGAAAATATTTTTCTGTAAAAACTTCTGTATGAACTCATTTGTCTAAACTATGCGCTCTATGGATAGGTTGGTCTACCTGCAGTGATGTTTGCAAAGAACCATGGAATGAAAGTAATTGGCACAGCATCAACTGAAGATGGCATACAGCTGGTAAAGGAAGCTGGTGCCCATCATGTGTTCAACCACAGAAGCAAAGATTATGTAGATCAGATTAAGGTTTTTTGTTTGTTTTGATATGGAATATTTCAAATTTTATTGAAAGGTGAAAATTGCTCATGATTTATATTGTATAACATTGTTATAGATCGCAGCATCAGGACATGGAACCACCAAAGCAAGTAACAAAAAACATTTTAGTATAAAATTAGTGATTATCAACAGTATTTCATACTTTAAAGCATATAAAGTTGCAAACAATAATAAGTTGCATTTCAACCAGATCATAGTGTGATTATTTCTTTAGACCGTGGTGTGAATTGCTGTTTCTCAAATCAGTTTGTTTCTTAAACTAGGTTATATTGAGCTAAAATGAAAACAAGTTTAGATAATAACTGAAAGATTCTATTAAAAGATGATTCTGAAAATTTGTTTGATTTTTTAAGTTATAATTGAAGATTTGAGTTAACTATCTCGGTTCAGAGCTGAAGTTTTTAGTAGTTTCTTGCACCCCAAATGTTGGTAGCTTTTTTATCTTTGTATAATTCAAATAAATATATAATAAATTTTAGGAAGTGACTGGTGGAAATGGTCCTAATGTCATAATAGAGATGCTTGCCAACAGCAATCTTCAGAAAGACATGGATATGATAGCCACTCTTGGAAGAATTGTGGTAGGAACACACTCTTTTCATAAAAGCCAAAGTAATAAATTTGTATCTCCATAACATAACATTTAATCTGATGCTTAAATTTTTCTAATTTTATTAATTTACATAGCACAATGCTTTCCTATGATTTGCTGTGACAATCAAATGCCTCTCCTGGTACCTATCACGGCAGACCTCCATTTAGCCGTTACCTAATTACTGAAAACACGGCCTGAATTACTAAAAAATCATTTTTTGTTTGAAATGACGTTCTTTGTTGAAGTTAAAACTGGTTTCGAAGCTCTAGTAAATGACCATTAGAGCTAACTATGTTAACTCCCACCCTTTTACATAACTTAGAGAACTTTGCCCAATTACTTTTACATAATGCTATGTTTGCGTGACTTTATGTTTCTTAATGTTAAATCGAATCCTCTCAGATTATTGGCAACAGAGGCAAATGTGAGGTCGATGCCTCTCCTGTGATGACGAAAATGCTGCAAATTCGAGGAGTTCTCCTTTTCATAGTTCCTAAGGTAAATATAGTACTGTATTTATACACTTCTGCTCGTTTTTTATGTCATTTGTTTCCAAATATAGACTGCAATCAGTATCTACTTCATACAGACACCTTCCATCTTTGACGCTGTTAGAAACCTTCTTCCAATTTCTTTTAACGTATTTTTATAGCATCTATTTAAGGCTTTGTTTTTTTGACTAACCAAGTCGATAATTGGGTCTAGAGAATCATGCCTATAAAATTAATAAACAAGGTAGATTCGAGTAGATCACTGTATAACTGATTCCACAGCATCACCTGTCTGTTTTCAAGATCTCACTCGTCTTTTCAATGTTCATAATAGGAAGAGATGAATGAGAATGCTGCTCGAATCTCAACTGGCCTTGAGATGGGCTGGTTAAAGGCATCTGTGGGTAAGGAATACACAATGGAGCAAGCTGCAGAAGCACACCGAGAACAGATCGAAGGAAAAGCCAAAGGAAAGATCATTATAAACGTCCGCTGATGAACACACTCATTGCATGGACGCATTTTTATCAGTTGTGCTAGCACATGCTGATAAATTTTAATACATTTTTTACACAAACACCATTCAACATATCTTATTCTGTTTTTCTGTTTTTCCGTTCTATCTTAGTTTCACATAAGCTTTGACGCAAATAAACGCTTTTACATATTTTACAACGTTTGCAAAGAGCAGATTAGGAGCATTCACGGTTTGGGTATTATTGCAGATTTTTCTAACGAAGGCCTGAAGGAAAATAAAAGTTTATCTGCATCGTATTTGCCATTCTTTGTTGTTCAAAGTTTAGATTATGTTAGAAGGTGTTTTTCAATATGTGTTCTTCCTGTTATTGATGCATCGAACACTGAAAGGTCTTTCAGCCAAGGCTATTGACCACAACAGCAAGTGGTCTGCTGTCATCCAAATAAAACCCTTGTTCGCCAGGTAACTTGTTATATAAGCCATAGCATAAAGCTTCTGTGAAAGATCACCATTCGAATATAGTCGAGGATGGCTTATTCAAAGGGGGTGGGCTTGTTCAAAATTTAAAAATACTAAAGTTACTTGATGGGAAGGGGGGAGCTTTTTGAAAACGCAAGATAAACCTAAAAGACAACATGATTTCTTTAACAGAATAAGAAAGTAACCGAATATAAAATACATACGGAAGCTCATAGAAATTAACCGGATACCCAAAACAGGATAATAAATTAACCGGATGTAAAAGCTTTTGAATGGAATTATGTGAAGCTACACGTTGCTTTAATTCAAAAAAGCATCGCAAAAATTCGCGCTCGATTCCTCGCTTTTTCATGTCCTTTGTCATAAATATGGGATTCCTTTTGCTGCCCACCCTGCCTTTTTATTGGAAAACAATTTTATGGAAGAAACTTTCTAAGACTTTACAAAAACAGCCTGGTACCTAGTTCCTTAAACTTGGTTGCTTCGGGTTGATACAGCATTGCCCCTTGGCTGAAACAATACTAAAGCACAAAGGCCACGAGGACTAGGAATGTTTATGGGGGGGGGGGGGGCTTTAGCTTTTTGCAAAAAATGACAAATACTAAGTAATAAACTACCAGTAAAGCCTCTTTTTATACGGTTTTAGCCCCCCCCCAAACTTTTTTTAGACCCCCCACTTTTCTCAACGCTTCGCGGTGCTTGTAAACGCATAAAAAGAGAAAGGTGCGACCTGATAAATGATAATACATGCAAGGAAAGAAACTCCAACCTTCGACTTGTGTAGGCGGAAGAGGGAAGCGCTTGCATCATTTCAGTGCTACACCACACTAATAGTTTATAAAGATGCATATTAATACGAGATGATTCACCCTTTCGAAATAAATTTTCACCGACAGACCGTGCTTCAGAACTGGTTTGGGTTTAGGCTCTACAGAACGACACAGCCTATCACTTTTTGTCATCACTTTTTTCAATATTCGACCAACATGCTGAAAGGGATCGTGTAACATACTAAAATTGTCCATTTTCGCTGCAGAATTTAATGCGCTTATCTATGAGGCGCCATAGGGGACAAAAGTATGAAAAAATAATTTCGTTTTATGAAAGTTCGTTGCCTTGTGCTAAAACGGTACTTGATCTCTCACTCGGGCTATTGAATATTCATATAACATAAAATTCATCAGTTGAAACTACGATACACAAAGATGCCTTATGTGAAAGTATGTGCATGAATTTATCTATTATGATACCGACAAAATATTCATGTACCATAAATACGTTATCATACAGCGAAATTATTTTTTCATACTTTGGTTCCCTATGGCGCCTCATACTTATCTGCTGTTAATTCTCTATCATTGGAAATTTTACTCTAAACGAAAGCAGAGTAAAATCGAGTTCATCACTTTTTTCAAAGGCACCGACAAATTCTTACGTCACATAATGTTTTGATGAGAAGGGAACGGCCTAGAGTTTCGCGAAAAGAAGAAAAAGACGTGAATTGTGCTCAGAAACATAATTATTAGCACTTAGCAGAAAACGAATATGAATATTTTTTTGTCTCCATCTACTTGAAAATGTTTTTCATATTCTTAGCTATAACCAGCACAAAGCACTGTTTTATTTACATGCTTGTTTGTTAGTTCTATGGTTTGTTACTGTATAAATGAAAGAATTTGTTCTGGAAAAGTTGTCCAGTAGAAAGTGCGAAGGAGCCACCAGTTTGACAAGCTTGGGCCTGGACCGAGGAAATTGTAAGTGAGGAAGCCACATACAGGAAATACTGAGTTCGAATGCTCAATATTGCAAGGTCAAAAAGCACACATCAATCCTTTATTGGAAGGTCTGCTGCTTTGTGAGATCATTTTATAAACTGGATGTTATCGGAAAATGAGTTGGGGACGTGAATTGTGGGTAAGATGAACACATACCATAGTTTGATCGCCCCTGCAGGGCTATTTGCTATTGCAGCAGTAGACAAGACAAATTACTACTCAGTAATTTCAGTACTCAGTCTGAGATGCTAGGCCCAGTTCTTTTCTATAAGATGCCAAAGATATACCAATGATAAACAAATGATATACCAATGAAAGAACATGTATGATTTTTCAAAGTTCCGTTTTCCACCTGGAAAATTCAACCCGGGAAGTTGTTTTTTCGATTTGGTAATAATTACGGAAGAGATCTGTGAGATAAACACCGCCAAGTGGGATCGAAGAGATTGAAAATAAATACAGATCTTTATTAGAATCTAACAGTGTTCAATATTAGGTTTCAAGGATGATAAATTCATGCACATACTTTCACATAAGGCATCTTTGTGTATCGTAGTTTCAACTGATGAATTTTATGTTATATGAATATTCAATAGCCCGAGTGAGAGATCAAGTACCGTTTTAGCACAAGGCAACGAACTAATTTTTGCTTGACTTTTGCCTCAGGCTAACACCAGTTGTTTTGATTAAATTTCAAAGCCAACAGTTTAAAGTTACCCATTTGGCCTACAAATATTTATCCAACAAAAAGATGAATTCAGTTTTAATCTGTCAAATTGTTCTAAAATTTTAGATATATAATACACTGATTGCAAATAAATTTGATCAGGGTATGCACTGTTTTAAAGCACAATACATGCCAGTGCCATCAAGATCAAATACTGTCCTGGTCTCATGTCTTTTAAAATTAAGGATAAGTTTGCTTTTGTTGAATAAAATACCTGACAGGGACTCTCTCAAAATGATGTCAAGGTTCTAGCATCTATTTAACAAAATTATTCTTTTATTCTTGCTTTCTGATTTCCATTTCAATAGAACCCAACAAAATAAAACAAAGGTAGAGTGTGATGTTGACCATCCTAGTTAAGCCAAAAGCTGATGATGGGATGCGAAAAGATGGTTATTTTTACTCAATACAACCCTATAGCTATATAAAGTATATGTTTGACATTTATATATCAGATTAGGTAAATATATTTGCTATGCAACCCCAGTACAGCAAAGCCATTAACCCAACAGACACACAAAATACTACAATTTGTGGATAAATCCACACTCTATCCAAGAAGCACAAGCATATTTAAAATTATTTGGTTTATCCCAATGAAATTGTTTACAGCAACATCAGACCAAAATTCCTCAAACTAATCAATAAACTAATACAATAGAATCATCAAACTGCATAGAATTTTCAATACAAGTCTATGTTAGTGCTCTGTCTATGTTAATGCATGTCCAACATGAGGAACTAGGTTGAAAACAAAAACAGTGCTTCCTAATGAAGAACAGACAAGACCTGTAACTGAAGGAAAAGGATCTTTGTTCCCTTAATGAAGTCTGCCTCACTAACTTCATAATACACAATGGTGAAGTACACAATGCAGGAAGTAATTTGCATAACTCTTACATAGGTCTAACTAAGAATACTTTTAAACAGCCTTATTAAATCTATCAAGCATTAAAAATGGTGAAACTGCACAGAACTAGTGCATCCACAGTTAGTGAAACCTCTTTATCCAGTTTTTGCCTTTTTAAGGGTGAGTCTTTTCATAGATGTATGACTCCAAAAAAACTTTTTTTTAATTAAGGACAAGAGGGACCAAGTAGAAAAGCATACCCAGCAAGGAATTGAATTCTTGGAAAAATGTGCAAGCTTTGTGAAAGCAAGAGCAAAGATAGAGCAAGATTATGCTAAAGATTTAAGGTAACTACTTCTGTCTTACAATGGTGTTTAATATTTTGTCTTCTTGGTCAAGGTGTTTTCAATTCAAGAAATACAGGAAAGTTGGTTTAGGTAATTGACTTCAAATTAAATAGGTGTGTTGCTATCTAGTTAAAAACAGTTCTGATGTTGGCCATGGAACATGAGTTCCATGAGAGTAGCATGCTTTTCCACCCTCCAAATTTTTGATAAACACTATTTATGCATGTAACAGCACCACCAATGCCTATAGCCATGAATGTGTAATCAAAATTTGATATCCCGCTATAGGAGGCTTTCATATGCTTTTTGGCTTCATAACAGCAGAGTTTCATGGTTTCCTAAAATGTATTCATTACTCTTAAGACAGACCTCAGAATAAGCTTCTGTCTTTGTGTACCTTTTTGTAGTGTGCAGCAAATAAATAGATATAGCAAAATCTTCTTTATTAAATATGCCACAGGAAGAACCACATACTTGGGCAAAGTTTTAAAGATTTGGAAGCTTTTAATAATCAAAGTTTGAATAGAAAAAATTGGATTAAATTTGAAAATAAGGGAAAAGGTTCTGTTTTACTTTAAGGTTTTAGTGGTTTATTATATTATAAATATCAAGTCTTTTTCATGTGGTGAACCTTCTTGTTTATTTTTAAGAAAACTGGTAAAGCAATTTCAGTTCAAGAAGAAGGAAGAAGATGATTTACAGTAAGTTTTTCTTAAAGATTAATTGTTACAGATAAGGTTATTTAAACTTCTGGTCTAGGCTCTGTCTCTATCAGTTGTGTTTACAAAAAGCAAATACACAGTTAATCCAGTTTATTTTAAGGTTTCTCACTATAATAAACAAAATTCATTAACAACAATGTTTTGTGAAAATTTTGGAGGTGAAGTTTTCAAAAAGTTACAGATAAAATTCTTGTATGGTAAAAGATGGAAAATTGAGGATAAAAGGAATATATGGTAGATGAAAACAAAATGTTTCCCCAGACAACAAGAAAAAATGGTTCCTGAGAGAGAAAACCAAGGCATAGTTGCAAAAACCAAAACACCAGAATAAAATGTGATTGGTCAACATTTGCTCACAAATCCAGAGTGCCATAAGATATAGAGACAACAATTTCAAAATCATTAGGCAAGCAAGGTTGTCTTTTCATTTAGGAGTATTGGAATCTGTTAACGTCAAAACAAAGGATCCAGACCTGTGTAGACAGAAAGAGTTTTCATTTTCATTCTCTTAGACTCTTCAGTTATATGAAAGGATAAGGTAGATTTGGATTCGTAGAAATGAAAGGACTAATGACTTGTCTTTCTCCCTCTCATGTTACTTTAGATCCACACCTGGATATTAATTTCTGTTTACTTTCGGTCACTTTCCAATACCCTGGGATAAAAGGTATTTTTGTATGCTATGTTTGCTATTTTGTGCCATCTTCAAATTTTGCAGTTACCAAAAATTCTTAGCATTTAAACTGTATTTAGTTTTACCGTGTTTGCTAACAAATATTTTTTTGTTTAATTGTAGGTTTACCTATCAAATAGCTCTTAAGAAACTTCTTGCTGAAGTAGATGACTATGCTGGACAACGTGAAAGAATTTCTGAAAGCCTACAAGATAATCTTTTCAAAGATATGCATCATCTCATTAATGAATCAAAATCAGAAAAAAGAAAGGTACTTTTATTTTACCAATATTGTGCCATTTAAAGTAGGAAGCAGAACAGTAGAATCTTTAAACTTGCTAGTTATGGAACAATGAAGCACTTAACAAAGTTTTTTCAAAGCACTAGCCACGCACACCATTCTGAAAGCTGCTATTATAGATATTTGTAGAAACTTTTCTTTTCTTGTCAGTTAAATAGTTTATGTAATTTTGTTGGTTTGTATATGTATCAAGCTCTGTTCAATGCCAGAATAATCTCTCATGACAACCTTGCTCTCTACCTGGTGTCTTTCATATTACATTTTTATTATGAGCCTACATATCTGGCTTTTTGTTAAAAATGTACATAATATGCAATTTATCAACCTTATGAAACTGAGTTCATTTTTTATTTTTCTGTGTAGCAAAGTTGGGTTTTTTTCATTCAATAATAACTTTAGATCCTTTGAAGATGGATGATCCTGTTAAGATTTTGATGCAATTTTCTTCACAGCATCTTCATGAGCTGAGTGATTTAAAATCAAATTTAGAATCCACAAATAGACAAATGCAAAATGTAAGTATGTCTGCACTGTTTAACGTACAATCATTCTTTGTATTGTTATCAGTTAAAGGAAATTGACAGATACTTAGGGGGCCTCGACCATCTTTCAGTGAAGAATCGACCAACCAGTGAGAGGGATTCTACCTGTTTGATATTGATTGACAGAAGGCTTAAGCCACTTTACATCTGTTGTTTGCCTTCAAATGTTTCATTGTGTTGGTTATTGTTTTAAACAATTATTTAATAAGGAAGAAATATTAAGATTTTTCTACTTTTCTTTAAATTTTATTTCCTCCCATTATGTTGGTTTGATACCTGTTTCTTTTGAAGGCAAGAAAGGAATATGAAAAAGCAAACCAAGAGTCAGATCTGGCAATTAAACAGTATGAGACAGCATCAAGTAGTATGGATTTAACCAAAGCGCAGATTATAAAGGTTATTTTCTGACATTGTTATTTCTTGTGTAAAAATTTTGTTGTTATATCAGACTAATTTTGAAAATATTATATATATGCATATAAATTATTGGGTTTTCTGGTTTAAGTATTACTTAAATATGAATATTAAGCTCATATTACTATATTATTACTATTTGAATTATTACAAAGGTACATGCGGAGTCAAACTTACCAGGTCTTGATATCTTAAGTGCATGACTTCTTTTGTTTTACCTTATTACCTCTTTTGTCCTGATTAATTTCATCCCTTAATACTGGACTCTCAAATTTGATTGTGAGAGATCTTACAGCACAATGATTGTGCTCAACCATAATATGAATTGCAATTAGTTATCACATGCTTGGCAGTAATGTATTGCCAATGAAAAATGACATTGACTTATTTCATTCATAGGCTCCTTGAAATGGTTTATATAATTTTCTACTTCCAAATTAGATATTATATGTTGATCTTTTAAGCTCTAGATAATAATAATGAGTAGATAGTGCTCTATATAAAGTTTATGAAATATTTTAAGAAGAAATGCTTACACCTCCAACTTTCATTTTTTTATTGTTTAGTTTCAAAATATCTCAAAAGAAAAAGGCCAGGTTTCAGAAAAGGCAAAGGGTGATTATCTAGCTGCACTGGAAAATTTCAACAAAACACAGACCCTGTTCTATGAATCTGACCTGCCAAGAGTTTTAGATGTAAGTTTTTGCCACTTTTTAGCTGATGAAAGTTTAAAACTGATAATTACATCATATTATCATATCTAACAATGAGAATCTGAATTCTTGCTTTAGCAAAGGCACCTAACTATTTTGATGTTTGTGGATGTATTTATTTGATAGATTTTGGCTATTTGATTCTTCAAATCAATATTCGATGCCTTGGTTTTTAGGAAAAAATGGAAGCTGCAGAGGAAGATCGGATTGAAAAACTGAAAGGATATTTCAAAGCATTCACTGAGGCTCATAGAGTGATCATTCCTATTGTTCATCGATGCTTGGAGGGTATGGATGCAGCTGCAGACACATGCGATGCTAAGAAGGTAAGGCTGTAGAATAAAATTTTGTAAGAAACTGATCTAATTGTTGTAAAATTTTGCGAGAACAAGTCTTAATTT
Source organism: Rhopilema esculentum (assembly GCF_057945365.1). Classification (NCBI taxonomy): domain Eukaryota; kingdom Metazoa; phylum Cnidaria; class Scyphozoa; order Rhizostomeae; family Rhizostomatidae; genus Rhopilema; species Rhopilema esculentum. The sequence continues at coordinate 5,562,233 of NC_142825.1, forward strand.
AGGTTATAGTTTTGGTTATCGGGATTTTTGAAAATATATTATCTTTGATTTCATCCTACTCCTGTCTTTAGTTCTATGTTTTTCAGCACCGTTCTTGCTTTTGCGAAGTATGCCAGCTATTCCACATTTTAAATCGCCAAGAGAAGTTTACACTTTTGTGCCAACAACTTAAAAAATGCCTTGTTTACAATGATTTTCATATTCATTTCTTACGAACTATGTCCAGAACCTTTTTCACAATTCAGTGTGACAATTCAGTACCCAAGTATTAACGACAACATTTGTTCTTTAGGATTCACTCTCTTTGATTGACATGCACAAAACCGGGAATCAGCGGCCGGGCAACATATTATTTGAGGATAACGGCAAGCCAAATCTAGCAGTTCCTGCAGCGAGGTCTCCTAAAGCTAGTCGATCGAAGAAAGGTCTCTTCAGGAGTCGAGAAAAGGTATTCATGGCAGGACGTTAAGTTTATATGGTGTTTGTAAGGCAAAATAGCTTCCAGTGCCAGGAAGAAAGGGGTGTATAAAAAACTTACACCTTTTGTTAAAATATACATTGACCTCTGTAAGAATTCTAATTTTATGTTTTTAAACAAAACCTTACTTCCCAAGAATGTCTTATTGTGAATTGTTCAATCGTTGTAGAATTGTATGCTTTCCTCAAGTAAAAGAACAATTTACTTTTTTTAAGGCAAAAGCACTAAATCAAGAAGACTATGCTGACGATTTTAGTGATTTACCACCAGAGCAAAGAAGAAAGAAGTTTCACAAGAAGATCAGAGAACTTGAGGACCAGGTTAATCAACAGACCAAGTCAAGGTTGAAATTCGTTAAATTCTTGATTTTTACTTTTTTCATTACTGGATTTATATTTTTACTTTTAATTTGATGTTTTATAAGCTATGTTTATTTCTTCGAGTATTTTCAGTATTGGATTTTAAGAACATGATAAGTCCTTAAAAAGTATTACGGCCTACACATGTTTCTTTACTTTGGAAACCTGTTTTGTACATCAAACACTTGTAAAAATTGTCTTTTTCTCACTTCCACTATAATACCTTGCAGAGATGCACTCGTTAAAATGTCAGAGACAGTTGCTCAGTTTGGGGGTGACATGCAAACAATCCAGTCGCAGCTTGATGCTAATGCCAAAGAAATCGACAAATTTAACCATCTCCTTCATCAATACCGGGTAAGAAATTTTCATTTTCGATGCAGCATTATTCCTTTTTTATATGGTAATTTGTTGATATTGACCTAACTCACAATGTGAATGATTTTAGTTTATTTGTTTTCGTTTCAAGTCTTGGTTGAATCATTAATAGGATTTCAGTGTAAAGATTCAATACATTCAATGACCATGCCAATGATGTAAATCAACTTAAGGCTCTTGAGATGAGACGTTTATAACCCTTATACCAATAACCCTTTCAGTGTTACTTAGCTGTTATCGAAGAGACGGCACCTCCGACTATGCCATCCAAAATGAGCGGATCAAGTTCAATGCAGAGTATATCGAGTAATGTGTCCAACGACCATGTTCCCGCTGCCCCACCTCCACCTCAGAACTATGCTAGTATGCCGCCAGTTGGAGCACCAACTGTTGAAGTGACGGGACCACCTGTCCCTCCTCCTCCGCCTTTAACCGATGAGTTTGATGAGCCCAAATGCACGGTACTATACGATTTTGAAGGTAAGATTCGCTTTCACTACACCTCTTCTCTTATTGGATTACAGTAGGTTTCGTGACTGAGAAACGAAGAGGTCATTTAAAGATAAACGACTTTAAAAGTACCCAGCCAAGACTGCACTTGGTCCTCAATGCTTTAGCAAAAAGGCCCATTTAGTGAGTTAGGTTTATCTAGTGAATACAAACGAAGTATTTCTGGACTATTTGGGTGAATTTGCGGCGAAATCCTGCAACTATCCTCCAACTTGTGCATGATCAGGCTTTCTATTCAAACTTAATTTTCTAATTCCATTTGATCACAAAAGCGTTAGAAAAAATAATTTTGATGTCTCAAGCTTGACTGTGTTCCTAGAAGGTATGTAATTGAAAATTATGTTGTTTGCATTATGATTTTTGACAGGTCGATCTGATGGTGAGTTCACAGTGTCAGCAGGTGAAGAGTTGGTAATTGTGGATGATGATGGAAGTGGGTGGACTTTGGTTGCTCGAGGTAGTGAGGAAGGCTATGTTCCAACCAGTTACGTTGAAAAGCTGTAGACGACGCCCTTCCAAAGGGGAAGAATATTAGATCGCGGTATGGTTGTATGAGGTGCAATAACACGTAGTGATGGAGTTTGTGAAGCTTGATAGATAATGAAGGTTCCTTTTTGACCCTTCGAAGTGTTTAGATACTCGTATAGGACATTTTAGCAACATTTTATGGAGATTATATATTTTGATTCTTCGTTAAACCGCAGCTTTGTTGGAGAGAGTTGGAAACCGTGTCTGTGATTCAGAAATACCAAGCATGCAGATTCTTTTAGAGCCACAATTGTGAAAAGCATGGCCATTGATATCTTTTCCTAGTTCAAGGACTATTTTTGTTATGTCACGCATTCTAGAATATTTTTACACAAGATTTCAAGCAGGTTTTTGCCATACTAATAGAAACTGAAATGTCTGCCATTCACAACGATTGCACAAGAGGTATAAAACGACGATGGTTGTTGTATTTTTGCTCATGGTATTTTCTTGTTTGTCAACATTGACTACAACATTCTAGTTTAACACAGTAAAATTCTTTTAGAAGCTCTATAAAAATTAGGTATATGTATTTTATACTCGCAATTAGATGAACAGATAATCAGCAGTTTTTTTGTTATTTTTATTATTGTTAATCATTGTATGATAGCGTTTTAGCCATGTTATATATAATCTGATAGCGTGTATTGATTGCTTTTAATTTATTGCTTTGAATTGCTTTTTTTCTTTTCGAATTAATGCTTTCCTTAACAAAGGATGTCTGCTTAGGTATTGGTAAAGCGAATATTGAATCTAATTGTTTCTGTTTGTTTTTCAATCGATTAAGGTATTGTGTACAACGACCTCTGTATTCATTGATTATTTTAAAAAGCCACATAATATCGTTTCGCATTGAACAAAGAGGAAGATTGCTTGATAAGCCAAAATCAATAGGATTGCATTAAGCATGGTTTGTTTAAAAAACCGGCTACTCGATTTTATAATTTCTGTATCGAAAACTTGTCACTTTATTGTGTGTATTTTAGCAGTATGATAATATAAAGTTCAATGTATTCCAAAGTTAGGAGTTCATTGTGCAATGATTATTTCGTCGATCTTATTGGTACCATTTTTTTATTTGTAATTGCGTATTATTTCTTTCGTTTATGAGCTTTAAATAAATATAACTATTAATGTTAAAATTATGCAAAATATATTCGTAAGTGTTACACGTATTACTACAGCATGTTTGATTTTTCAACATAGCCATCACTAATCGAAGCTAGTTTGAAATTCGCACAGAACGTTAAGACGCTAGAACATTAAGGATGAGCAGTAAGCTAGTTGCCAATAGGTAGACGAATTTTAGTGTCTTATCTGATTTTTTCTTTTTCAACAAGCCCCTTATATCCACACGAGAATGATTCAATTTTGAACTTAGACCTTAAGTTTATTGCTATTAACTAACGTTTTGTCGAATCTGTGTTTTTATGCTGAATCATTCTGCGCAATGTTTAATGATATTTATATAATTGCACAATCAAAATATTGCTAGTATAATATTTCATGACTTTGTTTCATTTTTGCATGATTCAAGTGAAACTATATACTCTAGTTTGTGCTGCCTTCAACTCTGCAAATACCTATATTATGCCAAATTTAAACCAAATACAATGAACTAGTACTGGCACTTGTGTATCAGACTAATACTCAGTTTAATAACATATTTTCCCGAGATAAACGTTTTCTTGATAATAGAAAGTATATTTTTGATAAACTTATGAAAAAGAGGTTCAATGCTCCTCTGTCCCTTGTTCAAAAAGCATGCACGTTGGCTGAAAAATTATATTGTCGAAGCCCCTACGACAGTAGAAAGGATTCTGGGAAGTATTTTCATAAAAACAAGTAGATTGATGTTCAGGCAGGCTGTCCTTAATTATTTCTTAAGATTTAAGGCTGAATTCTTCTTAATTTATTCTTAAATTATTAGGGTATGAGCAGTGCAATTACTAGCTAGTGTGTTCCAGGGGGGTGTTCAGGCCTCAGCTTGTTCTTCATTTGCTCTTAACTTTCGATCGGTTTGTGGTTCGTGTTCTTACAAAATTGTTCTTATCAGAAAGTGTACTCCATCTTATTGTTACTCTGCGGAGTAGCAGCCCTAACCTTTCGTTAGCGGTTCAATAGAATTACAATTAACCATCATTCCAAAAGGGTAAGTAGGAGATCTTTGCTTTTTACAAAGCCATTTTCAAGTTTTGTACCACCAAAAGATTGTTTGCATATTTCAAGCAGTGGTACACAAATGAGGAGATTGAGGATCGCAACGCATTGGTTAAGCTTAGAGGTAAGCTGGGGTCGGCCAGGTTCTCTTTATCCTTTCTCAGTTTATGTTTGAATAATCGGTTTGCACCTGAATTTATCACCGCTCGTATTTCTAAGTCTGGTGTTAGACACAGCCCAACCATTGAGCGCGCTTTTCTACAAGATGAAATTCAGAAAACTAAAACTAATATTCTGAATATAAAACGTTTATATACACGCCAATGGTCTAAAACGCGTCCGTTTCTCACATTCTTTGATAATTTTCGACTTTGCCGCTACATTTCGAAATTGACCAGCGGAAGCTAAAACAGACTACGGAAAAACATGAAAGGAACACTGGCATGCCAGGTAGGAAACGTTTGGCGGCTTGATGAGCGATTCAAAAAAACATTTATAATCTGTCGGACTATTCTCTCTCTGAAACCGAAACATTTGTCTTAGGTAATGGTCTTAAGTTTTGTATCCCACCACAACGAAGATTTTTTGCTGACTTCGAAATTTTACACGCTAAACTTGTCAGGCACGTTATTTCATATGCTTTGGAATTCAACAAATTACGAGCACGACTAAGCGATTTGGCGTACGCTTACAGCGGCTCTCCCATCGACCACTCAGTTTTTCTTTTGCATAGAGAACATTTTCAAGCAGTATAATCTCTACGGTCTAATAATGACATCTTTATTACTAAGCCTGATAAAGGGTCAAGAGTGGTTTTTTTTAACAAAAAGGACTACATCCAAATAATGGAGAATTTTCTCCTCGACAAAGAAAAGTTCGAAAAACTGGGTGACGTCGAAACACAGGATAAAACGGCCAAGCTAGAGCGGAAACTTTAAAAACGCCTTTTGGAGCTGGTTAACTCAAAAGTGTTGACCAACGAAGTTTATGATAGGATAAGACCCACAGGTTCACAACGTCCACAAATGTATGGCCTCCCTAAAATACACAAGCCGAATGTCCCACTTAGACCCATTTTGTCTATGATTGGCTCAGCACAACACGAACTGGCTAAGTGGCTTTCTGAAGCTCTCGAACCCTGTTCTTAAAAAATATTCAAAACATTGTATCAAGGACTCTTTTACGTTCGCTGAGTTCATGCAAAACTTGAACATCAAAGACTAAACATTAGTGAGGTCGATAAGCTGAAAAATCGTACAAATTGTGATAAAAGCATGAAACTTGGCGAAAATACACGATTTGAGATGCGTAACAAGATAGGATATAGACCCCTTCTGAAAAATGCCCCTTGTGCTTTTTTTAGACTAGGGTACTTGTGCACAGTCTACGGAACACTGTATTGTGTTAAATTCCTTCCTGTTAGCTTTACAACCAAGAAACTTTGCAAACCTACATAATTTGATATACCGAAAAAGTTAAATGTAATCTCTCAACTTGGAAATACCCCCTTGTGCGACTTTTAGACAAGGGGCACTTGTGCCCAGTCCTCGGAGGATGTAAGTGTGGTTAGTATCTTTCTAGTAGTTATAGAGCCACAAAAACTTAAGCTATAGAGCTACATAATTTAAGATGATAAAAAAGATTAAAGTGGTTTCATAACTCAGAAACTTCAATAGTGCTATTTTTAGACCAGTGTACTCGTGCCCAGTCCTCAGAAGACGTTGTCATGGCAACTTTCATACAGTTATCTAAATACTCATTAAAACTTGGTAAACTTACACAATTTGATATGCTGAGGAAGTTTAAAGCAATCCTCTGGCCTTTAAATACCAATAGTGCTATTTTCAGACAGGGTTACTCCTGCCCAGTCCTCAGAACTTAGATAGTTTGAAAGGAAGTAGTGGCCTTTGTTGCTCTAATGTTTTTGTTCATGACCCAATTAAGCGCAACAGTTTTAGTCTTTTTCGAAACAAAAATTCAATCAAAACATCAACATCTAAACTAAAGCTGACCTCATTGAAGCAGGACTGTTAACTGTTTTCACGACTTTACGTGGTGTGCCAAAGCAGAGAAAGTGATTTAAGTGAATTCTTTGCGCATGAGAATCATGTTGATCCACTCGCACTTTCAATGTATGGAAAACTGAGGCAAACTACAAAATCAGATATTTTGAAAATCTTTGACAAGCAAACAATTACAGAGATACAGAGGCCATCACAAATTTCAGCAGTTTTGTTAGATGGTGCAGCTATTGTTAATATTGTGTCATCCCTCCAATCAAAGAATTTTAAAGGCTATGCAGACAATGAAATGGCATCGTATTTAAGAAAACTTCTTGCTCATGAACAAATTAGACGGTTAGATTTAGTTTTTGACGTATACCGCGAGGGTAGTATAAAAGAAGGAGCTCGAGAGAAAAGGGGGACAGGATCGCGCATCAAAGTGACCGAGAAAACACCATTGCCCAAAAACTGGAAAAACTCTGGAAAAGAGTGAATAAAAACAAATCCGAGCTGCTAGCTAAGTCCGTTTTCAACTTAACCGTACTGAGTAAGACAATCGTATGCACAGCTATGGAAAAGGTTCTCACCAATGATTCCGAAGATATAATTGACGAGCTTGGGCCTTTGCAATCACGAGGAAGCTGACACTCGGCTTTTTTTGCACGCAAAGCATTGTTCGCAGGGAGGACATTCGAAAATCCTCATAAAAACGGTTGATACTGATATCATCATTATCGCAATTACAAAATTTACTGACCTGGGTTTAGACGAGCTTTGGATAAAGTTTGGTGCAGGAAAAAATAGAAGGTGGATTCCAGTCCATAGCATTGTATCTTCACTTGGAGAAGACAAATGTTCTGCTCTGTTATACTGGTATGCGTTTACCGGTTGCGACACGGTGTCATCCTTTGCAGGCAATGCTGGAAAGCATACGCTGATATAACTGAAACTTTTCAGCGACTGTCAGATAGGCCAGAAAACATCAATGACGACGATCTTGCTCATTTACAACGCTTTGTGATCTTCCTGCACGACCGGTCGAGCTCCTTAACAGACATCAACGAATGTAGAAAATACCTCTTTACCAAGAAGTCTAGAACAATTGATCTTGTGCCACCAACTAAAGACGTGTTACACCAACACTCGCTACGGGCTGCATATCAAGCAGGGTAAGCAAAATTCATTTTCAAGTATTGTTTGAAATGTCTTGTATTTCTGATATTTGAAAGATCAACAGGACGGTATATCATTTTTATGTATGATTCCCTAGTAAAATCTATCATGCCCAAATAAACTATATTAGCTTTCTGCATGGTAACTTACACACGAAAGTATAAAAAGTAGAGAGGACTTTGAATTACTTTGACTAATGACCCTTCTTTTTGTGTGATTCATTACAACATTATACTTCTAGGTATGTCTGGGGGCAACGCTGCAAGAAGATGCAAACGCTGCCGGATGCCACGTTTTGGGGCTGGAAAATGGTCATAGACAAACTGTCTCCTTGCTGGACGACGGTAGACGAGGGGGGCAAGAGAAAATCTAATACCCATAACAAAACAATTCATATCGAAGTTATATCTTCTAACTTATAGTGTGCGCATTTGACATTCATAAGATCTCATCGCAAAGCTTTCTCACGTACCCTGGTCGTGCCACTCGCCCCCATGTTCTCTTATTCCCCAAATCCTATTCTCCCATCACTCATTTCTTAATCACAAAAATCTATCCATCCCCAGCCTATCATGGCTATAGCTGTTGCGCCAAACACCATAACACACGCCGGGTAGCGTCCAAGCAGTGGCTTAGGTTGACCTTCCACAATTGGAATCATCAGCAGTAGCATTTGCCGACGAAGATATAGTTGAAGAAAACATTAGGTGCTATTTCACCTACCGATAAACGGTTTTACCGAATAGCTCATGAAGTATTAGGGGTGTCACACCCCTACAACCCTTGCTAGCTACGCCCCTACGCCCCTACGCCCAACATTTACAGTTCATCCACCACCTCACGCATTCCTCACGCACCCCTCCGGCACCCTCTCCATAAACTTGGACTGTATGCAGAGATATTAACCTGGAACAACAGGTTGATTGAACTTAGAAGAAGGGCTGCATAATATCGATACGGGGATATCGTAACTGCTTTTTTCAGGTAGCCTGTGTCCCAGACCCATATCTTGAAAGTGTTAATTATAATAATGAAAGTGATAGTTATTTGACACAGATCTATGATAATCATGCAAACAATTCAATTCAATCCTCGTACGCGATTTTGCTCTCGGTTACACACAAACCCTCTACTTTCAAGTTAGTGGTCTGGAGCACAGGCTACTTTCAGGACACTCGTGCCTCGAGAAATCATAAAAATCCTTTGTTTCCAACGACCAATCCCATTTGCTTATAGCTTTCTCAAAGAATGGTCCTTTCCCGCGAAAATGATAAAGCTTTCTTTTTCTAAATCTCGTGAAAAGTAACAATCGAGCTAACAATCACTTTACACGCCTTTGAACCCTTAACATTTGCCATCGCGAAATTGCTTTATAAACTTCACGGTTATTAATGTTTCGATGTAAGAGTATAAAGAAAACAAAAGCTTTTCGATCACCATTGGGTGTGTTTAAATTGCGGTTTTATTTCTATATAGAGATCGACAAGACACGTTGAAGGCCAAAAGACACCGTGATTTTAGTTATCTACGGTCTATAGAATGTAGGGCTTTTCTTGGCTTGTAAGGTAGGTAGGCTTGTAAAATCCATTCACCAAGCTTTCAAACTTATCTGCTAACAAAATGAGCCCTTTGCATAAATTATTATTACCTCCATTAACTATTATTGTATTGCACTATCCAACTTGGTAATCCAGCTCAAAAATTGAACCCTAGCATTTGTGTTACACGACACGACATGTCATGTATAGACAGACTACTAAATATAAATTTTTAAAACTAATTTTTGTTATTATACTTTTATGATTACTTGATCGTGTGCAGATAGTATTTAACATAAGATATGTAACCTTTATTGTAACAAACTTATAAATCAATAATTATGAATCACGAATTGGTGTAACAGACTTATAAAGTACCTTCGTATTAGTAAAACATTTGCAGTGATTAATCAAGCTATTAGTATATATTGTGTTCTAAGAGACTGTATATGCAATTAAATGTAGAATGGCTCGGGGCACTCTCGCCCTACAAGCCTTTGGATAACAGAAGCTAGACACTGCTGTGGGCTGGATCGATTAGGGGTGTCCTAAAAAAGAGGGCTGTGCTGTAGGCAAATTCAGAAGGCCACACCCATGACCACACCCTTACCACACCATATAAACTTGCATTTGTGTTGAAAACTCTTCGTAGTGTATATGGAATTTTTCAAACTATTTAGACACAATCAGACTGAAAAGAAACTGCTCATTCTAGGGTTGCCAACACAGCATTCGTCCAACAAAATATGAATTCACTTGTTTAGGGAGACTGAGCTCCCCCAAAATCTCTATGATTTTTAACAAGGGGGCTGAGCTCCCCGGAACCCCCCTCCACGGCACCACTGGGATACATAAGCAATTGACCCGAGAAGACTATCTTTTGCTATTGATCCAGTCAGATTGTGAATTAAGACAGAAGCAAGTGTAAAATTCCATTTGGAGACTGTTATCATTTGAAAAACGAAGAGTTAGCCTTTGCTAGGCATGTCGGATGTATTTCAAAGTTGGAAGATCACAGATAGGAAAGAAAGTTCAATTTGTTGCAGAAAGAGGAACGCTTTCGTTGCCTTTTATAAATGTTCTAAGGAGAGTGCCCCCGGTTCCAACGTCCCATACTTGCGCTTGTTTTAACTCCATGCTATGCTTTATGTACTCAAATCAAAATACTTGGCTGTCATTAACCTTTACCCTTCTAGATCCTCGAACGCAACCAGTCATGCTATCCCTGCTCCTTCGCAATTACCTTATTGTATTTTTATTGTTCTGAATTACTTGAATACTGTTATTGCTCCTGAAGAAACTCCATAATTCCCTGTTGCTATGCTACTGACAGCCTTTTCTAAGTTAGAAGTAAATAAGTACTTAGAATTGCATGTCACATGGAATTGTGTCCAGCAAACGGAGCAAATAAAAGCTTTCTGTTTTGGTTAGGACAAATGATATCGTATTTCACAAAATTCTGTGTCGGAAGCCTATTATCACTGAAAAACAGCCGTTCGTATTTTGATCCGTCGAGTAAGTTTGCATAATCCATACAACATAAACACTGAAGATTTTTGAACAATGCATCCTTCTACGCTTTAATTCTTGTTTTCCACCCACTGTCAGGCAAACCAAGAGAAGCAGTTAGACTCCTTTGAGTGAGATCTAGGCCGCATTGAACTACAGTTCTGTATTGAACCCCGTCGTTTCAAGAACTGTGCAATTGCTTTAGTACCAGTGGTGAGTCATTGTTTTATTTCAATTCTTTAAATTGAAGTAGACTTGCTTAGTCGTGATAACCAAAGTGAAATATAAGTATTGGAAGCATTACTCTTTTCTGCCCATGTTTTCAGCATTAAATGACAAGCCACAGATAGGATAAATGCCTGAATTAGATATGATTGGTATACAAATTTGTCAGTATCAATCAACTAGTCCTAAATTTGTATATTTTTTTCAGTAGTGAGGTATATTTGATATTCTCATTCTTGGCAAGTACTCTATTAATAATTTTTTTATTACAGTAATCTGCGGTTTCTTTGTAACCATAAGATAGAAACTGAGTAGGATCAGGCAGACAGCATTTCCACTAGCCAGGGTTAAAACAAAACAGGGTTAAAAGTTATCCGTTTTCAAAGTGAGTCAATGGAAACGGCATTTTTCTTCGACCCGTTTTTAATCCGTTTTTGATCGTTCCTACTAAGTCGGGTTAAATGTATTCACTTTCTATTACAGATATCACCATACTTCTTGCTAGTATTTACAACAAAAATCAGTTGAATGAATATCCGTTCTCGTTTTTCTGGAAAAACGGGGTTTATGCCGACAGAAAAACGAGAAAATATATTCAACTGATTTTTGTTGTAAATACTAGCTAGAAGTATGGTGATATCTGTAATAGGAATTAGATTCTGTTGCCAGTTATATTTGAGACGACTGGGCCCTTTTTCTTATCTTCAACTTATTCGCGAACGCGAATCTGAATTTGATTCTGAATCTGAATCTGATTCTGCAGACACGGAAGTCAATGGAAGAAACATCGACATTGAGGATTTTGTTTTTTTATTTTTGGTGCCATCTCAGTTCTTAAACGTTGCTGTTGTTCCAAATTAGGCAGGGAATTTTCCACTACAATCTAAGGATCTGGGTAACCAAAATTTTTAATGATTAGAATGAAAGTATATATATAAGGGATCAAGATTCCGAGTTGGGACATTTTGGAAAATTGGTTCCAGTCACATGGCAGTGACGTAATTGACCGAGCGACAAGTCACGGTCAGGAAAAAAGTAAACTTTTCGAATTTTAAATCTAAATACATTTTTGGATTGCTCTTTCAAAGTTATTTCGACTTTATAAAATAACTATTGCCGTTTTTCAAGTGGGTTAGTGGGAACGCGACGCAGAAACGGATAACTTTTAACCCGTTTTTGTTTTAAACCAGACTAGTGGAAAGGCTGCCTCAGATGCCCACCATATTGGCTACGCGGTAATTTTTCATCCCGGAAACTGAAATTTTTAATTTCGTATTTATTTCATAGAGTGAGTTTTTCCGTTTTGGTTTTCGTTTTTCGTAGGAAACTTAATTTTGGTTCACTCTTATTATTTCTTCGGCAGTGTTTATAACAAGGGCACTATGGCAATAGGGCCTAATAAAGGTCATAAATTTTATGGGACTATGCCCCCTTCCAATGGGTGATATCTGATCGAGCCAGTTCCTTTGAAAATTATAGCGTGAACTAGCCTCCTATTTAAGTCATAAATCACCCGTGGTTGATTAAAGCATATCAATTTTAAATTCTTTTCTTTGCGAAAGAGGTTCTACCACAAAAAACCGTGGAATGTGGCAAAGGGAGTTGTACGTGAACAAGCCTCCAGTTTTAGCATAAGGTCATCCTTGGTCATGATATATAAATTCCATTTATATGCAAGATAGGGGGCTTCTATCACAAAAAGAAATAAATTAGGGTGTGGCAAAGGGACTGGTAATTTTAAGAGCCCGCTGCACAGCCGACTCTCAAACTTTCTAGAAAGACACCGGTATGTTATTGACTTTTGTTTTCAGGCAAGGTTCAAAAGTTAAATGATGTTGATTCCCGAGCTGCTATAGTTTGTTGATAGAACAATTTAATTGTGCTATTGCATGTCATATCTACTTCGTTTGATATAATTTGCCCCTGTGATGCGCTTTAATAGGGCTCGCCCTCTAAACACCTCGCTTGCACACTTCTCCCCTTCCAATAGAAATGGTTTCACGTGCATTGGTCGCGGCTGGTGCAATTTTTATTGTCATCGCTGTAACTGGTTTAATTGCTACGAATTTCGTCAATAACATGGAAAGCAAAGAATTAGTTAAGGTATTTATCACACCGAATCATTCAATAGTTTTTTAATTGCTCTTGTCTGTATCGATATTAAATTTAGATAATGTCAGTGCACTCCCTTGGAGTCTTGGAATCGCAACATCCCGTTTTTTACTGAGCGCAATATGCTAGGCTTCTCGACAAAAAATTTGAAAACTACAACTAAAAATCTTACTAACATAAAGCTAATGTTTGGTTACAACAGCACGGAATAGACTTAAAACCCGGCTGTTTGCTTCTACACCCCCCCCCCCCCCTAAAGAATTATTTTCTTCCAATGGCACCACCTGTTTCTAAACTGATCGACCCTTTATAGAAACTGAAGCAGTGTAACTTCCGTCTACCACCTTCCGACCAAGCTGCGTAACAAAAAAATGTTCGCCCAATACTTCAAATTTAAGAAACGCTTACCTTCATGTTCATGACATCTTCTAAAGCTTTAGAGCAGTGAGACAAATATACTGTCGCCCAGTTATTTTTCTGCATAGTTTTGGATTCCCCTTTTAGCGAAACAGCGACAGGCACCTGAAAAAAGATTTCAAAACACACTGAGTGTCGTTTGAAATTTGTATCCACATCGTGTTTTAGAAGGCTCTGCACTAATAACGTCATTCAATATTTGCAATAATTAACTTGAATAAGTTGTTTCTAACCATCTGATAATTTTCTTTTGCTAATGGAAAACTGGGGCTATTTTCACTCTATTAATGAAAAATCGAGTAATCTTTGACATTTTACAGACAACAGGATTTCGAAGATAATTAATAGAGAGTGCGGGAAAATAACCGACCCGAGCGAGGCTCGAACTCACGACCCCCCGACTTTGTACGTCAAGTGCTCTACCGCTGAGCAATCTTTGACATCCTTTTTGTTACTGACGTAATTTTCCTTTTATTACTAGGGTCGCCTAGGTATTGTCATAGATGCAGGTGGATCTGGAACGAGGTTGTCAATATTTGAATTAAGAAAGGATAAGGGAATGCAAATGATCGACTACATTGCATGTGAAGGTAAAATTGACATTTCCAGTTTGATTTTAGTTGATTATTTTATCGAAGTCCACATTCGCTTGCATTAAGTGGATGCCTGTTTAGAGCAGCTAAATGTCGCTGAATTAGACCATAAAACCTTTTTAAATTAGATGGATCCTGCACTTTGAGCTCAAGTAGGATCTCTCTTTCTTAAAATTTTGTTTCTTAAACTGAATAAAACAATACCTTTAAAACCTATTGGCCTATTATTAACGAAATTTACTTTATAGCGACAAAAGACTGCGAGTTTTTGAAACAGAATAAAATGTTGCAATACATCTTTAATGATTGCTTTAATGTTTAATCTATATCTAGATAACGGTTTGGCATCATATGAAAGAAACCCTGAACCTATAAAAGACCTTTTAGTAAAATGTCTATTGAAAGCAAGAGAAAATGTCCCTGTAGAAACAAGAAAAACTGTTCCGTTATATATGGAAGCAACCGCTGGAATGAGGATTTTGAGGTAAGGATATAATGTGTTGCTAGGTGAAATTGAAAGAATCTATAGGTCAAGTATTTTGCCAACTTTGATTTTGGTACGTAAAATTGCTACCAGTAATGGATTTATGTGTTTGCTTGGGTCAATGTCTGTTCAATTTTCAAATGAATAATTTCGTTAAGTGAAATATTGATGAATTCTTTTGAAAAAAGATTGCTGTTATTTCCTTCAACTTGCAGGCTCAAAAATCAAACTGCCTTTGATAAGATATGGGATATTGTAAGAAATTCTCTCAACCAGTCACAATTCAAGTTCAAGCATGCAGGGACTATGACTGGTGCCAAAGAAGGAATAACTGGCTGGGGTGCTCTGAACTACCTAAGCAGTGGATTCAAGTCAACGGTTTGCTTTCATGTGTAAAAGATCCACATCCCGTTTACACTTTATCATACTTATGTCAATTACAGATTAAGAAATTCATATAAAGACCTCCGACGAAAAATGGTCATGTCCCCAAATTTTTGTTAAAAAATGAAGCTATTTTCAAATTCTTTTCTTTGAGTGATAAATCTTCCCTTCGTCCCTCCCCCTCCCCCCCATTTCCAGCCTGTGTCAGAACCCATGCATATGTATAGAGTATCTGTATTGCCATAATAAGCATCAGGCAACTTATAAATCAAATCATGACGATGTTCTTATTCTACAAAGTAGCGAAGAAGATTGGGAATGGAATAAATGGTTTAAACTCCATTGCCGTGAATCATGACGCAGAAGAGTGCTTGTGTCTGATGTCTCATAATTAGGCCCTGGATTTCCGCCATTACACTTGAAACACATATGCGTCTCAGCCAATGCAGAAACACCCTCCTCTCATCCCTGTGCTTGGAGTACACTTGGGGCATATCTTTACATATTCTTAAAGTTGTACCTGTTACTTTAGTTTCTCTGTCCTCTTATCAATGCAAGTTCTTGAATTAAAGATATTTAATTCGCAAGGTGCAAGTTACATTTAAAATGTTATTCGCCAGTAAGTGAGCGTCAACATATTATTTTCATAACCTGTCTACTGGTACCCTACACCATGTTTCTTATGAATTATTTGCCATCTTGCTTTGAAAAACTCTTCTTCTTTCATTTATCGAACTCTCTCGAGCATTATCTTCAATCATTTTAGAAAACTCTTGGTGCACTGGAACTAGGGAGTACTTCCTTTCAAGTTGTTTTCCAACCAGCCAAAAAAGACTTCGTTGGCGGAAGCGAGATATATAATTTTGACGGCCATCACTATAAGGCTTACGTGCATTCGTATCTGTGCTACGGTAGAAGTGCTTTTGAGCAAAGATACCTTGCAAAACTTGTAGTGGTGAGTATTGCGATATCGCCCAGGGGCTTCGTGAAAGGGGGTGGGGCAAATACTTCTCTACCATCAAATCCTGTCAAAAATTTTTTTTGGATGGATGGATCATAAACCTTTTGCCTTTTTGAAGAGCTCACGTTTAAGAAAGGTGGGAGAACGTGTTCGGATCCTGTTCATAGGTATAGAAGACATAAGACCTTTTGGGGTTGCAGCTCTCCTATTATCAACGAAGCACTAATATTCGGGCAGGATCCATACTTAGCCCACCCCAGTCCAGGCGTTTACCATCCGCTACGCCCATGATCCTGTTATCCCATTGCACGTAGTTTTGACAGATTTAGAAACATTTTTTGTTTTAAACAACCAGGCCTTAAGGTACACCCTATGAAGCTCCTAATCCGCAACATTCATTATCCTTTTATGAAATTGTTAACTCTTCAGAAGCTTTAGGACTAATTCATACACACCAATTTTAACTCGTATTTTTATCTAGACATTTTTATCTAGAGGAAGAAAGTTTTATGGAATTAGAATTAAGCTGTTTGTTACAGATACAGTTTTTTACTTTTTGTTTTATTTTATTGATGAAACCATTACATCACAAATGCTGTAATTTCAGGATCAAAATTATTCAAGCACCGTCAAGGATCCCTGTGGTCATCAAGGTAACAGGTTTTTTAAAACATCTGATTACTTATGGGCCGTTCCCTGCTCATCAGGCCCATATGCTCTGAAGACTTTTGGAAGCGAATTAACAGGCCCATCTGGCAAGACCTATACATTTACAGGCCAGAGCAATTTCACAGAGTGCTTGAGCAGTGTTGGAAAATTGATAGACACGACGCGATGCAATCATTCTAGTTGTAGCTTTTATGGAGTTGCTCAACCAGGTGTTCACGGGGATTTTGCGGTATGTTTTGCAGCTACTGACTATTCTTTGTCAAGGCTCATAAGTAATGAGAGCAAAGCCATGTTATAATGTCTCTCGGAATTACATTTCGCCATTTCAGGCACACTGTTACCGTAAGCTACATATATTTACATGCTGTCAATAAATCTTATCGTAGACGCTAGTTCGGTTGCATCTGAAATTCTAACACGGAGCTGTAACTTGCCAGACACATAAGAAAAATAATCAAATTTATGTCGATTTGCTATAGAAACGATATAATTGTCTAGAGTGGCATGGCCCGTCTTTCAAGGCGTTTTAAGGATTATTTGAAATTAGCTACATATTTCTTTTTTAAGATAAACAGTTTGCAGTGTCTCTACTCCACTAGCACTCTATTGCCACGTCACCTTTTTATGTAATTGACTCTATTTTAGGCATTCAGCGCATTTTACTATCCACCAAAAGACTTGAATATGAGTAAAACAGCAAATCGATCAGAATACGAATCAGCTGTTAAGAAAATTTGCAGCATGACAGCCTCAGAGGTAATTGTGCGAGAATACGGTTCTCCATAAGATTTACGTTTCTTGATGTAGCAGGGTTCTAAATTAAGGACAGTTTCTTTTTTGTACTTTATGAATCAAGGAACAGGCGAACGTCTAACCATTTATTGCATTCTAACATATCTTTAAAGTGTGTTATTTTTTGTTTTGTTTTTATCATCGATTCCCTGTTTATTCATTGCCAAAGAGTACAGTGGCGGCGCCAGCTATTACAGACTGGGAGGGTAATGGGCGCGGCCAGTGGGACCACGCCCCTTTTGCCTCGTTTCAGTGAATTTGTACCAAGTTAACTTCCCTCAAGAAATTTGATCTTCCCCTACCCAGCCTTTTTTGATCCAATTTTAGGAGAAATATGTAGACCATTTTTTCAGAATTACCCCCATATCACCCCTTTGAGTCCCCACTGAAAGAGTAATACAGTTCAAATTGAAACTTTTCTAACATTCACTAGAGCTCCCTGTATGATATCTATAGTATTTCAATATGATGGTAGTATATCTGTAGTGATGTCAGTAGCATTATCTAACCACTACATATATTTCAATACTATTCGAGCACCACAAACCTCTGCCATATTGGTGGAACATTACCATCTTTAATTATCTTCTTAGGTAAGGACAATCCCATTGCCACCCAAATACAGATACACATATTGCTTAAGTTCAGCCTATGCCTACAAGCTTTTGACACAAGGAATCCACTTCAACGATACCACATGGAAAATTACTTTTATTAGAAAGGTACGTAATATTAACACATTTATTGAAATTGAAAAGCGAGCTTGACAAATGAATTGTCAAATTATTCATAGGATAAAACAGACAATTTGTTTGGTTTCAATATAGTTACTACGTTGAATGCAGATACAGATAGTCTAGATAACCCGATAGTCTTATAATCTGATAATCTCCCACGCTTCATAATGTTTATTGTAATAAGGAATACTCTTTATATTGTGTTGGTTTCAGCCGATGCAACTTAATCAAATATTTTATTTTCCTAGTCAAAGATTTCGATAACGTATTTATATAGCTATTACAAGTTAAAAGCTGTATATTCCGATAAACTTTGGTGGTCACCTAAATTCCCATATTTTGCATTATGCGAAAGAGGATTGTTACAATTCGCAATCTGCACAGTGGCTCTATGAAGACCCTTCTCTATCAATTTTAGCACAATTTTAGTTTTTGATCACATTTTCGCGGGTCTCTGTTTAAACGAGAAATTACAAATGGATCTGTACGAAAACAGTAATATTTCGCATTGACTTACTTCTCTTGCTCGACTGTACCTTGGCAGGTAAACAGCAATTCTATCTCTTGGTCTCTTGGATATCAACTTATGAATGAAAACGAGATGTCACAAGAAACCATTCATGTAAGCCGTTTGCTGAGCAAAACAGAGTTTATTGGGATCCTTTCCGTGTGCTGTAGTTTCGCTTTTCTTGGAATTCTTATTCTCTTTTCGGTATGGTGTCGAAATCTGCGATACAGGATCTAGAGACCATGAATTTGAAGGAACCCAGCTATACAATCTAAGATATTGATATTTTTGAATATAGAGTTCCTTGTAAGTAAAATCTTGTTTTATCGCTAGAAAATGCTCTGTGTAAGAAATTGTATGGTATGACGTACTACAGTAGTTGTTGCTGTTGTTGTCTTTTAATGTACACGTGAAGTATGCGTTCGGAGAGATTTGAGTTGAAGTTGATTAGACTCTGTATTGAATTAAGAGCTAAATGGGAATATCTAATATTCTGAGCACATAACTTGATATGATTACCCTAGTGGCGAATCAAGTGAATTACCCCTCAAATTTGCCAATAAATAAAAAACATAATATAAAAGGTTTGTCTTCGACTTCCTATCTTTGTTGAACTGTCACGTAATTTCAAGTTTGTATTAAAAAAAATAGATTTTTGAACAGTACAGGAGGCTCCATCCAGGGCTGGGCAAGATAATCTAGATAAATTCTAATCGCAAGATACATGTATAATGGTAGAGAAACGTACCTTTATTATTGTGAGGAGTTAGTAAAAGATAATTGCGTGCGGAAAGGCTGATTAGCGAATTTTACAAATCATAGATGCTACTGAATGACAAAACCAAGATTTGACCAGGTGTTTTTTACAAGACAGCAGGTAAAGGATTTCTCAGATTCTTCAAACTTTGTAAAAATTCCGTATTCCATGTATCATTTTCGAGAAATTCCGCATCGGGCAAGGCTTGCATCAAACTTTCTCTAGGGCCTGTTATCCTTCTTTAATTCTGCGCCTAGTATCTTTCTTCAAATCTACGTTTATTATATCGCTCATTTGAAGCAAGCCTTCCTATCTTCCCTTCTCTATCTTCCTGTTTCAATATGTAAGTTGAAAATGGCTTTGAAAAAAGCAAACATTTTATAACATATTGGCTAAAAGCTTTTTCGTCTGACACTCCTCGGAGCATAAAATGTCAGAATAAGGGTCCGAAAGAACACGAAGGGAAATATATATCTTTCTGGACAACGGCTATCTAGAAGATGTCATTTTGTCTTATAGTAAAGAGAGGATTGCAAGTATTTCGGCTGTTCAAAAGTTTTGTCCGCAAAAGTGCCCAGTATATCTTCAACTATCATGGATTGGTAACACTTCCTTGCGATTCGAGAGCCCGAGGAAACAAGCCACGACGAAATGTTTCTTTGCTGTCAATCCTTGGATTGTTTACAGCACTAGGAGAGCTCTTCCATCCATTCAAAAGGATTGCGTTCCTACCACCCAAAAGAGTTCCGTTGTTTATGAATTTACGTGCCAGTGTGATTCTGGCTACGTAGGACGCAAAACCAAAGATTGGGGGATAGGGTAAAACAACATGTTCCTTCCAACAAAAGAAACAAAACCGCCCCTCAAAGAGAACAGCCTCCTCGATCTTGTAGGTTTAGAAACACCGTTAAGCAAATGATTCTGCCATCGGTCAACATCTTTAAGATAACCCAGATTGTGCAAAACTTTATTATGACGACATGTTTCGATTGTCAGAGCCCGGTCATCTTTCCATCTAGCAGTTTTTTTTAATCGATCTACATACAAACGCTATTGTGTAGACAGAAGGAGTTCGTTTTCTCTCTTGGACTCCAGTGGTAATTTTTCTTTAGGCACGCGGCACTGATTGGACAACTACACCGGCATTGTGCTTGCGTTCTTCTGATTGGCCTATTTCGATCCACAACTGGGCATCAATTTCTCATCGTGTTCTTTCGCCAAAGTTCTGTACGGCCAAAAATATGTAAGTTGTGAGAGCTGAGCCTAGGCTGGCAGAAAAGACTTCTAATTATGAGATCTGGAATGACATCTAGGTATGTCTCAAACTTGAAAGTTATTTCATGTGATGCATCAGTACGTTATCTTTTCTCGTCGATTTTGAATTTTAAGTTTCTCCTAAGAAGTTATAGTCACATAAGGAATAATTAGAACCGAAATTCATTCAACTTTAATTATATTTTATTCCAAATGATCACCATTTGTCCTAACACAGTTTTCTCTAATACGTTGGTAGTGTAGAGACTCCCCCCAGTTTTACAGTCACTAGGGCCCAGTCCCCATTGGTCTAGGACTTACACGAGATGCTGACATCAATAAACAATACTAAGTGCCAAGCCTACTGGCCTCTACTTAGAACATTTTAACTTTGAACCAATCAGCGTAAGTGTAATCGCATCATTTGTATTCAGTTTTGACCTGAAAAATTTATTATTCGATTGAATAGATTCATTACCAAATTCAATTGCAAGGGCAAACATCTTGTAGCGATTTGTCACAAACAAACAACGAGCGATTATACGCTGGGCCATTCGTTGTTTTGCCTTATCCAATACACAATTAATTTACTAACTCGGGAATGAAATACCGATGCAACATAAAGGGCATAAAGCTCCCTCATAAAAACTGCCATAGACATCAGGAGGTCAGTCATGAAGCTACGTTCCCACATCATCGAGAGCGAGTTGGGACGTTGGTGCATCGGTGTAAATCGCTCAACCTACCATAAAGGGTTTACTAAGGGAAGTTACACAATAGCCCCCCAAATATGATTGGTAATTGAGAGGGAATGGACAGGAAATGAAACTATAGGCCTATTGAAACATTGAGAGGCTATAGGCCTGCCAACCAATCGGATTCAGGCAATGGAGAAACTGAAACAAGCCAATATGTACTACTTCAAGGCTTCCGTTCGAATACTTTTGGGAGGGGAGTGTATTTACCCATTCAATTCAATACCCTGTAGTGTTTCGTATCGAGTGTGCAATTCTGCTCGTATCAATTGTATATCCATTTTCATTTCAAATACTCTAAATACAGTCGTAGCTTTAGCTTTATTATGAACAGTTTGCATAGATAATTTTTATCAATTTCCCAGTCATTTAATGAAATTAACTCTTTGCTCTCGTTTCCGAAAATTACAACTTTCATGCCAAACATACTTACAGCCTGACAATCAACGTCGATCGAGAGCGGTCGACAGGCAAGTGGAAACGGGTCTGTCGACCCGGATTATCGATCAAGTTCGATGTCGATCGATTCGACCGCTTTAGTTTAAGTGGAAACTATAATCACCACTGATCAGTGGTAATCACTTTAGAGTCATATATTAGCCTGTGTTCCAGACCCCTAACTTGAAAGTAGAGTCTGGAGCACAGGCTATCATATATATGTTGTTTAGACCCCCGTTTAAACAGAGTTAATCCCCCTCGTCATGCGCCTCTAGCCTCGCACGTATGGGTCGGGCTCGTAGACCGAGGCTGTCATCCGGGACTTTTCGCGTAGGCGTTCTACCTACTCGTGCTCCTAGTTAAGCTCTCCTGGACTGAGACTCGCCACAACCATTTGTTGTGGCTTCAAGAATTGTGAAAATCGCATTCCCCACCCGCCCACCCTCTTATTCTACTCTATCACTTTTGTTTCCCCCTTGCTGTCATTCTTTTCCCGAGGACCTTTTCGTCTTACGGGCAGGTGCATCGGTCGGGAAATTGTTTTCCCAGTGGTGACACCGACCTTAAAAATCGGAATTGTCCAGGCAGTACAAGGGCTGGTGCACCTAGCAAGCCCACTTCCTGGAATCTTAATTTAGGACCTAGGCTCTTGATTCAATTCTGCAAAGACAATTTGGCTATAGAGGTTAGGTTAGTTGAATCCTTATCATTTGTTTGGAAATGTGTTGTTCCATGTAAGAGGGTGGGATTAATAGCTTTTGCATTTGCTTATATGCATATTTAATTGCCCTTGTCTAGCGCTCTCTCATATTGGCTTTTCAAGCACGCTGATCAGTTGTAAGGCCACAGAATAAATATCTACTTCGCCTCCTCTTCGCATCGAGGCTCACTGTGCTAAGCACAGTTTATTACGTTCTGATAGGAGATATCTTCCGGTCACATGATTCAACCCGCTATTCAAAGAACAATAGGTTTGTAAAGGTATGTAATACCCCGCCCATGCACTCAACCTCAGTTTTTTCGAGCGCATCTTTCATCCCGCTCTCAAGATGAATTGCGACGAAAATAATTTGCTACATGAGGACCTTACTCCAGACGACGTTTCGGCGAAGTCGAAGCCAGATGACGCCGAAAACAACCAGAGATAAAAAAAGAATTTCTGACGCATCTTTACGACAAAGGACTCGGCTACTCCCAGATCAATAAGGCTCGCAGTGCATTATCTGTTACGCTATCTGTAGCTGAAAATAAGCTCGGTGAACATCCACTAATTTCGAGATTTATGCAAGGGGTTAGAAACCTGCGAAAGCCTTTGCCAAAATACCCAGTAACCTGGAATGCTCGTGACTTACTTATATTCTTACGAGAATGGAAAATTAATGAAAACTCGTCTTTACGTGACATTACAATGAAACTGGCAACTTTATTTACTTACATGCTTATCAGTCCAAAGGGTTCACACTATTTCTTTGATTGATTCCAGGAACATCAAGTTTGACGAATCGGCAACATATATATACATTTTCGATGAACTGAAGGTCAAGCGCAAAAGGCCATATTTCTCGATTACCTTGCCAAGTTTAAATGAAGAAGACCCTCTCGGCACTGCTAAGTTGCTTCAAATATATCTTGACAAAACCAAACACTTCCGTCAATCTAACGATAAACTTGAATTGGAGAACCGTCTATTCCTGAGCTACGTCCCACCTCATAAACCAGTTGCCACAGACAGGGGCAGGGTGGCTATGTTTTCCCTGGGGTGGCCAAGTCAATTTTTGCGCCCTATCTATATATCGTGGTTATATAAAAGCATGTGTTTCTAGAAGTGATATCGATTTTTGCAACTTCAATCCAAAATTTCATAAATAGGTTTTGACTAAGAATGCGAATATGAATGTGGTGAACTGGACCTTTCTAGTAAATTCTTAATAATGCTAAATAAGTAGAACATGCTAGACAAGTTGACTAATAATAAAATAATTCCAGAACCTTCTAGAGCTAGCCTTACGTAAGATGCTGTAACTTGCTTATTCAAGATTGTATTCCTCCACACGTGATATTGTACGAGTTTATTCTAGAAATTTCTTGTTGAAGAGTATATAAGGGTAACGTAGCTTGCTTTAGGTATTCAGTTTTTAGTTGAGGATTGGATGGATACATAAACACGACGCATTGTTTATATCTTTGGAGAATAACTGCACGGGCCTAAGCTGGAAAACGTACCTTATCATAGCGTTGAAAGAGACGCACTTTTGTGAAACTATTCAGTGTGTCACAGGGAATAAAAATTTATACCAACTTGGCCTTGGATTCCCCACATGAATGGAAAAGTTATGTAATCCTAACGTTTGACCTTATCGATCGTGGTTCGGTAAAATATCAATCTATTTTGAATTGGCTTATTTTCGAGGGTCGGCTTTTTCGAGAAAATACGGTAGGCAAAACATAAAATACTAATCAAGAGACATTCTATTCAATTCCACTGATGTTTTATACAGGCTGGCGGCCCCTTGAATTCGTTCATAATATCCAGAATACCAGCTTCAGAGTAAAATAACGTAGAGCAAATTTTTGTTTCGGACTCCTTAGTTTATTAACTAAAGGTAAACTTAGTCCATTTCGCCACTGCTTATGGGCTATTTTACCAGCCTAGTGTCATCGTATTTATGATGTATGATAAACAAACATGGTGTCAAGTTTGTTATTCTTTAGTAGTTATTGCCCGCAACTCGCGCGCGATAGCGCGCGAGTGAAGGGCTTATAGTCTGCCCCGCGTATAAGTAGCATATGGAAGCTTCAGTTCATGTTGTCAGCACTTTTTCAGCAGATTTTGTCACTTTTCTGCTGCCATGACAACTGTCAATCAATTTCATTGTCAATCAATCGGCTTTGTCGAGGAGGTCGTTGCCCCGCGTATAAGTAGCATATGGAAGCTTCAGTTCATGTTGTCAGCACTTTTTCAGCAGATTTTGTCACTTTTCTGCTGCCATGACAACTGTCAATCAATTTCATTGTCAATCAATCGGCTTTGTCGAGGAGGTCGTTAACCGCCACCTCTTTGTGCGGAAGGGAATTATCTTCGGAGCGTTGCTCTGCCAAGACTCTGTTAAAGGCCTTCGGTTTTTTGGCACGAAAACGGTGCTGCATCACAGCTCTGTTCTCCGCAATGGATGGAAGTTTTGATTCGAAGTTTTGGGAATCAAAACCAGTCGAATGCCACACTTTTCTCCCAAAAACTCGAGACCGTACGAGCAAAAGTTATGATTGTTGGCACGAAAACGGTGCTGTATCACAGCTCTGTTCTCCGCAATGGATGGAAGTTTTGATTCGAAGTTTTGGGAATCAAAACCAGTCGAATGCCACACTTTTCTCCCAAAAACTCGAGACCGTACGAGCAAAAGTTATGATTGTCGTGATTATCGAAAAATAAATGTCAAACCCTCGAAAAACTTCATGATTTTCAAAAGGGCGTTGGACTTAAATCAAAGGCAAACTGAACACCAAAAATTCTTGATAAAAAGAATAGTTTAGCATCAACTAGAGCAGCTGTTTTTATAGAATTGTGAAAACCCAAGATGGTGTCTTCTTCGAATATCCTGACCTACATTTTCAAAACAATCATTATCAAGGAACTAATTGTTTGCGGGCAGTACTAGCAAGAGCTATTTCTAGTTAAATAGTAGTTCTTTCAACAACTCGATAGTTTCAAGCATTGAATCGCACTATTGAATCGGACAGAGGCGGCGGCACAAATTGAATCTGGCGATGGGCTAAAGGCCGGGTTACACGATCACTTTTTACCATCACTTTTTTTGATATTGGACCAACATGCTGAAAAGTGATCGTGTAACATACTAAAATTTTCCATTTTCGCTGCGGAATTTAATGCGCTTATCAGGTGTTAATCCTCTATCATTGGAAATTTTACTCTGAACGAAAGCAGAGTAAAATCGAGTTCATCACTTTTTTTCAAAGGCGCCGACAAATCCTTACGTCATATAATGTTTTGATGAGAAGGAAACGGCCTAGAGTTTCGAGAAAAGAAGAAAATAATGTGAATTGTGCTCAGAAACATGATTATTAGCAGAAAACGAATATGAATAATGATTTGGAGTAAATCGAAGAGCAGCCAATTACAGAAAAATAAATGCAGTTTAATAAAATACACTCATTTTTATAAGAAACAGTCCGGGAGATTTTCGCTGACCATTTTTATGGACCTGGACAAGTTCCATGGCAATGGAAATCTCTTGTTGGACCACATGACTGAACTGAACTGCTGTACATATATAAACTATTTGGATACTTTAATGATAAACGTTTGATTTCTTTCCTAATAGCAACATTATTTTCCACTGCACTCATTTTTATAAGAAACCGTCTATAAGAAACCAGTAGTCGAAAATGAGAAAAGGTTAAGAAACTCCAATACTCGAGCAAGAAACTGCAAAACTGGTATAGATTGAGAAACAACAACTTAAGAAACTGATTTAGATTGATAAAATGCAGAATTTTCTAGATTTTCTATTGCTAATTTTGATTAAACTTACTTATACACTACAAACTTACAAGAAGAATAAAAATACACAGTGATCAGCAAACCAAGTTTAAAGTATTGAGGCTCTTGTTTTTTGAGAATAAAATAGAAAAATTCCAAAAACTCTTGAGTTCTGAAACTTTGTGAACCTTAAGAAACTCGCGCACTCAATGTCGAGGATGGTTTCTTATAAAAATGAGTGTATTTTATTAAACTGCATTTATTTTTCTGTAATGTACTGCTCTTCAATTTACTCCAAATCATTATTCATATTCGTTTTCTGCTAATAATCATGTTTCTGAGCACAATTCACGTTATTTTCTTCTTTTCTCGAAACTCTAGGCCGTTTCCTTCTCATCAAAACATTATATGACGTAAGAATTTGTCGGCGCCTTTGAAAAAAAGTGATGAACTCGATTTTACTCTGCTTTCGTTCAGAGTAAAATTTCCAATGATAGAGGATTAACACCTGATAAGCGCATTAAATTCCGCAGCGAAAATGGAAAATTTTAGCATGTTACACGATCACTTTTCAGCATGTTGGTCCAATATCGAAAAAAGTGATGGTAAAAAGTGATCGTGTAACCCGGCCTTAAGAATCAGGTTTAGTGATCAAGGAGGCCCACCATGGTTGGGTCCGACGCGCAAGAACATTTTTGAAATCAAGCCTTCTAGAATGGCTAAAAATGCATCTCCCAGACTAAAATTTAACAAATTACTACACCGCTCAGAATAGACAGTTAGAATAGACCGCTCGGAACAGATTTTTGATTTTTAGAAAAAATTTAGGAGGGGAGGATTCATGCGCTGGATAAAGAAAGAAAGGGTGACCTTTAGTTCACATCGATGTTAATAACAAGAAGCTGCTGTATTGATTGCCAGGGTGCATTCAATGTACTTAGGACTTAGGCCCGAAGACCTTTGACGTACACTCAGGCTTTTTGGCGTTCCGAGTGCAAACTAATAGAAAACATTTTTGGCATACGTAAAATCTTGAGAACACGAAAACATATGACACAATTTTTGATTGGGTCATGGCAGCGCAACGTGCTTCGATTGTAGAATCGCATGTTTTATAAGATTGTTCACAGCAAGTTACAGCAAAGTGTTCTACCCGTGTACGATCAATTTTGATGTTCCTAGCGAAATGTTACAAGCAAACAATTTTGGCGCCCCCTTATCTCCATTTGCGCCCTTACCTCCATTTGCACCAGGGGGGTCATGGCCCCCTGGCCCCCCTGCCACCATGCAACTGACCACAGACACTATTGCCCGAGGATTCGTGGTGTTCTTCAACAGGCTGGAATTGATACAAGCCTTTTGGTGCACACAGTGTACGCGGTGCTGCTGCCTCGAAAGCAGTTGCCTGTAACGCTCCTTTGGACGCCGTTCTTTCGGCTGGTGACTGGTCTTCTGCTAAAACATTTAATCGCCATTACTTTCGCTCAAATTCTTTCTTTCCAAATTCACAAGTCTCACAAATATTGGCCGCCTGCATCACTGACCCTGAATAACTCAAGATTGTGTTGTACTGCTAATTAAATAAATCTTATCATCGCGACGTTCACTTTCGTTAATGGACTTTAATTATCCTCGCATATTCTTATTATTCTAATTTTGTGTTGCTTACTTAGACAAATTTCGGGTGTTTTCCTGCCCTCTATCTTTGAAGTCTCCTATCAATAGGTTTGTAAAGGTATATAATACCCCGCCCATGCACTCAACCTCAGCCTTTTATAGATTGGAGAGGGTGTTTTGCACTGGCCTCAGTAATAAAGAGGGAGGGCGGGTGGGACGCCTGTAACGCTCCTTTGGACGCCGTTCTTTTGGCTGGTGACTGGTCTTCTGCTAAAATATTTAATCGCCATTACTTTCGCTCAAATTCTTTCTTTCCAAATTCACAAGTCTCACAAATATTGGCCGCCTGCGTCACTGACCCTGAATAACTCAAGATTGTGTTGTACTGCTAATTAAATAAATTAGGGTGTTTTGCACTGGCCTCAGTAATAAAGAGGGAGGGCGGGTGGGACGACAGTGACCTCGATGCTACGAGGAGGCTCGTAGAACTCTAATCGGAGTTCGCCGAGGCTCCTCCAATTTTTATGTCTATTCTGTGGTAAGTAGCCTGCGTGTAGACTCTGTTGACAAAATTGAAAATAGAAGATGCCTTCGATCTCTCCTCTTTTAAATTTCCGAGTTTGCACGCAGGTTAGTGGTAAGGCGAAGAGCCTGCTTCGGTTTTTCAAGAGGAGATCACAGATTTTGATAAGGTGTTTTCAAGTTGTTTTTATGAGAAGAACATTGACCGTTTACAAGAGTGAAGTTTAAATGTAAACAGACAGTGTGAATCGCGAACAAAAATTAGTTGCCTCTTTGTGGACTTTGTTATATTACATGACTGAGAGATTCATTTTTTTTGCACTAAATTGATGGTCCTCTAAGTTTCTTTAACACTATCATTATCTAGCACCTTAGCTTTTCGTTAAAATTATTAACCTTATTTCGCAGGAGCATATAAGAATAGACAAATTTTTATAACCGTATTTATATTTAACTTATTACTTCTTGATCTGCCATTTTCGTTGAAATGAACTGGGAAATATTGCTTGCTTACTGTTGGGTTATCGCATGCCTTGTAGATTTTGAAGAATACACTCTCTTTATAAGAATGTTGTTTATAAGAATATTCACGCTCAGAATCATCCAATTTTTAAGGCTATTATAAGAATCTTGCTCAGCTTCAGGTCGCATGTATAAGTCTCATTTTCAGCAGTTGCCTGTAAAATGCACTACTGTCGGCCCTTGGAAAAATGTTGGGAAATGTCTTACGTGTTCAGTGAAATGTGATGGATAGGCAGAAACGAGTGTATGGCGTAGGATGGAAAATAGGCAGGCCTAGGCAGGGTCACTACAGAATAATTTCGCCTTTTTTCAAGAAAGTCACCTTGATCTTTGGTCTAGAACATTATTTTCATGTCTTGCAAGCGTTAACTTTCTAACCTAACTGCGATTTGTCCCCCTAAGCAAGACTGATACACTTTGATTGATGGAACGCCTTATCTTTAGGAGCGGAAGTTGCCTTACCAACGAGGTTTGCAGGCCTTGTAGTAGTTTTGAGGGTGGCGACGGGACTGGGGCCCTGAAATGTTCAAATTGTTCAGTCAAACATTTTTCCCTTTTTCAAGGTTTTCCAAATTTTCCAGCAAATCCAAACACGCAGTTGAGACAAAATATCTTGAGGTTCAGAAGTGTACACTTCCTGTGCACCTCTTCCGTATGGATAATGAAAATTGGGATTCTTCTCCTTCGCAATTTTCAACCTCATCAACTTTCTTCCCTTGCCAGCAGTTGTGCGGCACAGTAATCTAACATAGTGTTTACAGACTTTTGGTGCCGCACAAATATGTGAAAACTCGAATTTTGATTGGTGAGATTTGGTAAAATATTTGCATAACAAAGAGCCCTGCATATTTGTGCGGCACGGGCGACATGCCTAAAAATCATACTGTTTACGGTTTAGGATGGTCTTTGAATTTCTTCTATATTGAATTAAATCGTGGCATTTTGTGCGAGATCGACCAAGATTCGGGTGGTTCGGTCCTGTTTTTATTGTGTAAAGAGAGGTAAATGTATTATCTGTAAGGAGAGAAATAAAAGATTTTAGTAAACATGATTGCCTCATTTCAATGTCTGAAGACTAAAACTAAATTCTGAAAATCTGACGGTCTTCCGTGCGACCTGTGCGACACCCTGAACGCGCCCCTGAATGAAAGATGTTTCGCTCTTAATGTACTCGGCCAACGTAAAAATTCCTTAATGCAGTGTTTGAACACTTTTGAAGAACGTGTTTCGAAACTTCAGAAAGACAAGATGGGTCTAAGTGTCTCAGAAAGACATTCGGACTATGTATAGGGTGGCAATGCGATTGTGGACTTTATTGACCTATTGTCTTATCCTTTCGTAAATACCGGTGGTTAGAATTTTTCAGCTAACCATCTCCAAATGGTGTTTTTTTAGTTTATGCTCCAACTTGACCGTTTATCCTGTTTTTCGACGTGACACAATTTTTCGAATTTTTCTTTGTCGAGGAGAATATTCTCCATTTTTTTTCTGGATGTAGACCTTTACATTGAATTTAATTCTCGTATGTTATAAAAGTAAAAATCACCTGAAATCACCTGAAACGGCCTGAAATCACCTGAAATCACCTGCAAATCACCTGCAAATCACCTGAAACCACCTGCAAATCCCCTGCAAATCACCTGAAACTATCTGTAAATCACCTACATTGTTTTCGTGAATGAGATTAAACCTATTGTCTCGCATAAAGGACTGATAATTTCACTGGTGTGATAATTCCAGTCTATCGTGCGCCTTTGTTCCATTCAAATACTTCGATGATTTCCCACTTGGGTGATTTTCGAGTTTTACCAAAAATAAAAGTATGCAAGTTCCTTAGAATGATCATATTTTGAATACCGAGCTTCTTTTGGTTACAATGAGTCAAAATAGTCTTCATCAAAACGAGGCTAACGAAAAGCCATGACCGGGATCACTCAAAAAGCGAAACTGCTCTAAATACCATTGGTCACTTGGTACCTTTCAATGAATGATACAGTAACCAAATATCAGCCCTAGGGATCGGATTCTTTCCAAATCCACTGGTTTCAATCCAGAGGTTGTGAGAGCTGAGAGGCATTTTGCAAAAGCTGGATCTCTCCTTCTTGCAAGTTAGAAAATCGGGTGTCCTAGCTTAAAGCGAGGTTAATCGACTGCAACAAGGGGGTGGGGTTACCTCGGTCATTAAACCCTGCTTCAACAGGCAGAAGGAATGAAGAACAAAGCGAAAACCACGTAGCAATCGGACAAGGTGGATAAAATCACAGATGTTCAACAAAGTGTCTAAATCACAATAAAATATGTGCATTAAGTGCTTGAATTGTCAATTTCTGTTAGAATGATGAAAAAAGAAGGAAGGTAGGAAATAAGTACTTATGCCTGTACTTGTGGAAAAAAGCCAAAATTAAGCCAAAAAGTGACTTTTAGCCAAAAGGAATTTCTGAAGCCAAACAAGTTCGAAAAAAGCTAAATTTGTGGAATTTGGCTTAAAAAAAGCCAATATACCAACCCTGTTTCGAAGTGGTGTCTTCTTATGTATTGCATGGGAACAATTGGAATAATTGCTGCACAACTAAGGTGTGATTGGGGAAATCAGGAATTCCGGCTAACTGTCAGGAGATTTTCAGGTGGTTTCAGGTGATTTGTAGATGGTTTAAGGTGATTTCCAGGTGATTCCAGATGATTTTAGATGATTTCAGGTGAATTCAGGTGATTTCAGGTCGCTTCAGGTGATTATAACTTTTATAACATACGATTTTTTTTAATGGATTTAATTGGTTCTTGGTTTCAGTGTCAATCAAAAATCTTTAGTATGTTTCAACCATTTTACAGCCATTTTAATATATCCAGGCTCAATCAAAACAAAAATTTCTAAAGACTCATTGCTAACAATGGGCCTTTGCGAGCGTGGCGACGGTCCAAACGATGGCAGTAAACTTCTACGGATTAACAAAAATTGATTTCAGACCATTTCAGACAGTCAGAAAATGCATTATAGGATGCTTGCGTGGCGCAATGCCTCATTGTTAGCAATGAGTCTTTAAGAATACTGAGGCTGGAGAAAATGTGTAGTATTCTTATCAAAAATGAGGGCAGATCGACGGACAAATGAACGATTTTGAATTTTGCAAAAACTGCTTTGCTCCTTTTGGTTTTTCTATGTTGGTTTTTCTATGTTGGTTTTTCTATGTTGGTTTTTCTATGTAGGTTTTCTATGTACGATCAGTATTCGGCAAAGCGACTTTTTTGACGGCCAATTGAAATGGCAAACCTGATTGCCAAATGGAAATCAGGAGCAGGTTTTGTACTATTATGTCCCGAACAAAGGCATCAATAGACAGGTGTGACAGATGTTTCCTCATCCTTCTAGGAAAAGATTTTCGTTAACAAGACTGAAATAATCGACTTTAACGCATGACCAAATATTCTGAAAGAAAAGACTTCGTCTGCTTCAAAGAAATCATTCGTTAGCAGACAAGAAGTCATGCGGGTTTTGCAATACTTTGCGCTCTTTTTAGCACTGTGCTTAGCAGAAGGCTCCCACTTTCGTGGTGGGTATATGACATGGAGCCTTGACCAAACAAATAACATGACATACCCTTCGAACCCATATTCCAGCCTAGTCAAGGTTTGTACATTTGTGTTATGTTTGTTGTGTAAGTAAGATCTAAGAAGTAATATGCAGTAACTAGTTGTTCTGAGGCAAAATATCGCTTTTGGTTAGAGCAGCGCCTTTGCACAATATCTTTCAGCGATTCTAATAAATCCCGTGTCTGACTTCAAAACCTGTCTTTATTTTACATATGTTCTCGTAAACTTGTATTTGTTTGTATTTGAATTTATATTAAATGTTACAATAACACTTTTATTACATTCCGAACCAAATGTAACACAAAAATCTGATGAGAGCAGGTGAATTAGTGAAATTGAGGTTGGAATAAAAGAACGAATGGATAAGCAACGGAATGAGCAGTTCGTCCGTTTGGTGAGACTTTAAAGAAATGATCAGTCGCGCGCTATGAAGTGAAGCGGTTAGCAATGCTGATTAGACTCAGTTAAGGGTAAAAAGAATAGGGTGCTCGGGGGCGCAGGGAATTGAGCCTCCTTTAACTGCTCGCTCTTTGAGAAAGTTTTTGCAAGCCCTCCTTTCTGTTTTTCAAAAACATCCCAAAACTCAGTTTAGCTAGAGCAAATTCTGGTGATCAACCGACACCTTACTTTAATGTAGCAATCATTACTTCTTCAATGTCCTGGATTCAGCCCTCTCGCTGCTTTGTTCGTGTGAATGAGAGCTACTACTTCGCCAACTGTAAGTGAAACAAGTGCACTTGGTATTTGGTTTTCAGGCAGCTACTTTTTCACTGGCTGCTCAGTTTCCTGAACAACCATAGTCAACCCATAGTCTTTCTTTTGACTATGTTGAAGGCAGTTTCAACAAGCAGCCCATTTTTCTGATTTGGTATTTAAGCAAAGTATTGATGAATTCTAGCTAAAAAACTGTCCAGGTTGTAAGATCCTGCTATAAGAAGTAGACCATGTTATATTGCCGAATACTTAAAGACTCATTGCTAACATCTTTACTGCAAGGAAGGCAATCACAACTAAACTTCATACTACCAGCTTTTACAATGTGTTTACATGAAGCTGTCTGTTGAAGCCGTTTGAGTCATCTTATGTCTACTTCTTTGCAGTTGAATTGAAACTTATGGGCCACCTTATGCCGTCAATTTTGTTATATTCTCATATTGGAAAGCAATTTCTCTGCAAGCAGCGAACTTTTTCTGATAAATGATAAAACTGACATGATGATTTCTGAAAACAAAGCAAAAAACCGTGCATTGTCGTACTTCTAAAGCAAAGTTCGAGGCTGCGTCTACACGGCACCGTCTAAACAAACTCAAATTAGGTCACTTAGGCGTGCAAATATTCGGCCACGTAGGAAAGTGTACTTCTTGAATCTTGGCCCGCATTTGTTTTTCTTGGAACTAAGATTAACTTCTTTGAATGGAATATTTCGAATTTGAGCAATTTGAGTTTCAGCAAACGGAAAAACAACAAAAAAGAACAAAAGACTATGATATGAAACAGAAAGGAAAGCAGCTATTGTCCTAGGTAGCCTAGAGATCAAAGGCATCATAGGTATTACAATTTCTGATAACAAAGGAAAAAAGCCGTGCATTGTCGTATTTCTAAAGCAAAGTTCAAGGCTGCGTCTACACGGCACCGTCCAAACAAACTCAAATTAGGTCACTTAGGCGTGCAAATATTCGGCCACGTAGGAAAGTGTCCTTCTTGAATCTTGGCCCGCATTTGTTTTTCTTGGAAATAAGATTTACTTCTTTGAATGGAATATTTCGAATTTGAGCAATTTGAGTTTCAGCAAACGGAAAAACAACAAAAAACAACAAAAGACTATGATATGAAACAGAAAGGAAAGCAGCGATTGTCCTAGGTAGCCTAGAGATCAAAGGCATTATAGGTAATATAATGAGGAAAATTCAACAAAACGTCGAATGAGTTGACAAATAATCCAAACATTGCCTCTAGCCTTTAATGTTTTAAGCACATCAAAGCTAAGGCTATGCGTGGTATAGCAAACATTTGTTTCTATTTTCTTGAGCAAGCTTTTCTCTAAAGATTACCCGGAGCATCATATGAGATTTCCTATTCCATTTGTCAAAATATCTCAACGAGTTTCTGAAGTCACTTTTCAAAGAAACAAACAAAACAACTTTTGACTCCATCTTAAGAGAGAACGAGATCGACTCTTCAATCGTTCTGTCAAGATGAATCTGGACATACTGTCAGATATCAGCTAAGACTGTTTAATGCAACAGTTCTTCTCCTTATCTTTACACGATCTCTAAAAATGTGGTTTTCACTAACTGTGCTCAATTTTTGGGTTTCGAAGACTTAAAGCATATTTTGCCAATTTATTCAGTGTATACAAAAAAACTTGCATGATTCTAAGGGTATTTAATTATTAAATTAACAAATGAGTATGAAGAAGATCAAAGTAGCTCACTTGTTACCGCTTTTACCATGTGTTCTTCTGCACTCGACGTCTTGAAGTACCAGTCATATCTGCAGAAACAGTAGACAAATCAATTAAGTCTGCTCTAGGGATCGAAAGCAAATGAGTTGATGTTCATGTAACTGAGGCCTTTAAATGAAAGAAAACTCTCGAAATTTGATATGATATTTTTGTCTCCTGCCTATATTACACCTTTTTCGAAAGAAAAGCTGGAATTGTTAAATTGCAAAGTAATTTAATGAAAATTTAACCGCCTCCTTTGAAAAGGATGGTATAAAAGGGTTGCAATCTTGAAAGCAGAAGATTGCGCATAGTTCATCTCAAATGAAATATAGTCGAATAGCAGGTTTGAGGAGAACGCTGACAATTGGATACTATACATGAGGAGGTTCAATTTGATTGCACTCGAGATTGTTATGAGCAAACAATGAAAGCGATACTAGATTTTTAATAGGTAAGGCATATCGGAACCACCTCATTGAACGGAACTTACTATCTAGACTCTAGAGAACATTCATATTCTAAAAACTTATGCGAAACATCGTATATTGACATTCTTATGAAGAAGGACTAACTCTTATTCGAAAAACTCTGCGAAATACAGTGGAATCCCGATATAACGAACCCCGGGTATAACGAACTTGCCGGTATAAAGAACTAACGAACTTTCCGGTATAACGAAGTAAATGTCCTGTATTGATGTCAAGCTGAATGGACTTGTGATATTCTGCTTGCTTGCTTGCTGTATGATTCTTTGATGTTATAGTTATTTCTAAAGACAACCAGGTGATTTCTTTCCTTGTTTTCTCTCGTTCGTCAAACAATCGAGCTATCTATCTATCTAATAAATAAGAAAAGGAGAACCTTGGAGTATGGCGGTTAAAAAGAAATAGAGGTAAAAATGAAAATGTCGATCAGTTCTTGAATTTTTTTATTTTGTACAAAGGTGGTTTGATGTTAGCTTAAAAGCTTGCGTTGCTAGGATACTGTGCACCCAAAACCCAATACAACCTATGAAATCGTGGTCCAGCCTTACTATTTACGCCTATAAACGCCAAGAAACCAAGTACAACCACACGTGAATAATTCTTCTCTTCTACGCAAGCTCCCGAAAGCAAGGGGGTTAGGGGATTATAACCCCAAAAGTTTTGCCAAAAATGTAGATGATTAAGAATCGGACCACGAGCAACGCCCCTGTTTATTCTGTTTTAGGCACCCCCCCTAATTTTCTAAACGCTCCGCATTGTCTGTTCATGCTGTCATGTTCTCTAGCTAGCATAATTTTCAAGCCGTGTGTACAACCATCTTGATGTAAACTGTGACAACTATGCTGACTAAATGTTTTAAAATTATCGTGAACCCAAAATATTTTTTCAGGTAGCAAATTTTTTTAGCTCACATATCGTGAAGGCTCAACTGGGATTTTCAAATTAAATTAAATTATATGTTTGCTTACCATAAACGAGATAAAGTACATAAAAGCGGTAAAACCATTTAGTAGTGCTTTAACTAAAAAATGCTAGAAACATAGAAGGAACATCTGCGAGGCTCTAGTTCTTTACCATTTTTATTATTTTTCTTATGTACGGGACCCTCTCAGCTTACCATCAGCACGGAGCCTAGGGCCGTGGCCCATCTGGATCCCCTAAAACTGCCACAGACCTTCATGCTAAGATTCCTCTCTTTCAGTCTTAATTTCGGGAGGTTTTTAGAATTATAGGCAAATTTACATGTTTTGCCCTGATTTACCAATTTGATTTAAAGGGATTCTAGCTTGACTGCAATTTTACCCTGACACTGTCGATTTTCCTGTCCCCTGCCGTTTTACCCGTTATTCCCCGCGACAAAAGAAGCTCGCTGCGCATGTTGCACGGAGGTATGGAAAAGGTGCCTCTCTGTTTTTAGATTGGTCTTGGAAGATGTCCAGTAACACCAACAAAGTGTTACAGCATTTACTATGGTTAGAGATAAAGTTAGCGTTAAAGAAGAATCATGAAATGAAATGGAAAATCTTTTAACAATTTAGCATGAAAGTATTACCACGCAGAATTTCGGTGGATGGCCAAAACATAAAATACTTGGTTTGCTTTATTGAGACACTAGAATAAATTCATCAAAAAGCCAAAGAAAACTCAAGGCGTATAATTTGGTAGGAAGACTGTACCACAGTTGTACGTTGCGCATGCATGGATGCAGGTGGTGCAACAAGCATCGTGCAATAAATGTTTTAACGAGGAAACGGTCAAAACAAGCGTTTATAACAATGAAAAAGGTGTTACTTCGTTTTATCGGGTATTTTTCGTTGTTCTTTAATTTAATATTTTGACTGGCAAAATACCTGATACAAGCGTGGGTCAATAAGACTAATATTAACACAGAAAGGTTGAAAATAGGCCTACATGTTAACGTGATCCAATCGATTTTGAAACTTTGAGAAATAGGGACTTTTCATAATTTCTCTATATTGAAGTTTTTGCATTTCCTGGAACTCAATTAAGTCAGCAAAGAAACTGTGACTTGACCAAACACTAGGGAAAAAGTTTTGACCCGCAAAAAAGACACCCGAAAAATATTAGTCCGAGGCAATGTATAGAGGAGCTTTCTTTTAAGTGTGACGTTTGTCATGAATGCACAGGCTTTAAACTTAATTCTTATAAATCTATCGAAATATTTCTAATGACTTATTCACGTTTAAGCTAAATTATTGAAGACGGAGTTCGGCCAGCAAGAGATAAAGAAATGATCCTGTGATTCCGTTAACGCTGAAGCAAAATATCCTCCTGTGTGACTGGTTTGGATTGCCTACATTCATAAAAGTGTGTTGGCTGGTTCTTGATTGCTATTCCTCATCAAATATTTTCTTAGTTTCTCGAAAAGGGTGAGAACTATGGTCATGGAAGTTACTATTGGTTAATCCTAAGATGAATTTATATTCAAAGTACTGGGATTTGAACTGGCCGTGAAGTGCATTCATATGCAAGGGTCGTGCACAATGGGGGCAGCGGGTGCTCCTTCATTTTGTTATTCTATTGCTCTTTTCACTGATGCTTCGCTTCTTTGATGTTAATACATGCATGATTTTTTGTTTATGATGACTGGACAGTGTCCTATTCCGTGTCCTTTAAGTCAAACAGATCGCTCAGTCAAGAAACAGCATTTTCTATGCCCTTTTATATCGGTTTACTCTGTAGTGATTATTAACTGGGTCATATCGCTTATGTGATGGCTACAAATGATTGGTTTCAATTACAAATCAACTGTAGTCAGTGCCTGTCAGTATTTGTTCCCATGTCCTCCGTAGCCTTCTTTAACGTAATGTTTGGAAGGTAGGTGAAAAGAATATAAATTTTACAACAAATTGTGCTCGGTTCTCTATTTACTCAAAGAAAATAAGCCTCCAGGCGAAAAGAATCGCAGTTCAAAAACATTTGTCATTCCCACGAAATTGGGAGTATAAAAAGTAAATCAAATGAAGGAAAGATTGTTGAGATGACCGCCAAAGACAAAGAACATACCAATATTTTGGAACGTATCTTTTGTTATTGGATTTTTAATTTGGTTTGAAATTTGAGAAAAGGATACTAAGCAAATTTGTGAACGAAAGAAATTGCAAATAAAGAAAAATGTTTGATTTTATGCTGCTTATGTGGGCAATTTCTAGTACATTCACCTGATTAAGCACATTTAAGGGGCATTACATGATGCTCTTTGAGGCCATGCGACCCAAATTCAAAATTTTTAAAAGCATCGTTTGTGACTTAAGAATTCTAACACCGTCCATATCCTAAGAGTCCGAAAGAGTCCAAGGAGACAGTCACAAAGGCTGACAAAAAGAAAGAAGAAGATTTCCTTATATGAAACAATTCAGACTGAAATGGGGCATATGCTCATGGAAATAGGCAATCGTGTTAACGCTATATATAACTAGGTGCGTGCCAGGGCAATATAGACTTACATACAGAAGTAGAAAGTACACTATAACAGTATCAAATTAAAGCAAGACCCTAAAGGTTACGTCATTTATTCGGTTCTTTATATATTGACGTTCGAGAAAAGATTACATCCGATCGGTAAGGGTCCTTACAATTGTTTTAAAGCAAATAATGATCTTAATCAGATATGTGCCTTTGTAACTAAGAAATGACAAGTTGAAAGTACCATTTCCAACGTTTATCTGATAAATCTTAACGTGGATATTCGATTCAATAAAAGTTTAATTTGCGGCAATTTTTAGGTTAACATCAAATATGGAGTATCATGGAGGAGGAGTGACGGTCAGTCCCACTGCACAAATGCATCGATAACGAACTGCCAGCTCTTCCAACACGGGCACTACACCTTAAGCTATGGTTTCGATGGCTATAACTTTCCACATTTAATGCTATCAATGTCTGCTGGATTTTTTTGTGAAAGATTCAACACCGAATACGATTTTACTATCGGATCTAATACACGCACGATCTACCTGAATAAGAACTATGCATACAAATTACAGTAAGTGACAGTCCATTGTAACTTCTTGCTTATTACCTGTTTCGATCGATGGGAAGTTCATTCTTGCGCATAGCGTACAAGATTTCCACCAAAACAAAAAGGATTTCTACGGATTTTCTGTCACCAAAGGTGTACAAGATTTCCATAATGTAATTTGTCATTCGTTGCTAACATTTATTCATTCGATGTAGACAGTACGTCTTATTCAGTACAGTTTACAAGCAAGGCTTTAGGGAGTGGTTATTAAGTATGTGCTATTCTGCGGCTGAGGTTATTAGGATAACACTATAAAGAATTTTTTTCTAAAACACTTTAATGTTTACTTCGTACCCCCATCTTACAGTTCCAGGAAAATCCTGTACCCCTCTAAAATACCCTCTGCCCTGGCATTGCACATACTTAATGACCACTCCCTTATCTTGGCATGGTTACGGATAAATGATGACTACACGATGAAATATGGATGGATATAACCATGATTCAGTACAGCGCCAAACATTAATTAATGAAATATTGTTGCATATTGCGCTGATATCGGACATAAATATTTAAACATTCGTCATGTTACATTATTTGTATGAAAACAAGACTAAAGCGGTACACGTATGTTTTTGAGAAACTGATAAAAACTCATTATCTTCACACTAGATCTTCATCTTGCTGCTGGGTGCTCTGGTTGGTTTTAGATCCAGGTTCGTCATGGAGCTTTGAAACTGTCATTTCCTTAAAGAAACGCGGATCCTATTTAAGCAATTCTAACAAGGTCAATACACCACCTCAGGTCGATTTCCTTCCCATGATACAGCATTACAGATACTCCAATATGAGCTACATGTTACCCGTATCTGATCCCGATGGAGACATGGTTCGATGCCGATATGCTGCCAATTCCACTGAAGGTGGAGGTGTATACCATTCCCGTATACCTTACTCTACTTTACATACGGTTTGTAACATTTATTACATGTCAAGGTTTATCAGCTTATCAACCGTTCCACTAACAACTAACATCATGCAAAATTATTAGTTAGTGGTCTCAAAAACGATTTACAGTACTGTTATACACGTTTTTTTATAAGTATGTATTTTATAAGAAAGTGCTTGGTTCTTCAAAAAATAAGAAAGTTCAGGGCTGGATCTTTTAAACCTAAATTTAGATAAAGAAAGTTAAAAATTTAGATATTCAAAGTCTCGAAGGAAATTGTGGTGTAAGAGTGAAATATTTTAACAATACAGTAATGTGCTGAAGAAGAAACGACGAATACAGTATGACGTTGAAGGTTTTTGAGAAATATAGCATATCTATAGCATCTTCTCCTTCTCTGCGCATGCTTAGTAACGTAAAACTTTCCAATTTTACGTTAAGAAAGTGTTAAGAAAGTTTAAGTGCTGAAATTAGGATATAGCTAAGAAAGCCCGAGGGCTGGGCTGAGAAAAACTTTCTTATGAAAGAAAAACGTGAATTCAAGTCTGCTTATCACACCCAAACATGATGTAGCGTTTGACCTATAAACCATTTTGTTATGTTTTGGATTGAGCTCGACACCGAGGCCTTTACAAACTTGGTTGTCTTCATTGCGTACATCTTGGAGAATCAACAGGTGCATAGCGGGTTTGAATTATTATAAGGATTTGAATATAGAAAATTGAAAGTTGAAATAAGAACAACATTTCGAACAGGCTAAAAAAATAAAAAAATAAAAAATCGAACTACGGCAAAAATTATCAGGCTGTTATAATGAGTTCGAATTTTAACAGTATTTTTTAATATATTGGCATGGTGTCAGATAAACGTTACACACCACAACACACAGGGGATAATTTTTTAATTTTATATGCGTCCTTCTGTCAGTACTACTGGAACCTATATTAGTACAAGGGTTATGATAAACTTCTGAAAGGTCTCTGTTAACATAGATCATTCTTTTATTTATCCGATAATCAACCTACGATTCTCAAGTTAATTTCTCATCTAAGTATTACTAATGACCTTCCAAGCCGTTTTTTCTCATTGAAAAAATTTCTTTTTTCCAAGCAGAACTGCACGCTGTCAATTTCATCATTCTGGTTCCATGGCTGGTTCGCGTTGGCTATAATGGTGGAGGATTTTGCATACAGCTACGGATCTAGTCAATACGAGCGACAAAGCAGCATTCCATTGCAATTTATGGTGTACGTTTACACTACCCGGGGTAGGAACAACATCATATAGGAACAACAAACAAGTCAGTCAGCAGAAATCAAGCAAGCCATTGAAAATTTAAAGTTAAACTATCGAGTCTATGCTACTACTGCCACTTGACTAGTCTGTATAAATTCATGTGAAACTTTTCAAGTAAAAATCGAGCCTTTCCCATACAGGACTCAGAATATTGTCCCTGAGTTTTTTACATGCAGCTATTTATTTTGATGCGGACATCTTTGAATTCGCAAACATTACTTTATCCTCAAATTCTAGAAGGA
Source organism: Rhopilema esculentum (assembly GCF_057945365.1). NCBI lineage: Eukaryota > Metazoa > Cnidaria > Scyphozoa > Rhizostomeae > Rhizostomatidae > Rhopilema > Rhopilema esculentum. The sequence goes on from NC_142825.1 coordinate 5,604,102, forward strand.
TAAATAAGGAATACTTTGATGAGAAACATGATTATCAGATTCTTAAGTTTATAAGATAAAGTTTAGTATAAATGTCTAATTGACTTTTGATAACCGTAAAAGAGCTCTTGATAACAAGAATTATTATCGAAAACCATGTCAAATATTGCATGATAAGGGCTGCACCACCGAAATCTTTATGACGAAGAGCCAAGAATAGGGGGCATTGTGTTTCATTTGTAGCAAGAGCAAAATCTTTACCATAAATTTGTTTGCTTATTTTCAGAAACCACCATGTATGGCAATGACACGACGACAGACTGCTCTGTTAACAACACTTCAGCTGTTGCAACAACATCTGTTCAACCTAGCACTTCTGTGACATTCCAAACTTCTGCAACCCCAGCATATTCCGCGTGGCAGTCCGCTATGCCCCAGACTACCTCTCGCATCCAAGCCTTAGATGGGTGCAAATATTACCAGGTGCTATCAAATAATGACCGTGCTGCGACTTTCAGCGACTGGAGTTCGTATCGATGTGACAAAGAACTATTTGGCTGGTATCGGTTCATGGGTAATGCAGGCAACAGAATGATGAATTCTTGTCCAAAAAATCTTGGTGGCTCTGTATACAGATGTGGTTCGTATTATCAAGGATGGATTCAAAATGGAGCATTGCCCTCAGTATCTGATGGTAGGTAGATCCAGCCGTTGAATGCCTTAAAAGAAGTATCTGAAGAACGCCATAATTAAAGCTCCTTTTCAAATTTTGTCGCGATTACCATAAAATATCAAGCCAGAGAAAAAAATTTGAGAGAAATTTTGTCGAAATGTTGATATTCTCACTTTCTTCTACGACATCTTTGTAAATTATTCGTTTACATTGGTTTTTTCATTCACTACTGGGTGTGTTATCAATTATTGACTACAATGATGTCTCTAAGTTTAACTTATTAGGGCGGAGAAATATTCGTGGGAAGGGGTCATAAAATTTTTTCCAGGGAAACCTTTAATTCCATGTTACCTTTCTTCTCTTTTTTCAGGTGTTGTTGCCAGATATGTTTGCTTTTCTCCACATTATTCCTGTTCTTGCTCCTCCACAAAGTCAATCATGATCAGGAATTGCGGCACTTTCCATGTGTACTGGCTGGATAGTGTTCCAATGTGCAACTCGAGATATTGTGGAATTAAAGGTGATCTTGAAACATTCAAAGTTTTTTTAATTGCGATGATCAAAAGTGTGATCTCTGTTGAACCTTTCAAACATTAAGGTCTATTCATAAGTCATTTATCGCAGTCTGTTATCGTAGTCCTTTATCGCAGTCTATTATCGCAGTCTATTATCGCAGGCCAATATCGCAGACTAATATCGCAGACTAATACCGCAGAGGTGGCGTGAGCATTATATCATTTTTGCAATGTTGTATGGAATAATCATGATTAATAATTTGTTTTCAAATGTCCATTTTTTCTTGTAATAATGTCCAGATGTAACTTTCTCCTAAAACATGCCATCCGTTTTCCTTTATTCATTACCACTTATTACTTCTAACATCCTATGTAACAGCCTTTCCACCAACCCCAAGGGAACAAGGGTACAAACATAAATCCTGATCTAAAACCCCTTTTTGTTGCCCTTTTCTCAACAGCCCTCCAAGTCCTCAAAACCACTCCCGCTCCCTTTTGTAGCTTTAGCTAGAGATTGGCCATCTTAAAATCATGCAAATTAAGTGTGAAAAATGCAAAATTAAGCTTTGCAGCATATATTTTCGAATTCTCCAGGTCAACATTAATCAGAATGCACTGGTCAGAAAAATAAGAATGGTTTACCTCTTGTAATAAGTTGTAGGCGACCTTCGGCCGAAAGAGAAAAATGGCACTAACATAGAAATTTTTTCTCTTATTACTAGACAAAAGCTCCGTCGTGTCCTGCACTCAAAACTATATGAGGATCGACTTTGATCGAGCCTTCTACGATACATCCCTGTTTTCAAGCATAACATTGCGAGATACCTCATGTTCAGCATCCATTAGCAGCTACAACATCATACTTGGTAGTGTACCAGGCGCATGTGGGTCAACTAGAAGTGAGACGTCGAGTTACATTGTGTACGAGAATGAAGTCATTTTCAAACCTAAAGCTATCTCTGGTATAATAATAAGGGATCCTGACCAGAGAGTGAAATTTACTTGCTATTTTGAGAAAAATGCCTATGTATCCTCATACAGGTATTTACCCATATCCAATGTCACTGGATCTGAAGGTAAGATTGATTTCAGAATTCGATCAAATATCCGACTCCAGATATTCGTTTCTCTATGTAGCATTGTACTTTCCCCCTACTGCAGCAATGTATCTAGCATATTGAGAGTGTATTTTGTGGAACTTTCAAGCTTTTTATGGTTACATTTTTAAGGATACATTTTCTTTCAGGAACTGAGCTTTTGATCAAGATTAAGATGTAAGAATATTAACAATGTTGAAACATCGGATGATATACATCTCATGTCTTTTCTTACTGACGCAATTAGGTTCAATTTAGTTGCATTGCAAACATCTTGTACCTTGGGGTCATATTGAATTTATCTATCATTGCTCAGAATAACTGTTTTTATTTTTCTCAGACAAACTCTGATCTCTTCCTAGCTGGATATGGAAACTTCAGTTTCAATTTTGTCATGTACACTGACCGTACTTATTCGACGATGCATTCCCATTACCCTGTGAGTGTTCAGCTGAGAGACTGGATGCACTTTGAAGTCTACTCGAGTAATTCTGACAACAACACAGTCATACTCATCGATCAATGCTTTTCCACGCCAACTATGGATAGGAACCACTACATGAAATACGTCTTCATCAACAACAGGTAGCATATATTGTACCCTGGGTTCCAGACTTGCAGGGCCGTCGCTAGCGGGGGGTGCGGGGGGTGCGGCACCCCCCCCCCCCCCCTAGAAAATTCTTGTCGGCAAATTTTCTAGATAATTTTCTTTAGCAAAAAGTTTGGATAAGATGAGGATAAGACCAAAAAAATCCAAAAACCCTCAGCAATTCAAAATAGGTACAGATGGCGCTATGGGTGTCACGGAGGGGCAAATGTCCACCAAAAATTTCAAATGATTCCCTGTCGGCAGCCGGAGTCTAGAATCTAATGTCCAATATCCAGGGCGACTGGAAGCCACTGGCGCTGCCGAGGAGAGCAAGGGGGCAAAGTGTCTCAGGGCCTTGAGGTTGATGGGGCCTCAAGTAGTAATGAACTCCATTTTAAGAATGAAATCAATGAAACGTAGAAGAAGTATGCCTAAAAATAGTTAAAAGTTTTAAACGATTGCAAGAAATGACTGCAAGAAATATTCTGAAATGCATTTTAAGACAACCTAAAGGGCGTAGTCGCAAAAAATTTCTGGGCTTTCGAAAGGGCCGCACTCGCAGGGGCCTCTTCTTTCGGGTTTCTTTCAAGGCTTTCGAAACCTCTTGGCGGTCTTATTAGTAAGATGTACTCATGCCAACTAAGTACCCACAGTCACTCGAAAATTGAAGCGATGATTGACTAACGAGAACATACTCTTTGATAAACGAAATCAATTGCGTCAAAATATCACACCCAAAAATTGAAATACCTTAGGCCACACCCTATCTTTGTGACTGGCACCCCCTTAGTGAAAGTGATTAGCGACGGCCCTGCAGACTTGCTCTATATTACATTATACAAAGTGAGTCTGGTACCCACTGTACCTAAATTACACCATGATACGCCGTAACGGTTGAGGCGCAGGGGTGGCCGACATCTTCAAGGACATTGGAACAATGACCCTTTTGTTGTAATATGTTTTTTGGTTTTTCATGTTGAAAGTGACTAAATTCTGGCACATGAAAAGAAAGTAAAGTTTACGCGTTTCGAGGAACGTCTCAATTAAAACAATAGATGTCCAATGTCCAGGTCACTGCTATGCAAGAAATGTCGTATGTTTCCCCTTCTGTAGCGTCTCTAAAACCAACAAAATTGGCAACAATAATCTAAGGGTTGGTTGTACCACTATAGCAATAATTAAAGATGTGGCTAGGTGGGTAATGTTTTCCTCGACTGTAAGCTTTTGCTTTTGCTGTTTGTTTTTGTTTTCCTCTCCTTTTGCATTTCTCTAAAAAAACTTTTATCATTAAGTTCCATTTAACCTCTGTCTTACTTCTTTTAAAATATTGCGGTTTTCCTGACTTAAAGCATCTATTAAACGTTTGCACTCTCTCTTTGCACTCTCTCTTTGCACATGCACTGCATATTACATGCCAGCAAAAACAAATGTTTTAGAGAAGTTGATGTTTATTCTGTGTCTGGTGGACCACTGTCAAGGGTTCCTCTCCAAATCTAGTGCTTCCATTACAAATACGGTAATCAAGTATCCTTTAGTCCTTTCATATAAATACCGATAACCTTCATTACTTTTGCATTCTAGATGCCCTAACGACAACACTGTCCAGTTTCACAAGACGCAAAACCACCGTCAACGCTTTAGTATTCAGTCGTTCAAATTTCTAAATAACAGCACATCTGTATATTTCCACTGCCTCGTTTTCCTGTGCCATTCCACGTCAACGGATTATCGCTGCCGATACGGGTGCACTGGCAATAACATTTTCAGAGGAAAGCGAGACCTGAGCGGTGTCTCAAACGATCCTCCTTCAAAATTTTACATGGTAGAGAGGGAGGTTCGCAGAGCTGCTGGTAGCAGCCAAGGTAAGCATCAAGTGGACATATTCCCATACCAAAAAGTAACGCATGCCTAAATCCTGAATGCTTTGTTGTCTGATTTGAAGTCTCTTGAAGTTAATGGCTTACAGTGCAGAAAAGAACATCCTTGTTAAACAAACTCCAAAAACAAGTGAACGATTCGTCTATCATTGAATTTTGAAGACGTGGCATATTAGCTTGTACTTCCCCAGCCAACTTGATTCTCGACTATGTACTTATTTTTGCTTCGTTGGATCTAGAATTAATTTTCTCGTCGCATGTCTTATGCATTCGTTTCACTTCGTGGCTGTGACGTATTTAGATATCAGATTGTTTTTCGTTTTCCTTTTTTGTAAATTCTAATTTCATTCATATGTCATTCTGCTAAATTATATCTTCAGTTACACATGGAAAAATAAAGGATATGTTTAGAGTGAATTCATGGCAGCATGGCAACATCTAGAAGCCACACCCATAGCCACAGGACTGAAGAATGTTGGTAGCCTGTGTTTAATTAATAGTTCAATCATAATTGGCAGTTACCTCAAATGTTGCATTTAGTGTGACAGTTGCAGATTTGAATCGTCCTGTTCTTCATACAAAAGCCAGAAAAGTTTTATCTAAACATCATCGAACACTTAACAACAGGCAATTTTCGTGTAAAATTACAGCACGTCGATGATTCTTTCTCTCTTTTCCAGACAAAGCACAAAAAGGGCATGAAGATAAAACGACAGCTTTCGTTGGCATGGGTGTTGCTGTTGCTGTACTGGTCGCGGTTGTCGCTGGGCTTGCGTTCAAGGTCGCACATATGAAAAAGTCTGCCAAGGTCGCCCCTAAGCCAGAGAAAGACAATCGTTATGCAGGTAGCCAAGAGGATTTGCCCCCTGAGCAGCACAAAGATGACGGTCATTTGTATGATGACGCAGAAATGCAAAACATCGGTGTCATCAGCAAAGAACAACAAGCAGAGTTTTTCAAGGACAACGCTTTTTGCTCTTAATCAAATGGTTGGTAATCCAGCGTTTGATTGCGAACATTGTTTCTAGATAGGCTTTTGAAGAACATTGTATGTAGCGTGTCTACGAGGTCATCTAGACGCACTGGAGATTATTTTTTACTCTTTTTGGTGTATGTTTTTAGCTGAATAGTCGCTTGTCCATGGAGCTACGTTATTTTGCTCCCAACGTCTCCAGGAGTATTTTTTGTAATTTGTTTGGCGTTTCGATTGCGTTGAATTTAGGAAGGGTTGAGAAAGCTTGGCAAAAGTGCAAAATATCCTCAGATCCTATCGACTTTGGCTAGTTTTGAGACCAATCAAACTGAAATTATGGAGATATATTTGCTTTTACTTCATCAATTGGCTATAGTAATACGAGTGAAGCTGATCTGCTGTAAAAAAGTCATTGATAAGCTTAAAAATACCTTGTGTTAGGTGAAAAGGTCTCAAATATTTTAATCCAAACCTCGTTTTGAAATATCTAAATATCGTTTTAATTTTAGATATTGTTTCCAATTTTTGGATTTTGGATTTCCAATTTTTTCTTGACTAAGTTTTAATACATTGTTTGCTTGCTTATTAAGTCATAAATATTAACATTGCATTGCTAGTTTCTTTATGATATTCTGTCCTTCCATCTTTATAAATAAAATAATAACAGGTCGCAGCTACTAATAGCTGTTTAAGGCATTTGTCATGCATAAGAACAGCAAATCCAAAAATACCTTAGGTCATCATATTCATCAGAGCACGCGCGCATGAAAGAAATTGGAAACTGCTCACATGAAATTACTATGCGCTGCTCTAAGATTTCGCCGATCTGCAGAAAGGCGGAAACTGTTCACGTGCTTTTCTCTGCGCGCAATTTGATAGATCAACCGCGAGTGGCTGTAAGCCCCTTTCACCAGTGTCAAATGCCTTTAAAGAAAACTCGCCAATTTTACTGAGAATGAGTGATACCCCAGAATAGGCGATCCATTTCTAAACAAAGTAAAACAATGTTTAATTGTGGTTTTGAAGGAAAGTCCGTATCTATGAAGCATCGCTCAGCAACAATTGGAAAGGGTAAGCATCATGTTCTCATCGGCATGCAGTGCAGAACTGCACCTAAAAGTGAGCAGTAGTTATCTTTTGTTTGTAAAGTTAAGTTAAGGATCAAAACAAGGGAATATTCTTATAAAGAAGCAGTTGGCAAATCAGTTCCACATTCGGCAGTGAGCAAAGTTCATTGGTCTGTTTGCAATAAAAGTTGTGCTGAGGGTGCATAAAGTATGATTGCATTTCTCTAGGAAACCTATCATTATTGCCATCTAGCCAATGAACGTAGAATCTTTAATGTACAATTATTGCCAAAAGTACTTGAAACATCCAGCAATAGGCTTCATTTTTCCAAACTTTTCAATTATTATTCCAAATTTCCCCCATTTCCGCACCCCTTCCCTTGAAAACATCATACAATATCATACAAGAAATATCATACAAGTCGCAGGAAAAACGTGCTTCCTAACCCCCTACGTCATTTTGTAATAAACAAATATTGTTAAAAAGGGGAGGGGGATGGCTGAATCTGCTTTTGAAAACTGACTATAGTGCACCAAGATTTTTGGAAGGCATTGTATTTTACGATTCCGCAAGTTGTTCGTGCTGAGACTTATCATTTATAATTCTGTTGCATTTGTTTTTGCGATCGCATGTCATGTTGTTATCAATGATTGATTAATTGAAATGGAGCAAAGCCATTGAAAGGTAAGAAAAACCACAAACAGGAAATCATGCAAACCCATTGCTGAATGAAAGGCAGTGTTAGAGAGATCTCGAGCCCATTCGATCTTCACAAAAAATGAATTTGCTTCGACGACTCTCAGTCGACGACGACGACGACGACGAAGTCAGGGCTTGTGAACAAAAGATACTATCTGAATCATTAAGGCAGCTTCCATAAAATTTTATCCGGGCTGGTTACCTTTCTTTAAACCTAAATCCAAAGAAAAGGTATACTCTTTGCAAGTGGAAGATCATGTCGACCAGCCTTAGTCCATTAGAAGAACGTCGTGTCTATCAGCCTTAGAGTATAAGAAGAAGATCATGACAACAAGCCTTAGTCCATTAGAAGAATGTCGTTTCTATTAGCCTTAGTCCATTTGAAGACCATGTCATAGTCCTTGGACAGTTAGAGGAAGATCATGTCAACGAGCCTTAATCAACGGGAAGATAGCCTCAACGAGCCATTAATCCATTAGAAGATCATGTCAATGAGTGTTAGACTGTACGAAGAAGATCATGTCAACCAGACTTAGCCCATTAGAAGCTCGCGTCAACGAGCCTTAGTCCATTAGAGAAGATCACGTGAACGAGCCTTAGTCCATTAGAACATCATGCTTACCAGCATTAGTCCATTAGAAGATCATGTCAACGAGCTTTATTTATGCAAGAATGATATATTAGGATATATTATGTAAACCAGCGCTTAAAAAATTTATTATGGTTGTTATACTATGGATAAAACCCTATTGAGCTCTTATAAAGTCTTTGGAACTTTGCATGTATTTTTTAGGGTGCGAGGAAGGCTCAGTTGTTAGAGGCGCTGACTACAGACCCAAGGGTCCGTGGTTCGAGCCCCTGGCATGACAAAACTTTCACCCAGAGTGAGGAGAGTCGCCAGCTCTCTGTAATTCCAGGATAGGAATCACGAGGTGTGGTCACATCGAAAGGAAGGTCCAGGACACTGCTCGATAAGCATAAGCTTCTCAGTGTCCTAAAAACTACCTTCGGATGCTAGGTAGAAACAAATACAAACAAAAAATGTATTTTTGCTACATTGAAACTTATGTTTAAAGCCTTTTAATGTAGCCTTTGGAACATTTTTAATCGAATAGTTGAAAAAATTGTCTTAAAAATTTTTTTTGGACCCCTAGCAATTAAGCAGGGTCTTATAGTCAGGGGACATGATGTTTTGATTCGGCTATCCCAATTAAAATTGTCATAAATGAATGGCCAGGATACATTCGGTTTTGTTCACGAGATCAACATCTTCATAACCTACTTAATACATACATTAACAAGGGCATTCAGATCCCCATTCCACGAAAGGTAGATTGTTGATCACTAAAAGCAAACAAACAATATTTTGGTGGCACAAAAATTTGAAATGGCTTTGAAAAAACCCAGCATTTGAGTATACTAAAGCTTTTCGTCTGACACATATGAAAAAATCTCCTATGGTCGTCCCTGAGCCAGAGAAAGAGAATCTTCATAGGGATAGCAGAGAAGGATCGCTCCCTGAACAGCAGATGGAGGACAATCATTCGCATGATGACGTAATAAAGCAAAACATCAGTGTCATTATCAAAAAAAACAAGCAAAGAAAAACAAGCAGTGGTTTTCAAGGACAATGGTCTTTGCTCTTAATCAAATGGCTGGGAATCCACCGTTTGTTTGAAAGCATCTGTTTTTATAGGCATTTAAAAGACATTTTATGTAAAGTAACCAAGAACTTATCTAGATGCACTGAACTACTCATTTGTACGTGTTTCGTTGGTATTCTTGAACTCCCCTCTCACTCAAAATATTACACCTATTAAAACCAAATTTAAAACAGTAGAAATTGCATGTAAATCATTAGTAAATATCTTAATCATAAAAAAAATTTTTAGAATATTTTGCAGAAAATTGGAATTGAAAGTAGTAAAATAGTTTCAAAAGATGACATCTGAAATTGTGAAGGCTTGAAAAATTAAGCTTATTCGCTAGATGTCAAAATTTACAAGTTTTTTAGCCCGTTTATGTATATAGCAAGCCGCAATATTTGAAAAGGTTATTTTAGCAACAATGCCAGCCAACGCCCTAAGGCCATGTAGATAGGATGAATGAATTAGGCACACTTACAGTTATACAGACTGACGCTCCTTTCAGCTATTTTTGCTTCTAAAAGCCGTGCCATATTTTGGGAATGTGAATGCTGCTCGCGTTTTAAGTGTTTTTCTGTGGAATACTTTAACCGTGTACCCAGGTTTTTAGAAATGTCGTGATTTCGGGTTTTATTTATATCATATTTCTGTCGTGATTTCTGGTTTTAGTCAATGTGCTAACATTAAATTCGACAACGTCTTCAGCTTTGTCCAAAATTTCTTGCAAATAAGGAAAAAAATATTATAAGAAAAAGATTTAAAGGATATGGGTTTTAGAACAAGAAATAATTCCAGTAATTGCATGTGTAAAGGCTGAATTCAACAATCCGTAGTTTGGAATGAATCAACACAGGCATGCGCAGTTTTGATTTTTGATTTCTTCGCTACAGCTGATAACCAATCAGAGGACTTTAAATTCGCTTGGTCTTTGATAAGGTAACCTCCATGCCTGCATTTTCGAAATCGGGTGCCTAGAAGTTTTGTCTGGTGGAAATCAAGAGAAATTTTCGCACCAAATTCGCAGTCTAGTGAATTTGCTGCGAAATTCATTCTTGTAGAAATGAAACTATACCCTCGTATTTATCTGAAAAAGAATTCCTTCGTAAACAGAATAAAAGTTTTGGCAGTTGGCAAATCAGTTCCGCATTCGGCAGTGAGCACAGCTTATTGGTCTGTTCGCAACAAAAGTTGTGCTGAGTGTGCATAAAATATGATTGAATTTCTTTGGGAAATCTATCTTCAGTATCATCCAGCCAATCAACGTTAAATTATTAATGCAGTTCCTCATTCCACGAATGGTTCAGGCTGTGACTTATTATTAAAATTCTGTTGTATTTGCTTCTGCGATCGCATGCCGTGTTGTTATCAGTAATTGAATAATACAAATCTAACAAGCCTTGTTTATATCCATTGAAAGATAAGGACAAATGCAACGGGGAAGACAACAGGAAAACATGCAAAACCATTGCTGGAAGAAAAACAGTATTTAGGCCATTCGCAGAGAAATTCTTTGCGTATTTCGCTGATTTTTTCTCACTGGAGATTGGGCTTCACAAAAAATGAACTTACTTCGTCCATTCTTACGTTATAATTTAGGTATTTCAGCACAAGATATTTTATATATATCATTAGCAGATGGAGTAAAGAGTTATACGAAAGTAACATCCTTTGCCATGATTCAGTAGAAAGTTTTTTTGATAGTCCGTAGAGAAAAAGGAAGCCAAAATTTTGCTCTATTCATCTTCTTCATTCTTTATCTTAAAGTTAAGAATTGAATTTTCACAATGGCCATTTCAATAATTTTTTAGGCGGCCTCCAGCGTGGATCTAACAAGACTTCTCCGCTGAAGAAACTTGGCACTACTTTACGGTTATTAATCATATTTAGTTGGACGCTTAGTTATTTGGACATTTAATGGACGTTTATTTAGATTTAGAACGTTTTAAGAGACTGGGCTCGATAAGGGAGTCTTAGGGGACTGGGTTCGAGTATCGAACCACACTTGCCGCATGCGAAAAAGGAAAATGGCGGACGTGAGATTTCGTGAGTGAGAAAATCGCAGTCAGATTCCGAAAACAGTGGCGACCCTGCCAGGACAGTGATAACCAGGAAAGAAAATTGATTCGTAAGAAAACAAAGAATATAATGGCTACCAGAAGCCAACTAGATAACACAGGAGAAGTGAGAAATGAGTTTGAAAGTGAGATCGAAAAGGAGATTGCGAAATTGAATTATTATACTGAACAGGGAGATGAGTTAATTGAGAGTGTAGACCTGAAAGAAATGAAGTTAGTGGCATGTCGGGTGGAGGTAATTGTAGACAAATTATCAGAGGTAGTCAGTAAGGCAGAGGGGGAGAAAATAGAGCGAAATGATTATGAAAGATTATACAGCCTAGATGTGCTAGGAGTTGAAGATAGGGTAGAGAATGACCAGCTGGATGTTATGAGGGAATTTGAAGAGAATATAACCAGACAAGATGATGGGAGATATAATGCAAACGTACCTTGGATACCGTGAATACAACTGACAGAAACAAATGAAACACAAAGTCGAAAACGGTTGCAGAATGTGGAGCGAAAAATGAGAGGCAATGAAAAGCTCAAGCAGATTATATGGAAATAGTAGAAAGCCAACTGAGAGACGGGGTGATTGAAAAGGTCCAATCTGAACCTTCAGGGTCCAAGGTATTTTACATGCCCCACAAACCTTTTGTAAGAGAGAACGCTAGCACAACAAAATGCAGAATGGTGTTTGACGCGATTGCACGTCCGACCCCATTGATGAATAGTATTAATGAGGTGATGTATACAGGCCAAGCATTGCAGCCAAATATCTGGGACATTATGGTGAGGGCCAGAATGGCACCTTATCTCTTATTGAGTGAGCTGAAAAAGGCATTTCTGCAAATTGGCATAAAAGAAAGAAGATAGAGATGCATTTCGATTTTTGTTCACAATTAAAGGAAAAGAAGAACACTTACGCTTTATGAGAATCCCCTTTGGTGGGGAAGCCAGTCCTTTCATGCTCGGGGGGACACCCCAACACCACTATGAGCAATTTGAGAAGCCAGAGTTTGGGAATACACTAGAACAGCTTAGATCAAATACTTATATTGACAATCTGATGTGTACTGGAGCAGAGATTGAGGAACTAGAAACATTCAAGACACAAGCTACCTTTATACTAGATGATGGAAAGTTCCCAATTCATAAATGGGAGTCCAAAGCTTAGAAAGTGAAGATATGACCAACCCATCAAGAATTTTGGGACACATATGGGACAAGAAAGAAGCCACTCTTACAATTCCCATTAATAAAATTGTGGGTGATGGCCCAATTACCAAGAACGCCATACTAAGTCAGTTAGCAAGGGTATATGACCCACTCGGTATCATTTCACCTACTGTAGTAGAAGGAAAGCGAATATTCAGAGAAGCCTGCGATGAAGGAAAGGGTTGGAACAATGAAGTTTCAAAGCCTCTTGTGAAAGATTATCTGAAGTGGTTGAGACAACTGAGAGAAATTAAGATCCCAAGAAGTTTAATAAAGGAGGTAAAGAAAGTCAAAGCTGTACAGCTACACATCTTTGCAGACGCAAGTGACAAAGCGTGCTCATCAGTAACAATAGCAATAAAAGAACAAGGAAGTGATACAGTGAAAGGTTTACTTGTTTCAGTGCCAAGGCTTGAACTAGTTCGAGGTCAAATGGCAGCAAATATGGCCCGGAATGTTTGTAAAGCTTTGGGAAAGCTGCCTATTTCATCAGTTACAATTTGGATGGATAGCATGGTTGCTTTGTTTTGGATAAGCAACCCCAGAAAACCCTGGAAAACATTTGTTGCAAACAGAGTGAAGAGAATTGTTGAAATAAAACGAGAAGTAAACATAAAGTGGAAATTTTGCCCTTCAGCTGAAAATCTTGCTGACTTAGAAAGTAGGGGAGCAAATATTGATAAAATGGTGAATGGAAAATGGTTTGAAGGACCAGACTGGCTAGTAAATGAAAAGGAATGGCCGGTACAGCCAGAATTAAAAAGTGATTCAAAAACTTTGGAGGAAGAAAGGCCAATTAAGGAAATAATTCTATACACCAAAGAAACAGAAAATGATGAATGGGACGAACTGTTAAAGCGTAAACGATATTGGACAGTTCTGAGGACCACAGCTTGGTGTTTGAGATTCATCAAGAATTGCTCAACAAAATTGAGAAAGGAGAAATTAACAAAGGGACCATTAACAACTGAAGAAATAACAAGAGCAAGGGATTTATGGGTGAAAAGAGCCCAGAGAAGTATCATAGAAATGAAAGAAATACCTGTCTGGAAATTATTCATCGAGATGATCAAACGGGAATATTATATTGTCAAGGAAGAGTTCAAGGATACAATCCAATGCACCTTCAGGAAAGTTTATTCGTAGACAAACTGATTAGACATACACATGAGAAAGTGATGCACATGGGAGAAACATGGTGGATTCCAAAAATGAGATCTCAAGTAAAGAAATTGATCAGAGATTGCCATGTTTGCAAAGTGTTTTCAGCCAAAACTTTAGGAAATCAAGAAACTGCACCTATGCCAAAATTTCGTACAACAGAAAGTCTGCCTTTCCAGCGAACTGGAATTGATTTTGCTGGTCCGATGAGATGCAAAGGAAACGATAAGAATGAAGAGACAAAGGTGTACGTTATCATTTTCACATGCGCCGTGATGCCTGGTGTTCATCTTGAGTTGACAAAGTCACAGACCACCGAGGAATTTCAACAGAAGCTAAATGCATTCATCACTCGGAAGACTAGGCCAGAAACAATAGTGTCTGACAATGCTAGTGTTTTCAAGGCAACAGCTAAGTGGATTAAGGTGATACGTCAAAGTGAAAAATTGCAAGATCATTTGGCATCGGAAGGTATCAAATGGAAATTTTATCCTGTCTCGTTCCTCTTGGTGGGGTGGAATGTATGAAAGATTAATTAAGGATATGAAGAAGACTTTATGCAAGACATTGGGAAAAACTACATTGAAGTTTGAGCAGTTAGCAGCAGTTATTATGGATATAGAGAGACACCTCAACAACAGACCCCTCACTTATGTAGAATTTGAAAGTGGGGAGGAGCAAGTGCTAACCCCAAATGTGATTATGTGGGGAAAAAATTGTTACACTCTTGGAAAGCTTGAGCAAGAAGAAGAAGAATTGTCGAAAATTCAGAAAAAGGTGAAGCGCATTAGAGAACATGTATGGGAGAGGTGGCACAAGGAATACATCAACAGTTTAATGAACATCATCGTATGAAGAAAAGGAACTGTGTGCGTTTACCAGAATGGGAGAGGTAGTGCTTGTGATTGGTGACGAGAAAAACCGAGGTTACTGGATGAAAGGAAAAGTGGAGAGACTAGTCAAGGGACAGGATGATATCGTCAGAGGAGTAAAACTAAGACACAAAGGAAATTCGAAGTGGTTGTGCAGCCCTGGAAGAGAAGACAGATCCGGAAACTGAAAGTCTGGCCGCACGGGGTAAATCAGCCTCGGAGAAGAATGGTGGTTCAGCCGCACGGGGTAAGACGACTCCGGAAACTGGAAGTCTGGCCGCATGGGGTAAGTCGGCCTCAGAGAAGAATGGTGGTCCAGCCGCACGGGGTAAGACGGCTCCGGAAACCGTTGATCTGGCCGCACGGGGTAAGTCGGCCTCGGAGGATGGTGGCACAGCTGCACCAGGTAAGACAGTTACAGGAGCGAGACAACGAGCTGCAGTGGACGCTGCAGAATTAACTCGGTGTTGTTTAGAAGAAGATTGAAGGTATGATACATTTGAAACTTTAATATAGACCCGTATTGGTGGAATTTGGTAGTAAACTTCCAAATTTTAGGGGAGTGTTTACGATTATTAAGCATATTTAGTTGGACGTTTAGTTATTTGGACATTTAATGGACGTTTATTTAGATTTAGAACGTTTAACGCCTGGGCTCGATTAGCGAGTCTTAGAGGACTGGGTTCGAGTATCGAGCCACACTTGCCGCATGCGAAAAAGGAAAATGGCGGACGTGAGATTTCATGAGTGAGAAAATCGCAGTCAGATTCCGAAAACTACAACCCAATATTAATTCCAAAAACTGAATAAACTTCAAAGAGATTTTGAGATAATGGAGTGCAAGAACCTTTTCCCCTCAAAAAATCAGTCTTTCTTCACCTTAATCTATAGGAGCACATAAAAAGGGATGGCTTCTTTTTATAGAAAAAAATGTTTAACTTATTCCTTTTTGATTTGCTCATTTTGTGAAAAAGAACCGGGAAATATTACTTGGTTGCTGCTGGAAGATCACTTCCCTCACAGCTATTCGTGAATACGATCACGAACATTTGAACGATTTTTAATTTAAAATGTTGATGTTTTGAAAAAAGTGTTTATTCATTAAAATTGCTTGTTTGCAAAAACTAGCTGCTTCGCTCTTTTTCGTTTTCTATTTACGGCCAAGATTCGCAAAAGCTTTTTTTCTGCGGCCAAGGGTTTCAAATACGACCAGAATTATGACTTGTAGATGTCCAATCAGCGAAATTGCTAACCAGATTACAAAGAGAAAATCAGAAGACGAATTTGACAAACGAGCCTGAAATAATGGACTTGTACGCATGACCAAATATTCCGAAAAAAAGACTGCATCTGCTCCAACGAAATCATTCGTGGCTAGAAGGCAAGAAGCGATGCGGCTGTTACAATTCTTGACGCTCCTTTTAGCTCTGTGCTTAGCAGAAGGCTCCCACTTTCGTGGGGTGTACATGACATGGACCGTTGACCAAACAAATAACATGACATACCCTGCGAACCACAGTGCTAGCTTAGCCAAGGTTTGTACAAAGTTTTAACGTTAAAAGGCAGTTGGTCGCGCTGGTGTTGTGTTTGTTAAGCAAGTAAGTCCACAGAAGTAATGTGCAGTAATTGATAGTTCTGATGCACAATATGGCTCTTGTTTAGAGCAGCACTATTTGCAGAATGACATTCAGCGATTTTCAATAATGTTATTAGCAGGTTTTTGCCATTATCTTGAGTTTCAGCAGACCAAGAAATGTCTGACAGCAAATCTTGTCTTTACTCTACCTACACTCGAGTAAATTCTTCATGTTTCTAATTGAATTATATTATATGATATACAATTTGACACTCTGCTCACATTTCGAGCTATATGACACACAAAATCTGATGACAGCAAAGTACAAAATAACGGATTAAGGGCAAAGGAATCACTATAGAGATCCTTCAATGAGATTTCAGAGAGGTAAGCAGTTGCGCTGATGAGGTAAAGCGGTTAATACGACCATTTGTGAGTTTGTGCCTATTTAAGAGTGATAAAAACTATTGGCGGATATTTTGCCGTATCGTTTCAATACGGCATTCACATTTGCTGCTCAGTATCCGGAACAACGGTAGTATCCCTGATCCCTATATTGAGTTTAGAAATCAAATGTCTGACAGTTCCAATATGTAGCCCAGTTGTCCAATTCAGTGCTCAAGCATAGCTCAAGCAAAGCTTTTGAAAACAGTTAAGCGGATTTTTGACGCAAAGCCTTAACCAAAAAAAGTAATTAGAGGTGTAAGACCATGGTACAAGAAGTAAATCATGTTGCGTTGCCAAACATTCTTCCTCAACAACTTGGCTGCAAAGTCAATCGTTACCAAACAATATTTTACCTACTTGTTCAATGTCATTGCATGAATTTTTCCAAAAGTGGTGCTCCAATTGAATATTGAATATTTGAATTGAAAGTT
Source organism: Rhopilema esculentum (assembly GCF_057945365.1). Lineage (NCBI taxonomy): Eukaryota > Metazoa > Cnidaria > Scyphozoa > Rhizostomeae > Rhizostomatidae > Rhopilema > Rhopilema esculentum. The sequence continues at coordinate 5,620,980 of NC_142825.1, forward strand.
TTATGTCATCTTGTACCAAAATTTTCCTGCAAGCTGCAAGATTTCTTCGTTTTCAACAAAAAATCCAAGGTTCCTGTTTGCACCCTCAGATGGCCTTACACAACAGCGAGGGCATATGAAGAAATTATAAGTGTTAGAAGACATTCCGAGAGTAACAACAGGCGATGTATTAATACACAAGAAATTTTTTGTTCTTTTCATTTAATGAGAAGACGAAATGTTGTTTTAAGCAATTTGCAGCATTATTTGTTCCCTTAAAAATATCGCAATTCGTTGGACAATTCTTACGTCTGACGGCAAAACATCACCTTATAACTTTAATGAAACTGGCTGTGGCCGTTGGAATTTTGGTCGTTAAAAATGTTTGCTGCAGTGCCGTCATTCCTGTTTCAGCCTGTGAAATACTTTTGCTCATTAAGTGTACTACCACCTATCGACTGATATTCAGAAATTCAGTTGAAACACCTTAAGTAAAGGTCGATTCGGAATAATTGAATTGCGACTGCCTTCTTGCTTGAAACCAAGAATGATATCTGGGAAGTAACTTTCTCGAATTTAAGCAAAGTAAAGGAATTTTAGCAACACGGGATCAACAAATTTTGATATGAGATGGAAAACACAGCAATCGTTGTCCTAGATAGCCAAGCATTCAAAGTAATCACTGGCATATACTGAGAGCGATTTAAGAAATATAAAATGAAATGACAATTAATCCAAACATATGGCTTGATCCCTTAATATGCAAAGGACATTAAGACCAAATTTATGCGTGGCATTCGCAAATATACGTTTCTATTTTCCTAAACAAGCTTCTCTCTAGGTACAATCAGGAGCATCCTATGAGTTTTTCTATTTCGTTTATCATAAAGTATCTCAGCAAGTCCCGTTAAACAAGGAACACCTAATGATTGTATCTTATGGAAGAAACAAAGGATTTTCTTAAATCCTTTAATCAAGCTGAAAATGATCTTGTTTCCTATGCAATGGAAGCTCTTCTGTTAGATGTTTGCTCAGAATGTTTGGTGAAATAGTTTCTTTTCTTTTCTGCACACGGTCTTTAATAATGAAGTTTTAATGACCATTTTCGTTGGGAGTTTGCATATTTATCAAGGAATGTAATTATTTATTTCAACTTTGAAATTGAAAACAATCAAAGCAGCTTACTTGTTACCAGCTTCTCATTTCGTGTACACTCTTTGATTTGATGTCTTGAAGTGCCAGTCATTCCTGCAGAAAAAGCAGACAAATTTGTTGGGTCTGATGCATGGAAGCAAAGTAAATACGAGGATGATCTTAATGCAACTGAGATTCATTTCATGAAATAAATTCTCAAGACTTTGGTGTGATTATTTAGTCTTCAAGTCTTCAGAACCTTGGTATGATTACAAAGTTGATTTGTTAATTACATAAATTGTATTTATTTGGCAAAACAAAAAATGTTTTCTTAATTGCATAGAAAAGAAAATGGGAAGAAGTGTTGTAAACAGGAGATTGCGTATAGTTCTTGTCGAATTAAATAAAGTCGAAGAGCTGGTTTAAGAAGTCTGCTAACTGTCGGAAATGGACCTTGAAGAGTTGCAACATTATATTAAGATCAAATCCGTTGTCCAAGTTTGGTTTACTTTTGTAGGACGGAAAGGTTAGGAAATTTAATCCAGATATGTTTATGAATAAGAAAATGTTAAGGCTTGCATCAACAATTTGCAGACGAGACATAGGAAAGGGAGTCATGGAACTTTTACTTTGGGCCTTTTCAACGTGAGCTTCTTCTTTTATTTCAGTCGAATCTTGTTTGTCATTTGATAACATAGAAATAGGCAATTGTGTAAACGCTATACAAAACTTGATGCCAGGGTAATATAGACTTAGACAGTACCCTAGAACTTTATAAAATCAAAGCAAGATCCTAAAGGTTGCGTCTTTTATTCGACTTTACAGATATTGACCTTCAAGAGAACAAAATAGCCATTTAGTAAAGGTTTATCGGGTGTGAGATTTTGTAGCTGCGTAATGACATGTAGGAAGAGCCGCTTGAAACAGTCATTCCCGTATATCTTAAAATCTATAAAACGTATACTTTTTATTTAATTATTGTTCACTCTGCTTCCTTTTTCAGATTCATTTAAAATATGGCGTGTCATGGAGTAGAAGTGACGAAAATACCTACTGCACCAATACGTCCATAAAAAGCTGCCAGTTTTTCAAACATGATGGAACCTTCTCGTTGCAATATGGTTTCGATGGCTATAACTTTCCTTACAACCATCAATCAGTTTCTGCTGGATTTTTTTGCGAAAGATTTAACATCGAATACGATTTTACAATTGGTTCCAATACACAAACGGTGTACCTGAATAAGAATTATACATTTAAGCTATCGTAAGTGACAGTCAATTGCAATTTTTTGCTCACTGTTTACTTCAGACCGATAGAAATTTAATATTTCAATAATTCATGATATACCCCTACCTGATCAATCGCTCGTTTAATAGCAGTAAATATGATTCGCTCGAAAGTAGAAATTCATTCGTGCTGCAGCAACTAGAAAAGAAGTTGGATCACATAACGGGCACGGCTGAAAATTTTCCTATTTTCTTCTCATTTTTTTGACATTGAGCCTACGGAGGTAAACGTTTCTTTGCAAGCTACTGATAAAATATCGTTATCTTCATACTAGTTTTTCATCTTGCTGCTGGATATACGAGTTGTTGGATACAGATTTAGATTACTCATGGAGCATGGAAACTGTCCTTTCTTTGAAGAAACGCGGATCCTATTTAAGCAATTCTAACCAGATCAATACACCACCTCAGGTCGATTTCCTTCCTTCGATACAGCATTACAGATACTCCAATAGGAGCTACATGTTACCCGTATCTGATCCCGATGGAGACATGGTTCGATGCCGATATGCTGCCAATTTCACTGAAGGTGGAGGTGTATACCATTCCCGTATACCTTACTCTACTTTACACACGGTTTGTAACATTGATCAACTAAAACATTCTTTGTTGATTTTTATATAAGAGTAGTTGGTCATTAACTTTTGCAATTTCACGCTATTCGCTTCCTGTATTGCTTGCTTATCCTGATTGTCATTTCTTACGACTGTTCTTTTCTGCGACTTACTTGCCATGATACACTTCAGGAAATTCGCTGAATAAAGTTAGACAGGAAAATCGTATCTACTATTTTCTTTAAAATTTCATACATTTCCAAACCCCACGTGTTCTTCTATTCTGTACTTTGAAGAAAGCAATCTTAACAAGAACAAAATATAAACTCTTTCTTGAATATAAGAACACCCAAGAAAATAAGAACTCCCCTAGAATAACTTTGCAGGGAGCGATATATTAAGTTTTAGGCAATAACGTTCATTTCCAACGATAAATTAAATGACATTTTTTGTGAGATAAGGGGTGATACCTATGGGGGTGAATGCTCCTCGCGGGGAAAAGAGCGTGAACCAACATCCCCCCCCCCCACATTGCCCGGGCTAGAGTGGCCACTGTCTGTTAGTAAAATGCTAACTTATTCCATTACTTGTCCGATGAAGTCAAACGCTGCAAAAAATAATAGCAAAAGTATATATTTGCCACCTTCCGGCATTGACCGAGCCCCCCGTCCCCCCTCCCGAGCCTCCTAGCAATACACTCCTTCTATAGAACAGACAGTTGAAGAATTGCCTTCATGTTAAACTATTGAGTTTTTGAAATAATCAGTTTGCTAGCAGTTCTCTCTCTATTTTCCAGGCAAGGCACAACAAGTGCATAAGGATAAAATGAAAGCTTTCATTGGCATGGGTGTTGCTTTTGCTGTACTGGTTGCTGTTGTCGCTGGGCTTGCGTTCAAGGTTGCACACATGAAAAAATCTCCTATTGTCGTCCCTGAGCCAGAGAAAGAGAATCGTTATGCGGGCAGCCAAGAGGATTTGCCCCCTGAGCAGCATATGGGGGAAAATCATTTGTATGATGACGTTGTAATGCAAAACATCGGTGTCATCAGCAAAGAACAACAAGCAGAGATTTTCAAGGACAATGTTCTTTGCTCTTAGTCAAATGGTTTGGAACCCACCGTTTGTTTGAGAGCATCGGCTTTTATAGGCATTTGAAAGACATTACACGTAAAGTAATCACAAACATATCCAGTTCCACCGAACTATATTTTTGTACGTGTTTTGTCCTCTTTCTTGTGCATACATTTTGCTGCTGTCGTTACGAAATTGGCAGATGAGCCTTAAAAACCTTTTGTCTACCAGCAACGTATAGAAAACAGTAATTTGAATTCAAAGGATCAAGCACTGTTGCTTCACATTTTCCAACTTCGAATTTATTCTTCTTGACTAAATTTTACTAATACTTTTTGCTTGCTGAATAAATCATAATCATTAAATTACGCTGTTATTGCGGTTTTCTTTATGTTTTGATATTCTTTCATTTATCTATATTCATCTTTTATTTATAATTCATTGATCAGCATTTCTAATATTTGATAAATAGAAATAACACGTCACAGCAACCCACACCTGTTTCTCATATCTTAATAAAACTAAATCAATAGTGTAGAAATCCTTAATCGATATTAATGCTCAAACGACTCCAGCTCAATCTATTTTAAAGGAAATTCGCTATTTAAAGTTTTCATATAAGTTAGAGACTAGTGGTCACCGATTGGCATATTCCTCCTCTAAAATCTTTTTCGATGTTGTCTGAATATAAGGTTTGATGACCATTTAATGAATAATTGACTTTTCGTAATCTTAGGGGCATTAGCCAAGCAGCGTTTTGGTTTGTTGCACTTTTTCGCATTTCTTTACAGTTTACAGTATCCCTGGTCGCATATGAACATAAATCGACATCTCATACAATAATATCAAGTTTCTTATAATATCAATTTTTGAACATTATTATTTATAGTATTAGAATCTGATATACTTGCTGTAACGCCGTAGTATCTGTCTGTACTATTGTTCAGTGTCGATTTTTGTACTTTGTATTGTCATGTTTTTTTTGTATTTAGTCCCTATTGTAATGTAATGAGTTCACGAGAAAACAAACTCGGAGTATTACACCTACTAAAACCAAATTTAAAACAGTAGAATATTGCACGTGAATCATCAATGAATATCTTAATCTTATAGAAAGATTTTTGAAAATGTCGCTTAAAATTGGAATTAAAAGCAGTAAAATAGTTTCAAAAGATGACGTCTGAAACTGTGAGGACTTGAAAGATTGATCTTCTTTGATACAGATCAAAATTTACAGATTTCTTTTGTCCAATTACATATATAATGATCCGCAATTTTTGAAGAAGTTATTTTAGCAACGATTCAAGCCAACGCCCTAAGGCTTCAAAGCTGAACACCCCAAGAACATCCTTGGAACAAGCCATAAAGTCCTCATTAAGCGGCTGAACACCCTTTAAAACATATCAAAATCAGCATATCATTCGAAAAATAATTTGGAAAATCAATCGAAATTAATTTTGGGGCAGGAAAGGGCCTGATAAGTCTAATGCTGTTGATGTTGTTACAACCAACGGTTGTTTTGCGCGCCATATTTGTGAACGGGTGTTTGTAAATTGTTGTGTGGCTAAAGCCGCTATAGCCCGTCTACTACCATGGTTCCTGACAACAAAATTCAAATTCCAATTCATTTTATATTCAAAAACTTAGTTAGAAAGTATAACAATAAGATAATTATATAGTTATTTACAGTACATATAACTAATATTTTTACAATGTATAGTTGCCTAGGAAGCTGAGAGGAACCGCAACACCCACAAAAACATACCAATTTTCCGACAAAAGCCCTTAAAACTGTGCTCCAACCGACGACTTTGGGCGCTCGCCCCAAAACCCACGCAATTTCTGCCCGTGGTTACTATAACGGGAAATGAGTAGAAACGTTGTAAGAGGAATTAAACTATGAAAGACTGATATGAAGTGCCAGCATTGTAAGAGCAAATCTCACTGGGATTGGGATTAACATGGAAGAACTACCGGGAAGGTCGAAAAAAAGCAATTTAAATTTTCGGCTGATAATCAAGCCGTTTTCCCCCTGAATTCAACTGCTTTGGGAACTTACCGAACTTTATAGAGGCTTTAGGGTTAGGCTCCAAAACAAAATATTGTTCAAGAAGTAGATTGTCAACCTATACAGCTTGTTCCTCTAGTATATTGGAGTTTGTTCTTTTAATTTCTGTTGCTTTTGCTAAAATTAGCGTTGTAGAAACATAAGTAAGCATTATCACTGGGTTTCCGTAACCTCATCTAAGACAACAGTTATTGCGGTGGAGAACGACATGACCGAACACTTAGGCCGCTGCAACGAAGATGACAATGCCCACGTGGATGGATAAGTTGCCTCGGTTTGGAGATCTAGTCGTTTCTGCAAAGTCACAAATCGTTTCATGTTGTTTCCTTATCGTTTCTTTTCGTTTGTATTTGTTTCTTGTTGTTTCTTGTTGTTTCCTGTCATAGTAAACGCAAATTTCTACCACATACATAGTTCAACTAAGATTATCATGGTCCCATTCGAGCACGGGCCCCTCCTAAGCCCTCTTTTAAGTCGCATACGTCACTGCCTGGAGAATAACAACACAACAAGAGAGGAGGTGTGTGTCTCGTTCTGCTTGCACTAACGAGGCCCTATAAGGGGTATTTGAAATATGAAATATTTGCGATTTTTGGAGAAAAAATATAAATATTTAGGTTTTTTAGCTTTGAAGTATGAAATAATATTGATTCCCAGAATCAAATGTCGAAATAGCGAAATAACCGAGTGTTTTATTAAATTCTGTGTGAGGATTATTAATTTGATCGCAGAAGCCACAAAATAGCGAGAATTTGCGATGTTTTGAATAAATTAACATATTATGACGTAACGGTACTTAGAGTTAGTTGTAGAGCACGAGGCCATGGAGTCAAACGTATTATATGTTAGCACATGATTAGGCCCTTTTTAACCACATAACAGAATTGAGCTGTTTAGATATTTGTCGAACTCAAAACTCCGAAAAATGACGAGAAAGACAATATTCCTTTCCCTAAACTTGGAGTATTAATGGCCTTAATGACCAGCGAAACGTATTTGAAATTGGAGGGGCCAAAATATTAAGATTGTTAAAGTTTTAACGCCATCCCCATGGTTGGCGGCAAGATAAATTATAAAAATACATACTCTAGGGATGTCAGAAACACCATCTAAGACCCCGTTTTTACCAGAGAAACGGGATCGATCCAGTTCGGGATCGATCCCAATCTGAGTCGATCCGTAAATTTCGCTCGCGTTTAAAACGAGATCGATCCCAAAACATTATGTGTTTACACGGGATCGATCCCAGGTCGGCCCTTAGGGAGGAACGCACATGCGTATTGCTTATGTCATTAGCAACACAAAGAAAATAGCGTTGATAGCGCCAAGTTTGTAGGAATATTGACAACAAAATGGCTTCTAAATGTTTATTTGGAGCGACAAATAAACGGCCCTACTCCTGAAGATCAAGCTGGAGTACAAAACTTCGAAGTTAGTCGATGGCCAGGACTGGGAGACTATTCGTTTTAAGTATGAGGACAACTATAAAAACTTTATAGCGGCCTACCCAAATGAGGAGGATAAGGGTGAAGCGTTTCTAACAGGCGACGCTGCCTCAATCTATGTCGAGAATAAATCATTCCCATAAGTTGAAGCCTGTTCGCTGAATTTGTCAATAAAGTTGTAAAAAAAGTTCCTCCATGTTGTTTTGTTTTTCTCTTTTGGTGGGCGAGAAATGTGAATGCGCGCAAAATCTGATGGAAAAAAGCTTGAAGGACCATGTTCAGAGCACCTCCAATTGGAGAATTTATTAGCCTCGTTCCATATCCGTACCAATTTGGGATCGATCCCACCTTCTCGAGCGTTTACACGAGACGGGTAAGATCCCAAACTGGATCGATCCCAAACTGGAACGCTTTTCAAAGCGAACCCAAATTAGCACGGATAGCGGATCGATCCCGAGCGTTTCCGTGTAAACGGAAGGCCGATCCGTACCAGTTTGGGATCGATCCCGTGTAAACGGGGTCTAAGCCTAAACTGTGAACAAGTACCCCATAATACAAGAACCTGTTTTTTGCCAAACTCTGAAAAAAAGTTGGTTCTTATATGCAGGTTTTTACCGTATATAGAAATATTTTAAGCCAAAGTAGAAAGAGTGTCTTTTAATTGTTTCCAGGACCCCACCAAGCTATTCATAGATAGAGCGAGTAGCAAGCATATGCTTCAGTTTTGTTGGTATCAAAGAATTAATAAATCCAATTCTTTATTTAGAAGCAGGATGGGCCTTTCGATGGTTTGGAAATAATTTATTTGCTAATTTTGAAATATGAAATAATGGCAAGATTTCGTTATGAAATATGAAATAATATCAACCCCCCTTGTAAGGCCTCACTAACTAGCTAGCGTGCACTAGCATATTGTGACCACATCATAGTTAATTTCTATTCTATGCCGTGACAATTGGGGCAAATTAGCGGATGGGAAGAACAATTGTTTGGAGGACAATAGGTAGTTAAGTGACATGTCGTAATTTTACATTGTCACTGGATGTGAAAGATTTGAAAACAACGGGAAATTGCTTGAATGCACAAAGGGAGTCAAACTGTGAATAAGTACCCCATAATACAAGAACCTGTTTTTACCAAACTCTGAAAAAAGTTGGTTCTAATATGCGGGCTTTTACCGTATATAGAAATGTTTTAAGCCAAAGTAGAAAAAGTGTCTTTTAATTGTTTCCAGGACCCCACCAAGCTATTCATAGATAGAGCGAGTAGCAAGCATATACTTCAGTTTTGTTGGTATCAAAGAATTAATAAATCCAATTCTTTATTTAGAAGCAGGATGGGCCTTTCGATGGTTTGGAAATAATTTATTTGCTAATTTTGAAATATGAAATAATGGCAAGATTTCGTTATGAAATATGAAATAATGTCAACCCCCCTTGAATACACAAAGGGAGTCAAACTGTGAATAAGAACCCCATAATACAAGAACCTGTTTTTACCAAACTCTGAAAAAAGTTGGTTCTAATATGCGGGCTTTTACCGTATATAGAAATGTTTTAAGCCAAAGTAGAAAAAGTGTCTTTTAATTGTTTCCAGGACCCCACCAAGCTATTCATAGATAGAGCGAGTAGCAAGCATATGCTTCAGTTTTGTTGGTATCAAAGAATTAATAAATCCAATTCTTTATTTAGAAGCAGGATGGGCCTTTCGATGGTTTGGAAATATTTTATTTGTTAATTTTGAAATATGAAATAATGGCAAGATTTCGTTATGAAATATGAAATAATGTCAACCCCCCTTGTAAGGCCTCACTAACTAGCTAGCGTGCACTAGCATATTGTGACCACATCATAGTTAATTTCTATTCTATGCCGTGACAATTGGGGCAAATTAGCGGATGGGAAGAACAATTGTTTGGAGGATAATAGGTAGTTAAGTGACATGTCGTAATTTTACATTGTCACTGGATGTGAAAGATTTGAAAACAACGGGAAATTGCTTGAATGCACAAAGGGAGTCAAACTGTGAATAAGTACCCCATGATACAAGAACCTGTTTTTACCAAACTCTGAAAAAAGTTGGTTCTAATATGCGGGCTTTTACCGTATATAGAAATATTTTAAGCCAAAGTAGAAAGAGTGTCTTTTAATTGTTTCCAGGACCCCACCAAGCTATTCATAGATAGAGCGAGTAGCAAGCATATGCTTCAGTTTTGTTGGTATCAAAGAATTAATAAATCCAATTCTTTATTTAGAAGCAGGATGGGCCTTTCGATGGTTTGGAAATAATTTATTTGCTAATTTTGAAATATGAAATAATGGCAAGATTTCGTTATGAAATATGAAATAATGTCAACCCCCCTTGTAAGGCCTCACTAACTAGCTAGCGTGCACTAGCATATTGTGACCACATCATAGTTAATTTCTATTCTATGCCGTGACAATTGGGGCAAATTAGCGGATGGGAAAAACAATTGTTTGGAGGACAATAGGTAGTTAAGTGACATGTCGTAATTTTACATTGTCACTGGATGTGAAAGATTTGAAAACAACGGGAAATTGCTTGAATGCACAAAGGGAGTCAAACTCGAAGTTGCTCCGCGTGTACAAACCCCCGCTCACACTTTTGGTGCGCAAAACATCAGTTGGTTGTAACAACACCAACAGCATTAGACTTATCAGGCCCTTTCCCGCCCCAAAATTAATTTCGATTGATTTACCAAATGATTTTTCGAATGATATGCCGATTTTGGTATGTTTTAAAGGGTGTTCAGCCGCTTAATAGCTTGTTCTTAGGGTGTTCTTGTTGGGGTGTTCAGTCAGTTCTTGGAGTGTTCAGTCTTTTAGAATCGACGAAACCTGATTAGAAAGGGGAAACCAGAAGACGAATTTGACAAACGAGGCTGAAACAATGGACTTGTACGCATGACCAAATATTCCAAATGAAAAGACTCCATCTGCTCCAACGAAATCATTCGAGGCTAGAAGACAAGAAGCGATGCGGCTGTTACAATTTTTGACGCTCTTTTTAGCTCTGTGCTTAGCAGAAGGCTGCCACTTTCGTGGGTTGTACATGACATGGACCGTTGACCAAACAAATAACATGACATACCCTGCGAACCACAGTTCTAGCTTAGCCAAGGTTTGTACAAAGTTTTAACGAAAATTCTTCACGTTTCTAATTGAATTATATTAAATGATATACCATTTGACACTCACATTTCGAGCCATATGACACACAAAATCTGATGACAGCAAAGTACAAAATAACGGATTAAGGGCGAAGGAATCACTATAGAGATCCTTCAATGAGATTTCAGAGAGGTAAGCAGTTGCGCTGATGAGGTAAAGCGGTTAATACGACCATTTGTGAGTTTGTGCCTATTTAAGAGTGATAAAAACTATTGGCGGATATTTTGCCGTATCGTTTCAATACGGCATTCACATTTGCTGCTCAGTATCCGGAACAACGGTAGTATCCCTGATCCCTATATTGAGTTTAGAAATCAAATGTCTGACAGTTCCAATATGTAGCCCAGTTGTCCAATTCAGTGCTCAAGCATAGCTCAAGCAAAGCGTTTTAAAACAGTTAAGCGGATTTTTGACGCAAAGCCTTAACAAAAAAACTAATTACCAAAAAAACTAATTAGAGGTGTAAGACCATGGTACAGGAAGTAAATCATGTTGCGTTGCCGAACATTCTTCCTCAACAACTTGGCTGCAAAGTCAATCGTTACCAAACATTATTTTACCTACTTGTTCAATGTCATTGCATGAATTTTTCCAAAAGTGGTGCTCCAATTGAATATTCAATATTTGAATTGAAAGTTTTATGTCACCTTGTACCAAAATTTCCCTGCAAGCTGCAAGATTTCTTCGTTTTCAACAAAAAATCCAAGGTTCCTGTTAGCAGCCTCAGATGGCCTTACACAACAGCGAGGGCATATGAAGAAATAATAAGTGTTAGGAGACATTTCGAGTGTAACAAGAGGCGATGTATTAATACGCAAGAAATTTTGCTCTTTTCATTTAATGAGAAGACGAAATGTTGTTTTAAGCAATTTGCAGCATTATTTGTTCCCTTAAAAATATCGCAATTCGTTGGAAAAGATGAATTTGACGATTTGTGACACATTTTCTTGATCGAATTCTGTTGCAACATATCACGAAGCAGCCGCTATGATTAGGCTCATTGCAGCTCCGAAAATTTCCCACTAACACGTTTAGCATATTCTCCAACAATAATGAGGAAAATGGAGGATCTAGACACCTAGGCATGAAGTAAGTATCCACGAGTTCAATTTAAGAAGATATCGAGAATTGGTGCAAAGATGTTATTTTTAGTATCAAACCTTGGTAAATTTTCTGATATTTTCCAACTCAAAAGTCACATTATAACTTTTACGAAACTTGCTGTGGCCATTGGAGTTTGTTCGCTAAAAAAGTTTGCTGCAGTACCTTTATCCCTGGTTCAGCCTGTGCAATTCTTTTGCTCACTAAGTGTGCTACCTATCGACTGATTTTCTTTCAAAGTAAAAGCCTTTGCAACTACAGCTACAGAAAATTCAATAGACAAACCCTAAGTAGAGTTCAATTCCGAATAATTCAATGGCGACTGGCTTCTTTCAGTTGTTTGTTTAAAACCAAGAATGATATCTGGAAAAAGCCTTCCCGAATTAAGCAAAGTGAAGGAATTTTAGCAACACGGGATCAACAAATTTTGATATGAGATGGAAAACACAGCAATCGTTGTCCTAGGTAGCCAAGCGTCCAAAGTAATCACTGGCATATACTGAGAGCGATTTAAGAAACATAAAATGAAATGACAATAAATCCAAACATATGGCTTGATCCCTTAAAGTGCATATGACACGAAAATTTTTATTCGCTTAAATCATCAAAGAAACATCGCTGGTAACGACGGTGAACTTAGTTTTTTCATTTGCGACTTACTTTCCGCAAAAAACGGGGTTTTCCGACACCTACTCGAGCTAAAATGTGTCACAAGAAAAACGCGGTCGAACCTGTGGTCACGTGACCCCTGTGACGTAAAGTGGTTGTGTATCCGTTGAATAGAACAAGGCTTCTGTATGGTTTCACCATGTGCGGGCACTACTGTTGTCGCCCTAAAGATTTTTTTCCTCCATAATTGTAATAAGTTTTATTTAGATAACTCAAGCAATGCCATCAAAGGTCGGAAAGTAATTTAGAAAAATTTTTTGGTTCATTATAAAATTGATAAAAATTGAAATAAAGTGTTGTGCATGACTTTATGGAACGAATACCCCCTTGAGGAAGATACCGTTGTGCTTGACTACCATCCTGGAAAACCTGCCCCAACAGAAGTTCGCCGCTTGGCATTACTTATTAAAAATGCAGCGTAAAGATATCGAGCCATCATCTTTTTCAAGATCACCTTTTTTACACCGAAAATACCAAAACATTTTTTCGACGTGATGCTCTACCCTCAGTCCGCAAACCAAAACAAGACAAAGAACGAAGCAAGAATGAAAAAAGCATGGTGAGTAATAAGTTTCCTATTGTTTTTTTATAACTGCCTAACAACGTTCTATTGTGTAACAGCTGAGATACGTTATTGGTAATGACTCGACAACACCGGGGGCACTCGCTTTATGGAAAAAAGGGACTCCTTGTCTCTCTGTGTGGAGTCCATATCACCGTTTTTAATACATAAAAATAAACCATTTAAACAAATGTAAACTACTTCAATATTTTATACAAAAGCGAAAAAGGTTTTGGAAACTAAAAAAGCAGGGGGTTGGCAATTCAAGAAATATTTAAGAAGCAGGGAAATGATATTCTATGGGATAAAGATTCAAGATGCAAGTGAGAATCGATTAACAATAAACAGAAGTCACCAAGTAACAAAACATGATATAAAAACTTTCAATTAAATCACGGACTCAGTCGTTTCTGTATAACAGAAATGGTGGTCTTTGACCTGGTCAGCCTTGGTCAAAGACCAAAAAATTAATCTTGGATCATGTTTGTTGTTAAATGTAAACATTGAAATTTGTGTTCCTTGTTCTTCACAGGCAAGCAGCGTTAACGGAAGCTCTGCACAGATGGAGTTGCTTTGGCATCAACAAGGTTTTGAATCTCTCAGAAGTTCTGGAATTGAAGTATCTACGTTTGTCTCTGACAGACACCAAGACTGTATGCCATTGCAGAGAGATATCTATTGAACAAAAACATTGTATGACTTAATATAATGGTTGATTTGAGTTTCTCTTACATTCTTTAGAATCGGCAGGATCATAACATTACATATATATATTATATGTATATGGTATACTCTTTTCTGCCAGATTTAATGAAAATAAAATATTAAATTTACTAATTCTAAGAATTGAAGGTGCCAAACAGAATTTGTATTTCTAGACAGTATAACTTATACAGTATAACAACTAGACAGTATTTGTATAACTTATTCTTCATTCGCCCATACAACGCAATAGGCCAGGTCGCTATGATCAGGGAATGGTGGCCTAAAAACAGCAGAGATGTACAGGGAATACTGAATTTATAACACTAAAAAACCCAATGACAACTTATTTCACTCACCATTGACTCAAAGTAATAATTCCTCGCCATCGATCACGCTGTTGGGATTTTTGTATTCCAATATCCCATTTTTGTATTCGTCCTCTGCCCGGTCATGAAAGCTTCGAGCCATGCCAGCTATGCCTGGTTCCGCGTCTGAATTATCCGCAGAAAAAAGACTGGTTCGTTCTTGCAAAGCAAAAATAGCCCATCAGCATCAAAAGCTATTCCCCTTCACTTTCGTCAAAAGCTGACGCCCTCGAGCTTGAATATTTGCCGTGAGACATGTTCATAGACTCTCAAGTAAAACTCCGCCGTATAACTTCTTGTTAGTTAGCAATCTAAATTTTCGCTAACACAACCACTTTACGTCACTTCCTGTCAAACTCGACCCAATCCCTTATGACAGAATTTGAAGCAAAAATCGACCTTGAAACAGCTGTAATTACGAAAGTGTTTGTTTTTCGAAAATTTTATGGTGATTTTCTTGATCAGCATACTCGATTACGTGATGGGGGCGAATAAAAATTTTCGTGTCATATGCACTTTAATGTGCAAAGGACATTAAGACCAAATTTATGCGTGGCATTCGCAAATATACGTTTCTTTTTTCCTGAACAAGCTTTTCTCTAGAAATAATCCGGAGCATCCTATGAGTTTTTCTATTTCATTTGTCACAAAGTATCTCAGCGAGTTTCTTAAGTCACCTTAAACAAGGAAACACCTAATGACTGTATCTTATGGAGGAAACAACGGAATTTCTTAAATCCTTTAATCAAGCTGAAAATGATCTTGTTTCCTATGCAATGGAAGCTCTTCTGTTAGATGTTTGCTTAGAATGTTTGGTGAAACAGTTTCTTTCCTTTTCTGCACACGGTCTTTAATAATGAAGTTTTAATGACCATTTTCGTTGGAAGTTTGCATATTTATCAAGGAATGTAATTATTTATTTCAACTTTGAAATTGAAAACAATCAAAGCAGCTTACTTGTTACCAGCTTCTCATTTCGTGTACACTCTTTGATTTGATGTCTTGAAGTGCCAGTCATTCCTGCAGAAAAAGCAGACAAATTTGTTAGGTCTGATGCATGGAAGCAAAGTAAATACGAGGATGATCTTAATGCAACTGAGATTCATTTCATGAAATAAATTCTCAAGACTTTGGTGTGATTATTAAGTCTTCAAGTCTTCAGAACCTTGGTATGGTTACAAAGTTGATTTGTTAATTACATAAATTGTATTTATTTGGCAAAACAAAAAATGTTTTCTTAATTGCATAGAAAAGAAAATGGGAAGAAGTGTTGTAAACAGGAGATTGCGTATAGTTTTTGTCGAATGAAATAAAGTTGAGGAGCTGGTATAAGAAGTCTGCTAACTGTCCGAAAGTGACCTTGAAGAGTTGCAATCAGTGGCGGCTCGTGACTTTTACAGTTGGGAGGGCAGACCATCAATATCGCGACAATCGATAGAAATTTCGAGTTTGCAAATTTTTCACTGTATTCATGGCTCGATGTTGATCGTCATGTAGCGCAGAAGAAAAAGCATATATAGATGTGGTTGTTGTTTAACGATGATGTCATTTTATGGGCAAAATTTTTCTTGCCCCGAATTCCTCCAAATAAGCCAATCACAGGCCGCGTTTCGCAATGCTCGAGGTCGAAAATTAGCTTGTGCGCATGTCGGCTAGGGGCAAAAAAAACTTTGCCCGTAAAATGACATCATCGCTCAAGGCACTAGCGGGCCAGAAGCGAGGCTAAGGACGAGACGGAATAGCAAGGAGCTTTTTCTAGAAGAGATACAAACTTAAATAATTAGCCACAGTAAGACTATCTTCAAAATTAAATATGAATATCATAGTATTCCTTTGAATTTTTTTGAAGGGGCATTGCCCCAGATGCCCATTAGCAAGAGCCGCCACTGGTTGCAATATAAGATTAAAATCAAATCCATTGTCCAAGTTTGCTTTACTTTTGTAGGACAGACAGGTTAGGGAATCTAATGCAGATATATTCATGAAAAAGAAAATATTAAGGCTTCCAGCAACAATTTGAAGGTGAGATGTAGGAAAAGGAGTCCTGAAACTTTAGTTTTGGCCTTTTTGACGTGAGATTCTTCTTTTATTTCAGGCGAATCTGGTTATCATGCACATGTCATTTGATAACATAGAAATAGGCAATTGCGTAAACGCTATACAAAACTTGATGCCAGGGCAATATAGACTTAGACAGTACCCTAGAACTTTATAAAATCAAAGCAAGATCCTAAAGGTTGCGTCTTTCATTCGACTTTACAGATATTGACCTTCAAGAGAACAAAATAGCCATTTAGTAAAGGTTTATCGGGTGTGAGATTTTGTAGCTGCGTAATGACATGTAGGAAGAGCCGCTTGAAACAGTCATTCCCGTATATCTTAAAATCTATAAAACGTATACTTTTTATTTAATTATTGTTCACTCTGCTTCCTTTTTCAGATTCATTTAAAATATGGCGTGTCATGGAGTAGAAGTGACGAAAATTCCTACTGCACCAATACGTCCATAAAAAGCTGCCAGTTTTTCAAACATGATGGAACCTTCTCGTTGCAATATGGTTTCGATGGCTATAACTTTCCTTTCAACCACCCATCAGTGTCTGCTGGATTTTTTTGTGAAAGATTTAACATCGAATACGATTTTACAATTGGTTCCAATACACAAACGGTGTACCTGAATAAGAATTATACATTTAAGCTATCGTAAGTGACAGTCAATTGCAATTTTTTGCTCACTGTTTACTTCAGACCGATAGAAATTTAATATTTCCATAATTCATGATATACCCCTACCTGATCAATCGCTCGTTTAATAGCAGTAAATATGATTCGCTCGAAAGTAGAAATTCATTCGTGCTGCAGCAACTAGAAAAGAAGTTGGATCACATAACGGGCACGGCTGAAAATTCCTATTTTCTTCTCATTTTTTTGACATTGAGCCTACGGAGGTAAACGTTTCTTTGCAAGCTACTGATAAAATATCGTTATCTTCTTACTAGTTTTTCATCTTGCTGCTGGATATACGAGTTGTTGGGTACAGATTTAGATTACTCATGGAGCATGGAAACTGTCCTTTCTTTGAAGAAACGCGGATCCTATTTAAGCAATTCTAACCAGATCAATACACCACCTCAGGTCGATTTCCTTCCTTCGATACAGCATTACAGATACTCCAATAGGAGCTACATGTTACCCGTATCTGATCCCGATGGAGACATGGTTCGATGCCGATATGCTGTCAATTTCACTGAAGGTGGAGGTGTATACCATTCCCGTATACCTTACTCTACTTTACACACGGTTTGTAACATTGATCAACTAAAACATTCTTTGTTGATTTTTATATAACAGTAGTTGGTCATTAACTTTTGCAATTTCACGCTATTCGCTTCCTGTATTGCTTATCCTGATTGTCATTTCTTACGACTGTTCTTTTCTGCGACTTACTTGCCATGATACACTTCAGGAAATTCGCTGAATAAAGTTAGACAGGAAAATCGTATCTACTATTTTCTTTAAAATTTCATACATTTCCAAACCCCACGTGTTCTTCTATTCTGTACTTTGAAGAAAGCAATCTTAACAAGAAAAAAATAAAAACTTTTCTTGAATATAAGAACACCCAAGAAAACAAGAACTCCCCTAGAATAGCTTTGCAGGGAGCGATATATTAAGTTTTAGGCAATAACGTTCATTTCCAACGATAATTTAAATGACATTTTTGTGAGACAATGGGTGATACCTATGGGGGTGAATGCTCCTGGCGGGGAAAAGAGCGTGAACAAACATCCCCCCCCACATTGCCCGGGCTAGAGTGGCCACTGTCTGTTAGTAAAATGCTAACTTATTCCATTACTTATCCGATGAAGTCAAACTCTATAGACAATAACATCAAATCTCAGCAAGTTTATCAATTTTGCCAGCTTTTTTAATATATTGGCTTAAATTCACGTAGACTTTAAACACCACAAAGGATAATTGTTGCCTTTCATATTCATCCTCCTGCCAGTACTTCTTGAACAAGAATGGTGGTATAACAATTTGCAGTACTTGGGCTGTCATAAACTTTTGAAAGGTCTCTGCTGTTTAAACATCTCATTCTATCAATTATCCAATAACAGGGCCGCCGAAGCCAGGGGGCCACGGAGATACAGACCCCCTGCCTGGTTTTAAAGCGCCCCACTTTGAAAAATAAATTTTGAACACTTTTTTACTGCCATATGTTCCGCCTTTAGAAGTGAAACAACCTAAATCTAGCTGTTGTTCGAGAACCATTCATTCAAATTTCCTCAAATTTTAACTTGGTCATGATGCAAAAAGCACAAGCTCCTATGATAAACAATATCAACTGTGAAGAAGACTGACAGTTTGGCGAAAAAAATTCTTCAGCAACAAAACTATTAGTGAAAGAACACCATCGAATCTAGGGAGAGTCAAAAACTGGCGTCGTTAATCGATGATCGAAAGACTTAACCAACTGCTGATTCTTTCGAGACACAAAGAAAAGACTGACGAGTGAATATTTTCTTACCGAAATTTGCAAACGCTAGAAAAATCTCGTTTTACATCGACGGACTTTGAAACTAAGATCAAATTTCGTCGATATTGTTTATACATCCAATACATATCAATTTTTAGTTTTTGGCACTCCTTCGTCATCAACAAATAAATTACCCAGCTCATCTTAACTTTCTTCTCTTTCGCTCTCTACATCTAAGAAATTTGACTTCTCTTTGGGCTGAGCTGGTGCTTCCTCTATCTCTTCATAAATTCTCTTATTTATTTTTTTCTAATGTTCCAGCAGTTCCAATTTCAACGCCTCAATTTCTAATCCCCCCGTTGCGATTGGCAATCAAAAATATGGCCAACTGTAAAAGCTTCCAGATATTTGTCCTCCATGACCCATGAAAAATGAAATAAATAAGAGATTTCCTCCTCTAAAAAAGAGTAAATGACATTCTTACCCACACTTCAGTTCTATTTATTGGGGTGACATCAAAATATTCAATTTTGATAACTCTTATGATTGCGTTCCAGATAACTTCATATTAAAGATAGGAATAATTTAGTGAAAGTGCTTCATTTCTTTTCACGATAAAATGTTTCTTTTTCCATCGAAATTTTTCAAGTTCTCACTGAACTTTATATGAAAAATATGACCGAAATTTGTTCCATCGAAAATTAATCCACTGTAATTTTTGCTCCCACTCGGCGACCCTGGACAATCAGCTTGCTATTCTCAAGTTGATATGTCATTTCATTGCAGTTTATTACTAATGAACCGCCAAACCGTTTTTTATTGAAAATTTCTTTCTTCCAAGCAGAACTGCACGCTGTCAATTTCACCAAACAACTCCATTGGCTGGTACGCCTTGGCTATAATGGTGGAGGATTTTGCTTACAACTTCAGATATGGTCGTTACGAGCGACAAAGCAGCATTTCATTGCAGTTTATTGTGCGCATATACTCTTCGCGGGGTAGGAACAACATCACATACAGTAGCTCTTAAACTACACAATGCCAGTCAGCAGAAAACAAGCGAAACGTTCAAATTCAAAGTTTAACTATCGAGCCAATTTTTATAAATTCATGTGAATTTTTTTAAGTAAGGTCTTTTACTTTTATCATCAAAATCTTATAGAACAAGAGCCAACGTTGTTTTGCCCAACACCGAGTCTCAATTTTTGACATAAAAATTTAAATCATTTCTCGATGAAGCAGGGAGAGATTTTCTTCTTGTGAAGTTTAATTTTTGTATTTATGTTTCATTCAAGACGTTTTTGAAGCAAAAGCACTCTTTCACCCTAAATCTGATTGCTCATTTTTAGAAACCACCATTTATGGCAACAACACGACAAACTGCCATGGTAACGAAACTTCAGTACATGTACAACCAAGCACTGCTGTTACATTCCAAACGTCCTCTACCCCGGCATATTCTTTGCGGACGTCAGCTTTGCCCCAGACTACCTCTCGCATCCAAGCCTTAGATGGGTGCAAATATTACCAGGTGTTATCAAGTAATGACCGTGCTGTGACCTTCAGTGACGTGAGCTCGTATCGATGTGACAAAGAACTATTTGGCTGGTATCGGTTCATGGGTAATGCAGGCAACAGAATGATGAATTCTTGTCCAAAAAATCTTGGTGGCTCTGTATACAGATGTGGTTCGTATTATCAAGGGTGGATTCAAAATGGAGCATTGCCCTCAGTATCTGATGGTAGGTAGATCCAGCCGTTGAATGCCTTAAAAGAAGTATCTGAAGAACGCCATAATAAAAGCTCCTTTTCAAATTTTGTCGCGATTACCATAAAATATCAAGCCAGAGAAAAAAATTTGAGAGAAATTTTGTCGAAATGTTGATATTCTCACTTTCTTCTACGATATCTTTGTAAATTATTCGTTTACATTGGTTTTTTCATTCACTACTGGGTGTGTTATCAATTATTGACTACAATGATGTCTCTAAGTTTAACTTATTAGGGCGGAGAAATATTCGTGGGAAGGGGTCATAAAATTTTTTCCAGGGAAACCTTTAATTCCATGTTACCTTTCTTCTCTATTTTCAGGTGTTGTTGCCAGATATGTTTGCTTTTCTCCACATTATTCCTGTTCTTGCTCCTCCACAAAGTCAATCATGATCAGGAACTGCGGCACTTTCCATGTGTACTGGCTGGATAGTGTTCCAATGTGCAACTCGAGATATTGTGGAATTAAAGGTGATCTTGAAACATTCAAAGTTTTTTTAATTGCGATGATCAAAAGTGTGATCTCTGTTGAACCTTTCAAACATTAAGGTCTATTCATAAGTCATTTATCATAGTCATTTATCGCAGTCTACTATCGCAGTCGTTTATCGCAGTCTATTATCGCAGGCCATATCGCAGACTAATAACGCAGACTAATGCCGCAGAGATGGCGTAAGCATTATATCTTTTTTGCAATGTTGTATGGAATAAGCATGATTAATAATTTGTTTTAAAATGTCCATTTTTTCTTGTAATAATGTCCAGATTTTTATTTGTAACTTTCTCCTGAAACATGCCATCCGCTTTCCTTTATTCATTACCACCTATTTAATATAACCACTTTTTGGAATTTATAAGCCTATAACAAATTCCTTTTGAACAACAGCTTTTTCTTTAAAATAATTTTTTTTACCCCCACCTCCCCCCCTCCTTCCTCTAATTTCTTATGACAGATATTCATGGAAACTAATTTCGTGCTTATAGACAATGAACTAAATTTACCTCTGGCTTTCTTTGGTTCGCGAATACGTCTTACTCTCCTCTCTTGCACACGGACACTGAACTAAATTTAACTCTGGCTTTCTTTGGTTCGCGAATACGTCTTACTCTCCTCTCTTGCACACGGACACTAAACTAAATTTAACTCTGGCTTTCTTTGATTAACGAATACGTCTTACTCTCCTCTCTTGCACGCGGACATTGACCTAAATTTACCTCTGGTTTTCTTTGGTTCACGAATACGTCTTACTCTCCTCTCTTGCACGCGGACATTGACCTAAATTTACCTCTGGCTTTCTTTGGTTCACGAATACGTCTTACTCTCCTCTCTTGCACACGGACATTGACCTAAATTTACCTCTGGTTTTCTTTGGTTCACGAATACGTCTTACTCTCCTCTCTTGCACGCGGACATTGAACTTAGTTTACCTTTGGCTTTCTTTGGTTCACGAATACGCCTTACTCTCCTCTCTTGCACGCGGACATTGACCTAAATTTATCTCTGGCTTTCTTTGGTTCACGAATACGTCTTACTCTCCTCTCTTGCACACGGACATTGACCTAAATTTACCTCTGGTTTTCTTTGGTTCACGAATACGTCTTACTCTCCTCTCTTGCACGCGGACATTGAACTTAGTTTACCTTTGGCTTTCTTTGGTTCACGAATACGCCTTACTCTCCTCTCTTGCACGCGGACATTGACCTAAATTTATCTCTGGCTTTCTTTGGTTCGCGAATACATCTTACTCTCCTCTCTTGCCCGCGGAGATTGACCTAAATTTACCTCTGGCTTTCTTTGGTTCACGAATACGTCTTATTCTCCTCTCTTGCACACGGACATTGAACTAAATTTACCTCTGGTTTTCTTTGGTTCACGAATACGTCTTACTCTCCTCTCTTGCACGCGGACATTGAACTTAGTTTATCTTTGGCTTTCTTTGGTTCACGAATACGCCTTACTCTCCTCTCTTGCACGCGGACATTGACCTAAATTTATCTCTGGCTTTCTTTGGTTCACGAATACGCCTTACTCTCCTCTCTTGCACGCGGACATTGACCTAAATTTACCTCTGGCTTTCTTTGGTTCACGAATACGTCTTACTCTCCTCTCTTGCACACGGACATTGACCTAAATTTATCTCTGGCTTTCTTTGGTTCACGAATACGCCTTACTCTCCTCTCTTGCACGCGGACATTGACCTAAATTTACCTCTGGCTTTCTTTGGTTCACGAATACGCCTTACTCTCCTCTCTTGCACACGGACATTGACCTAAATTTACCTCTGGCTTTCTTTGGTTCACGAATACGTCTTATTCTCCTCTCTTGCACACGGACATTGACCTAAATTTACCTCTGGCTTTCTTTGGTTCACGAATACGCCTTACTCTCCTCTCTTGCACACGGACATTGACCTAAATTTATCTCTGGCTTTCTTTGGTTCACGAATACGCCTTACTCTCCTCTCTTGCACGCGGACATTGACCTAAATTTACCTCTGGCTTTCTTTGGTTCACGAATACGCCTTACTCTCCTCTCTTGCACGCGGACATTGACCTAAATTTACCTCTGGCTTTCTTTGGTTCACGAATACGTCTTACTCTCCTCTCTTGCACACGGACATTGACCTAAATTTACCTCTGGCTTTCTTTGGTTCACGAATACGTCTTATTCTCCTCTCTTGCACACGGACATTGACCTAAATTTATCTCTGGCTTTCTTTGGTTCACGAATACGTCTTACTCTCCTCTCTTGCACACGGACATTGACCTAAATTTATCTCTGGCTTTCTTTGGTTAACGAATACGCCTTACTCTCCCCTCTTGCACGCGGACATTGACCTAAATTTACCTTTAGCTTTCTTTGGTTCACGAATACGCCTTACTCTCCTCTCTTGCACCCAGACATTGAACTAAATTTATCTCTGGCTTTCTTTGGTTCACGATTACGCCTTACTCTCCTCTCTTGCACGCGGACATTGAACTAAATTTATCTCTGACTTTCTTTGGTTCACCAATACGCCTTACTCTCCTCTCTTGCACGCGTACATTGAACTAAAACTAACACTTGCCCTCAGCAATTAACATACACCTTTCAATCCCATCTCTTGCTATATACTCAACAAAATCAATGCTCTTTTTCTAAACAAATACAATGGCACTGACATCAAAAATTTTTTTGTTTATTACTAGATAAAAGTTCTGTCGTGTCTTGCACTCCAAAATATATGAGGATCGACTTTGATCGAGCCTTATACGATACATCCCTGTTTTCAAGCATAACATTGCGAGATACCTCCTGTTCAGCATCCATTAGCAGCTACAACATCATACTTGGTAGTGTACCAGGCGCATGTGGGTCAACTAGAAGTGAGACGTCGAGTTACATTGTGTACGAGAATGAAGTCATTTTCAAACCTAAAGCTATCTCTGGTATAATAATAAGGGATCCTGACCAGAGAGTAAAATTTACTTGCTATTTTGAGAAAAATGCCTATGTATCCTCATACAGGTATTTACCCATATCCAATGTCACTGGATCTGAAGGTAAGATTAATTTCAATGCTCGATCAAATATACCAGTTTAGGATGCACCTTTGTCTTTGAAGCATCTATTTATACTGCATGGTGACAGTAATATGTTTTGGTGATCCATTTTTTCAAAGATAAATTTTCTTTCCGATACTCTTATTATCTTATTTCCGATAAATTTTCAAAGATAAATACTCTTAGCTTCAATTTAGTAACGGCAAATCACTGGGTGATGAACAATTAATGTCTATTTCTTACTTACTGACACAATCAGGTGCATCGCATCATTCAGTTGCATTGAACAAGTTTTCGTAAATGAACTAAAGCTGCTTTCCTTGGATCTAATATGTGCTGCTTATGTAATATCGATCACGTGTCTTAATCTATTCAATCTATGTTAAAGTACGTAAAATCATGCTGAAGGGCTGCATGTTTTAAAAATGAAGAATTCAGGACCTTATTTCTACAACTGCTATGCCCCCTCATTTCTTAAATTAAAGAAATAGATCTTTGATGACATTCAGAAAGGATCTTTCCTGTTTCAAAGTAGGTCTACTTAGCATAGTAAGTGATTTTGCAGTTGATATTTCAACCTATGATTTTATAAAATTTTTCCATCATTCCTCATAATAACTGTTTTTATTTTTCTCAAAAAAACTCTGATCTCTTCCTAGTTGGATATGGAAACTTCAGTTTCAACTTTGTCATGTACACTGACCGTACTTATTCAACGATGCATTCCCATTACTCTGTGAGGGTCCAGCTGAGAGACTGGATGCACTTTGAAGTCTACTCGAGTAATTCTGACAACAACACAGTCATACTGATCGATCAATGCTTTTCCACGCCAACTATGGATAGGAACCACTACATGAAATACGTCTTCATCAACAGCAGGTATCTCATAATCATTAGTTTTGTCATTGCGGCTTTGAAAACTTGAAAAAAGGTTTGATATATGGCATGTTTTTTGCGAACTAATTATTGGACATGTTAAATATCATTACATTTTATCTCAATTTGTAATCGTCATACACTTAAACCTGTTGCTTCAAGCTGCGCAATATTCATTAATGACTTCAATAGTTTGTTATAGCATATTTTTATTCTTTTGGCAGAATTCAGCCCTAAAATATCTTAGGCCCAGGACCTGGTATTGGTTAATCCACCACTTGCTTTAAAATATTCCTATGCACAAGCACTTCATATTAGATGCCAGCAACAACGGAGGTTTTAGTTTTCTGTCTTGTGGACCTCAGCCAAGGGCCAGTCAATTATCTTTATTATACAAGGATGCATGTATACCTCACGCTGGATATTGGCCATCTTAATGCTCACGCTAAACAGTTGTATGATATATTGGATAATAAAACTATTACTCATTTTTTTCATCACCACTGATTGTTTTGTTTATAAGCCATATGGTGTCCCAAACATAGGCAGCATCCCATCCACCTTTACGCCAACACATTACGCCAACACTTTACACCAGTACGCCAAGGAAATTATGAAGTCCACGCCAAGTATCTCTGGCGTAAGTGACATGGATTCCAGCCTGGGCCAACGGTTCCTCTCCATATTTAGTCCTTTCATAACAATACCGATAAACTTCATTACTTTTGCATTCTAGATGCCCCACCGACAACACTGTCCAGTTTCACAAGACGCGAAACGATCGTCAGCGCTTTAGTATTCAGGCGTTCAAATTTCTAAATAACAGCACATCTGTATACTTCCACTGCCTCGTTTTCCTGTGCCACGCCACATCAACGGATTATCGCTGCCATTACGGGTGCACTGGCAATAACATTTTCAGAGGAAAGCGAGATCTAAGCGGTGTCTCAAACGATCCTCCTTCAAAATTTTACATGGTGGAGAGGGAGGTTCGCAGAGCTGCAGATAGCAGTCAAGGTAAGCATCAAGAGGACATATTCCTATACCAAAATCAGTGGCGAAGCCAACAAATTTCTTCAGAAAGGACAGAAATTATTTTTTCCTTCAAAAAGGGTGTCTCCCTTTCTTTAGGTTCCTTTTAAAAAGATAAATGATTTTATAAGCTACTTTCTACGCTTTTCTGCTTCCGCATTCGAAAAATTCAATTTCCGGTATTTCTAGTGCCATACTTTGAAAATGTTAGCTACAAAGGTGCATATGCGTTATATTCGCCGTAAAAAGGTTTCAATAATACTGCAGAGTGAGAGAAAGAAGAATTTCTCTGACAAAAGTCCTTTAAGCGCCGATTGACAAAGTATTGGCGGTGCAGCGCCCCCCCCCCCCATACTCCACTTCGGCGACGCCCCTGACCAAATTGTAACGAAGTACAAAAGTTCGATTTCTTTATAGCTAGCGGGGTTGGGGTGTATGGGGGTGTGACATCCCCAATTATTCATGACTTGATCGGTATATTTCTAGTTGGTCCACACGGTTTTAAGGTCGAATCACGCTACAGTGCACACAATCCCTGCACAGCTTTATCTTAACAGTTCCGAGCACTTTGCAATAGGTATCTAGTGCGATCATAAAAACAAAGGGGGTTCTCGCGCAAGGGGCTGCAAAAATAATAGCAAAAGTAGATATTTGCCACCTTCCGGCATTGACAGCACCCCCATATACCCAACACCACCCCCCCCCCTCCCGAGCCTCCTAGGAATACACTCCTTCTATACAACAGACAGTTGAAGAATAATCTTTATGTTAAACTATTGAGTTTTTGAAAGAATCAGTTTGCTAGCAGTTCTCTTTCTATTTTCCAGGCAAAACACAACAAGTGCATGAGGATAAAACGAAAGCTTTCATTGGTATGGGTGTTGCTTTTGCTGTACTGGTTGCGGTTGTCGCTGGGCTTGC
The DNA here is from genome assembly GCF_057945365.1 of Rhopilema esculentum. NCBI lineage: Eukaryota > Metazoa > Cnidaria > Scyphozoa > Rhizostomeae > Rhizostomatidae > Rhopilema > Rhopilema esculentum. The sequence goes on from NC_142825.1 coordinate 5,647,738, forward strand.
GTTCAAGGTTGCACATATGAAAAAATCTCCTATGGTCGTCCTTGAGCCAGAGAAAGAGAATCGTTATGCGGGCAGCCAAGAGGATTTGCCCCCTGAGCAGCATATGGGGGAAAATCATTTGTATGATGACGTTGTAATGCAAAACATCGGTGTCATCAGCAAAGAACAACAAGCAGAGATTTTCAAGGACAATGTTCTTTGCTCTTAGTCAAATGGTTTGGAACCCACCGTTTGTTTGAGAGCATCGGCTTTTATAGGCATTTGAAAGACATTACACGTAAAGTAATCACAAACATATCCAGTTCCACCGAACTATATTTTTGTACGTGTTTTGTCCTCTTTCTTGTGCATACATTTTGCTGCTGTCGTTACGAAATTGGCAGATGAGCCTTAAAAACCTTTTGTCTACCAGCAACGTATAGAAAACAGTAATTTGAATTCAAAGGATCAAGCACTGTTGCTTCACATTTTCCAATTTCGAATTTATTCTTCTTGACTAAATTTTACTAATACTTTTTGCTTGCTGAATAAATCATAATCATTAAATTGCGCTGTTATTGCGGTTTTCTTTATGTCTTGATATTCTTTCATTTATCTATATTCATCTTTTATTTATATTTCATTGATCAGCATTTCCAGTATTTGATAAATAGAAATAACACGTCACAGCAACCCACACCTGTTTCTCCTATCTTAAGAAAACTAAATCAATAGTGTAGAAATCCTTAATCGATATTAATGCTCAAACGACTCCAGCTCAATCTATTTAAAAGAAAATTCGTTATTAAAAGTTTTGATATAAGTTAGAGACTAGTGGTCGCCGATTGGCATATTCCTCCTCTAAAATCTTTTTCGATGTTGTCTGAATATAAAGTTTGATGACCATTTAATGAATAATTGACTTTTCGTAATCTTAGGGGCATAAGCCAAGCAGTGTTTTGGTTTGTTGCCCTTTTTGCATTTCTTTACAATTTACAGTATCCCTGGCCGCATATGCACATAAATCGACATCTCATACAATAATATCAAGTTTCTTATAATATCGATTTTTAAATATTATTATTTATAGTATTAGAATCTGATATACTTGCTGTAACGCCGTAGTATCTGTCTGTACTATTGTTCAGTGTCGATTTTTGTACTTTGTATTGTCATGTTGTTATTTGTATTTAGTCCCTATTGTAATGTAATGAGTTCACGAGAAAACAAACTCGGAGTATTACACCTACCAAAACCAATTTTAAGACAGTAAAAAATTGCACGCAAATCATCAATGAATATCTTAATCTTATAGAAAGATTTTTGAAAATGTCGCAGAAAATTGGAATTAAAAGCAGTAAAATAGTTTCAAAAGATGACGTCTGAAACTGTGAGGACTTGAACGATTGAGCTTCTTTGATACAGATCAAAATGTACAGATTTCTTTTGTCCAATTACATATGTAATAATCCGCAATTTTTGAAGAAGTTATTTTAGCAACGATTCAAGCCAACGCCCTAAGGCCATGTAGACACATGTTCCATACAGACTGATGTTCCTTGTTGGTCCTTTCAGCTACTTTTGCTTCTAAAAGCCGTGCCATATTTCGGGAATGTGAATGCTGCTTGCCTTTTAAGAGTTTTCCTTTGAAATACTTTAACCTTGTACCCAGGTTATTTAAAAATGTCGTGATTTCGAGTTTTATTACTAGCATATTTCTGTCGTGTTTTTGGGTTTTAGTCAATGTGATAACATAAATTTTGACATCGTCCAGAATAATTGCAAATAAGGAAGAAATATTGCAAGAAAATGAATGATCTTGGTTTTAGAACAAGAAATAATTCCAGTAATTGCATGTGTAAAGGCTGTATTCCACAATGCGTAGTTTTGGAATGAATCCGCAGTGAAATTGCTGGTGAATGTATCAACACAGGCATGCGCAGTTTTGATTTTTGATATCTTCGCTACAGCTGATAAACAATCAGAGGACTTTAATTTCGCTTGGTCTTTGATAAGGTAACCTCCATGCCTGCATTTTCGAAATCGGGTGCCTAGAAGTTTTGTCTGGTGGAAATCAAGAGAAATTTTCGCACCAAATTCGCAGTCTCGTGGACTTGGCTGTGAAATTCATTCTTGTAGAAATGAAATTATAAGCTCGTATTTATCTGAAAAAGTATTCCTTCGTCAACAGAATAAAAGTTTTGGCAGTTGGCAAATCAGTTCCGCATTCGGCAGTGAGCACAGCTTATTGGTCTGTTCGCAACAAAAGTTGTGCTGAGTGTGCATAAAATATGATTGAATTTGTTTGGGAAATCTATCTTCAGTATCATCCAGCCAATCAACGTTAAATTATTAATGCAGTTCCTCATTCCACGAATGGTTCAGGCTGTGACTTATTATTAAAATTCTATTGTATTTGCTTCTGCGATCGCATGCAATGTTTGATATCATTAATTGAAAAATACAAATCTAACAAGCCTTGTTTATATCTATTGAAAGATAAGAAAAAAATTCAATGAGAAAGAAAACAGGAAAACATGCAAACCATTGCCTAAAAAGGCAGTATTTAGGCCATTTCTATTCGCAGAGAAATTCTTTGCAAGAGAGATCCCAGCAAATTTCACTGCGCATTTTCAAGACTTATTTCGCATGTATTTTTTCGCATTTAGCTGATTTCTTTCACTATTTATTGGGTTTCACAAAATATCAACTTACTTCGTCCATTCTTACGTTATTTGCATTTCAAATTTAGGTATTTTAGCACAAGATATATATCATTACAAGATAGAGTAAATAGTTATACGAAAGCAACACATGCTTTGCCATGATTCACTAGAAATATTTTAGATTGTCGATAAAGAAAAAAGATTCCAAAATTTAGCTCTATATTTTCTTATTTCCTTTTTCTTAAATTTAAAAATTGAATTGCCAAAATGGCGATTTCAGTATTCTTTAGGCGCCCTCCTTCGTGGATTTAACATGAATTCTCCGCTGTGGAGATTGGCACTACACGCCAATATTAATTCAAAAGCTGGATAAACTTCGAAGAGATTTTGAGATGTTTGGAAATGCTACATGCTTGTGGCCTAACCTTTTCCCCTCAAATCATCAGTCTTGTTTCACCTTGATCTAAAGGAGCACATAAAAAGGGATGACTTCTTTATTAAGGAAGAAATATCTAACTTAATCCTTTTTGAATTGCTCATTTTGTGAAAAAGAACTAGGAAATATTACTTGGTTGCTGTTTGAAGATCTCTTCCCTCACAGCTATTAGTGAAAACGATCACGAACATTTCAACGATTGTAAGCTCTCGCAAAGAGTAGCTCACTAATTGAATTTCCTTGTTTGCAAAAACTAGCTGCTTCGCTCTTTTTGGTTTTCTAATTACGGCCAAGATTTGCAAAAGCTTTTTTTCTGCGGCAAAGGATTTCAAATGCGGCCAGAATTATGACTTGTAGCTGTCCAATCAGCGAAATTGCAAACCTAATTACAAAGGGGAAATCAGAAGACGAATTTGACAAACGAGGCTGAAATAATGGACTTGTACGCATGACCAAATATTCCGAAAGAAAAGACTCCATCTGCTCCAACGAAATCATTCGTGGCTAGAAGACAAGAAGCGATGCGGCTGTTACAATTTTTGACGCTCTTTTTAGCACTGTGCTTAGCAGAAGGCTCCCACTTCCGTGGGGTGTACATGACATGGACCGTTGACCAAACAAATAACATGACATACCCTGCGAACCACAGTGCTAGCTTAGCCAAGGTTTGTACAAAGTTTTAATGTTAAAAGGCAGTTGATTGTACTGGTGTTGTGTTTGTTAAGCAAGTAAGTCCACAGAAGTAATGTGCAGTAATTGATATTTCTGATGCACAATATTGCTTTTGGTTAGAGCTGCACCCTTTTTCAGAATGATATTCCGCCCTTTTCAATAATGCCATTAGCAGGTTTTTGTCGCTATCTTAAATCTTAAGTTTCAGCAAATGTCTGACAGCAAATCTTGTCTTTACTCTACCAACACTTCATGTTTGTAATTTAATCATATTAAATGATATACCATTAGACATTTTAATTATATTCCGAGCCATATGAAACACAAAATCTGATGACAGCAAGGTACAAAATAACGAATTAAGAGCGAAGGAATCACTACAAAGATCCTTCAGTGATATTTCAAAGAGGTAAGCAGTTGCACTGATGAAGTGAAGCAACATTGCTGGTTAGACTGGGTCAGGGGTGTGGACCTTTATCAATTATACGACCATTTGTGAGTTCGTGCCTATTTAAGTTTGATAAAAACTCTTGGGGGATATTTTGGCCGCATCGTTGTCAACCATAAATGCTGCTATATGCCTTCAGGCAACGCCTTTTGCATTTGTTGCTCAGTATCCAGAACAACCGTAGTAAACCTGATCTCTATATTGAGTTTAGTAATCAAATGTCTGACAGTTCCCATATGTAGCCCAGTTGTCCAATTCAGTACTCAAGCATAGCTCAAGCATAGCTCAAGCAAAGCATTTTAAATTTGTTAAGTGGATTCTTGATTACGCGCAAAACCTTTGTCAAAAAACTAGTTAAAGGTGCAAGCAGGGGCGGATCCAGAGAAAAACTTTGAAGGAGGGGCAGTAAGTAGTGAGGGCGCTGAAAAAGGGCGCCAGACCTGTTTCAACTCGGTGAGGGAGGGGCAACTGCACCTAGTTACCCCCCCCCCACCCCCCTTTAAATCCGCCACTGGTTTTAACACCCTGGTACAAGAAGTAAATTATGTAACATTCCCGAGCTTTCTTCCTCAATATCTTGTCTGCAAAAACAATCATTACCAAAAACTATTTTACCTGCTTGTTCAATGTCATTGCAAGAATTTTTCTAAAAATGATATTCCAATGGCCCACATGCCAAAATGTGCCGCTTCTCAAGTTTAGATGATATTTAATATCAAATAAGTGTGTTATCGAAATGGTAGCACATTATCTTGATCAAAATAAATCAGAATCTAGCTTTTTTCGCTCCGCCACCAAGAGACGGTAAAGACTTGGTCTCTGGAAGGGTCGGCTCCGTGTACCCCTTCTGTCGAATTTGGGAAAACTTGCCAAAATGCGCCGCTTCTCAAGTTTAGATGAAATTTAATATCAAATACGTGTGTAATCAGATTGGTAACACATTATCTTGATCAAAATAAATCAGAATCTAGCTTTTTTCGCTCCGCCACCAAGAGACGGTAGAATTGCGCGTACCAAGAATTGCACGACCAAATTTGTCGTATTTAGCAACAAGTCTCGTTCTTTTTTCCATTTCAGAAATAACTTGCCGGTTCCTGGTTTCGTTTGTCAAATCAATGATTGAGAAAGTATCTGTTTAGGTTGAATGAGCCGTGAATTTGTTCTGCAATTTGACCACAGAGCTCATTAATACAAGCTATTTTTCGCAGTGTCTCAACTTCATTAGAGCTGTTTCTCTCATGAAGTCGGTCAAAAAGGGCCAAATGGTGCGCAATACCGGTGATTGGATGACAGTTAGCATCTGCATCATTTCCTTGCTTTGCTGATGAATTAATCCAAGGAAAGGATAGCTGCAGGGCTCCTTCATTCGCCATTTGAACGTTCTCCTCAGTAGCCTCTGCAGCACGGCCTTCGTTTGGTGAAAAGAAACCGTCAAAATTTCTGTTGCCAAATCAGCAACAATGTGGGCCATGTCATTTATAAATGATATTGAATATTGCTTTTGCCTCTCATATGCTTTTGAAAGAAAGTTTTATGTCATCTTATACCAAAATTTCTCAGAAAGCTGCACTATTTATTCGTTTTCACCACCAAACCAAAGGTTCCTAATTGCATCCTCAGATGGTCTTACACAACAGCGTGGGCATATGAAGAAATTATAAGTGTTAGAAGACATTCCGAGAGTAACAACAGGCGATGTATTAATACACAAGAAATTTTGTTCTTTTCATTTAATGAGAAGACGAAATGTTGTTTTAAGCAATTTGCAGCATTATTTGTTCCCTTAAAAATATCGCAATTCGTTGGAAAAGATGAACTTGACGATTTGTGACACATTTTCTTGATCGAATTCTGTTGCAACATATCACGAAGCAGCCGCTATGATTAGGCTCATTGCAGCTCCGAAAATTTCCCACTAACACGTTTAGCATATTCTCCAACAATAATGAGGAAAATGGAGGATCTAGACACCTAGGCATGAAGTAAGTATCCACGAGTTCAATTTAAGAAGATATCGAGAATTGGTGCAAAGATGTTATTTTTAGTATCAAACCTTGGTAAATTTTCTGATATTTTCCAACTAAAAAGTCACATTATAAATTTTACGAAATTTGCTGTGGCCATTGGAGTTTGTTCGCTAAAAAAGTTTGCTGCAGTACCTTTATCCCTGTTTCAGCCTGTGAAATACTTTTGCTCACGAAGTGTACTAGCACCTATCGACTGATATTCTTTTAGAGTAAAAGTCTTTGCAACTACAGAAAATTCAGTTGAAACACCTTAAGTAAAAGTCGATTCGGAATAATGTAATTGCGACTGGCTTCTTGCAATTGTTTTCTTGAAACCAAGAATGATATCTGGGAAAAGCCTTCTTGAATTTAAGCAAAGAAAAATAATTTAAGTAATACGGGATCAACAAATTTTGATATGAGATGGAAAACACAGCAATCGTTGTCCAAGGTAGCCAAGCATTCAAAGTATTCACTGGCATATACTGAGAGCGATTTAAGATATATAAAATGAAATGACAATTAATCCAAATATATGGCTTTATCCCTTAATGTACAAAGGACATTAAGGCCAAATTTATGCGTGGCATTAGCAAACATACGTTTCTATTTTCCTGAACAAGCTTTTCTCTAGACATAATCTGGAGCATCCTTTGAGTTTTTCCATTTCATTTGTCACAAAGTATCTTAGCGAGTGTCTTAAGTCACCTTAAACAAGGAAACACCTAATGACTGTACCTTATGGAAGAAACAACGGATTTTCTTGAAACCTTTTATCAAGCTGAAAATGATCTTGTTTCCTATGCAATGGAAGCTATTATGTTAGATGTTTGCTTAGAATGTTTGGTGAAATAGTTTCTTTCCTTTTCTGCACACGGTCTTTAATAATGAAGTTTTAATGACCATTTTCGTTGGGAGTTTGCATATTTATCAACGAATGTAATTATTTATTTCAACTTTAAAATTGAAAGCAATCAAAGCAGCTTACTTGTTACCAGCTTTTGATTTCGTGTACACTCCTTGATTTGATGTCTTGAATTATCAGTTATTCCTGCAGAAATAGCAGACAAATTTGTTAGGTCTGATGCATGGAAGCAAAGTAAAGACGATGATGATCTTAATGCAACTGAGATTCATTTTATGACATAAATTCTCAGGATTATGATTATAAAGTTGATTTGTGAATTACTTAGATTGTATTTATCTGGCAAAACAAAATGATTTATAAATTGCATAGAAAAGAAGATGGAATAAAAGTGTTGTAAACAGAAGATTGCGTATAGTTTTTATCGAATGAAATAAAGTCGAAGAGCTGGTTTAAGAAGTCTGCTAACTGTCGGAAAGTGACCTTGAAGAGTTGCAATATAATATTAAGATCAAATCCCTTGTCCAAGTTTGTTTTACTTTTGTAGGACAGACAGGTTAGGGAATCTAATCCAGATATGTTTATGAATGAGATCACTTAAGCCATCACTAAAGCAATCACCAAAGCGATCGAAAATTTAAAGGCTTGCAGCAACAATTTGAAGGCGAGACGTAGGAAAATGAGTCCTGGAACTTTTAGTTTGGGCCTTTTTGAAGTGAGCTTCTTCTTTCATTGCAGGCGAATCTGGTTATCATGCACATGTCATTTGATAACATAGAAATAGGCAATTGCGTAAACGCTATATAAAACAAGATGCCAGGACAATATAGACTTAGACAGTACCCTAGAACATTATCAAATCAAAGCAAGATCCTAAAGATTCAATTAAAAATATTAAAAATCTTCATTTCTAGAAATTCTCAACGCTTCTTAGCGAGTGAACTGAGACCAAATCAAAAAGGTTTGGTGGGGCCAGAGCTTGTGCTGATCTGGTCATATCACAGCCAGATCGTAATACCGTTAAGTGATTTTGTAGGTTTAGAAGTATTTAATGATGTTTTTTCAGGTTGTGGGAACAAATTTCGAAAGTACTAGGAATATATTTTCGTGACGTTATTACTTGACAACTTTATTTAGTAAGTACAGTAGATTAACAGGTGGAAGGAAAAAATTCTCAAGTAGAGTTGGAATTTTCATCCTTCCACGACCTCCACCTCCCCCCCCTAAAAATTAGCCCCTTGTTTATGTCTTTGGTAAATAGTACCCTAGTACATTATCAAATCAAAGCAAGATCCTAAAGGTTACGTCTTTTATTCGACTTCACAGATATTGACCTTCAAGAGAACAAAATAGCCATTTAGTAAAGGTCTATCGGGTGTCATATTTTGTTAAAATCTATAACCGTATATTTTTATTTAATTATAGTTAACTTTGCTGCCTTTTTCAGGTTCATTTCAAATATGGCGTGTCATGGAGGAGAAGTGACGGGGATTCCTACTGCACCAATACGTCCATAAAAAGCTGCCAGTTTTTCAAACATAAAACCTTCTCGTTACGATATGGTTTCGATGGCAATAACTTTCCACACTACCACCCACCAGTGTTTGCTGGATTTTTTTGCGAAAGATTTAACATCGAATACGATTTTACAATTGGTTCCAATACACACACGTTGTACCTGAATAAGAACTATTCATATAAGCTATCGTAAGTGACAGTCAATTGCTATTTTTTGCTCAATGTTTGCTTCAAACTGGTAGAAATTTAATATTTTCTTAATTCATGATCTACCCCTACCTGATCAATTGTTTGTTTAATAGCAGTAAATATGATTCGCTCGTACGTAGAAATTCACTCGTGCTGCAGCAACTAGAAAAGAAGTTGGATCACATAACGGGCACGGCTGAAAATTCCTATTTTCTTTTTATTTTGTTGACATTGAGCCTACGGAGATAACCTTTCTTTGCAAGCTTTGATAAAATATCGTTATCTTCATACTAGATCTTCATCTTGCTGCTGGCTCGGCGGGTTGGTTATAGCTCCAAGTTCGTCATGGAGCTTTGAAACTGTCATTTCCTTAAAGAAACGCGGATCTTATTTAAGCAATTCTAACCAGATCAATACACCACCTCAGGTCGATTTCATTCCCATGATACAGCACAACAGATACTCCAATAGGAACTACAAGTTGCCCGTATCTGATCCCGATGGAGACATGGTTCGATGCCGATATGCTGCCAATTTCACTGAAGGTGGAGGTGTATACCATTCCCGTATACCTTACTCTACTTTACACACGGTTTGTAACATTGATCAACTGAAATATTCTTTGCTGTTTTTTATATAAGAGTGGTTGGTCATTAACTTTTGCAGTTTCACGCTTTTCGCCAGTATTGCTTACCCTGATTGTCATTTCTTACGACTATCCATTTCTACGACTTATTTGCCATGATACACTTCAAGAAATTCGCTAAATAAGTTAAGCAGGAAATTCGTATCTACTATTTTCTTTAAAATTTCATACATTCCCAAATCCCACGTGATCTTCTATTCTGTACTTTGAAGAAAGCAATGTTAAAAAGAACAAAATGTAAACTCTTTCTTGAATATAAGAACACCCAAGAAAATAAGAACTCCCCTAGAATAACTTTGCAGGGAGCGAGAGAACAATAAAGGGACATGCCCAGCCTTTGAACGGACCCTGTTAACAGTGGCGTAGCCACGATGGGGGGGGGGGAGAATCGGGGGAGGGGCGCTAGTCCCCAACTTTTTCAGAAAGTTGGCTTTTGAGATTCTAGCAAATCCAATGAGAAAGTTTGGGAAGGGGGTATGAGGTATCTGAAAGTTTATTTTTTCGAAATTTTTTTACTAGCAGCACTTTATTAAAGGTATTTTCGTGATATCACGATTTCGTAAAATTTCTAAGTTGAAAACTTTGACATTACCTTTTAGGCAATAACGTCCATTGCTAACGATAAATTAAACGACATTTTTTGGGAGACAAGGGGTGATACCAATGGGGGTGAATGCTCCTCGCGGGGAAAAGAGCGTGGTCCAAAAGGGCGTGGTCCTAGATCCCCTTTTATCCCCCCCCCCCCCCCACCCACATTGCCTGGGCTAGAGCGGCCAGTCTGTTAGTAAAATGCTAACTTATTCCATTAATTGTCCGATGAAGTCAAACTCTCTAAACAATAACATCAAATCTCAGCAAGTTTATCTGGTTCTTATAAAAAGTATGTAAATCAATTTTGGCAGTTTTTTTTAACATATTGGCTTATATTCGGGTAGACTTTAAACACCACAAAGAATAATTGTTGACTTTCATATTCATCCTCCTGTCAGTACTTCTGGAACAAGAATGGTGGTATAACAATTTGCAGTACTTGGGCTGTCATAAACTTTTGAAAGGTCTCTGCTGTTAAAATATCTCATTCTATCAATTATCCAATAACAGGGCCGCTGGAGCCAGGGGGCCACGGAGACATAGACCCCCTGCCTGATTTTAAAAAGTGTTTAAGTGCCCTACTTTGAAAAATGAATTGCGAATACTTTTTTACTGCCACATGTTCCGCCTTTAGAAGTGAAACAACATAAATCTAGCTGTTGTTCGAGGACCATTCACTTAAATTTACTTTAATTTTTACTTGGTCATGATGCAAAAAGCAGAAGCTCCTATAATAAACATTATTAACTGTGAAGAAGACTGACAGTTTGGCGAAAAAAATTTGTTTAGTAAGTCTTCAGCAACAAAACTATTAGTGAAAGAACAGCATCAACTCTAAGGAGAGTCAGAAACTGGCATCGTTCATCGATGATCGAAGGACTTAACCAACTGCATGATTCTTTCGAGACACAAAGAAAAGACTGACGAGTGAATTTTTTTATTACCGAAATTTGCAAACGCTAGAAAAATTTCATTTTACATCGACGGACTTTGAAGCTAACAAAAAGTTTCGTTGATATTGTTTTAACATCCAATACATATCAATTTTTCGTTTTTGGCACTCCCTCGTCATCAACAAATAAATTATCTAGCCCATTTTAACTTTCTTCTCTTTCACTCTCTACATCTAAGAAATTTGACTTCGCTTCCAGTTATTTGTCCTCCATGGACCATAAAAAATGAAATAAATAAGAGATTTCCTCCTCTAAAAAAGAATAAATGACATTCTTACCCACACTTCAGTTCTATTTATTGGGCTGACATCAAGTTATTCAATTTTGATAACTCTTATGAATTCGTTCCAGATAATTTTATATTAAAGATAGGAATAACTTACTGAAAAGTGCTTCATTTCTTTACACAATGAAATGTTTCTTTTTCCATCGAAATTTTTCAAGTTCTCACTGAACTTTACATCGAAATATGAAAAATATGACCGAAATCTGTTCCATCGAAAATTAATCCACTGTAATTTTTGCTCCCACTCAGCGACCCTGGACAATCAGCTTTCTATTCTCAAGTTGATATCACATTTCATTGCAGTTTATTACTAATGACCCGCCAAGCCGCTTTTTATTGAAAAACTATTCTTTCTTCCAAGCAGAACTGCACGTTATCAATTTCACCATACAACTCCAATGGCTGGTACGCCCTGGCTATAATGGTGGAGGATTTTGCTTACAACTACGGATATGGTCGTTACGAGCGACAAAGCAGCATTTCATTGCAGTTTATTGTGCGCATATACTCTACGCGGGGTAGGAACAACATCACATACAGTAGCTCTTAAACTACGCAATGCCCGTCAGCAGAAATCAAGCGAAACGTTCAAATTGAAAGTTTAACCATCGAGTCTATGTTACTTCTGTCGCCCCACCAATTTTTATAAATTCATGTGAATTTTTTAAAGTAAGGTCTTTTACTTTTATCACCAAAATCTTATAGAACACGAGCCAACCTTGTTTTGCCCAACACCAAGTCTCAATTTTTGACATAACAATTTAAATCATTTCTTGATGAAGCAGGGAGAGATTTTCTTCTTGTGAAGTTTCATTTTTGCATTTATGTTTCATTCAAGACGTTTTTGAATCAAAAGCACACTTTTACCCTAAATCTGATTGCTCATTTTTAGAAACCACCATTTATGGTAACAACACGACAAACTGCACTGTTAACGGAACTTCAGTACATGTACAACCAAGCACTGCTGTTACATTCCAAAGGTCTGCTACCCCAGCATATTCTTTGCGGACGTCAGCTTTGCCCCAGACTACCTCTCGCATCCAAGCCTTAGATGGGTGCAAATATTACCAGGTATTAGCAAATTACGACCGTGCTGTGACTTTCACTCATTGGAGCTTGTATCGATGTGACAAAGAACTGTTTGGCTGGTATCGGTTCATGGGTAATGCAGGCAACAGAATGATGAATTCCTGTCCAAAAAATCTTGGTGGATCTTTAAACAGATGTGGTTCGTTTTATCAAGGATGGATTCCAAATGGAGCATTGCCCTCAGTATCTGATGGTAGGTAGATCCAGCCGTTGAATGCCTTAGAAGAAGTATTTGGCAATGGTGGCATCGAAGTATTTGAAGTACCTCCCATTGTAGGACGTAAACGCCAGGTGGCTCAGGGGGCCTTTGCACCCACTTAATTTAAGAAATGCCTCTTTTTATAAAAAAGGTTGGAAGTTCCCCTCCATATCAGAAAAGTGTTCATTTTATCAAAATCTCTTTTTCCAAGAAAGTGCCACTGTTTGTCAGAAAAAGTACATTTTGACAGGGAGAGTACCCTTCTTCAGGAATATTGGTCATTTTCTAATAAAAAGAGGCCAAAGAAGGAGATTAAGCAAGACCTAATGACGGCGATTATTAAACTGTTTTAGACACTTTTGACGTAATGTAAGTTGGCCTCTTTAGAGCTTGATAGTGCAAATAGTTTTAAGGTGTGGGCTTCTTTGAGGGGGGCTGTATAAACGGGCGATAAAAATTGCCTCCAAAGTGCTATATTTGTAAGCCAAAGAAAAATGCAAGGCATATAAAGATATTTAGGCAAAAATGTTGATATGTTCATCTTACTCGGCGATATTTTCGTTAATTACGTTACTTATTTGTTTGTTTTGGTTTTTTCATTCACTTTGGTTTCTTTGAGGCGGGGGTGCTAGCACTTTCTCAAAACAATAGACATACGATAGATGAAGCTGTTTTTTGGTCATCCTCCCCATTCTTCAGCTTTTATCAGACAAGAGCGTGCTCCTCTTGAATAATTATATTAACTAAAAAGTAACAATAACTGGACTCTAAATATAACAGTTTTGAACTCAGTAGTCCTAAAATCAAAATTCTACTCATATGCCATTCGAGTAAGTTCCAACTCGAAGGTGTTTGTTTTCCAGGCAAAATCTTTAATTCCAAGTTAACCTTTTCCATTTTCAGGTGTTGTTGCAAGGTCTGTTTGCTTTTCTCGTCATTATACCTGTTCTTGTTCCTTCACAAAGTCAATCATGATAAGGAATTGCGGCACTTTTCATGTGTACTGGCTGGATAGTGTTCCAACGTGCAGCTTGAGATATTGTGGAGTTGAAGGTAATGTTGAATCATTCCAAGTTTTTTTATTGCGATAATTATTTAATATTTATCAAGATTTTCTCCTGAATTATGTCATCCGTTTGATAGCCTTCTAGAAATTCTGAACAAGAATTACTTCGATAATATTAGAACCCTGTACCTTGCTGTCCTTATTCTTAATTTTGTTAACGCTGTACAGAATTGGGCGATCAAAGGAGAAAAAAACTACTTTTCAAACATGTTTATGAACCTCTAAGCTAAAAAAATTCAAGTGCTCACGGTCAATTGGGAGAAATCTATACGCGACTGGGTGTATGACCAGAACATTATGTATGCGTGAATACTAAGCCTGTCACAGAAGGCATCAGAGGTTTCTTCCTTTTGCTAAATTGATTCGGACCTTCTAGAAATGTAGTAGAAACTGTTCAATAAACACAAAAATAAGCATCTTATTCTAATAATAAAAGTGCGTGAAGTGCTGAAAATCATGCATGATGACAATGTTTCGAATTCAGGTCCCATTTTGCTGAAGTGATGCAGATTCTGACAACTATGCCAGCAGCATAATGTTCAGCAGAACGATCAGTCAGCCCACTGAGACCAGGGGCGGATCAAGAGAAACTTTTAGAAAAGGGGCAGTTGATAGTGGGGGCGCTGAAAAATGCTCAGAAATTTTTGACGAGAGTACGTTGTATACAACTGACAGAAGGCTCTCCTTTCACTTTCTAAGGAAATTTTCACAATAATTTTGCCAAAAAATGATATATAGTCTTAGTATGACTTATAGTCCTCTTATTAAATTTCTCTTAGTTATAAATGTTCCAGCGGAACATTCGCTGCTCCGCTATGTATGATGCCTCCAACCCTGCTTGAGTCGCTTGAGTACTCTACAAAAGGGGCTAACTTGTGCGTTTTCCTTACCGGGAAGTCGAGTTTAGTGGGGCCCAGAGAATTTGCCGCTTTTGGTTTAAATTTCAATCGTAGTATGGCTGTATAGCTAGACAGTACTTTAATGAATGCACCCAGAATTCAATAGTACGTCATTTTTGCAAATTGTAACATTGATTGTTCAGGGTTTGATGAAGGCGACCATTATGGTTGGCGGCAGAAAAGTTATGCAATTAAACTATGACATTCTAGAGATAACCAAAAAATGGCTCTGGGATATTTACAACATCGATTCTATCGCAAATATGCTTCATAGTTCTATTTGGTTTGATTATGACATGAAAATTGAACAACTTTTGAGCTCAATAAATTAAAGCATTTTGAATGAAGGCAGGAATTAAAGAGCACAACTTTATGGAAAGGACTTGTTGACTTCCCAAGTGTGACTTTTCTAGCAAAACATGATCCATTTTCAGGGGGTAATCCTTGAAGTAAATGAACCTATAGGTCTCTGAAGCTTTTCCTCCTGATTCTCATTCTTCAAAAGAGGCGCACAATTTTCAAAAAAGGGCGCCAGACTCGCATCAACTTGGCGAGGGAGGGGCACTTGCCTCTAGTTCCCCTCCCTTAAATCAGCCACTGACTGAGGCGCATAAAGACATATCTCCGCAACACCATGAGACAAAGGCATAAGAATGTCGCACTCATTGATATCGAGCGCCATTATTCAAATCGTGTTCTAATAAAAGATATCTATAAAATAATTGATATATTTGGTCCTTGAAAGCGATTCGTATTTCTTTTAATAATGAAAATCGAAAACTCTTCAAACACATTATAATGTTTTTGAAATTTGCTAAGACAAAAATGCTAATTAATTAACATCATATTTGACTAAGATTAGAAGCTTGATGTGTTAGAGTTTTCGCGGTAAATATTTGGACATTTATATTTTTCGGGCAAAAAGTTTAAAGCCCCCCCCCCCTATCTGAAGTCACCCCGTAAGCCTATGCTTATAAACCATACCGAATTCATTTTCAACAACAGCTTTTTCAATAAAATACTATTTTTACCCCTCTCCTCTAATTCCTTATAGCAGAGATTCCTGGAAACTAGTCTCGTGCTTATAGACAATGAGCCAAATTTACCTCTGGCTTGCTTTGATAAACGAATACGTCTTATTCTCCTCTCTTGCACACGGACAATGAGCCAAATTTACCTCTGGCTTGCTTTGATTAACGAATACATCTTCTTCTCCTCTCTTGAACGCGGACATTGACCTAAATTTACCTCTGGCTTTCTTTGGTTCACGAATACGTCTTACTCTCTTCTCTTGCACACGGACACTGAACTAAATTTACCTCTGGCTTTCTTTGGTTCACGAATACGTCTTACTCTCCTCTCTTGCACACGGACATTGAAATTAGTTTACCTCTGGCTTTCTTTGGTTCACGAATACGTATTACTTTCCTATCTTGCACGCGGACATTGACCTAAATTTACCTTTGGCTTTCTTTGGTTCACGAATACGTATTACTCTCATCTCTTGCACCCGAACATTGGCCTAAATTTACCTTTGGCTTTCTTTGGTTCACGAATACGTCTTACTCTCTTCTCTTGCACGCGGACATTGACCTAAATTTACCTTTGGCTTTCTTTGGTTCACGAATACGTATTACTCTCATCTCTTGCACCATAACATTGGCCTAAATTTACCTTTGGCTTTCTTTGGTTCACGAATACGTCTTACTCTCATCTCTTGCACCCGAACATTGGCCTAAATTTACCTTTGGCTTTCTTTGGTTCACGAATACGTCTTACTCTCTTCTCTTGCACCCGAACATTGGCCTAAATTTACCTTTGGCTTTCTTTGGTTCACGAATACGTATTACTCTCATCTCTTGCACCCGAACATTGGCCTAAATTTACCTTTGGCTTTCTTTGGTTCACGAATACGTATTACTCTCATCTCTTGCACCCGAACATTGGCCTAAATTTACCTTTGGCTTTCTTTGGTTCACGAATACGTCTTACTCTCTTCTCTTGCACGCGGACATTGACCTAAATTTACCTTTGGCTTTCTTTGGTTCACGAATACGTATTACTCTCATCTCTTGCACCCGAACATTGGCCTAAATTTACCTTTGGCTTTCTTTGGTTCACGAATACGTCTTACTCTCATCTCTTGCACCCGAACATTGGCCTAAATTTACCTTTGGCTTTCTTTGGTTCACGAATACGTCTTACTCTCTTCTCTTGCACCCGAACATTGGCCTAAATTTACCTTTGGCTTTCTTTGGTTCACGAATACGTATTACTCTCATCTCTTGCACCCGAACATTGGCCTAAATTTACCTTTGGCTTTCTTTGGTTCACGAATACGTATTACTCTCATCTCTTGCACCCGAACATTGGCCTAAATTTACCTTTGGCTTTCTTTGGTTCACGAATACGTCTTACTCTCTTCTCTTGCACGCGGACATTGACCTAAATTTACCTTTGGCTTTCTTTGGTTCACGAATACGTATAACTCTCATCTCTTGCACCCGAACATTGGCCTAAATTTACCTTTGGCTTTCTTTGGTTCACGAATACGTCTTACTCTCTTCTCTTGCACACGGACACTGAACTAAATTTACCTCTGGCTTTCTTTGGTTCACGAATACGTCTTACTCTCCTCTCTTGCACACGGACATTGAAATTAGTTTACCTCTGGCTTTCTTTGGTTCACGAATACGTATTACTTTCCTATCTTGCACGCGGACATTGACCTAAATTTACCTTTGGCTTTCTTTGGTTCACGAATACGTATTACTCTCATCTCTTGCACCCGAACATTGGCCTAAATTTACCTTTGGCTTTCTTTGGTTCACGAATACGTCTTACTCCCCTCTCTTGCACGCGGACATTGACCTAAATTTATCTCTGGCTTCCTTTGATTCACGAATACGTCTCACTCTCCTCTCTTGCACACGGACATTGAAATTAGTTTACCTCTGGCTTTCTTTGGTTCACGAATACGTATTACTTTCCTATCTTGCACGCAGACATTGACCTAAATTTACCTTTGGCTTTCTTTGGTTCACGAATACGTATTACTCTCATCTCTTGCACCCGAACATTGGCCTAAATTTACCTTTCGCTTTCTTTGGTTCACGAATACGTCTTACTCTCTTCTCTTGCACCCGAACATTGGCCTAAATTTACCTTTGGCTTCCTTTGGTTCGCGAATACGTCTTACTCTCATCTCTTGCACCCGAACATTGGCCTAAATTTACCTTTGGCTTTCTTTGGTTCACGAATACGTCTTACTCTCATCTCTTGCACCCGAACATTGGCCTAAATTTACCTTTGGCTTTCTTTGGTTCACGAATACGTCTTACTCTCTTCTCTTGCACCCGAACATTGGCCTAAATTTACCTCTGGCTTCCTTTGGTTCGCGAATACGTCTTACTCTCTTCTCTTGCACAAGGACATTGAACTAAATTTACCTCTGGCTTTCTTTGATTAACGAATACGTCTTACTCTCCTCTCTTGCACAAGGACATTGAACTAAATTTACCTCTGGCTTCCTTTGGTTCGCGAATACGTCTTACTCTCTTCTCTTGCACAAGGACATTGAGCTAAATTTACCTCTGGCTTTCTTTGATTAAAAAATACGTCTTACTCTCCTCTCTTGCACACGGACACTAAACTAAATTTACCTCTGGCTTTCTTTGATTAACGAATACGTCTTACTCTCCTCTCTTGCACGCGGACATTGACCTAAATTTATCTCTGGCTTTCTTTGGTTCACGAATACGCCTTACTCTCCTCTCTTGCACGCGGAGATTGACCTAAATTTACCTCTGGCTTTCTTTGGTTCACGAATACATCTTGCTCTCCTCTCTTGCACAAGGACATTGAGCTAAATTTACCTCTGGCTTTCTTTTGTTCACGAGTACGTCTTAGTCTCCTTTCTTGCACGCGGACATCGAACTAAATTTACTTCTGGCTTTCTTTGGTTCACGAGTACGTCTTACTCTCTTCTCTTGCACACGGACACTGAACTAAATTTACCTCTGGCTTTCTTTGGTTCGCGAATACGTCTTACTCTCTTCTCTTGCACAAGGACATTGAGCTAAATTTACCTCTGGCTTTCTTTGATTAAAAAATACGTCTTACTCTCCTCTCTTGCACACGGACACTAAACTAAATTTACCTCTGGCTTTCTTTTGTTCACGAGTACGTCTTACTCTCCTCTCTTGCACGCGGACATTGAACTAAAACTAACACTTGCTCTCAACAATTTGCATACACCTTTCAATCCCACTCCTTGCTATATACTCAAAGAAAATCAATGCTCTTTTTCTAAACAAATACAATGGCACTAACATCAAAAATTTTTTTGTTTATTTCTAGATAAAAGTTCCGTCGTTTCCTGCACTCCGAACTATATGAGGATCGACTTTGATCGAGCCTTCTACGATAAATCCCTGTTTTCAAGCATAACATTGCGAGATACCTCCTGTTCAGCATCCATTAGCAGCTACAACATCATACTTGGTAGTGTACCAGGCGCATGTGGGTCAACTAGAAGTGAGACGTCGAGGTACATTGTGTACGAGAATGAAGTCATTTTCAGACCTAAAGCTATCTCTGGTACAATAACAAGGGATCCTGACCAGCGAGTAAAATTTACTTGCCATTTTGACAAATCTGGATACAGTAGTACGTGGAACTCATACAGGTACATACCCATATCCAATGTCACTGGATCTGAAGGTAAGATTAATTTCAGTGCTTGATCAAATATACCAATTTAGGATGCACCTTTGTCTTTAAAGCATCTATTTACACTGCACTCCTACTGCAGCAATGTATCTAGCAAATGGTGGCAGTAATATGTTTTGGTGATCCATTTTTTTAAAGATAAATTTTCTTTCAGGTAGTTAGCTTCACTCAAATTGACCAATCATGATAACAACGTTCCATTAATTTAGTAACGGCAAATCACTGGGTGATGAACATTTCTTGTCTATTCCTTAGTTACTGACGCAATCAGGTGCATCGCATCATTCAGTTACATTGAAAAAGTTTTCGTATATGAATCAAAGCTGCTATCCTTGGACCTAATATGTGCTACTTATGTAATATCGATCACGTGTTTCAATCTATTCAATCTATGTTAAAGTACGTAAAATCAAGCTGAAGGGCTGCATGTTTTAAAAATGAAGAATTCAGGACCTTATTTCTCCAACTGATATGCCTCTTCATTTCTTAAATTAAAGAAATAGATCTTTGATGACATTCAGAAAGGATCTTTCCTGTTTCAAAGTAGGTCTACTTAGCATAATAAGTGATTTTGCAGTTGATATTTCAACCTATGATTTTATAAAAATTTTCCATCATTCCTCATAATAACTGTTTTTATTTTTCTCAAAAAAACCCCGATCTCTTCCTAGTTGGATATGGAAACTTCAGTTTCAATTTTGTCATGTACACTGACCGTACTTATTCGACGATGCATTCCCATTACCCTGTGAGTGTTCAGCTGAGAGACTGGATGCACTTTGAAGTCTACTCGAGTAAATCTCAGAAAAACACAGTCATACTGATCGATCAATGCTTTTCCACGCCAACTATGGATAGGAACCACTACATGAAATACGTCTTCATCAACAACAGGTATCTCATAATCATTTTACACAGTGGTGGATTACCTATGTGGCTTATGGCGCCTAGGCTTTACTCTATGTTTTAAGGCCGATTTCCATTTGACATTTTTTGTGCGCGCGGGCGTAGCGCCCAAACCTGAGCATGCGTAGTTAAGTGATGCTGTCAAGTAGCCGAGCGCACAAAAAAGTTGAGACCCTATCAACTTTCTGGCGCTCACAGCGGACGCAAAATCGAGACCACTTGATTATAACTACGCATGCTCAGATTTTGGCGCTACGCGCGCGCTCACAAATAATGTCAAATGGAAATCGGCCTTTAGTAAGGACTTGCGCATATTTCCGTTGCTAATAAAATGGCTGGTTGTATTATTTTAGTATGGCCTGTCATTTCTAATTACCAAAAAAACATCCGAATTTACATGGCTTGGTAACCCAATAACATTTAGAAAATTCCTCGAAAAAGTCAAGTTTCAAATAATGCTTTGAATTCTGTTACAAAATGTGGAAAACATTTTAAAAATATTTCTGCCTTTAATGATGACAAACTGCAGCGGCGAGAGGTCTTTCATTGTTTGGAAACGCATAAAAAATTACTTGCGATCAACTCTAGGTCCACTTGTTGTATAATAAACTTGTATAACAGTAGGTCAGACTCGATTGGGTAACCTGTCTCTTCGCAACGTGTAATGGACGTGCTTTTGATGGATAGCATTAGTTTTGACTTTGCGGCTTTGAAAACTTGAATGGTTTGATATATGGCATGTTTTCTGAAAACTAATTATTGGACATGTTAAATATCACTACATTTTATCTTAAGTTGTAATCGCCATATACTCAAACCTGTTGCTTCAAGCTGCGCAATATTCATTAATGACCTCAATAGTTTGTTATCGCATAATGTTATTATTTTGGCAGAATTCAGCCCTAAAATATCGTAGGCCCAGGACCTGGTATTGGTTAATCCACTATTGGCTTTAAAATATTCCTATGCACAAGCACTTCATATTAGATGCCAGCAACAACGAAGGGTTTGGTTCTCTGTCTTGTAGACTTCTGCCAAGGGCCAGTCAATTATCTATATCATACAAGGATCCATGTATACCTCACGCTGGATATTGGCCATCTTAATGCTCACGCTAAACAGTTGTATGATATACTGGATAATAAAACTATTACTCATTTTTTTATCACCACTGATAAGCCATATGGTGTTTATAAGCCATATTGTGTCCCAAACATAGGCAGCATCCCATCCACCTTTACGCCAACACATCATTTCTTCGTTATACACCAGTACGCCAAGGAAATTATGAAGTCCACCTCAGGTATCTCTGGCGTACGTTACATGGATTCCAGCCTGGGCCAACGGTTCCTCTCCATATTTAGTCCTTCCATAACAGTACCGATAACCTTCATTACTTTTGCATTCTAGATGCCCCACCGACAACACCGTCCAGTTTCACAAGACGCAAAACCATCGTCAACGCTTTAGTATTCAGGCGTTCAAATTTCTAAATAACAGCACATCTGTATACTTCCACTGCCTCGTTTTCCTGTGCCATGCCACATCAACGGATTATCGCTGCCAATACGGGTGCACTGGCAATAACATTTTCAGAGGAAAGCGAGATCTAAGCGGTGTCTCAAACGATCCTCCTTCAAAATTTTACATGGTAGAGAGGGAGGTTCGCAGAGCTGCGGGTAGTCAAGGTAAGCATCAAGAGGACATATTCCTATACCAAAATCAAGAGCGAAGCCAACAAATTTTCTCAGACGGGGACAGAAATGATTTTTGCCTTCAAAAATGGTGTGTCCCTTTCTTTAGGTGGTTTGCAAATGATAAATGATTTATAAGCTACTTTTTACGCTTTTCTGTTTCCGCATTCGAAAAATTCAATTTCCAGTATTTCTAGTGCCATACTTTGAAAATGTTAGCTACAAAGGTGCATATGCGTTATATTCGTCGTAAAAAGGTTTCAATTATACTACAGAGTGAGAGAAAGAAGAATTTCTCTGACAAAAGTCCTTTACGTGCCGATGGACAAAGTATTGGCGGTGCAGCGCCCCCCCCCCCCCCATACTCCACTTCGGCGACGCCCCTGACCAGATTGTAACGAAGTACAAAAGATCGATTTCTTTATAGCTAGCGGGATTGGGGTGTATGGGGGTGTGACATCCCCAATTCTTCATGACTTGATCGGTATATTTCTAGTTGGTCCACACGGTCCTAAGGTCGAATCACGCTACAGTGCACACAATCCCTGCACAGCTTTATCTTAACAGTTCCGAGCACTTTGCAATAGGTATCTTATGCGATCATAAAAACAAAGGGGGTTCTCGCGCAAGGGGCTGCAAAAATAATAGCAAAAGTAGATATTTGCCACCTTCCGGCATTGACAGCACCCCCATATACCCACCACCACCCCCCCCCCCTCCCGAGCCTCCTAGGAATACACTCCTTCTATACAACAGACAGTTGAAGAATAATCTTTATGTTAAACTATTGAGTTTTTGAAAGAATCAGTTTGCTAGCAGTTCCCTCTCTATTTTCCAGGCAAGGCACAACAAGTGCATGAGGATAAAACGAAAGCTTTCATTGGTATGGGTGTTGCTGTTGCTGTACTGGTTGCTGTTGTCGCTGGGCTTGCGTTCAAGGTTGCACATATGAAAAAATCTCCTATGGTCGTCCCTGACCCAAAGAAAGAGAATCGTTATGCGGGTAGCCAAGAGGATTTGCCCCCTGAGCAGCATATGGGGGAAAATCAATTGTATGATGACGTTGTAATGCAAAACATCGGTGTCATCAGCAAAGAACAACAAGCAGAGATTTTCAAGGACAATGTTCTTTGCTCTTAATGAAATCGTTTAAAAGCATCGGTTTTTATAGGCATTTGAAAGACATTACATGTAAGGTTGATAACCTAGCTTATCTAGATGCACCGAAGTACTTATCTGTGCGTATTTTGTTCTCTTTTTTGTTGCATATATTTTGCTTGGTATTACGTCTAGATTTAGAAAGAGCACAGTGAGCTTGGCCAACTTGTTAAATATTTGCTCAGAGAATTTCAATAGGCTTGAGATAATTAAAAAAGGTATTTAACATAGAAATAATGGAAAAACTGACTTGGTGTCGATACGAAATTGGCTGGTGAGCCTAAAAAGCTTTTTGTCTACCAGCAATGTATAAAGAACATTAATTTTAATCTTGTTTTAAAATCTCAACCTCTTTCTAAATTCAAAGCGCCAAGCACTGTTGCTTCACATTTTTCAAACTTCGTATTCATTCTTCTTGACTAATTTTTACTAATACTTTTCGCTTGCTGAATAAATCATAATCATTAACATTGCGCTGCTATTGCGGTTTTCTTTATGTCTTGATATTCTTTCATTTATCTATATTCATCTTTTATTTATATTTCATTTATCAGCATTTCCAGTATTTGATAAATAGAAATAACCTGTCACAGCAACCCACACCCAGGGCGAAACTGCTAGGGGGGTATGGGGGTGCTGACCCCCCCCCCCCCCCAATCTTCAAAAAAACAGATTTTGTAGTGCAAGTTTATGGCTGCCAGTACATCGGTCGGGCAAATCTGGAAATTTTCTTTAGGTCGCATATTTATTGCTACTTTTTGCCATAGCTTAGTTTTCGAAATTATTGTCATTTCCCCTCATCTTTTTTCAATTTCCGTCCAGTTGGGAAAACCAAACAGAAACGAGGCAAGCAACAGCAACATGTATACATTTCTGTTTTTCGTCCACTGATCAGCGCTTTCGTCTCGAGCTCGACGTGCACATGTTTATCTTCGCCTCGAGATGCGGAAGTAGAGTCTAAAGTAATGATCGACAGCAAAAGTATAGACGGAAAGTAAAGTGTATTTGATGCAAGAAGGAAATGAACACAGGGCATCCCTCCCTCCCCACCTTTTTGCAAAACAAGAGAGCTTTTTTCAAAATCTTTTGTTTTGATTACTAAATTTTCCCTTACGTCGGAGCCCATGGTACACTGACGATTTTACAGAAGCATCATAAATCAAAGCATGAAGGATATGCCATCTCGGAATACGTTGTTAAGAAAAGTCAAGCAACATTTTCTTTTCCAAATGTATGAAACTTTCATCATACATTCATAAGGAGTTATGCCCTGAAATCCTCCGAAAGGCTTTACACTTCCGCTCCGAAAGTATTGCACCCTTCGCCAAAAAATGGCCGTACAGTCGCCAAAGTTTTTCAATTAAAAAAATTCAAATAGCTGTAACAAGTAACAGAAAGTTTTAAGCCGACAGTTCAAGCAAAAAATAATAGAAAATTTATCAGGGAATTGTAGTTAAGATATGAATTGCAAAGAACTTTCGAGTTTCTTCTATTTCTGAACAATATCCATGATTACGAAAACACGAAAATTGAGCTTTGATGATAGGTGTACCTGTAAAATATCTCCAATAAAAAAGCTTTTCTTTGCACAAGCTTGAGGGATGATCTGGTGAATTCAGTGATACTTTTTTGCGCTTGGGTGTCTAAAAATGTTTAAATTTCTTACGGAGCAACCGAAAGTTGAAAATCAAACTCAGAAAATGCAACTGAAGATTTTTTTTGCTAAAACATTGTAGTCTGTTTAGCTGTTTCTAAATTCCAAAACTTCCAGGCTGTGTTTTGTTGTTCCACTTTGATAAAATTGAGACCCTACTTCAATCTCTTTTTTGAATTGCTCTCTTAATAGCCAGATGATTTAGAAAGTGAAGACTATTTTTCTTTTATAGAAAAGACAGGCCTTACAAATGCTTGCTTTTTTAAACAAATGTTTATAGTCAACACCAGAAAAACTCCAGAAGTGACCTTCTCTCGTAAAAATGATGTTCAGACACGCCTTTTCATCCAGCATGACACGCCTTTTCGTCGGGCATCTAAGCTTCATACCCCACTAATGAAGATAGTGAAGTTTCGACCCTGCCCACAACTGTTTATCGTATGTTATAAAAACTAAATCAATAGCGTAGAAATCCTTAATCGATATTAATGCTCAAACGACTTCAGCTCAGCCTATTTTAAAAAAAATTCGTTATTAAAAGTTTTCATATAAGTTAGAGACTAGTGGTCGCCGATTGGCATATTCCTCCTCTAAAATCTTTTTCGATGTTGTCTGAATATAAAGTTTGATGACCATTTAATGAATAATTGACTTTTCGTAATCTTAGGGGCATTAGCCAAGCAGTGTTTTGGTTTGTTGCACTTTTTCGCTTTTCTTTACATATTACAGTATCCCTGGCCGCATATGCACATCAATCGACATCTCATATAATAATATCAAGTTTCTTATAATATCGATTTTTAAATATTATTATTTATAATATTAGAATCTGATATACTTATTGTAACGCCGTAGTATCTGTCTGTACTATTGTTCAGTGTCGACTTTTGTACTTTGTATTGTCATGTTGTTATTTGTAATTAGTCCCTATTGTAATGTAATGAGTTCACGAGAAAACAAACTCGGAGTATTACACATACTAAAACGAATTTTAAGACAGTAGCAAATTGCACGCAAATCATCAATGAATATCTAATCTTATAGAAAGATTTTTGAAAATGTCGCAGAAAATTGGAATTAAAAGCAGTAAAATAGTTTCAAAAGATGACGTCTGAAACTGTGAGGGCTTGAAAGATTGAGCTTCTTTGATACAGATCAAAATTTACAGATTTCTTTTGTCCAATTACATATGTAATAATCCGCAATTTTTGAAGAAGTTATTTTAACAACGATTCAAGCCAACGCCCTAAGGCCATGTAGACACATGTTCCATACAGACTGATGTTCCTTGTTTGTCCTTTCAGCTACTTTTGCTTCTAAAAGCCGTGCCATATTTCGAGAATGTGAATGCTGCTCGCCTTTTAAGAGTTTTGCTATGAAATACTTTAACCTTGTACCCAGGTTTTTTAAAAATGTCGTGATTTCGAGTTTTATTCATAGCATATTTCTGTCGTGTTTTTGGGTTTTAGTCAATGTGATAACATAAAATTTGAAAGCGTCTTCAGCTTCGTCCAAAATTCTTTGCAAATAAGGAAAAATATATTCCACAGTGCGTAGTTTGGAATGAATCCGCGGTGAAATTGCTTGTAAATGTATCCAGGCAGGCATGCGCAGTTTTGATTCTTGATTTCGCAGCAAATTCGCAAGAGAAGAGGGAGAGTTTAAGTCTTCCCAACAGCTGATAAACAATCAGAGGACTTTAAATTCGCTTGATCTTCGATAAGGTAACCTCTATGCCTGCATTTTCGAAATCGGGTGCCTAGAAGTGATATCTTCGCTACAGCTGATAAACAATCAGAGGACTTTAATTTCGCTTGGTCTTTGATAAGGTAACCTCCATGCCTGCATTTTTTAAATCGGGTGCCTAGAAGTTTTGTCTGGTGGAAATCAAGAGAAATTTTCGCACCAAATTCGCAGTCTCGTGGACTTCGCTGTGAAATTCATTCTTGTAGAAATGAAATTATACCCTCGTATTTATCTGAAAAAGTATTCCTTCGTCAGCAGAATAAAAGTTTTGGCAGTTGGCAAATCAGTTCCGCATTCGGCAGTGAGCACAGCTTATTGGTCTGTTCGCAACAAAAGTTGTGCTGAGTGTGCATAAAATATGATTGAATTTCTTTGGGAAATCTATCTTCATTATTATCCAGCCAATCAACGGTAAATTATTAATGCAGTTCCTCATTCCACGAATGGTTCAGGCTGTGACCTATAATTAATATTTAAGATTGCAGGTCAAGACCTTTGAATTCGCACAACAGCATTGTTACCTTGGAATAGACATTTCAGCAGGTGCGAGTTTCATGGCTACTAAGAGGAACCTCAAAGAAAAGGGTATGAAAGCCCTCTACCCTATTATTGACACCATATCCAAATTTCACCTGAAACCATATACGGCTGTCTTATTATCTAATCACCTAATCAAGCCTATCATCACGTCATGAAACCATCTACGGCTGTCTTATTATCTAATCACCTAATCAAGCCTATCACCACGTACGGGTCAGAAATAATTGCCCCGTTCGCCAAACATCAATTAGATACACTTAATAAAGATAATGAAATGCTCAGCGAATAGGTATTGAAATCAGAAGCCGATAAGTCAGTTAATATATCACATATATATTATTTATGTATTAAGTGCACAAGTAGAAGAAGGCAGATACTCTTTAAAGAAATAGGCATCGATTTGATTTTGTGCGCTCTTTTCATTTTCAGTGCAGTGCTAGCATGTTTTCAGTGCAGTGCTAACATATTATGAAATTTCTTTTGTATTTGCTTCTGCGATCGCATGCAATGTTTGATGTAATAAACGATTAGATCAAAATAATAAACGCCGTGTTGTTATCAGTAATTGAATAATACAAATCTAACAAAGCCTTGTTTATATCTATTGAAAGATAAGGACAAATGCAACGGGGAAGACAACAGGAAAACATGCAAAACCATTGCTGAAAGAAAAAAGGTATTTAGGCTATTCGCAGAGAAATTCTTTGCGAGAGAAATCCCAGCAAAAGTTCCCTGTGCATGTTCAAGACTTATTTCGCGCGTACTTTAGCGCATTTCGCTGATTTTTTTCTCAATTGAGATTAGGCTTCTTACTTCGTTCATTCTTACTTATTATTTTCAAATTTAGGTATTTTAGCACAAGATACTTTATATACCATTAGCAGATGGAGTAAAGAGTTATACGAAAGCAACACATGTTTTGCAATGATTCAGTAGAAAGATTTTTCATAGTCAGTAGAGAAAAAGAAGCCAAAATTTTGCTTTATTTTTTCTTTTTTCTTATTTTTAAAGTTAAAAAATTGATAAGTTCTTGCAAAAACAAGCTGCTTCGCTCTTTTTGGTTTTCTAATTACGGTCAAGATTTGCAAAACCTTTTTTTCTGCGGCCAAGGGTTTCAAAAGCGGCCAGAATTGTGACTTGTAGCTGTCCAATCAGCGAGATTGCAAACCTTATTACAAAGGGGAAATCAGAAGACGAATTTGTCAAACGAGGCTGAAATAATGGACTTGTACGCATGACCAAATATTCTGAAAGAAAAGACTCCATCTGCTCCAACGAAATCATTCGTGGCTAGAAGACAAGAAGCGATGCGGCTGTTACAATTCTTGACGCTCTTTTTAGCTCTGTGCTTAGCAGAAAGCCACAACTTTCGTGGGGTGTACATGACATGGACCGTTGACCAAACAAATAACATGACATACCCTGCGAACCACAGTTCTAGCTTAGCCAAGGTTTGTACAAAGTTTTAACGTTAAAAGGCAGTTGATCGCACTGGTGTTGTCTTTGTTGAGAAAGTCCAAATGTCCAAAGAAGTGCTGTGCAGTAATTAATAGTTCTTATGCACAATATGGCTCTTGTTAAGAGCAGCACCCTTTTCAGAACAATATTCGACGATTTTCAATAATGCCATTAGCAGGTTTTTGTCGCTATCTTAAATCTTAAGTTTCAGCAAATGTTTGACAGCAAATCTTGTCTTTACTCTACCAACACTTCATGTTTGTAATTTAATCATATTAAATGATATACCATTAGACATTTTAATTATATTCCGAGCCATATGAAACACAAAATCTGATGACAGCAAAGTACAAAATAACGAATTAAGAGCGAAGGAATCACTACAAAGATCCTTCAGTGATATTTCAAAGAGGTAAGCAGTTGCACTGATGAAGTGAAGCAACATTGCTGGTTAGACTGGGTCAGGGGTGTGGACCTTTATCAATTATACGACCATTTGTGAGTTCGTGCCTATTTAAGTTTGATAAAAACTCTTGGGGGATATTTGGCCGCATCGTTGTCAACCATAAGTGCTGCTATATGCCTTCAGGCAACGCCTTTTGCATTTGTTGCTCAGTATCCAGAACAACCGTAGTAAACCTGATCCCTATATTGAGTTTAGTAATCAAATGTCTGACAGTTCAAATGTGTAGCCCAGTTGTCCAATTCAGTGCTCAAGGAAGCTGCAGTATGTATTCATTTTCAACACAAAATCCAAGGTTCCTGTTTTTGCAGCCTCAGATGGCCTTACACGACAGTGAGGGCATACGAAGAAATAATTGTCTAAGGGCATACGAAGAAATAAAGTGTAAGGGAGCATTCCGAGAGTAACAAGAGCCGATGCATTAATACACTAGAAAACACGGGTTTGATTTGCATCCGTAGAATGTGTGATGGACCAAACGTTTTCGAAAACCATTGATTTAGACAGTATTCTTCTTTTATTGTACATGTTAGTTGTACAGAACACATTTTTCTCAGCCGCGTTGCACGCAAAGAAATACATACTCTATCGACTAATTTTCTTTTAAAGAAAAAGCCTTTCGTTGATCCAGAATAATTTAATTGCGACTGGCTTCTTGCAATTGTTTGCTTGAAACCAAGAATGATATCTGGGAAAAGCCTTCTTGAATTTAAGCAAAGAAAAATAATTTAAGTAATACGGGATCAACAAATTTTGATATGAGATGGAAAACACAGCAATCGTTGTCCTAGATAGCCAAGAATTCAAAGTATTCACTGGCATATACTGAGAGCGATTTAAGATATATAAAATGAAATGACAATTAATCCAAACATATGGCTTGATCCCGTAATGTGCAAAGGACATTAAGACCAAATTTATGCGTGGCATTCGCAAATATACGTTTCTATTTTCCTAAACAAGCTTCTCTCTAGATATAATCAGGAGCATCCTATGAGTTTTTCTATTTCGTTTATCATAAAGTATCTCAGCAAGTCCCGTTAAACAAGGAACACCTAATGATTGTATCTTATGGAAGAAACAAAGGATTTTCTTAAATCCTTTAATCAAGCTGAAAATGATCTTGTTTCCTATGCAATGGAAGCTCTTCTGTTAGATGTTTGCTCAGAATGTTTGGTGAAATAGTTTCTTTTCTTTTCTGCACACGGTCTTTAATAATGAAGTTTTAATGACCATTTTCGTTGGGAGTTTGCATATTTATCAAGGAATATAATTATTTATTTCAACTTTGAAATTGAAAACAATCAAAGCAGCTTACTTGTTACCAGCTTCTCATTTCGTGTACACTCTTTGATTTGATGTCTTGAAGTGCCAGTCATTCCTGCAGAAAAAGCAGACAAATTTGTTAGGTCTGATGCATGGAAGCAAAGTAAATACGAGGATGATCTTAATGCAACTGAGATTCATTTCATGAAATAAATTCTCAAGACTTTGGTGTGATTATTTAGTCTTCGATTAATTTCGACAAAGTTGATTTGTTAGTTACATAAATTGTGTTTACTGGGCAGAACAAATACCTATCTTTAAGTTGCATAGAAACTTGATGAAATTTAACCACCTGTTTTGAAGAGGATGGGTAAAAAGGTTGTAAACAGAAGATTGCGTATTATTCTTGTCGAATGAAAAAATTCGAAGAGTCTGCTGACAGTTGAAAAGTGACCTCGAAGATTTGCAATATAAGATCGTCTTCCTTGTCCAAGTTTGTTTTACTTTTGTAGGACAAGTTAGGGAATCTATATCTAGATATCTTTATGAATAAGAAAATTTAAAGGCTTGCACGAACAATTTGAAGGCGAGAAGTAGGAAAAGGAGTCCTGGAACTTTTAGTTTGGGCCTTTTTGACGTGAGCTTCTTCTTTCATTGCAGGCGAATCTGGTTATCATGCACATGTCATTTGATAACATAGAAATAGGAAATTGCGTAAACGCTATATATAACTAGATGCCAGGACAATATAGACTTAGACAGAGACAGTACCCTAGAACATTATCAAATCAAAGCAAGATCCTAAAGGCTACGTCTTTCATTCGACTTCACAGATATTGACCTTCAAGAGAACAAAATAGCCATTTAGTAAAGGTTTATCGGGTATGAGATTTTGTAACTGAGTAATGACAAGTAGGAAAAGGCGCTTGAAACAGTCATACCCGTTTGTCTAAAAATCTATAACCGTATATTTTTACTTAATTATAGTTAACTTTGCTGCCTTTTTCAGGTTAATTTCAAATATGGCGTGTCATGGAGGCGAAGTGATGGAAATTCCCACTGCACCAATGCGTCCATAAAAAGCTGCCAGTTTTTCAAACATGGATCCTTCTCGTTACGATATGGTTTCGATGGCAATAACTTTCCTTACTACCACCCATCAGTGTCTGCTGGATTTTTTTGCGAAAGATTTAACATCGACTACGATTTTACAATTGGTTCCAATACTCACACGATGTACCTGAATAAGAACTATTTATTTAAGCTATCGTAAGTGACAGTCAATTGCAATTTTTTGCTCACTGTTTGCTTCAAACTGATAGAAAATAAAGTTTTGCAAAAAGCGCATTGCTGTCGGAAGCGGAGTTCCCCCCCCCCCTATCCTACCCCCAAACCCCCAGACCCTCCTCCCCTCCTCTCTCCTCCCCTCCTCCCCCATCCCTACCTCCCTCCCTCCCTAATAAATGTTAACCTGAACTATATTTCCTTCATTGGCCTAATTTTGGTTCAAGGTTTCATTTTTGTATAAAAACGGACAGAGCTTAACCTTGCGACAATATTTTAGCTTCTACTTATTGATCTAATCGAAGCTTTGTAAACGCACGTAAGCTATGCCTATTCCGTGTGAATTTTTAATGATCGACTGGTGTCACAAGGGGCTGTGTCACAAGGGACATCCCGCGTGGCAACACACCAGTTTGCGAAAGTTGTTTGAAACAACCTGCTTTCAATAGTAAACCAGTATGGGATAAAGCAGTTTTTTGTACCCGTTCTCGTTGTGTGAAGCTTTTTCATTTTTGAAGTTTTTATGAAAGGAAACGAATACAAGGGCAGATCCAGAATGAGTTGCACAGACAGGGCCGTCGCGAAGCAAGCCTCGTTGGGAGGGGGGGGAGGTGTGGACTAAAAATTTATCTGATCAAAAAATTATTGCCTGAAATTTTTTAGCTGCTGTCACAAACCTCTGCAATACATTTTGTCAATCTAACTCTGTATGATAATAACAGACCTTCCTAAAAGTTTTGTCAAATCTCTATATCGGGACGGGCAAAGGATATAGTTACTACCTGAGGTGACACCATGGTTGCCACCGAAGGAAAATGAAATTTTTTGAATTTTGATGCTTTTAGTTCCCTGGAAAATGCACTCTTTTAAGTAAATTTTACTAAATCAATCCTCTTAATCCTATTGAAAATTGTTGTTTTTTTGCAAAAAAATTTTACAGCAGATAAAAACAACAATTTCACCGTGGTCTTGAAAAATACCAGGTTGTCAATTACTTCTAAATCTAAATTCCTCTCCCAATCTTAGCATGCCTTTTGAATGTTAAGAAAAATCTGGAGCTCATAGTGAATTGCAGTTGACGCTTCTACTGAGAAACTTTAGGAGAAATGGACACAAGGCACAATTTTACCTAAAAAGGGTCTGGACTTTTAGATTTATTGCCAACAAGCAATCTTCAAATCTTCATATCATTAGTTTGTTTACCTTGATTCATATCAAGGAAAATCATATTTAACCAACGGAGAAACTGCTCGATCCTTAATTGATTTTATGACATGAAGATCTCTAAAATACCTAAAGCGTTTCTTCCACCGAGCGGATTTTACCTGAAATTTCCTTTTGAGATACTATTCGGGGGGGGGGGGGATTTCCTATTGACACTCAGTGGCGAAGCCAAAGGTCCTGCTGGTCCTGCTGAGCAGGACCAAGAATTTCCAAAGATAAGGTTTACTGTAAACAATAAACAATTTCTTCTTTGCAAAAAGGAAGTTTCAAATTTTATTTGATAAAAAAGTCCCCAGTTCCGCCAGCTGATACAGGCATCCCGTGCTAATCTCAAGGTCCTGTTCTTTTCTACGGCAACCCTGTATTTTGGTCCTGCTCATAACTATGATACCCTATGTTTGGTCCTGCTTCACAATGGGCTTTTGTAAATTTAGTCCTGCTTCACAATAGTCTAGAACAAAGAGCAGTCCTGCTCAATCTCGGGAGCAGGACCTCGTCGAAATGATCATCATAACATTTCGTAAGCAGTAGTGATTTGATTGGTTGAGGGTTCACTTACATAGGTCAAAAGGTATTGTTTTGAAAACCTTTGGTCCTGCTATTTCTGAGAGCAGGACTGCAAGAATTGCCCTGTGCATTCTCGTTCTGCTATGAGACACTAGCAAGGAGGCCAGTTCAAGTATTATGGCGAGGCGATGTGAATGTGGATTTCCTGCTTGCTTTGGCAATACCAATGATATTATTATTGACAGCAAAACTTGCCTCAGTTGTGAGTTGAGCTGCATAAATTTTATTTGTAACAAGACAAAGTCCAAAGTTCGCGAGAAAGAAATGGTAAACACGGCCTTCATACGATCGTTTGAGGCACGGTATATCATGGTGGCCTAAACGAATAAGATTCTCTTAGACTTAGACAAGGACGATAAAAGCATAAATGAATTTACTGTTGTGTGATTGAAATTTTGGAGTTGGAGAATAAACCAATTTCAGTGGAATTTGCATTTGTAAGAGATCAACGGGCGACTGATTGCTATGTTGAATACCGATGAACTGAATGCTGAACTGCTAGTGTGAAAGTGTATTTTTCTACCTGAATTGTTTACTCGTCTAATGGTTTGGCTAATGAAGTTGTTTTCATTGATAACGCAACACATTATTCAATTTTACCTCTCTTTGTCAGCTGCAGAATAATTGTTCTGCAGAATTTGTGAACTTGCCCCTACAGACTTTAAACTCTGTTGTTTATTAAAATTATTTTAATAGAGTATCTAGATTGGTCAGGTATTTTAATAGAGTGTCTAGATTGATCTAGATTGGACAAAAATCTTGAATAGTCTAATTAGACTATTTCAACTACCACAAATATATGATATGCAACTTCAAATGCCACCCTTACCCCCTTTTATTGTCAAATTTAGTTATCACCAATTTGAACTTTTACTTCAGCTGTAGAGGCCTACTACAATTTAACATAGATTTGTTTGAAAAGTAAGCACCCTAAAGCACGTCTTTAAGTATGGGTTTATTTTGCAAAAGATAGACATGGATTTAAAATTTGCTTTTTACTGCAAAAAAGTTCATCTACAAAAAAGAATTTTGTTCATAGGCGTTTCCTATTGAATAAGAGCGTGGCCTTGTACATACAGCAGGACCAACAATTTTTGGCTAGCTTCGCCACTGTTGACACTGGTTTCTGTCGGAAAGAAATCTATAATCTAGATTTAGTGAGTAGATAGTACCTACCAACCCCCCCACCACCCCCCCCCCAAACACACCCCACACACCCCCCACACTCACTCGTAAGTAGAAATTCACTCGTGCTGCAGCAACTAGAAAAAAAGTTGGATCACATAACGGGCAAGGCTGAAAATTCCAATTTTCTTTCTATTTTGTTGACATTGAGCCTACGGAGATAAACGTTTCTTTGCAAGCTTCTGATAAAATATCGTTATCTTCATACTAGATCTTCATCTTGCTGCTGGGTCAACGGGTTGATTTCATCTTCACTTTCATCGTGGAGCATGGAAACTGTCATTTCCTTTAAAAAACGCGGATCCTATTTAAGCAATTCTAACGATGTCAATACACCACCTCAGGTCGGTTTCCTTCCTTCGATACAGCATAACACATTCTTCACTAGAAACTACGCGTTACCCGTATCTGATCCCGATGGAGACATGGTTCGATGTCGATATGCTGTAAATTTCACTGAAGGTGGAGGTGTATACCATTCCCGTATACCTTATTCCACTCTACATACGGTTTGTAACATTGATTACATGTCACTTTCTTTGAGGATTTTGAAGGTTCATCAGCTTATCAACCGTTTCACTAACAACTAATATCATGCAATATTTTCTGCAATAACATGCATAATTATCTGAAATTTCCTCAATATCTGAAAGACTTTCTTAGTGCTCTCGTCCACTTCATTTTCCATTTTGACACATTTTTGTTCAAGATATCGATTCTTATCACTTCTTGCACATTTGGTCACCTCTTTGTCCAGCATTTTCCAATGCTCTCTATTTCCCTCGCTCTTTGCTTCTCTTCTCTCTTCTGCAAGTTTAGTTGTATGTTCGCTTATCCAAGGCTTTTTCATCTTTTTCTTTCTGGGAACAATCTCCTGGGCAACTCCTTGAATGGCTTCAATTCCACATTCCCAGAGGGCATTTGGTGTCGTTTCTTCTTTCTTGATTGCAATGTTGTAAAGACTTTCTCTTTTTCTGGATTTTCAGGGCAGAAACGATGAAGACGTTTATAGGTTTATTTGCACTATTTACATAGGCCCTTTTATCGACTTACCGGTTGATTATTATTAATTGACAAATTCATGTGAGTTACGCTTTACCCCACTCCACTCCACTGGCCTACGCCATGGAGTGCCTATCTCTACATGACCTTTCTCTTGGAGCTTCTTCTCGTAACTATCTACCGTTGTTGCTTTAGGTATCTACTGGGTGGACCGCCGGCCCGCGGCACGCCGAGCCAGTGGACCGCCGCCCGTGGCACGCCCACCTAGTGACCCGCAAACCCCCCCCCCCAAGCCGAGATGCAAATTAGCAAAGAACCAACTAACGCCATGCCCAACACACAAAACCCCCCTCACACAAAACCCCAACACACACGGCTTCGCCCCCCGCAGAGGCATAATGACCTTGTCCTATGACCTATCAGTATCACATGCATGCATTGTTTCCTTTATGAGGCTAACCTTTGACCTTTGCACTTATCACGTGCTACAATTCTCTTCTTATTTGCACGCGAGGGATAATACCTAAACTTAAACTTTACAGCATGCAATTAGTTGAACAAATCTGTTCTTGACTTCAACTTTAAATTATTTTGGTATGTTACTGACTTCATATCTTATTTGTGAATTAGTTATTTCTCTTGTCCTCAACCTTTTCTTGAGTTTTGCATTTAGAAGCTGGTGGTCAGTTCCACAATCTGCACTAAGCTTTCAGGTTATGGGAACAAATTTTAAAAATTCTAAAAAAAGATTTTTGTGACGTCATCACTTGACAACTCTATTGTAGACTTTCATATGCGTCCTTCTGTCAGTGCTACTGGAACTAATATTAGTACTAAGGCTATGATGAACCTTTGGAAGGTCTCGGTTAACAAAGATCATTCAATTAATTATCCGATAAGCAGTCTACGATTCTAAAGTTAATTTCTTATCGCAGTATTCCTTTTCAATGAAAGCATTTACCTCAGTATCTACCAATCCGTTTCTTTTTAAAGAAAAATATTCTTTCTCCCTAGCAGAACTGCACGTTGTCAATTTTACCATACAACACTATTGGTTGGTACGCGTTGGCTATAATGGTGGAGGATTTTGCATACAGCTTTGGATCTGGTCAATACGAGCGACAAAGCAGCATTACATTGCAGTTTATTGTGAACATATACTCTATCCGGGGTAGGAACAACATCACATTCAGTAGCCCTAAAATTATACAACGCCAGTCATCAGAAATTAAATGATCCAGCCTATGTTACTTCTGTCACTTCACCAGTCTGTATAAATTCATGTAAAATTTTACAAGTAACATTTTTTACTGAGAAGAAAACTGGCAAAAGAAGGCAGAGGGATATCAAGACTCAAGAATAGATATCCATTTCAAATATATCCATGTCAAATATTTCATGATTAGTCCTGTATTATCAAAATCTTATGGAACAAGAGCCAGCACTGTCTTGCCCAACACTGAGTCTCAATTTTTCACATTTGCTTTGATTCATTAACAATTTATATCATTTCTCGATGAATACAGGGAGAGATGTTCTACTTCTTATGTTTCATTTTGTATATAGTTTCATTCAAGATGTCTTTGAAGCAAAAGCACACTTTTACCCTAAATCTGATTGCTCATTTTTAGAAACCACCATTTATGGCAACAACACGACAAACTGCCTTGTTAACGAAACTTCAGTACATGTACAACCAAGCACTGCTGTTACATTCCAAACGTCCTCTACCCCGGCATATTCTTTGTTGACGTCAGCTTTGCCCCAGACTACCTCTCGCATCCAAGCCTTAGATGGGTGCAAATATTACCAGGTGTTATCAAATAATGACCGTGCTGTGACCTTCAGTGACGTGAGCTCGTATCGATGTGACAAAGAACTGTTTGGCTGGTATCGGTTCATGGGTAATGCAGGCAACAGAATGATGAATTCTTGTCCAGCAAAACTTGGTGTATCTTCAAACAGATGTGGTTCGTTTCTACAAGGATGGATTCAAAATGGAGCATTGCCCTCAGTATCTGATGGTAAGTAGATCTAGCCGTTGAATGTCTTTTCAAACATCTGAAGCATGGCATATTTGAAAGGGTCTTCAAATATGTTTTAAGTTTTGTCGCGATTTCCAATTTTTTTCGATCACCATTCCTTTTAATATCTCTTTCGAAAATATCAAGCCGATGAAAAAACGTTTAAAGAAGTTTTATTCAAAATGCTGATATTCTCGCTTTCTTCTGCGAAATCTTCGCAAATTATTCTTTTTTTTGTTATTTTGGTTTAATCACAGACTAAAATGGTGTATATTAGTTTGACTTATTAGGGTGGAGAATTCGTGGGAAGGGTTTATCAAAAAAGAATCTCCAGGGTAGAGGCTTATTCGAGGGTAGGGGCTTAAACTGCTATATCACTCGTGTAGGCTCCAAATCGAATATGC
This sequence comes from Rhopilema esculentum, assembly GCF_057945365.1. Classification (NCBI taxonomy): domain Eukaryota; kingdom Metazoa; phylum Cnidaria; class Scyphozoa; order Rhizostomeae; family Rhizostomatidae; genus Rhopilema; species Rhopilema esculentum. The sequence continues at coordinate 5,685,555 of NC_142825.1, forward strand.
TCGTTTTCAAATGAATGTTACGCCAGATACCAAGATCTTTTATTGAAAGTTTCCTTTCTCAATTTTCAGGTGTTGTTGCAAGATCTGTTTGCTTTTCTCCATATCATTCCTGTTATTGCTCCTCTACAAAGTCAATCATGATCAGGAACTGCGGCACTTTCCATGTGTACTGGCTGGATAGTGTTCCGCTATGCAACTCGAGATATTGTGGAATTAGAGGTGATCTAGAAATATTCCGTTTTTTTCATTGCGATAATAAAATGTTAGATCTTTGCTCAACCTTTCAATTACGGAAGGCTGTTATCGCAAACTTATATCACAAAAAGAAATTGAGCTCAATTCACAACTGGCTTTCTTTGATTCACCATAACTATTGATTCACGAATGCGTCTTACTCTCCTCTCTTGCACACGGACATTGAACTAAATCTAACACTGGCTTTCAGTAATTTACATATAACCTTCACTCCTATCTCTTGCGGTATACTTTAAGAAAATCAATGCTCCTTTTTCAAATTCTCAACAAATGCAATGGCACTAACATAAAAGATTTTTTGCTTATTACTAGATAAAAGCTCCGTCGTGTCCTGCACTCAAAACTATATGCGGATCGAGTTTGATCGAGCCTTCTACGATGCATCCGTGTTTTCGAGCATAACATTGCGAGATACCTCCTGTTTACCATTAATAAACAGCTACAACATCATACTTGGTAGTGTACCAGGCGGATGTGGGTCAACTAGAAGTGAGACGTCGAGGTACATTGTGTACGAGAATGAAGTCATTTTCAAACCAAAAGCTATTGCTGGTACAACAACAAGGGATCCTGACCAGCGAGTAAAATTCACTTGCTATTTTGACAAATCTGGATACAGTAGTACGTGGAACACATACTGGTATTTGCCAATATCCAATGTCACTGGATCTGAAGGTAAGATTAATTTCAGTACTTGGTCAAATCTTAGCTTCAATGAAAATGACCCATCAAGATGTTAATGTAAGAATAATTTCGCAATGATTAATCACTAGGCGATGAACATTACATGTCTATTCCTTATTTACTGACGCAATTAGGTGTATCGCATCATTTAGTTACATTGAAAAAGTTTTGTATATGAATCAAAGCTGCTTTCCTCGGACCTAATATGTACTGCTTATGTAATATCGATCACGTATTTCAATCTATTCAATCTAATATAAATTACATATAGTCATGCAGATAAGCCGCATATTTTAAAAATGAAGAATTCGGGACCTTATTTCTCTAATTGATATACCTCTACATTTCTTAAACATAATAATATATCTCTTTGTTTATATACGGAAATGATCTTCTATTGATTTAGATATTACTGTCCAGTTTATATTTCATATTGATCTCTTCCTAGTTGGATATGGAAACTTCAGTTTCAACTTTGTCATGTACACTGACCGTACTTATTCGACGATGCATTCCCATTACCCTGTGAGTGTCCAGCTGAGAGACTGGATGCACTTTGAAGTCTACTCGAGTAATTCTGACAACAACACAGTCATACTCATCGATCAATGCTTTTCCACGCCAACTATGGATAGGAACCACTACATGAAATACGTCTTCATCAACAACAGGTATCTCATAATCATTTTACACAGTGGTTGATTACCTATGGGGCTTATGGCGCCTAGGCTTTACTCTATGTTTTAGTAAGGACTCTTGCATTTTTCCGTTGCTAATAAAATGGCTGGTTGTGTTATTTTACTGTGGCCTGTCATTTCTAATTACCAAAAGAACATCCGACTTTACATGGCTTAGGCCTGGTTCAAACGTCGCACTTCTCATGTGCCGAACCTAAAGCCCTGGTCAAACGATCCAACATTTCACCCAACATTTCACCCAACAAGACCGCCTAAATTAAATCATAGCATTATTTTGACTTCTTGAGTTGATTTCGTTCGCTTCGACTCTCGCTTCGATTCTTGCTTCGACTCTAAAAATTGTTTAAAATTGATGCCATTTATAGTTATGGCGGTGATTGCCTTTCGTTTTCTCGGATCGAAATGTGGCGCATCGTTATGTTCGGGCATCATCATGAGCGTCTGGTGTGCCTACTATTGTTAAGCAACATCAACGTTGCCTACTACCCATTCCCTTTTCGATCTGCGAAAGAAAATGTTGGACGAAATGTTGGGTAAAATGTTGGATCGTTTGACCACCAACGTTGGATCACCTTCCAACATCGAAAACAATGTTGGGCGAAATGTTGAGCAAAATGTTGGATCGTTTGACCAGGGCTTAAGTCTGCTTGGAGCGACACTTGAGCATGTTTAGCGCGACTCCCGTTTCAAACGTCGAACTTTATAATGTCGCGCCAAATGGGTTTTACGATTGTTATATGAAGTATCTTGGTTAAGGCGCGCAATCTCAAATATTTGTTTGAAACGCATGCGCCCTCTAAGAAAGAAAAGGAATTCTGGGAAGGAAAATAAATTAAATATAATTATGTATTGAGTTCGGTACATGACTTTGCAGCTTTGAAAATTCGATAAAGGTTGATAAATTGCATGTTTTCTGAAAACTTATCATTGGACATGTTTAATATCATTACATTTTATCTTAAGTTGTAATCGGCATATACTTAAACCTGTTGCTCCAAGCTGCGCAATATTCATTAATGACCTCAATAGTTTGTTATAGCATAATTTTATTCTTTTGGCAGAATTCAGCCCTAAAATATCTTAGGCCCAGGACCTGGTTTTGTATAATCCGCCACTTGCTTTAAAATATTCCTATGCACAAGCGCTTCATCATAGATGCCAGCAACAGCGAAGGGTTTGGTTCTCCGTCTTGTGGACCTCTGCCAAGGGCCAGTCAATTATCTATATCATACAAGGATCCATGTATTACTCACGCTGGATATTGGCCATCTTAATGCTCACGCTAAACAGTTGTATGATATACTGGATAATAAAACTATTACTCATTTTTTCATCACCACTGATTGTTTTGTTTATAAGCCATATGGTGTCCCAAACATAGGCAGCATCCCATCCACCTTTACGCCAACACATTATTTCTTCGTTATACACCAGTACGCCAAGGAAATTATGAAGTCCACGCCAAGTATCTCTGGCGTACGTTACATGGATTCCATCCTAGGCCAACGGTTCCTCATCATATTTAGTCCTTTCATAACAACACCGATAACCTTCATTACTTTTGCATTCTAGATGCCCTACCGACAACACAGTCCAGTTTCACAAGACGCAAAACCACCGTCAACGCTTTAGTATTCAGGCGTTCAAATTTCTAAATAACAGCACATCTGTTTACTTCCACTGCCTCGTTTTTCTGTGCCATGCCACATCAACGGATTATCGCTGCCGATACGGGTGCACTGGCAATAACATTTTCAGAGGAAAGCGAGATCTAAGCAGTGTCTCAAACGATCCTCCTTCAAAATTTTACATGGTGGAGAGGGAGGTTCGCAGAGCTGCTGGTAGCAGTCAAGGTAAGCATCAAGTGGACATATTCCCATACCAAAAAGTAACGCATGCCTAAATCCTGAATGCTTTGTTGTCTGATTTGAAGTCTCTTGAAGTTAATGGCTTACAGTGCAGAAAAGAGCATCCTTGTTACACAAACTCCAAAAACAAGTGAACGATTCGTCTTTCATTGAATTTTGAAGACGTGGCATATTAGCTCGTATTTCCCCAGCCATCTCGATTCTCGACTATGTACTTATTTTTGCTTCGTTGAATCTAGAATTAATTTTCTCGTCGCATGTCTTATGTATTCGTTTCACTTCGTGGTTGTGACGTATTTAGATATTAGATTGTTTTTCGTTTTCCTTGTTTTTAAATTCAACTTTTTTTGTAAATTCTAATTTCATTCATATGTCATTGTGCTAAATTATATCTTCAGTGATAAATGGAAAAATAAAGGATATGTTTAGAGTGAAACCATGGCAGCATTGCAACATCTAGAAGCCACACCCATAGCCACACCCATAGCCACAAGAGTGAAGAATGTTGGCAGCCTGTGTTTAATTAATAGTTCAATCATAATTGGCAGTTACCTCAAATGATCACATTTAGTGTGACAGTTGCAGCTTTGAACCGTCCTGTTCTTCACATAAAAGCCAGAAAAGTTTTATCTAAACATCATCGAACACTTAACAACAGGCAATTTTCGTGTAAAATTACAGCACGTCGATGATTCTTTCTCTCTTTTCCAGACAAAGCACAAAAAGGGCATGAAGATAAAACGACAGCTTTCGTTGGCATGGGTGTTGCTGTTGCTGTACTGGTCGCGGTTGTCGCTGGGCTTGCGTTCAAGGTCGCACATATGAAAAAGTCTGCTAAGGTCGCCCCTAAGCCAGAGAAAGACAATCGTTATGCAGGTAGCCAAGAGGATTTGCCCCCTGAACAGCACAAAGATGACGGTCATTTGTATGATGACGCAGAAATGCAAAACATCGGTGTCATCAGCAAAGAACAACAAGCAGAGTTTTTCAAGGACAACGCTTTTTGCTCTTAATCAAATGGTTGGTAATCCAGCGTTTGATTGAAAGCATCGGCTTTTATAGGCATTTCAAAGATATTATATGTAAGGTAACCACGTGGTTATCTAGATGCACCAAACTTCTTAATTTGTACATGTTTTGTCCTCTTTCGTGTTGCATATACTTTGCTGGGTAGCTACTTGTGTATGGAATTATGGCATTTTTGCTCTATTTGCTGCTGGTGCTGTAGTTCTTTTATGTTTTTGTCTTTTCGGTTGCGTTGAATTTTAGAAAGAGCAGAGTGATCTTGGCAAAATTGATAAGCGAAAGAGATTAAAAGAGATTTTTTTTTTTTATTTTTAATTCAGAGATCTTGTCGCCTTTCGTTAGGCTGGAGACCCATCAGAATGGAATTAGTATAAAAATAAGATGGAAGCTGACTTACTGTTAATAAAATTGGCTGATGAGCCTAAAAAAGCCTTTTTGTTTACCAGCAATCCCTATAAAACATTGATTTGAACCTTGTTTTAAAATCTCAACCTCTTTCTAAATTCAAAGGGTCGAACGCTCTTGCTTCAAATTTTTCCAACTTTGTATTTTTTCTTCTTGACTAGTTTTTAACTAATACTTGTTTGCTTCCTGAAGAAAACAGAATCATTAAAATTGCGCTGTTATTGTTGGTTTCTTTATGATTTGATATTCTTCCTTTCCATGCAACAAAGAGCTACTCCAAAAAATAAAGAACAGTCTTCTTTTGATTGGGGCCAAATCTCAAGGTGTTATAATACGGGAGGCAAAATTTCATTTATGTACATAGGAATTCATCTGAGTGGTGGGAAATTTTGATTTTTTGCCAAAATCTATAGAGGATTTTTCCATAATTTTGAAATAATATAACTATGTTAGATCTAAAATAATACAGAAGATAAACTTTTAACTTTTATTCATAGTCGTGTGTCATAAATCCTACTACTTGAAGATTTTTCTCGACTCTTCTTCGAAGGCATTTTTAAGCACATACCACAGAATCTATCTGAATGAGATTGCCAATTTGATTCAGAACAACAGAAGAAATTGTTATATTCAGCATTAAATTCAGCATTAAAGCTTTCCTCTCAGAATGTAACACTTAGCTGGCTTAAAGACAATCATGTTATACTTCCAACAAAATCAGACGTTTTCTGACAAAATAGCAGCTTAGCTTTACGGGGGTTTCACCCACCCCTCTTGGTCCCTCCTATCTACGCCACTGCCTAGGTGCATTAGGTAAGAAGTGTTTTGGGCCTTTCTGTAAAGTTTGATAAATCTACAGCTAAAGTATCCCGAGCAGCATATGCACAATAGACTGAACTGGAACCACTCTCTCAGAGTGGAACCCTCTGAATAAATTTTTTGACAATCAATACTGAAACTTTGTAAAACAACTCTTTGCAATAAATTTGAAAAAATCGAAAGCTTCTACTGCTTTAGATAGACAGAAGTGATTCAATTGCACCGGGATTCTGATGTGTAACTATCAACGCCTTCATCCAATAGCTATCAAAGCCATTGGTTGCAAATCTCAGGAACTTGCTCAAGAGTGAGGTATCATAGACGTCATAAAATGCTCTTAATTTGTATAAATGCTTTACTTGACTTAGGCCCCAAACCATGCTCGAACCTTGGTGCTAAAACGATGTTTGGTGCTAAAAAAGTACTAAATTTACTAAAAGATTCTCGACATTGTTTTTCTTTGTTTCTGCTTATGACCTTATATTTGATAGCTACAGTTACGGAATTTTCATCGGATACCGAATCAGTTTATGGAAACTCTTTCAAGGTTCTTTGGGATCAGGGGCGAAACTTCACTATTTTCATTAGGGGGGTATGAAGCTTTGATGCCCTACGAAAGGGCGTGTCATGCTCGATGAAAGGGTGTGTCGTGCATGAACTTCATTTTTAGGGCACATCGCCTCAAGGGCTGAAATCATCGGGGACCCCGAGAGAGGGTCTTTAGACTCAATCTGTTTTTTTAAAGTCAAGAAATATGCCTCTAGTTTTTTTGGTGTTGGCTATAAACATTTGTTTCCGAAAAGCAAGCATTTGTAAGGCCTGTCTTTTCTATAAAAGAAGAATAGTCTTCACTTTCTAAATCACCTGGCTATCAAGAGAGCAATTCAAAAAAGAGATTGAAGTAGGGTCTCAAGTAGGTTTATCAAAGTGGAACAACAAAACACAGCTTGGAAATTTCGGAATTTAGAAACAGCTAAACAGACTACAATGTTTCAACAAAAAAGAGCTTCAGTTGCATTTTCTGAGTTTGATTTTCACCTTTCGGTTGCTCCAGAAAAAATTTCAACATTTTTAGACACCCAAGCACAAATTAAATATCTCTGAATTCACCATAACAAAATCTCTCAGCTCAATTTTCGTGTTTTTGTTATGATGGGTATTGTCCAGAAATAGAAGAAACTCGATTGCAGTTAATTTCTTAATTACAATTCTTTGATAAATTTTCTATTATTTCCCGCTTGAACTGATTTAAACTTTCTGTTACTTGTTACGGTTATTTGAATTTTTTTAGTTAAAAAACTTTGGCGGCTGTATGGCCATTTTCTAGCCAAGGGTGCAATACTTTCGGACCGTAAGTGTAAAACCTTAAGAGAATTTCGGGGCATAACTCCTTATGAATGTATGATGAAGATTTCATACCTTTGGAAAAGAAAGTATTGATTGATTTTTCTCAACAACGAATTCCGAGATAGAATATCCTTCATGCTTTGATTTATGATGCTTCTAAAATTGTCAGTGTTCCAAGGGTACCGAGGCAAGATGGAATGTTGGGCAGGGGGCAGTGGCGATTCTAGCCTTAAAAATCTGGGGGGGCTAACCGGGGGCCAAACTTTCAGTTATAGGAGCCAACCCTAGCTATTACTTTGGGAACTAGAAGAATGTAAAGCAGTGGCGTGGTGGCTCAAAATTAGCTAGCTGCAAGGCACCGGTTCTTAGCTCCCCATAGGTAAGTATGTCCTTGGTACAGCAGTATCAAGGCTGTTGTCATTATGCCAAATAGTTTTATTAGTGGTGTAAGGAGCAGCTGTGTTCCCTAGAAAAAAAACAAAGAAAAATTGTTGCTGGGGGCCCCTAAAGGTTCGGGACCGTTTGTTATTTGACTAAAAGTAACTTTGTTCTGTAAAAGTAAAATAAAAGTCTAATAGCTTTGTGAGGTTGATTGGTAAAACTTTTCCATAGTAATTATGTCTTATATCCAACCTTCATGAGATCAAGCACATCATTCTGTTACACAGAATTTCAAGTCATACAATTTCGATAAGCAATAGTAGATTGCCAAGGTATACTGGGGTGGTATTGGGCTGACCCTGCGCACCGCACCGCAAGAAGGTGGACCTTCGTGATAATATATAGCAAATATAGAATTTAAATGATTTTCAAGAATGGGTTTTTCTTGGTAACTACAGAACACTTGGTAACTCTTGGTTTTTACTTGGTAACTTATTAGAAAGCAACCAAAATCTAATAAATGTTCACCTCGGTTACAAACTAAAACGCTAATCGGGGCCCCTAGTTTGTTAAATAAATGCAATAAAAATAGCATTGAGAAAAATAAAGGGAGGAACCCTAACAAAGTGAAAAAACGATTGAACAGCTTTGGCAGAAAACATTGAATTTTTAATAGAAACTTTTGAAAAAACTGGGGGGGGGCAAAACAAAGGGCAAATAAATTTCTGGGGGGGCCAAGGCTCCCCTGGCTCCCCTGGCCCCCCGTGGAAACGCCACTGAGGGGGCCTTGTCAAAGGAAAATTTAGAAATCACAACAAAAAAAGTTTGAAAAAACTCTCTAGAGGAGGTATGCCCTGTGTTCATTTCCTTCTTGCATCAAACACACTTAACTTCCGCATCTCGAGGCAAAGATAAACATGTACGCGTCGAGCTCGAGACGAAAGCGCTGATCGGTGGACGAAAGATAGAATTGTATATATGTTGCTGTTGCTTGCCTCGTTTCTGTTTTGTTTTCCAAACGGGTGGAGATTGAAAAAAAAGATGGGGGGAAAGACCATAAATTCAAAAACTAAGCTAGGGCAAAAGTACCAATAAAAGTGCAACCTAAAGCAAATTTCCAGATTTGCCCGACAGAAACGCTGGCAGCCATATATTTGCCCGACAAAATCTGCTTTTTTGAAGATTTGGCGGGGGGGGGTGCAACTTGTCTTCACACATCACGAGATTTTCTGAAGACAACCCTTTTCTACAGCAGTTAATGAAGTGACTAGGTTAAAGCAGCTTTTCAAGAAAAATCGGAAGTCTATAAAAAGCCAAGTAAAAACCCTATTCTCATGTTTTGGTAACCCATACATTCCCTCGTACATTCCCCTCAACTATCAAGAGGTGTATATGCTGCGAATAAAAGAAGCATGATTCTTTGTTACATTTTTTGTTTCACAACTTGTTATTTAAGATGCTGACATCACCATAATTGTCATCAGGGCCCGTACTAAAGGAGAGAAGGAGAGAGAAGAATACAATTGGCATCTACACTGTTCTGTAAGATACAGTGCTTGTAATTGATAACCAAACGTGCTGTTTTCAAATTGCAATGCCATCGTGCATCATGTAATGTCTAGCTTCGCGTGTTTACCGAAAGAAAATCTCATAGCATGGAATGTGGTTTGATCGTGCAGTAAGGTAAATTATCAACTACATCCCGTTTGGACCTGACTTGTTTTCGATGAATTACGGATATGCGTGGAAATCACAGGGAAGAGGTTGTTTGCCACAGACTTTCCCCTTCTTTTACTTGGCACAAATACAACAGTCCTACATTAATGTACCACGCAGAACTTCCTAGCAGAATTAATGATCCGCCGATTAACAGATAAAGATGCGTAGCACAGTTGTCATAATCAATCATTCCCTCGTTTCCTTGTATTTCTTGATTTCACTTATGTCAATAGGTCCGGTTAACCGGTATCTCTTGCTGAAAATTGCACCAATATCCTTAATTATTAACCAGTTTTAAGTGCATCCTACTCGTAGATTCGACTTTGTTCCTTTTGACTCGATTTACATAAGGTGGAAAACAGTCTGTTGTGTGTGATATGCACGTATATTTTTCTATAAAGAACCTTGCTCAAGGCCTAATTTCTTAAGTTCCGTACACAGCGACAATATAACTATCATTCTTCTATCTAAAACTATTACTATTCCCTTGCATTTATCGAAATATTTCATTTTCGATCTAGCATTTCAGTACTTCAACATAAACACTGTTTTGCAATGGTTATTCATGCTTTTCAATTTACCTTTACGTACTGTTTTTTTCATGTCAACTTCGAAAGACTTTGAGATCTCCTGTCATAAAAACCACGCTAATTTCTTTTTAAAACTAATGCAAAAGTTCTTGCTCTGCGTTAATTTTCTTCGCGTTCAATTTCCTTAGAAATATTGAAACTATTATACAAATATTATTCTACGCAAATTTCCTAGAGTATAATCTCTTCATTGAAGCCTATAAAAAATTTGGAGTGAGGTGGGGCAGGTGCCCCAAAAATGATTTCCAAAGTGATTTAAAATTGCTTAAAATTTGCCAGTTTTTTAAAATGGTGCTCAGCGTGGTTTTTTAATGGAAATCGAAGTTGGAAGGTCAGAAATGTAAATTTTCCAAAAAACGTTTGATAACGTGCGGTATGTTCTTCAAAGTAAGACATTTCTATGTACTAATGTTTTATTGCATTGCTCTCAATGTTCCTATTTTCTCCAGAATGAAATCACAATCAGCATTCTTGTTTTCGAAGCAAATATCAAACGAATAGACTTTCTGCAAAGTTAATTCAAACTGTGTCCTCTTTGGAGTGAAAATTGACTATATATGGGTATAAGTATATATTTTTGCAATTTTTTGAACTTTTGACAAACGTTCATCAATGAAATAGGCAGGCATTACTGAGATACTTTTGTACCCCCAAGATAACACTTTCCAAAAAGGGTTTAAAATTTGCTAGATATGCAGGCACCCAAACATGAAACTAAATATCCTGTTCATCGATTATCTCTTTTGATAAGGATTTTTAACAGCATCTACTTCCAGCCGATTAACGCTATTTTGCAAGTGAGGAAGCTGAAATGGCATTGAGAAAGGCACTACCGGGGTAAAACTTTTCTTTTCTTGGACCAATTTGCTTCAACTGCCCCTGCTTCCGATACCTAAAATCACGCAATAACGGAAACAGCTATAGTAAATTTTCCCCAATTTTAGGCCGCTTATGATTGGCGTGGTTAGAATGCCCATCAAATTCTCCTTTCACTCTCAAGGCAACGAAGGCAAGTACCATTCAACGACTATCAAAGTACCTACCAAATTTGTCGAAATCATTTTGAAATTTTTGCAGTTTTGTCATCAATTAAACTTTGTGCAGAATGAAGAGTGAAAAGCTTACCTTGAAATGATGATTCTATGGCCTCCTTAGTTTTTACATTTTGTTTCTACATCCACTTCTGTTGCTACTATACATGTCTGCTTTGTTTTCTGCGTTGTTTTCATGTCGAGAATTCAAGTTCGAAGAACAAAGCAGTACCACATTACATTGCATTCTTGCTGTTGAAGATTTTCTATGTTTGGAAGCAAGAATTTAGCTTGAAATTTTTTGCTTTTCCTTCCAAACACGTGCATTGCGTGATAACGTTGCTTTTCCAAAGTTTCCCGCCTATTTGTACCGACTCGTATTCGGAACGAGACTGCCATGGCAAAACTGGCAGAATGAACGTGTAGAATTCGGAAGGCATGGGTAAAGTTCCAAGGGGCGATGGAACAGCCCAGCAGCCAGTGCTTTCCTTTCATATCCTTGCAATGACAACAAATGATATATGATGAGTTATTGTTGAAGATTAGGGCTTGTTTTTTTGCAAAATGTTCTATGTGTATAAACAGTTATGTATGGTTTAAAATTGCATTTTGAGTTTCAGACTTAAAGCGATCATTAGATAAAATTTTACGATTAATTTTGAATATCCAAATCGAGTACATTCTGAATCAAATAACTGACAAGACGTTTCTAAAAACAAAAATCTGATAATACAATACACCTCTCTGACATACAAAAGCATTTCTTGAGCCCAATTCAAAAGATTTTTCGCTCGATCTTTCTCTCGACATTTGATCTCAAAATCGAGCGAAGTCGAGCATGGATGGCCAAACGATTCCATTTTTCGCTCGATTATTCACTCGACTTTTTACTCATGCCAACAAAAAGAAGACAAAGAAACGCAAAGCAGCTGATGCAAATGTCCTTTTACATTCTCTCGACGAACTCTAGCGTCATAAGACCCTATTCGTTCGTTACATGCAGTAACCGTCACTAAATATTTTATTTGGTTTAAGCAAATTACTATTATTTAAGCAAATTATTAAACTATGAGACCCCAGGGTAGTATACTTCCCTGCCCCTTTTGGCTGCTCCGCTCTCGAATAAAGCCCTAGCTCTTTTAAAAAAATAAGCATTAGAGGTGATAACTGCGCACGCGCTTACTCGACTCACTCGACAAGGTGGCTAAACGACTCGATTTTTCACTCGTTTGGCCGGGGCTTTAGACATCGCCAAATGGAGAGGAAGACTATCGAAACACTTTGGAGAAAATCAATTGCCGTAAATCAATGGAAATTTAAAAGCCTTGTTGTGTCGAAGCTCTCATGTACTTTTTTGTGTTCTTTGTGCATATTTTTCCAAGTTTCGAAAACATATTTATTTTGAAATTTCATTTTTTCGGCAAACTTAATATCACTGAAGGATTAAACAGCCTAAAAAATATAAACAAATTCAAACAAAGCGCTTCACCTTACCTGTTTTTATCGACAATTCATCTTTGGACCTTAGCCACCTCGTGGTTTCATAGTGTCCATTTAAACATAACCGTAGCATTGCATGTCAAAGCCTTTTATAAAATGCAATTGAAAATGAGAAAAATATTTTTAGCATTTTAGCGGCGCATGTTTTTCTTGGTGCAAAAATTTTGGAATGAAAATGGGTTGTTGCTAGCAAAGTGCGTTTTTCTTTTGAAACGTGCACTTCTCAAAACGAAATTTTTTATTGGCATACTGTCCCCTAACTTAAAGTGGCTTTTGGAAGTTTTGCTCTGCATCAGAGCCTAGTTGTTATTTTGTACAGTCCTTAGATAATAACTTATAACTTATCCCAGGTTGGAGCCGCCACTGGAAACAGTAGTGGTATATTTTCATTTGCATTTTAGGGCTTCGACATTTCTGAATGTTGCAGTATAACAAATGTGATTTTGCAACATCAGCAGACAGTGAATTTATTGTTTCGGAACATTTGTATTACATGTCCTACTCCATGTGAAGATCATATTTGTAGAAAATGGAACTCAAGCAGTGTTATAAAGGGAGGGAGGTGGCTGCACCTGTACAAAAATTGGACCGTTAAAGTAAGTAGATTTAGCGATCTTAAACGTGTATATTCCAATCTGAATAAACTGACAACGCCTGTTCTGTTTGAGGCTGCTTATGGGTAAATTTACCGACAACTTAAAATTCAGCCTAATTTATTACTAAATAATGCTGTTTTTGACACATTTTTTTCAAATGTTTACAAACAAACAATTCCCAAACATATAATTGAATGCCGCGAAACTGTAATTAAATCTTAAAACGTACCATTGATATGATGAAGAAGAACAAGCAACTTTGAACGAGATTCTAACTGTTACAACTTTAGCAAGAAAGCAGGGGGCAAAACACTCTATTAAAACCTTAAACACTTTTGGTTCCCCTCGGAGCTTTACTGCGTTGGTATAGAGAAATAAAAGAGAACAAAATCACGTTTATAACACTCTTTCTTCGTTTCTTCTTAAATATATAAGAAAGCTATAAATAGTAAACAGATGTTCAATACTTATAATACATTAGCTTCAATATTAATTTCCGGATGACAATGATAGACAAATGTAAATATTATTTAATAAATTATTGATATTTTTTACTGAGTAAATATTATAAATACGTTAATTAAATGAAAACCAAGGATTAGGATACTCGCAATTTGTAACCGGCAAATAAACTCATCTCCGAGTTTATAATATAACCTATTCGTTCGACACGATAGTTTTGCATCATATATCAAGTCAGTTGCCTTCACAAGGTAACAATACATTCTCTAGGTAACACTCAATTATATTCAAATTTAGAAATATGTATAAACGAGGTGAAAATAAAAGAGATAAAAGAAACGATTTCGGGCTGAAAAGGGGTTTACCATTGCAAAATCAGTCACCTAGCTCAAGGAGTTTAAATGATATCTGCTTAGCAACAATCAGGTCAGGTTCTAGCACGCCCAGTCTATACAATCTCGTACCATTAAGAGGTGACCTTGAAAAAATTTAAAAAATACAGTTTATTATTATCTAAGAGTGTGTTCTTGTGCCACGTTTCTCTCATCAAGTCATGGTCTATAGACGCACCAACGGTCAGCGTCACCTTCCATAATCTGATGAGTGGCAGGCCTATGGTTCTCGACTCGGCGCGGGGGACGGAACCGTCGTCCAGGCTTGCCAATAGAAGGCCATATGTTCAGCACCATACCAAGAAGGATACAAATGCTTTTAATGAGGTTGAATCCTTTTCCAAGCCCAGTTCCGCGCACTACGATGGCAGGTGGCATTTTTCAACGCAGAAAACTCTGGAGGCAATACAGATTTGGTGCTCCATCACATCGGTGGCAATAGTAAGGCAACCTTTGTACGCCATGAAACACGAGTTTTTACATTCAAAGAACTTTGGGCTCTTTGCCCTCGAGTGAGGCATTGTTTGTATCGATGATGCTAGGAGAAGGACAATCATTGATACCAGAATGATTTTCAAGGTAACTTTTTCGCCAAAGAACTGGGTGAAACTGCTTCTCCCTTCCATCTTCTTCTTTCTTTGCGACAATTCTTTAGACTCTGATCAGTAAACTTTTGCAGTGATATCTAAAAGAAAATGTTAGGTATTCAAGGCATTCCCCTTGGTATTCAAAGAATTATTAAAAACTTTAAACCCTTACGCAATCTATTGATTCACGTGGAAACCAGAGACATGATGCAATGGCTTGAAATAACTGGAATGTGTTATCAGTCGCCGTATCAGGGCTTTGCATTTCTCCTTCAATAGGGACAGACGCCATGAATAGCGGCAGGAAGCACCGAGGAGTTTCAGTTCTTCCGAGTCACTGTGTCATGATAAACGAATTCGAGATAGGGAGGCTTCCGCGGTTCTTTCCGGACGCAACCGGGCAACATACATTTACCCTCCCATTCATAGTAGCAAAATTTCACATGTTTTAAATACGCAATACGATTCCCAACTGCGGCTGACGCTGCGCAAAATTGACATACACATATATCAAAGATATAAATCAAAGCCACGGAATCTGAAACTAGGTATAGCGATTGGGCAACGTAAATTGAAAACTTTCCAATCTGGCTATAGACTGTTTAAGATTGCATTACAACTATATGAATGGCAGACTTAAATTGCTGTCGTAATAACTGCAGGACGTCAGACTTGTGACTAAATATAACTAGTGGTTAAGATAACATGCTATTTAGAGACCCACAAATGAGTCAATTTCCCGTCGCCGAGCTAAAAACGCAGAAGAACGCTTCAGCTGGACGGAGGAGGCGAAGGACCGAGCTGGAGTTGAAAGCAGAAAACAGAGGAATCTTTAGCATACACAAATTGAAATTAGTACCACTTTTTCCTTGTGCACGTTCTCGCTGGACACTATTCAAGACATAGAGTGGGGGCAGCGGCAGGGGAAAACTACAAACTCATATTAAAAGATTTGGCAAAAAGGATTTATTTCACAAACAATTGGAAGGGGGCATGCCCCCAAGAGGCTCTTTGTCGGAGGCCCAGAAAATTAAATATGAAATTACTGCCCATAAAAATTAAACAATGAATTAAATCAAATGTAGGTCTTGTATGTTAATTCTAAAACAGATTTGCATTTTATTTTATCATTTCAAGGGTGTGCCTTACATTTCATCCTTAAAAAACCCCGACATATATTAGATACATTGGATCATATCATTAAACGGGACAAATTAATTTAACATTTATCTATCTATACTCAGCACATACCTGCTGAAAATATCTTGAAGATGTGCTTTTGTACTTGAAAAAAACTAGCGTAGCTTAGACTGTCGACATCCACGTCTACTTTCTGCTGAGTAAAATCTTATCTGACAATATCTTGTTTATGAGTCCTATCAACTGTGGTTTTCGGCGATAAACAAAGGTAAATTGTTAGCAGAACAAACATGAGTGGGCATATTGTCAAACAATAAATGCAATTATATGCGAAATTATGTCATTAGGGGCGATTTTATACCATACTGCGCGAATAAAGAGCTAGAGTCAAACTTCCTTAGCAGAAGGTCACAGAAAGGTGCCCTACTTTCCGGCCTGGCAGTTCTTGTTCTGATCATGACTCATACGGGCCTTTCTTTGACAATCAACTTGTGGTTTTAACAGAGGATCTACAGGAAGATAAGACAAATAAATGCCATAAGAAAGACCTTTACTTCTCTAAAGCTTCTAAGGACGTTTACTTCTAAGAATGTTTTTTTTCAACAAAACACGTTCATCACCTGGCCGTACCATTTTCCCGATCATCTTGGGCAATCACAGCAAAACGCAATTATCAACCGGTCGTCTGGACTGAACCTGAACTGAGGCACCGAGAACCTGGCCCTACGCAAGGCAGCTAACAAAACGTATTGCAAAGTTCAATCAATAAAAGAAATCCAATTATCAGTTTTCTCAGTTTTTTTGCCTTGATATGCATCTTTGAAGATCGAAAATTTCGGATGGCAACCTTTCGGAAAAACAACTTTCGGACAAAACTCTCAAACACTTTTCACATAATACAAACTATAATTTTACGTTAATCAATCATGGACTGCTCAAATTAACTATATAGATGTAATAGGAAAACTCAACAAAGACAAAAAAGAACTGCTACTTTACAAGAGGAAAAAGATTTGTTTTACAACATCTAAAGATTTTTTTGTAGATTTAGCAATATTTGCAGTACGGTTTTTCTGCCTATAACTAATGGGAGAATCAAGTTTGCTTTTATTTGAGAATCTTGAAAAATATATTGGTATAAAACTTTCTTACTCATGCCAAAGCTAGACACTTGAGGATGGTATGGTTTTCTTTGACAATTTTTTTTCGAAAATCAAATATTACATTCGTTAAATGTTAGTCACTGTTTTTGCATTGCATTGTCATTGTCGATTGATAATTTATGCTAATTACACAATGTTATTCCAAATATAAGACATTCCGAAAATATCAAATTTAGTTTTTATATGACTAATCAAACAATAGTACCAAATCAATAATTGTGTTGATGCTGATGGAAGCGACCATGATTGAGGGTGATGACGATTGAGGATGATTGAAGATCACTGATGATATTTCATTATGATGATGACAATTGATGACGATTGATTGATTTATTGACTGACTGATTGATTGATTAGAATGATTGATTATGACGAAGACGATTGAAGATGATTTATCTCGACAACGATTGACGACAATGATTGATTATGATGATGAAAATCGGTGATGATTAATTGATTGTTATGATTGTTATGTTATGATTAGGATGCTTGATTATGATGACGATTGGTGTTGATTCATCTTTACAACGATTGAAGACGATGATCGATTTTGATGATGGCAATTGATGATGACTAAACCTGACAATGATTGATTATGATGACTGACGATGGCAATAATCATATCAAGAATAAAAATGCAAAAAATATTAAAAAAGGATCAGTCAGTCTAAAAACACAAAGCCCATCACATCCTCATTAAAATGATCACACTATAAAAAATAATCAAGAGAATTGAAATGATGGCGCTACCGGTATCTTTATTACCCTCTGAAAAGGTCTGTTTTATGATGCCGCATCTTTTATTACTGCTTAGAATCTTGTTTATCTCCTTGCTTTTGCACATGGAGAGAACAGGGTATTTAAAAATCCTTTTATGAAAATTGGCAGTGGTTCGGACAAGAGTCAGGAAAGAATAGGCCAAAGATTATTCATCTAATTATTTAGAGACGCAGGTGATTCATATATTTTGATAAAGCTTGATTACTCTACAAAAACTTGGGCTTGTTACCGGATTCCCAAACCTGAAAATCATATCAGTGAGAGGGCTATTTAAAGAACAAATGAAACACTGCTGGGTTTGTAAAGCAAGAGCGTTTGACAAAGCTAAAATCAACTAACGGATTATTCGTAAATGAAGGCACTAGCAAACAGAGGAGCCATTCATATAATACCTTGTTTCAAGATAGGGATATTTTTCTCCCAAACACGGGGTGGTAACCTCAAGGATCATTCACGTTCTTCTCTAATTTTTCCTCTCTCGAATTTCACATCTATTTTCCGATAAACAGATTGCGTAGACGTGCTCCATTGATGCCTCTTAGTTGAGTATTTGAAATTCGGATGTTCTGCTTAAAATGTACAAACCACGCCTTTAGAAATTGGGGATACAGCATAAAACAGCTAATCTAACACAAAGATACAACCACGCAGAGGAGATTCCAGTCCAATTTACAAGATAAGAACAACAAACAGGAAAGGTTCAATGATACACGATGTTAGCGCTACTACAGGCACGCAGAACGCCACAACAGTTTGTTCTGTTTCCCCTCACATTTCTTTTTCTGATCTTATCAAGACAAATGCTGCCTCCATCATAGGAAGGCGAATTTTACGACGGTACCCTTTATCTTACACATCTATACGCAGACAGCAACAGCTTTGCAGTTACCAACAGATGCCTTCCCTTTGTTTTGAAATTAATACGTACCTTATCAAACAATACCTCTTCCTTCTCATTAAATATCTTTATTCCAATTGCAGCCATCGAAGGCGATTTAAAAATATAATAAAAAGTAGCAAAGGTTTTTTCATGAGGTCGTTTAAATTTTCTCACAAGATAAGCATTTTGCATAGACTTCGTTTGTTTCAAATGGTATTTTACAGAGTTGGGGCAAGTGATAGTACCCTGGGTTCACGAGCGTCAGGTGTCAGCTGGACAGAGTACACAAACATATTTTTTATGTTGTTATTGCTGCTGTTGCTGTTGCTGCTGCTGTTGTTGTTATAGATATTTATAAAAAAACTGATATTTAGAAACAGAAAAAATTATTCTAGCGTGAATGTTCGATATGTATACAAAACTACAAATACAAAAGTTCTTGGCGAGAATTTTGCATCCCTTAGATTTGAATCCGTATGAATGCAATATAAGGGCAATTATATTAGTTGATAAAAGGCGATTGGCCACCCATAGAGGGCTGGCTAGCTTAGTATTTGCAGGGATAAATGTCATTACTGTTAATATGAAATACACCACATAACGTTTATTTTAAGCGTCAACATGGACAGTTTTATTAAGCTACTTAAAAGCTATTTTAACCTGAAAAATGTAATATTTGTCCATATCTAATGCGCAATGGGTGGCGTGGCAGATAAGGCTTTGGAAGTGAGTTTAAAATACTTTAAGCTGTCCCATATCAAAGCCTGCTGGAATGTTTCGCATTTCAGAGAAAACTTTGAAAACAATGCACCCAATATAGAAACGATAAAAAATACCAGCTGCTGAATAACCTAATTATTCAATCTTGATACTGGCAAATAACGACGGAAAAACATGGAATTTCGCCTTTCATCTACCAGCCATTTCCATCGGCAGTTTTTACAACTGACCAAAATGGCATTGTGGTTTGTGGAAAATCAATGATTTCCAATCAAAGATTTCTGACTATTTTGGCAACGAATAGGACCGGATTATGGGTTGCAATTATTTCCAACATTCTAGTATTTTAGGGCTTGCCTTCCTTAGAATTACTGCTAGCTTAATGACAGTTGATATTGGGAAAGTAACGATAATCGTCACAGGTTTCTGGCAAAAAAATGAATGTCGTAATTTAATCAAGGCTTTTATGTGCCAAAACCAGTACTTACAATTGGTAATTTAAAACTGTAAATTGAATATGGGTTAGCGATTTTCAAAATACCAAAGTCATTGGTTGTTAAAATTAAATCAATGTTGCGGTCCAATATCTTAGAATTTATTGAAACCTTGATTGCCAATTCTCAATTCGGTTACACTTTCTTTATACAAAGCAATAAGATGATGCCAAAAAATACTTTTTTGGACAAAATGCGATCAAAATAGAGCAAAGCAAATTGAGCCCACAAAGCAAAAATCAAAGCTATTACTAGAACA
This sequence comes from Rhopilema esculentum, assembly GCF_057945365.1. Classification (NCBI taxonomy): domain Eukaryota; kingdom Metazoa; phylum Cnidaria; class Scyphozoa; order Rhizostomeae; family Rhizostomatidae; genus Rhopilema; species Rhopilema esculentum. The sequence continues at coordinate 5,705,351 of NC_142825.1, forward strand.
AAACGGGCTAACACCAGGGCCTCCGATGAAGGGGGGGGGGGGGGGGGGCACGGCCAGACGCCACTGCAGCATTGATTCGATCTTTGCTTTGAAAGTATTCAAAGGTATCCACTCATTTTAAGTGCAACCTTGGTTTTTAAGAATGAAGGACCTGTCTTGGTTCCAAGGTTAAACTTTTAAGTAGGTTGGCAAATGTACCAGACATTAGGAGTGATTTACTATCTATATAAGGTTTTTTTATACATATACAAGTTACTGTTTGCTGCTCTACACCGCAAAATAAGATATATGTCATTAACGTAAAGAAAATTGTCTTGTCCTATTGTACATCTCTTGACAAGCGATCGGGTAAGCTTCTCGTAAACAAAATCATTGAAGCACGTATGCCGCAACAAACGTGAACAGAAGGGTCGGAAAATTTCTCTTTTAAGTGAAATCCCACAAGTATTACCTAGGAACTATTACGACCACTGCTTATGATAAGCGTTTTAAATGAGAAAACTCTGCAGTCATAATCAAGCTGACCACACAGCATGCTTCGTTACCATCTATTTGGAAGATTTGCAAATTTTTGTTAAAGATTTTGGGTAAAATTTAAAAAGACGGAAACCCACAGCCCCGGCTACAATTGAGCAATAGGTAGTGCTTACTGTATGGAAAAAGTGTTAAAAGAGTTCTCTTAGGCGCTGCTTAGAGAGGATGAGCCAGATTTTAACTTTAAGGAAAACATGTACAGACACAAGCCGACGCCACACAGGAGAATATAGGTATTTGTTGCTGCGATGTTAATGGATTAAAATATCTTGCCTTGCGCAGCCGCCTAGAGACCGCACTGCCAGGGCTTCGCCATGAAGACGAAACAAAATGGTGCAGAAAGACTTTTTAATCCTATTGGTATTTGAAAAACGCCACACACGGGTTATCCGGGCATATTGCTAGCTTTTTTATCTCTCAGTAGCAAAGAAAGTTTCGCCAAGGGAGGTTTAAGCTCATGTTGACATTGGAAATATGTTGATACAATATAATCTGCTGTAAGACAGATATGCATGGCAAAAACGCACAAACATAGAACACAGGCATCTACCTTCACATGAAAAGATAATGAATGCCGAAGACCCATCATAAAACATTTATACAGTAAACCCAAATTATTATTTTCACTCTGTTGACGAAATTTTGTTTCACATTAATCTACCACCCAGAACTCGTTGTGAATTAGCAAAAAGGATCAACATCGTGTCTGCAAGAAAAATCTGGCACCATCTATAGCACGCAGTATGTATAAATTCGATGCATCTTCACCAACCAGGCCAGTAGTTCTTGGCTAATACACTCCATTTTTATAAAAAAACGCTTTGTAGGAACACCAAGCTCGCATTGTCAAAAGTATGGAAACTCGGAAGGAAACTTAGCCTCAGATGGAAAAATTACATTGTGCATTTGAAAATGTTCTCTTGTGTTTGCAAAACAGAGCAGATTTTATCAGCTAATCTACTATGCTACGAAAACCTTCATGCAAAACTGTTATTAAGTGGTGTTTGAAACAATATATAGTCTGTAATTGTAGCAAAGTCAATGTCAGAATAAGTACATTAAATAGCTACATGGAAGCAAGAGGGGTGTAAAAATACTCAGTATTGTACCCATCCCTGGTAAACATTTCAAATCTTTAGATAAAACATCTCTTCAGCTATGAGCAGCAACTTGATAACACAACAAATTTTGCATTTTTAAAAATTATTATTAACTTAATTTTTATAGAATCGAATTATGGAAAAAATGCTATGTTCAGCCAGCAGAACACGGAACATACAACAGAACTGATACTTTTGAATACGGTGCGCATTGAATTTGCTCCGTTTCCAGCGTAAACAACGGAGAAATTTGAATATTCTAACAAGCAACAACTTTCTGGCGTCACAAAAAGAGAATTCGAAACAGACGGTCGCAGTGACAAAACTTTTATTCACCACACCTTTGCAGAATTTGATACAAGTTGTTACGGCTTCGTGAAATTGTTACAGAGTTTTTGCTCGAACAATGTGACTCTTACCGTATTCATTTGAAAAAATCGTTTCTGTGTGAAAGGACAGCGTTTTTATCAACGAGAGGTAGAAAAGCGAATAGGAAGCACAAGGCATCACGGTATACGTAGCCTCAAAAACTTCTGATTTAACTCTCTAAAAAAGCTTGATTACCACATATTCCTTTGTTGAAGACGACGCCTAAGGGGTCCCTTCACAACCACCTCCTAACCTTTAATGGTACCATGATTGGTTCGATTAGATGAATGACCAAAAACCGCAAAGGATTGCCGTAAAGAGACCTTTCAAAATCATTTGTAAGATCTTACATGGCAAAATTCTTAATTGCAGTCAAGTGCAAAGCGTGGATCTTTGATCTGCGGAAAAGCTAATGAAGAACTTTTATAAAGAAGTCATTAATGTAAAGGGGAGATAATACAATCGATATTGTTACAGTATCACGTCAAAAATAAATATAGGTTATCGCTTCACTTATCAGCTATCTTATCGCATGAGTTTAAATTTCAAGTCAGGTTTATTAGGTAATTGAAAGAAAAGCCCAATGCAATCGTGGTTAGTTTATTGCCCAAGGATAAAAGGAAAATCAGCTTCTGCGCGATCAAACAGGGGATGTAGGGCTTTCATCCATGGAAGCAAGAAAAGAGGATACTTAATGTCTAATCATTCCACAAAATTGACAGACAGCAAAAGGACAATGATCCTTTTATTGGTTGTTAGGTTAAGTAACGGCGAATAACTGCAAAGTTCAACACGACCTTATGCTTAGCAGACTTATATTAAATATTTTCAGTATTATGGTTAAAACGAAAACGCAAAAAACAGAAGCATTATTCATGCCTTCTCGTTTTCCATAAAACTGTTTTTAGATCACAATCAAGTTGATGAAACAACAAATTAGTTTAAGAGGTTTTTAAATCAGTCGTAACATAACTTTATTAACTTCAAACTGAAACAAAATTATCGGCAATTCACTCTTCAGCCAAGAAATAATGGAGTCGTAGTATTGAGGAAAGTCTAAATAAATTACGATTGTTCGCTATATCAACAAACAATACCACAAAACGTTGCCCTCTAACATTTCAAAGCTACTTATTGTTAATACTTTAGGAGATTGAAAACCATTTAATTTTTTTCTCTTTATTACGAGCAAGCACTATGAAAGAGTTTTGATCCATTTTCGGAGAAAACCGTTAGTAATTTAAACTTTGAGTAATTACGAAAGAACCATTTAAAATTTGAGAAAAAACGATTGGCTAGATTCAGTGCTACAGATGTCAGATGCCTGCCCCATTTCTTTGCATTATAAGCAAAGAGGCAAACCACTTCTAGGAGTTTGTGTGTGTTGCACTTTCCAAAAACCTAATACATTTTAATTATAGAACTGTTTTCCGGGGCTTGCTAAGTGACTTTCTAATATTTTCCCAACTTTATTCGACTAAGAAATATCTTCTTGTCTTGTCAAGAAATTGGTAGATAAGTTTTATGGATTACGGTTGCCCAGTGGATTGGCACTTGATGAGTTCCATTTCGTTGGGGACCATCACATGTGACCAATTTGTTAAATGTTATCTAGTTCCACAAACTGAAAAAGTACCACTGCTCGTATGGAGATTCACTAGTTATCGTTCGAGGACTAAACAACTTGTTTGGTTTCCTTGAATTTCTTTAAAAAACACTGGAAAACCAACACGCTAATCACAAAGGACATGTGAGAAATCATTTAAACGCCCTGATTTTTCTGGACACAGTGCTCTTTTGTAATTGAAAAGTAAGAGATCTATCTTTCTTAACCAGATAAGGACACTAAAGACATTAAAATTTATTCAGGTCCTTCATGCTCGGATCGCAACAAGCAAGTGCCTTGACTCATCCCTTCATGGCATACCTATGCCATGAAGTCTGCATACCTACTTTTGAATAGGGAATGGGGTTGCATTGCAAGGGAAGGGCTTCCTTATCTATTTCGTTAAGGAGACGGGGGTCAGATGTTAAATGAATGGCACGTTAACAATTAACGATGGCATACGAATGGTAACCCTTTAACCTGCGGGCAACATGCAATTTAGTTCACGGGCAGCTGTAAGTTGATCATCTGACAGTGCAGATTCGGGGATATAGAACGATCATATAGACTTAACACGAACATTTTTGTACCCGCTTTAAACGTAAGGTTTACCTTGACATGATTTGGTTGAAACTCATTTTCCGCAATCCACGCCCTACTCACGCTTGGTGTTGGTTTTCAAAAGCCATAAAAAGAGTTTTTAGAAAAGACCATGATTGCAAGTTGCGGTTGTAAGAAAAGGTTTCGTATTCGCCACAAGGCATACTGATTCTTTGAAGATAAACAATATCTAGACAACTTTGTGTCAATCATTGATAATTTCTTGATAACAGACGAAAAAATCTAGAAACATTTTTTGATTGACATAAACCACCAAACCATCTCTATTCTGACAGAGACAGCGGTGTACGAGTTTGCGTAATACACGATGGAGTCTATATCTTATTGACTTGTATGATGTAATAAAGATGAAAATGGAGTGACACTTGAATTTATCGGAAGGAGAAAAAGCTGTGATATAAAAGGGTTCTGTTAATTTTCGTATGGTGACATTTCCCTTATTGCTTGAATTGATAAGGAGCCGCAAGTTCTTGGTTTAGGGGTGTGGATAAAAAGAAAAAGAATCGCCGCAAAAACAAACATAGTCCATGTTCTAATTTTAGTTTTTCTCATGATATTCTGAAGGGGTTTAGCTATCAAACGACAAAAATAGACACAAGCAAATATTGACTGTATTTGGAACCAGTCAACAAGTTGCAAGATCAGAACCTTCTCAAAGAAATGCGGCTGTCGCCATCGAGTGTAATTTAGAAATACCTTGGTTCTCTTTCGTAAAGTACGGGGCTGATGGAACACAGAGAAAATGAAAAATTTTACTTGAAAAAAAAAACAAAAAAAATTTTCATCATTCAAATGACTGTAAATCGCAGGAAATATACAGTCAGTATACTGACAATTTTATGTAGCAACATGTGTTGCTGTTACAAAAAATCATCGGTATAGCAAAAGAAACAAAAAGAAACGATACAGAAATTTCGGCTGGAACAGTATTAGTAAAGAAGATATTCAAATTCGCTGATGTAAATTGGGTAGAAACGAATTTGTACACCTCAAAATACGATTGACACATTAAAGCAACAATAAAATTTGCTAGGAAAGTTTGGAAGTATCTGCTTTGAGGGCTTTTGCTGTGCTGAACGTCGATAATAAACGGAAAAAAATTACTTTAAAAAGCAACTTACCTCGTTTCTTTGCAATTTCTTTCTCTTAAGGTGCACGATCAATGTCAACCCCTCACCACACGTCTCGCCAAGACGTCTATCCGAAAGAATTATTTCTCGTTCGCTAAGGGATGTTTCCTCGAGTCACGATTTGCTCTTCTGACGTCCCATTCAGCGCAACCAGTATTTATGGCTTAAAGAACAAAGCCCTTTAACATCATTGGTCCACCTATGGAGAAAGCTTACCTATAAGACCATTTGTCTTCTAGAGTTCCTATCACGATTATCAATGCTTATTGTTCACAGGAAAGGGGGATGTCCTACAAGGATAAGATTGGGGATGACATAAACGGTCTCTATTCCATTGACAGTATTTGTTTATAAGTTGTTTCTTATTTGTTTAACATATAATCAATTAAAACTAGGGCGTTAAACTGCAAATTTGTCCCTTCCATAAATGTTTTTATTCGAACTACATGTTAAAAAAACATTTCATAACAACAAGCCGCGGCTTTGTAGCGAATAGTGTAGTCATAAATTACTCTATTGTAAGTCATCGTATTTAGGGGACCTTTCATTCATTCTACATTACCAGAATGAAAATTTCCTTTCCGATTTTGTTGGCCCCGATGGCTTCGTCTGGACGACTTAAAATCTCTTGAGTAAATGATAGCTGTTGTTGTTGTTGACTCCTTTAAGAACATGAAGGTATGTTGCTACAGGAGTTGTTGATACAATTAATGGTTTCAAAAACAGATTGCTAGCAGGCTTTGAAAAAATTTTATGAGTTTGCCGTAATTTCTAACACATAACTCAAACAAAGTCTTTCCATTAAATATTATAATTCTGTTATTATAATTTGATACAAACAAACAGTATCACACAATGAGCGCACAGTTATTTTGAGGGGGAACTTCACGCGCAATACTCTCTGCGTAGCAAGTCTGGCGAGCCCGAGGACGAGGATATCTTCAGCAGAGGCGTATTTGGTATGAGCCCCCCACCCCCCTCAGCAATTATACGAGCTGGTCGGCAGGTACAGTAGTAATAAAATTGTCTTTGTCTATGTCCTCATCGGTAAAATTCACTTTGGATGACTTATCATGACTTTTGCTTTTCAAAAGCTCTAGAGTTTCGTTTTTTGTCTATTTTTAGGCAAAATGAATTTAATGAAGCTTGAAAATAAAGGGCTAAAATAGTTTGAACACTTTTCAATAAGCGTTCAGGTGCAGTATTGTAAACCTAGAGTACTTAACAAAACGCCTCCGGTTCGAGGCTGTAAAATGCATGTTACGTCATCGAAATATAAATGATATTCTATTCTTGGTAATATTGCTGTTGACTCAGTAGAACAGAAGGCAGTCTTAAACCAATTAATGTGCCCAACTGTGCATTGCATTCATTTTTAGCTCAATCACAGCCAACTTTACAATAACAAAAAATTCAGCGAGCGTGTTTCATTTGTTTTGTTTCATTCAGTGGGTTACGCCTACAACAAGGCAAAAAAAACCAAAAATCAATTAAAATTTACAAAGTCTTTGAATAAGAAGGACAACGCGAAAGCAGGAAGAACATTACGAAAGTTGAGGCTTTGGCTTAATATTAATTTTTCAGACAAATATGCTTTGAAAAAGTGGTTTCGATGCCACTACGTCATCAACATGGCAAAAACGTCATAAACAAGTATTGAGATTTGCCTGATTTGATCATTCAGAAAGAATTTGAAGCAGTGGGCAAGAAGGATGTAGTACTCCCAGGCCCTAACAGCATGACTCTGTTTTCATATTAATCCGTTGTTGTTCATAAAATAATATACGAACCGTTCTATACGAAAAAAAGTTATGAAAAGGGAGACAAACCAGAACCGGATAATGGAAACAGCCCCTTCCCAGGTTCAGTTTTATAGGGGAAAATATGAATTTAACAATATGTCTACTTGTAAAGCAGGGGGTGTAACAAATCTAGAAACTAAAATTTTAAGGTTGATATGTCAATACTTGCAACAACAATTTTCCAATTCTTAAAAAACAAGGTAACCTACTGTTCAACAGTATCGCGTTTTCCCTACTGAATTTCAAAGAGATCGTGTGGACATAGTTGAATTAAGATCATGAGACCCTATGGGGTATTCAGCCCCACAGGACGTCTGACGACGGAGTTAGTATGCGCCTATTACATGGCTATGTATGATTCTGAATTGTATACTTGAGGTACACAAACTTGATCATAAACAAGGCGAACAAGAACTTAAAAAGATGAATGAAGCTATATCAGAAGACACATCTTCAAAATTATGCCTGGTCCAATATCACCTGGAGCGTAACGTTTTAACGTGCGATAATTTCTTGTCACTTGTGGTTAAATTATAACAAATAACGATTTACAGCATTTTGGTCTTTAACTGCAGAGATGGGAATTCTTTTGATAGCACAATGTTTTACGTCTAGCACTATCATACTAAAGAGGTGGAAAATGAACTTCTTGATGGACTAGTTTTCCTTAGAAATTCCTCTCCCTGTTTCGAAATTTATCTTCCACAACAACTTCAGCATGAATGAATTTTCATATCCAATTTGAAATCGTCCTAAAATCTTTGAAAAGATAAGAACTGTAAGGTTCTTAATGGGGTTTTGCTTGTCCTTCCCATAAAGAAAGCTATTTCATTTAATTGGAGTTTATGAAAACTTAATTACATCCTTATAAACCATCTTTTATAAAAAGGTTACATCAAAACTCTTCATTACCAGTAATATTGGTTAGAAGTACGACTTCAGTTACAGATTAAACGATCTTGTGAGGCTTCTTGAATGCAACAGTTCTATCTGAACCTGTACATCTTTGAGCATTTCAATCAATTAGATTTCTCCAGACAAAATACCTTGCTTTGAGGGTACAGACTGTTGCTAAGCTGGAATAGCAGTAAGATTTATTTACCAAGGGCTATGAATGGAAATTAATTCAGGGAGGATGACAGTTTCCTGCTAAAACAGACACCGGGGGCCTATTTCCGCCACTTCTTTTTCAAAAGCGAACCTCGTTAACCTTTCACTACAGTACAAATGACGTCAGATGCCTGTTCACAAATCATGCTGAAAATCCTCTCGAAACGTTAGCTTCTGGTAAAAAATTGTCTGAAATTTCAACCAGCATCTTATTAAAAAGCAATGACAAAGTTATGAAATGACAAATTAGGTATCAATGCTTGTTTGGATTCGTAGACATTTCATTGAAATGCAAACTGAATACAAAAACGTTTAACTTGTCAAAGGCAATCAGAAAAGATCCCAGGAACTTATAAACTGACAAAGTTGATGTTTTAAACTGGCCGCAATTTAAGACAATATTACATTTTAACTATGAGCATTGAAAAAAATCATTCTTGTAGAATAAACAAAAATGAATATAGAAAACGCCCAGTTATATCATAAATGTCTTTGAAATAAGAGAAAACGTTTATTTGAAAAAGATTGGGTTAACGAGAATAAGATTCTTAAATAAAAAAATCCAGTTATTTATATCTCAGAACGATAAAAATAACATTTCTATGAAGCTGATAAAAAAGATTCGTTGGACTAGAAAACCACAGCATCATCCTTTACATCTTTAAGGGTGATGAAGTAGGAAAGAGTTTTTACGATGGATAGCAATAACAACATTCTCCCTTAATCTCGTATTTCCAAAGCCATTGGGTATGTAGCAGCTTATGCTTGATACAATAGTGATACAATCAAACCATTGCAAAAAAACATTCAATGAGTCTCAATTTCTTCTTACCAAATTGCGTTTTAGAAAGATGCTTTGGTTGACCATTGACCACACTTGCAGCGATGGGCAGTCTTTTATTCTCTAGGTAAGCTTCAGAAAGCTTTTGGTCTGAAAAGCAAAAGCAGATTGGCACTAACTTTCTTCTTGATACATTGGTCGTTGGATTAATAAGATTGGAAGGCTTGGGTGAAAAATTAAACAAATCAATCACGGTACTAAGATTCAGTTTCCGATCGGCAACAAAACTGCAATGGACTACTTGGACTTTTGCTACAAAACATCAATTTTAGATATGCTTGCTAAGCACATTTATATAAATTTGCTATTGATCACCGATGAGGAAATCACAGTTTTACTCAAAGTGTTCCTGACAAATTGCAATGCTGGTTTCAGACCACAAAAAGGAGGATATTACTATAAGGAACATGTGTCGAGTTTGCTTGGGTCCTCTTATTGCAAGGCCAGACTACATGACAAACCTGCAATGCAAGGAACAATTTGCATATACTGTAGCACGCCCCAGCTAGCTGGAATATAACGAAAGCCAATAAGCCTATCGCATGTCTATATTATAATAAATATTTCAAATAATCAGTTCGCTACCTTTAGGTTCCATGAAATTTGTTTATCGCGGAGCAAAAACATACCATAGCATTTCATAAAAGATTAGTTTTTCATTGGGTCATGTTTTGCTTGCGAAAAAATAGTCCAATTTTGATGACAATAATATTATCGATCACTGAGAAAATAATCAGAAATGACGGTCTTAAATCTGGTTAACCATTATACTACATAACCAGGATGTTATGAAGTCAAAATTTTAATACAAACTGCTTTTGAATTTTAAAAGATTTCATGAGGATGTCACTAACAAGCTTATCTGAAGATTCCAAGCAACACAGGAGCCTCTAGATAAACTAACCTTTGAAAGTGAATTCCATCATTACTTTGAAGGCAAATCTAATATGAATACTTGAATAAAAGATCAAAACAATTTTCTGGATCAACTGTGGAATTTCAGTGACCACTGGTTTGAAATTTTTGAAATATTTTGCATTTGTATTTGGAACGAGAGATGGTAGGGTATTTCCTACGGCAACGCTTTTCTTTTTTATAAATGGCAATATTCTGCACTGCATCAAAAATTATTTCCAGGAATATATCATGGTTAAGATCGTATAGAGCAATGGCATACATTTTCGCTATGGGTCTTTGGATCCATTAATGTCTATTTGACTGCCGTTACCATCTTTGAATGGAGTCGATATACTGGCTTATAACAATTACTTGGCTTCTGTGACTGCGATTAAAATATCTTAAAGTCCTCGCTATTCATGTTATTGATTCGCTGACAATTTCTATCGAAAAAGTTGCCAATAATAATCATAAACTTATGATTCTAAAGATGATTCTGCCAAGGCTTGAATGAAGAAAATAATTGCATAGAAAATCAGTGACCCTATCTTCACTAAGGTTACAAAGTGCTGGTGGTCACGGAAACAGCAAATAAATTAATATTATTGGAATTTTCTATTTATATATTTTACAATGCAGAGATGTTAATAGTAATTAATGAATCCCAATATAATTCATATCACTTTCCGTAAAACATGAATGAAAGTGAATCAAATTAAAGGAAATTGAATCGATTGACAGCATATCTAACTTCCTAAAGTCCTCCCAATCGACTAAAATAACATAAGGAAAAGTCAGGTACATACCTTAATTGAAATCGTGACACTATTCACCACCTGATGAATTTTCCATGACCTTGCTAATTCTGATCGACTGGCAATTGCTAATGACCAGCCCAGGAAGGTGTGCTACCAATTATCATCGAGGCATCGTCACACCAATCGATACTGCATCAGCTGCGTAAAATGGATGCAAGATTGAATTTGATTGTCTTGGTGCCATACCTTAAAAAGGAAATGGAAAATGTAAAGGTGTTTTAGTCCAGTACAACAAGAGGAACTTCAAAAACAGAAGAAACACAAGCATTAGCGAAATCTAGAAGTTTGGATCAATTATCGGAGAAATCACAATTATCTCTTACACGTGATAGTTCGATGACTGAAATACTATTGCAGTCGTGCATCGATTGTCTAAATTAATCTGAATGCTTGAAATTTAAGGGCACGAAGAATTTTGGAAGGAAAAATCGGTATTAAAAGGGTTAAAGTAAAATTGGTGTTAGTTTGGAACTTCATCAAGACCAAACGGTTTGACAGGGGACACACCATACATGACTGGGGTAGTCAACTACTTCTCTAGTACAGAAATTATCTGCAAAAAAGTGATGGGTCTACATTATAGTAAGACGTATTTTGATTATAATCAAATTATTTATAGGTGTCCTTCGCTTCAAGGATACATCTGAAATGAACATCAAGTCCGTGCACAGCAGACTAAACTTATTGAAATTGCTAATTGCCTTAATGACAATGAGGTTTGAGAGTTCATAATCGGCTTGAGTTAGTAAGACACCCAAAACCCAAAAGAAAAATTATGCAGACAATAGGAAGAAAGAAAAAAGGAAGAATTTTTGTTTTATTTTCTTATTCGGTATTGAACCAATATTAAATGTGATGGCGCTGGGTGCGGTTTGACATCTGCTAAAGAATTAACGAACTCTTGTTGAGTAAAGGATCATTAAATTCATCATTTTCTTTTTCAAAAGAAGGATTTAGCCACAGGTGATTTAGATATTTTATTTTACTGACTAGCACCACGCGTGTTCCTACCCTCGAAGGGTTATTACTATCTATCCACAGAGTCTATAAGGGAGTATCTTTCAGAGGATAGTAAAGGATCTCCAGGATGATCAACGTTGAAAGATTTACCACTGTTAACGGCAAAAGAGAGATCACGGAGATATAAAAAATTGTTCGTTTCTCGGGGTAAGATCAAAGATAAGATTAGGGTGGTGATCATGGGAGTGATCAGGGTAGTGATCATGGGAGTGATCAGGAGAGTGGTAAAAAAGTGATAAAGGAGTGATCAGAGGAGTGATCAGGGAAATGATCAGAGGAGTGATCAAGGAAGTGATCAGGAGAGTGATAAAGGAGTGATAGAGGAATGATCAGGTGAGTGATTAAGGGGGTGATCAGGGGAGTGATCAGGGTAGTGATCAGAGGAGTGATAGAGAAGTGATAGAGGAGTGATCAGGGGAGTGATCAGAGGGGTGATCATAAGAGTTAGCAGGGGAGTTTTAAGAGGTGTGATCAGAGGAGTGATCACAGGAGAAATCAAGGAAGTGATAAGGAGTGTCAAAGGAGTGATCAAGAGAGTGATCAGGGGCATGATTAGGGGAGTGATCAGGGGAGTGAAAAAGGAATGATAACGGAGTGATTGGGGTAGTGATCTGGGGAGTGATTAGAGGAGTGATCACGGGCGAGATCAGGGGAGCGATAAAGGAGTGATTCGGCAGGTGATCAGGGGAGTGATCAGAGGAGTGGTCAGAGTAGTGATCAGGGAGTGATTGGGGGAGTGATGAGGGGAATGGTCAGAGGTGGGGGGGGGGGGGTCAGGGAGCATTGGTAGAATCGGAGATAGGATTAGTTGAAAGTTCAAGGGGAATGTTACCAAAAATCAAGGTTACAAAAAATGGTATAACATGTACATATCAAAGCTTATTGTAAGTCGAAACTCATTCTAATTCCAGAAATATCGAGTTGGAGAGGAATTATGTGATCCGGACCGACTTTCAGCAACTTGCTAAAGCATTTCGCCTGACAACTAAAACATGTGATTTTGCAATCGGGTAGCATTTACTGCGAAACGGCCAGAATGTGCCAAAAACTACGATAGAGGCATATTTCGAAAAATTGAGAGAGCCTAGTCGTCGTTCCATCTAGCAGTTTTAGAATGTATCTACAAAGAAATGAAAAACTTCTATTGCGCAGATAAAAGTAGTTCATTTATAAGCAGGAGGCACTGATTGGGCAACCTTTACAGTCATTTGCTCACTTTTCTGATTGGCCTACTTCGATCCACAATTGGGTGTAAATACTTCCTAGCTTAGATTTTTTATCACAATTCTGACGTTTTATATTTAGACGTATTAAAACATTTGCTTTTCTAGGAAGCATGTCAGAAACCCTAGAATGTCTTGCGAATTTTAACAGGGGTTCATTGTCAACATTGCACGTACCAGTTCAACTGCCACCTTTGTTGCCGACAACAATCGTACGAGAAATGTGCCCATTCTACACGCAAGCCCCAAGTAAAAAATAAAGCTTGCAAAAACAACATTCAAAAAACAATTAAAGCAATAATAGAGATGTCAAAATCAGACACATAAAAAAGGCAAAAATTTTGACGAGCTGCTTTCAATAAAGTTTAATCTGAACATCCTTGATAGACATTTATATCTACGTAAACAATACTTCCAAAGATCTTCCTAAAAAGAAAGTGAATAACAAATATTGTATCGTCTTTTTCTACCCTAATTTAAAGTTAGATTTGATGAACAGATGTTGGTAATAGTTCATACAAGGAAGCTGTGCTTTTTGTGTCCTAAAATGCAGAAGTTTTCGCTTTAATTGCAATAACTATGGTTGAAACTTTCCTTTCAATGTACATATGACATTGGGTCAATGGTCGTCGGATAGAATGAGCTTATTAGTGAATGGCCATGGGAAGCTCGATCTAATCAATTTAATCCATTGAACTCCAAAATGATTAGGTCTTAGGCTAAATTTTGTTTACGTTCTTCATTCATTAGTTTCTTGCCCTGAATGAACAGTTGAATTCACCACGTGCATTTCAATTCACAATGTTTATTTATCAATTTAATGGTGGCGAAAACAGGAAACCACATTATAACGGCAGCTAGCTTTCTACGATTACGAATGAAAGTACCAAATCATTCTTAGTCATATGTAAAGCTGATATCTTATCCGACCCACTGGGTATCAAATCCAAACATTATCTACGTCACAGTTTAAAGAATAATAAGGTGTTCTCGATACATGATACACAATGAGTGGACCTCAAACCCTTTTCAAATCTCCTTACAGTTAAGTGCTGTCTATTACTTTTATAACGCTATTAAAAAGCAAACAGTTACGTATTATTTGCTCCGAGCTCTAAACATAATTCACAACCAAAGCTGACAACCCATCAATGACATCAGTTCACAATTCAAGAGAAGAACAATCCACTATTGCCTTAGCACAGTTGCCAGCAGGCACCGCGCAGCCATTGGGCTTGCAAGGGCTATAGCCCCTCCACCTTTTTGCAATATTAGGTTAGAAAACCTTTTGGAAAGCTCACTCTAACTATGCTCTAACGCAAAATTGAATCGTATACTCCTAAGGAGTAGCAGTTCTTCTTAACTGGGAATTCTTTTTGTTCACTTTCTAGGTGTTTTTCTTGCTGTATTATTATGCCCAAGCTAATTTTATCTATTTTTTTCGCTTTTGATATCTTCTCTGAACCAGATTGTTTATAAAACTCCAGTAGAAATAAGCCAGAACTTTCAAAAAGGAGCGTTTCCGTCGTTCTAATGGGCGTGGCCTCAAAAAAATTTCTGTTACGCCCTATTCAGCCCTCCCACATTTAGACTGGTGCGCGGTCCCTGGTTGCCAGCATAAATGCAACTGCTAATGAAGAAGTCTTTGCATAGGCTACGGGGATATTAAAAAACTCTAGAAACGAGACCCGAAACCATTCAAGGAATCTGGAAAATTTCTACAGCTTTTGGCCTTTCCTTCAAAACTCTGCGATAATATTTTTATCTAGAGGTACATCTGACTAAGAGTTACTTCTTGATAATGGTGGGCTTTGAACTGATGGACACTTTTCGTATAAGAAATGCTTTTAGAAAAGATCCAAAGCAGTGTAAAAAACAATTAGAAAAATTCAGTTGATAGTTATGACTGGAGTTCGTTTTACAAAAACTTGCTGCCCTTGCTTTGGTTTTTTATCTAAAGTTCTATATCTTCCCTCTGGCTCTTTGATATGCAGAAACTATTTTCCAAAATTCTAAGCAACTCATTACGTAAGCCAGTACTCGATGTAAGCTGTCAGAAGTTTTCGAGATGTAAATGTGTATGGCAGTGTTATTATGATATAGTTTTCTAAAAAAAGTATTATTAAATTGAAAAGACCTGGTCAAGGCGACAAAACAAGAGCTGAATATTGGAAAATTTCATGCAAGAAAGTTGCAGCTCGAGGCTTGCTGTGTAAAGTTTTAGATAACAACCCAAATTCTTTGGGTTCTGACCCCACTTGCTTAAGCAGTTTCTCTAATGACAACAGAATCACTGTCACCAAAAATACATCAGCACAGAAAAACATAATGGTTTCCAATACCCGGCAGAAATAAATAAAAGTGCTAAACAATAAAACTTGAAAACAATACATGCTCCCTTAGAGTCTGCTTACATATTAGGGTTACCCTTGTTGTATAGGGGGTTTGGCAAACGCTTTCTTCTACGTTTGCAAGTACTAAAACCAAGAGGTTACCGTCAAACATTTTATAAAAAGATTTATATACATGACTCTTTGGATATATTCTTGTACTTCACATACTTAAAAAGTCCATCAACATAGAAAATGTGCCTCAGAATATCAAACTTATCGTAACGATAGAAAAAATCGTGCATAACTTGGCAAAAGCACATAACATCACCTCAGGTGTTTTGAAAGAAAATGATAAGAATAATAAAAAAATTAAATAACAAGAATTGATAAAAAGGCAACATTTCTGGAATTCTGAATTATTCAAGGTTATCTTTTAAGGTTGTCGATTGAAGGGTCCACTGCTCTGCATTGTAAAAAACCAACATTATGACATCATTAGAATCCCAGGCTTTGTGTTTTAAGGTTTTGAATATGTCAGAATCGCGAACTTCAATATCACAATCGTGATCTTAACGATAAGAGTAAGATGGTGGTGTGACGTCATAAGAAGGGGGGACCAATAGTATTCAAGACGCTACTGATAAAGTAACAGATTTTTAAAATTGGTTGTGAAATTTTTTATTTAATCAAACAAAAAATCCACGTAAGTCTACTAATCATGAACATACATTACAAATAAATCCTTGTGTAGAGATGGAGACGCATTAATTACCAAGGGTCTATGTACGCCCTGCGAAATTCCTCTTGCCCATCTGGGGTCCCCATTACTGAATTGTCTTTATAAAAATTAAAAGGATGGAAATTGGTTTTCCCACATTGAGAAGCTAATCTTCATTAAATCGATTCTTGCATACAGGCACCTTCGCCCTCCGCGCAGGAGATCGGAAGCCTTAAAATTGACTATTCAAAGACATTTAAGGATAAGTTAACTATCCTAACGATTAATTTGAAGCTTACTTTATTCAAAGAAGCTGCTGATGGGAAATCAGCAGAAAAAAACGTCTGTTATTTAACAATTGGTGCCGTTGAAGTATTGTAACTTACTTTAAGCATCCAAAGAAAGTTAAATTAATTTAATTTAGCTTACCAATTCAACATTTGCTAATTGGCCACAAGGATAATGAATCAATACTTTTGCTAATTCTTAAAATAAGGAATAATTGACGACGTGTCTACAGTTAAGAGTCTCTAGGCTTTTGCCAAGTGTCTAGAATGGTGTTAATGTGGTATATATGCAAGCTTAAAAACAGCTATGGAGTTGCAGGTATACTTGCACATTTGTGATTTGAAAAGGAATGTTTGAAGAATTATATTTTGTAAGTGGAATTACAACATTACAAGGAAGATATAGATAAAATTATTAATGTTTCATTAAGAAGTCAAGAATCAAGAGTTTTTCCGTTATTAAAATAAGCAATCTTTTCGCAAAAGCTAGCCTCGATTTAAAAGAAATGGAAAACAGATTAATCAAATGCCTTGCCTCTAAGAACGTTTAACTTTGGCAACACAACGGTTTAACTTTCCTACTGAAGGCGATAAATGGAAAGAAAATTAAAAAGGGTCGCACTAAATAGGGGGCAGGGGGCCAAGGCCTCCGCGCTTTTCCACAACAAATATATTTCGTAAGTGACAAACCATTTTTTCTATTCTTTGACCCTTCCACCCTGAGATCAAGGCGTGGCACCTGTCGGGGTGAGAGCAGGTTTAGCACCTTTAACAGACATCTCAAAAGACCAAAGAAAGCTATAACTACTCATGCAGTAATATAGTGCTATCATTGTCCTGAGCATAAACAAAGAAAACTGGCTAAGATTTAATTGTGATTACGTGGGGATAACTAAGAGCCAAATCCATTTGCAACGTAACAGACATATATCTTGCGACATTTTTTCAAACAAGCTATTCATTCTAAGAAAAAGTACTCATTCAAACCGATTCTGGTGGAAAGATATCTCGCCAAGCTTACATAAATCTGCCAACACGCGAAACCCAAAGGTAAACCAAAAATCCCTTGAAACCTTACAAAGAGGATTTCACACTTAAAAAAGGACTTTAAGTAAAAATTTACCTATGCAATAGCATACTAAATATATTTAGTAAGCATCAGATTTTGACCTAATAAACTAGTTTACAAATAATTTCATCGAAAGGCCATAAAAGCTTGATTAAAGGTCGAAAACAACAGAAAAGCACCGGGGGAGCATAGACCTGCTTTTCCTATAAAAAGCATTTATAAACGCAGCGTGTTAGAGTCAATAATAAAAAGATACTGCACTTAATGACATCGTTCTCTAGGCGCATGAAGGATACAGTGGCGGATCAATTAAAAAGCACAATCTGTGGACATACAAATGATCCTTTTAGGGCATGTCTCTATCACAGATGTCCGGTAGCAATTATGATAGGCCTAGTTAAGGACTTTTTGATTGGCAGATCTGTTTTAACCAATAAGGCTCACTGGAAACATCAGAAAATGGTAGAGTAGAAAATGGTTAAAATGCCTACAGACGATGAGTCGCTGAAGAAGGAAAATTATCTACTGAAGTAGCAGAGAAAGGTTACATATAACGCAAAACTATATCAAAGGTAGAGAGTAGGCCAACTGATAAGGGAAGGTGCCAGCAAGGGACCCCTGTAAATGCAAAAGTATTTTCCTGCGCTATTATTGATTGAGTGTCTAGGGTGAAGACAACATTGTGTACTTGACCGCGTATCCTTTGCTTTCAACACCAGAAACGTGAATCGTTCACCTCTAGCAAGAAAGTCTGGTAGAGTATTCTGCATACCTAAGGCTTAGTCAGATGTTTGATCCAGTTACTCTGCAACAAATAATCTCATATCATTTCTGTGGAAAGTAAAGCACAAAGAAAGAAATTACATGATTAAAGTAATTGTAAAGATGAGCTTCCGCATAAAGGGTTTGACTTGGCACTGCTCATTCATTCAAAAGAATAATAAGTTGCTTATCCTAATCAATAAACGTAGGCCACCCTGGGTCAAAACAATGTATCAAATATTCTATTTGCATACATCTTGTTCCGTCGTCTCTTTGCAAAAGGATTGGCGACGCCAAGAGCATTGCTGACCATATCCTTGCGTCTTCTTTCTACAGTCTTAAACGAATTAACAGAAATACCCCACCCAATTAAAAGGACAGAAGAATATCAGCCGCATGAAACCACTAAATGCACGAAAAATGAAATCACAATAAATGCAGGATCACCATTTTTATCTCCAGGAAATGGTGATAATCACCGCCAATAAAACCTTATTTCCTCTTCATCAAAGATAAACCATGAAGAAAAGACATCTTTGCTAACTTCAACAAGGTTAAATGCAACACAAACCAGAGTGACGATCGGTGTTAAATATTTAGTAGTTTGCATAAATCTAGTGCTTTATTGGTCAATGTTAAGCCAATTATTGGTTTAAGAGTCAACTCTTGACAAAATAATAGTTCGGTTATCAATATTCGCAGATCCTAAATGTAGTCCCCTGTCAATTTGGTATGATCTTTCGACAAAAATGCCAGTGTTAGTAAAAGAATCAAGAAATGCGTTCTACAGGTTTAGAAAGTTACTTTTCAGTTGGAGCTTTTAGAATTTTATAACTTTACGATAACAAAAATCAACATAGTTTTAAGTGTTGGGAGAATACCAATAATTTTTCTAATACAAGAAGCACCCCAAAATCGAAATCTGTCTGTCATACTACGTGTGTTGATTGTTGACTATGTTATCATATGTCACTCAATGCCATTAAGTTTGAATTTTGAAATTTATTGCCTTACCGAAAACGTCACAGTACTATCTGTGAAACTTACTTACAGTATGCAGCATTAAACAAAAAGTACTTTCGTTATGTATTGATGAGTGCAGTTGGTATGCTAAGACCCATTCACCTTCTTTCCTTCCAATTCATTCCTTCTATCAATGTCTTCAATTTTCTATAACATCGCAGTTTTCTTTTTTAAAGATACTAAGTTATCTTGTGATGCAGATATTGATTGCTCTAAAACTCTTCTTTTTTAGCTGGTAATGTTAAGGAAATGCTCAAATGCCTATAGCTAAGTCCTAACAAAGGAAAGGGATTAAGAAGAGAGAAAGGAAAGATCAACCTTACTCCCTTTTGGTTTTTGAATAACGACAGGTTGTAAGAGTCTGGGAAACAGGAAAGGGGTAGAGCTGTCTAAGGAAGAGGGAAGATTTGTGGGATTGAGTTTGTGAATTTGGCAAAGAGACATGGAAAGGGTGAGCACTCTTTGTTCATACTCATCAAATCTTTGAGGTTTCTTTCTTTGAATGCTCTTTATACAAAAAGCTGGACTGCATCTTCATAGCAGCCTGGGGAAACATCATAATTAACGTTTTCAAAACTTATTTTACAAAAACTTAGGTTACAAACTTAGTTTTCATTTCTAAAGAAATTATATTTGGAAAAAATGTGCCAGAGAAAAGAAAACTCCCTTAGTCTTTGCATTTAAGACTAAAACCCTATAAATGATTTGAATGGTCTTGGTGATGCCAAGTTAAAGTGTTTTTCGAGCAGTGCCTTCCCCTTGATGTGACCACACTAGGCATGGAATCCCTTGTGTTGGGATCCCTAGGCATGGAACTATTTCTTACTGCATTTTCCTTATTTTTGCAATTTTGCATGATATATATACAATACTTGCGTACAACACCGTAATGAAGAGCCCAGAGGCAAAAAAGCTGTCATAAAACTTAAGCCCAAGGCACAGGAATGATATTTGGGTTTCAAAAACATAATACTTTAAAATAATTACAGACAGGAGTTTCTTTAAACTTTGAAACATGCAAACTTGTGTGTTAGAGTTCCCTCCACACTAAAATTTACAGGGAAAGATACTTGAAAAACTTCGCAGCTATCTCTGCAGAAAGATGGTTGTTTGGGGGGGAAAGGATATTTGTAACTCTAGCTATTTCATGCCTTTGCACTGGGAAAAATATATCAAAAGAAACACAAAATATGTATATCTTGAAAGACCAAGAAATTTTTCTCCAACTTCCTTGTGACCAACAATAAGTATTTGTGACTGGTCAAAAGCATATTAAACAATTTATATAGTAGCTGATTGGTGTTTTGGATAACTTACATTTTGTGTGCTTAAGGGATGCAGATGAGTTACTTTTCTTTTTATATTTGAAAAATTAGAAAAACAGTTCTTGAAATAAAAGGGCATGCATTTTGGACCTGATTGGCTTATGCAAGACAATTATCTTTTTTGCTTAGTACAAAAGAGAAGATTGAAGGTATATATATTTTCCAGGTAGTGGAAATTCATGAAACAGAAATGAATAGTCCAAAACATTATTGTCATATTAGCAAAACATGCCCTTTACATATCTTTAATTTCATATACATTCTATGAAATAAAAAAATTTCAGACATTGACCTGCACACAAGCAGGGTAAGGTTTGGAGGCCCTGGAGAAAAACAGAAAGAAAAGCTGCATTTCCAGGTTGGAAATCATGCATGATTTTGTGGATGCCACCAACGGCACATTGTCAGTGGTGACTTGTTAGCAGAAGCATTTGAGCTGCAAGCAATGATGCCCATATATACATTACTATAGTATAATATAGGATAGTCATGGGTAATGTCGGACACCATCAATTATTTTCAATGCCACTTTTTCTTTTCGATAAAATTGTTTTCTGAGTTTTCTGATGAATTTTCTGATTTTCTGATGAATTCATTTCTACATTACATTTACATAGTTTGTTGTTTTTCTGAAATCAGCGCCAATCACTCCATGTGGGTAATGTTGGGCATCCATGGGTAATGGCCGACAGGCAGATTAAACACAACACAGTATTGGTGATCTAAATAAGAATACGAAATAAGGCCAGGGATAATGCAAGAGTTTAATTCTAAGGTGGGAAATGGTAATACTTTCCCGATAAATGTCTTTATTAGTTCGAATTTTTTCAGGGAATCATCCCATTTGCTGTCCGGCATTGCTCATGCGCATATGCAATATACTTCATCCAGGAATGTTGGGGAATCTCAAAATCGTGCCATGCGATGAGGATACCAATGTTATCCAATCAAAATTTAATTTTCAATCATGCAATCAATCAGAGCATGAAGTCAAAACAAAACATTGAGCATTCCCTGATCACTGCAGATAGCAACATCTCGATTTCGAAGAGTAGAAAATCAAGGGAATTTTGGCCCACTCACTTCACTGACATGCATTCAAAACACATTAATTCATTAACATGCACAGCAAAAGGGCTCAAAAAGAGAAAAAATGTAAACATAAAAGATACCCAAACATGATTTTAAAAATCCTATTATTAAATCAGACCTGTCAACCTATAATTTTCAAAACCTGGAGATTTCAGATTTTTTGTTGAGAAAAACAGGGAGCTTTGGCCAAAAATTGGGAGATCCCTGGAATTTGTTGATTTTTTGTAAACAACATACCTTTAAAAAAAGTCATCTTGAAAAACAGTTACTGTAATGGCAATAGTTTTTTCTTAATGGTTTAACACTAACAAGAAACGTTTTTGTGAAGAAAGTCAGCTCAATCATTTTTGTTGTAAGACAACCTTTGCTGAAAGACAAGGAAAAATAGGGAGAAAATCATCAAAAACCGGGAGACCAGGATAAAACAAGCAGAACCTGGAGTCTCCTGGCAGAACAGGGAGAACTGACAGGTCTGTAATTGTTAATGACAGATTCAAAAAAAAAATTCCTAAGTAGATTTGTCTGTGATTGCCCAGCATCCTACATTACCTATGACTAGCCTATGAATTCCCTTACATTTTGCGTTACTAGAGGTTCAAGGTGCAAGCACAAAAAGTCTTTTGTCGCTACGAGCATATGCAAGTTTTCTAGCCTGGCTGCCTTTAGTGAAACAAGCAGAAAACTTTTGTGGTCATGCCCTTCAGATTAGCTTACAATAAATTTTAAAATATAGGACCCGCCCAACCGGGGAGGGGTGGCGAGGAGCATGGTCCCCCACTTTTCTTGCTGGCTACCGGTCTGCAGAGTATGGCACTTTTGGACGAGATATCCGGTGTGCACGAGCAAAAAGCCTGGTGTGACGGTGTGCACCACCAAAAATGTCTGGTGTGCTGGTGTGAACCGACTATTTTCCTCTGTTGTGGTTAAAATTTGTGAATTTGCCTTTCACCGTAAAAATGCGTGTGAAGTATACTGTTGAAGTATACTGTTGAAGATAGCGCAAGTTTTTATTTGTATATTTGTCAAGTAAGATTCATGATATCTCAAATTGTTCATACACAACTGTGCTTGTTTTTATCAGCTGACATTTTCTATGGGACGACACCAAGCCACACCCATCTTAGTTATCACACCCAAAAATACCTTGTGTGCAACAGGATTTGCACAAAAATATCTCCTCCGGTGTGCACATGCCATACTCTGCAGACTGGGCTGGCTATAGGTATTAATCCCCCTTTTAAGTATTAAATAAGTAGCCCCCTTTTGCCCCCCACTTTAGAATCGGTGGCGCGGGCCCTGAAATATTTCTTGCAAGCTTTTTATTGCAAATTTTTAAAAAATCTACCATTAAGACAAAACTGTGAGTTCATCTAGAAGCGCCAAAGGGAGGCTACGTGTAGGGCCTAAACCAACTGACAGAAATATCGTAGACAATGAAGAAAATAAAAGATAATTGTTAAGGTTGTTAATTGGAATAGATAAGAAAGTATAAACTTACCATAAACAGTAGAAATGTTATGAAATCCTTCATTGTGTACAAAAACTCAACAAAAACAGGAGAGCTTCCTTTGGCTTCCCGCCTTCTTTGTGCAAATAAGACGAGGTTACTTGCGGGATAACATCGAGATCGAGGTTGTCACAGGCTCATACCATCCTTCACATTTTTGGTTCAGACTACCAAGGCAATTTAACGGTGCGACTATAGAATAGGGAACACATTGTGAGTCAGACTATGGGGACTAAAGATTGCATTTTGCTAAAAATCCCAACAACGACGAATTTAACGGCAGAGTTGAAGATCTGAGGGGGTGGTTCCTGAGGTTGTCAACTTTAGAGCTTGGAAAATTATGGTGTGCCAACTAATTTGCCAAGATTCCTGCAGCAAAGCAGTTTAACTGTTTGCAGCTTGAATTGAATGGGGATATGGCAATTAACATATTTTTTCATATTAACATATCCTTTGCTTTCCCGGGATGTTTTGTAACTTGCTATCAACCTTACACATAGGGCTAAAAATAAAATTCCTTTCGTAATTTTCCTGATCTATTCCGGCTAAAAAAAGACCGACTAAGCAGGACCACCATCGTGGTATATCTTACTTTTGCAACAATTTACTCTTAGCTTAACATAATCTTTTTCAAAAAAAGGAAATAACATTTCAAATATTGACCAGTAACTTGAGACTGGTATAATTCTAAGCTTTCAAGTGTACGGATTTACTTTGAGACGTCGGGTGATACTGTGAACAGTACTCACCTAAAACCTAATTCCTTTTCTCTTAAAAAACGAGAATATTTCGGCAGATTAGAACTTACAAGGCGAGAATCTGCTAAGTTTATCTTTTCAAACAACAAATGTTACTCCTCTTGCCGATATGAGGGAATTCCAAAAAAATAATTATAATGATAACTTACATGTTTTTTTATATTAATGGTTCGTTTGATCTCTGTGTTTTGTGTTAGATTACAATACCGCTAACACAGAAAAAATTAAATTCATTCCTTATGGGTAAACAGCACTATGGTCGCCGCACAGTAAAGTCTGTGAGCAGGCTAATACTAATAGACATGCATATCTAAAAGCACCCAAAAGGTTTTCCATGTTTTAGAAGAACCAATCTAGATCAGTCTTGTCGTTGTAGGTGACGTCACATCCAAGCACTTGACAGTAGAATTGACGAACGGCTTTTGCGAAGATTGAGTGTACAGTGGAAGAAGTCAAGATGGTTCTGTGACAAGCTTCTCGTATCACAAAGCCAGCACTTAGTTTCTAGCAATACTTAGAAAATATACTCTATTATTGCTGATTAATTGGCAAAACCTTTTAGACCTTAAAGCAGATTAAAATATTTTTCATTTAGCCAAGGATTTTGCTAATTTGATTAGCATTAGGAATAAATGTATTAGATGGATTGCAAATATCAAATGCAATCTTGTGTGTTATAAAGCTATCAAAATACCAAGTTAGGTTACGACTAACGATTTGGGGACTAGCTGCGGAAAAGATTAGACGCTGCAGTGGGACGATAAGCCAATTGCATGTACACCGATTTCAAATGAAAGTAAAAAGCCATTTTCAGCGTGAGATTATTTGAAGCAGTGGTGAGTTTCAAAAACTGATTGTACATCCTGCTTGGGAGAGCAAAGAAAGGCTTCTGTGTCTGGATTGGTTTTCCACAGCATGGCGTGCAAGCACCCATGTGGACAGACACCAATGAGTATAGAAACCCGGTTGCCAACCTGAAGAACTGTACGACCACTTGGGGGTGGAGATTCACAGGCTAGCGCGCATGCGACAGTTGACTTCCTATTTTATGACGCAATGAAAAACCAACTAATCATACTGCATTAAGATAATGTTCTAATTTTAGATGCTACTAATGTTTCAATTTTGGTAGCTAGTCAAGTTTTGCTACTTTAATAGGGAATCAATAACCGGAAATTCAGTCAGAAGGGATAACTTTTATGATAAAATCTTAACCAAAGTTGTGCAAATTCCAGAAAAAGACCTTATTAAAACAGATACATACTCAAAAATTCGCGCACTTTCCACTAGAAACGTAGATCATGAGAAATCAATTCACATTGCCTCGTAAAAAAATAGTATCTGGTTGTTTTCGAGAAGCAGGATACTGGTTAGGTACCATTATTCCATGAAATGGTATTTTTGATTGGGTCATCGTATCCTTTCGTGAGGTTACCTACCAAAAATACGAACGTGGTCTTGAAAATATCTTTCTACTCGAATACTGCAACAATCGAGGAAATTTGCAGTACTCTGAGATTCTTATTAGCACGCAGCTTTTAATAGTGGGCTCTAGCTGCTTACAAAAAAATGCGTGCATCAAATCGAGGTCAAGGCTTCGATGTAGAAGAACACCTATTTATCTGCGTGGGAGAAGAAATTGAGCAAACAACATACACAGACAGTTTTCTCGTACACAACATTCCCAAGAAAATTATCGTTTTATCTTGCAGCAAACATTCTTAAAAAGGTATTGTCCGGCAGATATTTAAAATCAGGATATCTTGACAGATTGACGTCGTTCTGTTGAATTTCATTCGTTTCCTTAAGAAGGAGTGGGCTCAAACTAAATGAGATATACATGACAAGAATTTTATTTACGTAAATACATGTTCATATATTTACTTGTTTGGTTCAACGTCTAAAAGGGTTATAACCATCAGTATGCCACAAGGATTGGTTGCATAGTTACGAATCATGTTGCAACAATGTTTAGAAATGTCTAACATTGAATTATTATATAGCAATTATTTTGTTTACTTATGTCTACATTGAATAAGCTAATTGAGTCTAGATTACAAAGTAGAAACTAAAACTAATTAGAAATAGAAACGTAACAGATGCAGCTGTAACAAAATGGGTCACGCAATGTGTTACAGATTCTATAGAAATAACGCATCAAAGTATAATCAAATTGTAAATATTCCTGACTGCTGTATGTGAAATTGGCTAAATTGGTGTCTCACACATCAACTATTTGATTCTAGAAACTTCTGTGGCCTATATAAACGAAAAATGAAAATTGAAAGATATCTTCTAGATAAGCGACTGGGATCTTTTAGAATGTCTACTGCGGTTAACTTGTGAGAGATGCCTTTCTGAGGTTTTTTATCATAATTATACTTCTCTATTGCACTTACAGGTCATATATTGAGAAAAATATACATAGGCTCGATACATGGAGTTATAAGGGTGACGTCATAAAGCAAAGCATAGATTGACTTTTGACCATGTAACCGGAAACAGCACCACTGAACATCTCTAAATGTGTTTCATACGCTAAATCTGTCACATATTGACAGAGATAGCAAATGAAAGAACTGACTTTTGCTTAGGATTGCTGTGTTTCACCTGGCTCATAGATTTTGAAACAAGGGCTGAATGAGAGTGACTTGACAAGGAAAGAGCATTTGTATATTTGGCCGTATCTCAGCCAATTTTGTATCTCACTACATTCATTTTGCACATTTAGAGGTGTTTCATAATGCTCTTATGAAATTCAAATTCAAAATATGTGTTTGAGGACGTCATCACTTAGGCGCAACCCAAGACAGCTTCAAAGCTGGATGTTTTCGTTCTTACATATCTTGAAATATAGCCGAAGTAATGAAGTAAATGGCCTCGTGAAATGCATTATATGAATCTGAGTCTCATTGATGAGAATTTATCTTCTATTTCCCTTTTTGGATAGACGAGAAATTAATAAGAACAGAGTAAACGACTGCAAGTATGCCTTATAGGGTGTTCAGAGAGCAAGGTCAATAAAACCATCGCTTTGATACCAACTGAATATTTGCAAAATTACGAAGCTACTTGTTCAACCTATTACAATAAATTGCTTATAGTTCGACAAAATCCAGACACATGGCAAACACAGCTAGGATGGTAACCACGACCAGGATAATTTTAGCTTCTACACTTGACTAACTACACCTTTCTTTTCATTTCTGGGGAAGGTTTTTAAAAATGTATGATATTGGCCTAAGTATGGCTGAATATCGAGTCTAACAGAAGGCACAACTTCCAAAGAGGACTCAAAAGAGAGTAATCACATTGTTTATAAAGTCACGGTGCAGAAGAACATGATCAAATCTTCAGATTCATTTTTGGTTGACAGAAAGCTCTGTGTCCTCCAGTACGACCAGGTTGAGGGTAATTAAAGTTGCCACAAAAAAACAACTCAGTCAATTAGAAAACAACCTTTCGAGCTGGATTCACGGAATTCGAGTCGGCCAAAGCTCTTCTTGCAAAACTCTAAAAGGAAACATCGTCTTTATATAAAAGTTCATTTTTCCCTTGATACTTTCTGCAAATGATAACAACAAACAAAATCAAATTGAAAAACAAGAAGGTGGCATATCCTTATTGATAGCTGCGGGTCAAGTTCAGAGGTTTTAAACAGCCTCTCGCAGCTTCTTAGAGAAGAAAGTCATTAATAAGGATAGGTTACGCTGTCCGAAAATAACCACAAATCGAAAACCGGTGAAAAACTGTTGCCTTGTCTTCGAATCAAACCACTTTTAAAACCAAACAGTCTCGGACTTAAGAGGGCGATTAAGATGTTCAATTGAAATGACACGAGACAAATATATTGAATGATTTGCAAAGACCCATTACAGTTTGGTCAATAACACATGTGGCTCCAGGTTACACAAGGCGAAATGATTTCAAATCGAGAAAAGAAATATAAACATTATAAAACAAAAGACAAGTATAAATGGGTACATTATAAAGTTTTTTTGGGAATAATTTCACTAGAAACCATAGGAAAGCAGTGCAAGTTCCCGAAACATGTTTACAAGCAATTAAAATGTTTGTCAATGAAAAGTGGTAAGGATTCTAAGAACATGACGATGGCAGATGTAGTCTGCATGTGTAGTGGCCTATTAACAATTGCTATCAATAACTGAGGACTAAAGGGACGCCAAAATATCGCGTGTGTTTCAGGAAACTCGGGAAAACAATCCAGTTTCAAAACAATCGATTTTTACCGGAAAAATAAGCTTTATTTAACTAGATGTAAAACAAATTAACGATCTTGGTCAATAATGCTTCATAAGAGACCACTAACAATGTGGTAATGGAATCTGGACTTTAGGATTCCATTGCTGGAAGTCATTTGTTGATACATTTCCCTTTTTAGATATCCTATATTAAGTTAATATCCTAAATAACAAGAGTACGCTGTCAGGGACTTTGTGCTTAAGCATTTAAGCTAGGGTATCATTGGGTAACTGAGCCACTGAAATTACACCGATCTGTTTGTATCAAGACACTATAACTTATTAAAGCGGAAGAAACTTACGGTTTGTATTCTTTGAAGAGATTTTGGCGAGTTGACGGATGATTCCTTTACGTGTTCCATAAAAGCTTTCATGTGCCCTGTATTTTCCAATGTGACGTCATTTTCTTTTTCATCTATAGTTGATTCAATACAAATAAAATTATACATGGGCAGTATCATACGATGAAGTAAAAGGTGGTACGGTCAACTGGTGCTATTCAACTGATTCTTTCAAACTGTGCTATTCGACTGATTCTTTCAAACTGTGCTATTCGACTGATTTTTCATTCAAACATTTATCATGGGCGTATGATGGAACCCAGTAAGCGGGGTTTTAAACTTAAACCTGGGCATTTTCTTCTTAGAAGAAATAATGGACTTTTGAACGCCAATATAAAAACATACTGATACTGTGATATGGTGCTCTTTTTCTTCTACGTACAAGAAAACTACCAAGCAATTTAAAACTCGATTCATATTAGGCGTGAAATCCTGTTCATTGTCATTTGTTTTTCATTTAGCTTGGTTCACAGGCTAGCATACAAATCGTGTTCTACAAACCATGTGTTCAAAGCACCTAGTGTTCAAAGCACCTAGAATATCATAACAAACATATTTATCATAAAGAATCATCCTTCTTTTCTTATGACGATTATCATTTAGAACCACAATGACAAGGGAAAATTTCGACAAACTCAGCCCAATGGTTTAACCATATCAAGGCATATTTTGAATGTGGCTTTGATGTTAATATGGCCTTTCTAGAAATGGAAAAGGGTGGTGCTTCAACTATTTGATTAAATTCCATCAAAATGACTGTGATCAGTATGGTTTGCAAGCAAAACATGAAATTCTTTTGTCAATTGAATTACACAAATGTGGACAGCCAGGAATTATTTTTGAAAACGGCCTTATCTTCGATGACAATTTGATAAGTCCTTTAGGCGTTGTGATAAATTTAAGTCGAATTAATAATTTGAAATTGAACAAGATATCAAGGAATTATGATAAAGTTTGGTAACCTATATCCCACCAAAGTCGAAATGAAATTAGAATCTGATTTGATAATCTCGGTCTAGCTTACCGACTTAATTCTGTTAATCAAGATATTTCTTTTGTAACCAAAAAGATGAGACATCAAAGTCATTGAAAGAATGTAATTTAAAATAGATAATTAAGAGGCAGAAAAGATTAAGCACCTATGTGAGAATAAAAATGCATCAAAAATAACTAACCAGGAGTATAAATAAGTGTTTATGTATAACAAATGGATTCTGAGTAATTTGTTGTGATGAAAAGAATTTCGATATCATGAAGTAATTACTGCGAAGTGTAGGCAGAAGTGGATCAGTAATTGGGCCAAGTAACTTTAATTGTAAATGTATTTCGTTTTTGATGTAAATGAGGTTTTAATATGAGCATGGCAATGGAGTTGAAATGGGCAGAAACTGGTTACATTTTGCCTGGTACATAGCAAAGATATTGCTGAACAGGAGACGTCAATGTAATATGTCTGATTGCATTTATTACAATGATACAAATGGCTTTTTTGATAGGAACCCATGGAAGATCATGGATGCCCTTGGAAGACTAATTCAAGCAGATGTAATCTCCTATTTTGGATAAAAGCATCACATGATATGGTAGTATGAATCGAAATTCACTTTTATATGATGTTGATACTTAACTGAATAATTTTACTAAGTGAAAAAAATGAGAAATTCATGGCGTAATGAACAATAAAGACATGTCTATAAATATATTTTGAATGTAAATGCTTCAATACTTGAATAAAGATTGAATAAAGACATATTCAAGAAATTAAGATGAAAGATCTTATCATGATGGAATGAAGATCAATCGTGTTGGCATTTATTGATTTAAAACTGGTTTATCAATAATTTTGAAACAATTACCATCTTAGCGCCAATACTAGTTGAAGTTAGAGAATACGCTTAGTTATGAATATATGCATTTCAAAACAGACTTCCAAAAACGAAAAGAGTAAAATGACATATGAATCGAAACGAAAACCCCAACATCCCTTTTTAACCAGGAAATGGAATCTTTTTTAAGAGGTAGTCAAAGAGGTTGTACTGCATTTTCTCAAAGCATTTTTATCTCATTGTGGAATACAGTCAACAGGGGGAATTTATTGTAAGTAGAAAATTGAAACGGAACAAACGAGCACAGAGTAGCGAAAATAAAATGAAAGTATACTAGAGAAGTTGTCAATCTTACTTCTATACCCTTTAGATTCAATATTTTGCTCTTATGCATAAGATTTAAAACAATTGCTTGACAAAATAGAAGGCTTTGACTGAACGATTTTCATAACATCATTTTTACATGTCCGTCCCAAAGCTCCAAAGTTCAGAAGAAGAAAACTTTAATTTGCGAAAAAAGTATTACGAGAAAAGTTTTGATGGATGAGAAGAAAGTTAAGGTAGAGAGAAAATTCACTAAATGATGAAAATATAGTTTGGTACCATTGAAAAATGACCCTTTTCCAGTCACGAATGCATGTGATAACAGCTGCTCAATGGTGTACCTCAGGGCAGGATTCCTTTTTAAACAACCCTAAGAAGTAAGACCAGAAAACATGATAAGCACATAACAAATAAAGATTAGCAAATAGATGGCTGACTAAAAAAGATTGACGTGCAATCATAATCTTTGAAAAATTTTGATCGATTAATTTGACCAAGAATCACATATGCACAACATCGATTTCTATTTTCCTTTAGGCCACCAGAATTATCTGTTTGTTGCCTTGAAAACAGAGATAATGCTTCCGCAAAGGCCAATTGGAATAGTGCAGATAAATTGGATTAATTGCAGTTGTCAAAGTGATGATAACTCTAATCAAAAGGAAATCCAAATGCAATATCTAGTTATATATTTGGGGGATTGATAACCAAAGTCGAATAGGAAGTTCGTTTATCAAGAAAGAAGCGCAATGAATTTTTTTCTTGGAGATCATCTGATAAACTGGATGCAAAATAAAAAAAATCATGGAAATAAAACTTGTCTGGACCAAAAGCGTGCAGCGGCCAGAATCTTTAGCAATATTACATAAGGTCCGGAAATCGTCTGGGGAACAGTTATCCACTCAGTTGCACAATTGGTAGCGATACACATTTTTCTATACGAAACCGGTTTATATGAGACCTAGTACTAGAGCCCCACAAATTTAAGAAACTTCTAGAACTAAATCCATATTTTTAAGAAACTACGAAAAAAATAAGATGACTTTCTGAGCCGGAAAATAATACGTCAACAATCCATTTTTGCTTGATTTAAATTTGCTAACACATGGTTCAATTGAAAGCTGAAGAAAACCGTGTCCTGTTTGAAGACCAAAGCGAAGACTATGTAACGTTAAATGACATAAATGGAGTAGACTCTTCTATCTTTTATTACTGAAATACTTTTTCTTTTAAGATGTCTACTACAAATGATAATGTTTACCTTCATAGTATCAAGCAAATCTTTGTTAGGTATGTCTGGAAAGATAATATCACGCCCCTCGGTGATTTCGACAACTTTAAGAGCTCGGTTCTGTATGTGCTGAAATGGTGTTTTTCCATAGACAATCAAATATAGAATGCAGCCCAAACTCCAAATATCAGTTGCTCGTCTGATCTGAAATTAAAAGTTTCTTTGTTTTTAAGGGAAAATTGAAACATAAATAGTCACTAGAAATACAAGCATCCGTGTCCTCTTCTGCAAAAGTTTCCTTTCATCCTCTTGTTTATCCAAAAATTCGATAAGAAATAAGAATAAACATTTTTAGAGAATACGTCAATTGTATGAGCAAAAGTTGAGAAAAGTCTGAATTCAAAAATGCAGAACTATTTTTCCAAAAAGATTTTATAAACCGTAGAGTAAATTTGTCGTTACCAAACCATAGTTTATTTTCCATATTTCAAATTTTCATTATCTATACAACAGAATTAAGGTTAACAAACAAGACAAAACAATTAAATACAATCTAAAAATTGTTTTTTTATAAATCAAGAAGGCAAAGGTCAAGCGCAACAGACATAGATTGGAAATTCGATTAAAGTATGGTTTGTGAAAAATGGTTTGATATCAAGGTCCCTGAAATACTATACTGAAAATTTCCTCAGTAGAGATGGTTTTGAATTAACGTTTAGCTAAAGCAAAGAAAAAACCAAATATATAAGAGTCATAAATAAACAATAAATCATGATAAGAAATATGGATGTGGTAACTGCCGAAAAACAATAAAGATGTACCTTGTAATTCTTTTTCGAGCAATTGGTGTCTTTTCTGTCGTACTCAGATTCAGAAACGGACTCCGGTGCCATGTAATTCAAGGTGCCTATCATAAAGTCTCGTTGTGTGCTTGTGCAATTGTCCTGTCAATGAAATAACATGTCGTGAATTTGAGGTATTTGCTTACTGTCTATGTATAAGGATTGTCTGCCCTGAATACAAGCTCAAGATCTATTTGCTTTCTTGCAAAAACGGCTTACGTTGCAGACTCTCTTAACGTGTTTCGTCTCTAACGTAAGTGTTACACCTTGCAGAGGATTGTTTCATTTTTAACCAAAAAAGTGGTATTATCTGAGATAGCTTTTGGGCACGTCTTCTAAAAAATAGTCATATAAGATTGGAAAGTATTCCAAACTATGTAACACAAAAAATTTCACTACACATATAAATTTATTTCATTCTCGTACAGAATAAAATGGCCTAGTCAGAAGAGAACGGAAACAGAGGGAAAGGAAATTTGCTTTCACGGTAAGAAAAATGCAGTAAAAAGTCATATTCTAGCAGGCGCCTAAAATTTTTTGCCAGTTCTTTTTGAAAAAGCTATTCTTCCACCCACCAAAACGTTTGACCGATTCTTTTCAGTAGAAAAATCTAATTCCCTAGAAGAATACAAAATACCGAAAATTGCCCTGCATATACAAATTCCCCAAACAAACAAAACATGGAGAGTGATGGAGACAAACGATAATCATGAATTAGAGTTTAAAGGAGGAATATGATAAAGAGAGCAAGAATTAAAAATCGTTTTCTGAAGATGTCTACTGGTGAAAATGATTATGTAAAAAAGTCAGATATAACATTGAAGTGGTTTTTCTTCATCAAAAAGTGACCAAATATTCGTTCGATGACAAAAACTTTTTGTTAAATCTTTTCGACCGAATATTTTTCCAACGACCAACGACCGCAATTTGTGACTTACGTTGACAGTAAAAGATTTTCAAATTCCCTCGAAGGAAAACAAAAAGGTTTGAATTTAAAAGAGAAGTAAGGTAAATGGTTGATAGTTTAAGTATTTAAAATTGATATGTTGAAATGTCAGTTGTTACTTATGATAATGTCAAAGGTCAAATACAATGAATAATAAAGGGTCTAAATTCTTTTGTATGAAAATGCTTTGAGTGCAAAAATTGATTTTATTCCGGATTGATTACTAAAATGTTTTGTTTTTTTTTCCCAGACAATTTTTATCGATCAGTACTACCTACAAAGCATTTGTAAACTCGAACCTGCAAGCCCTTTGCTATGCCAAAATCGATGAGTTTCAACGCAGAATCAACGAAAAGGAAATTTGGAGGCTTCAAGTCTGTATGTATTATTCCCTGCTTGTGTATACTGGCAACAGCACTGAGCATTTGAACCCAAAGCGTCCTGATGCGGCCATCCTCCAGCTTGTTGTTCAAACGCAAATACTTCTCGAGGTCCATTTCACCTTTCTCCATTAGCATAAAGAGTGTTTCGTTCTTGAGTTCGCTGAAAATGGAAGGAAAAAAAAGCTAACAAGAGCAAAGTTCATTACAGGTGAAATGCACAGATCTAAAACACAGAGTGGTTTGCAACTATAGATGGTGTCGTCACACAATATCAGAATTTAAAGTCAATATAAATGCTGTAATTAAATAAAGCAAATCATTAAACTCGTTTATCAAAGATTTTTTAAGCATCCTTTTGAGATTTTATCACTTAAAAAAACAATTATCAAAATATAAGCTAAAATATCACAAATAAAGGTTTTATAAGGTCTTAAAAAGTATCAATCAAGTATGAAATAAGAAAGACCAGAACTTTAGTAAATTGGATAGATTAAATTGTTTCAGAACTATCAACCAGAATGATCGAAAACGCAAAGGATCGTTTGCAGAGGAGGTCAACGAGAACGATAACCTAAACAATACTTGCGATTTAAGTACTTTTTAAAGAGCACACTGTGGCCAGTCTGCTACAGACACTTTTCATTAAATACTCCGCTTTAATAACCTAATATTTAATTTCTGTAAAGATAGAAAACAATGTACATTAAAGAACCGGAAATGGAAACTTTGGGAAGATTTTCCAATGAGCCAAAATGTGAAAAAATTTCACGATAGCTCGAAATACAGTCATTCAAAATATGGTAATTAGAGATTGGATCATTTCCACTTAACCATATTCATTCTAGGCAGCTTCAAATGGCTGGGAAACTTAATGCAGTCTTACGAAACTTTGTTTAATTTGTTCTTTAGCTCTAAAGTTCATGTAAAGGTAATCGCGAGTTAAACATTCATTATAACAGTAGTGTACGAAATATAGTCAAAATATTCCAAAGGACAGTCTAAAATTTCCTCCAAGTTGGCAGTCAGTAAAACAAGTCAGTATCTACAAATATATCAATCCTGACTTTTTTTATTCATCCATGCTCGATAAATTATTTTCTGTTCTGAGACATATTATAGGAAATAATCATATCAGAAACAACCTCTTATCAAACTTACATGAAAACTGATTTAACTTGATGATCGCTAAAAAAGTTTTCTGATGATCGTCCTAGGTTAAAACACCAAGTTGCTACTTAGAACTGTCTTTTAAAGCTTGTGCAGGTCTCCTTATATGGCATCGAGCACTGTGTTATTTTCATGAAACTTATTTATAGATCTCATTAAGTATTTTCACAGACTTGGTTTAATATAAGCAATTGCTACGTTTTTAAAAGTAAGTGGAAAACTTACTATTCATGGAGTTGAATGATACAAGGCTCGTTTCTGAGTGTCCTCAAAATCTCAATTTCGTTAATGTGTGATTGGAAGACGACGTCATCAAGATCATCCAGCCGGACACATTTCATTGCAAAGGCTCTTCCATCATCGTTCTCTACTTCATAAACCTACAAAATACAGAAAATATCGAAAAATAAAGATTTCCATGAATATTTTTAAATAGTTTATGATATGGCTTAACACTTAGTAGGAAAAAGATTTGACCAAGGGTAGAAAATCTTTACTTGATAACCTCTGGCCAATTTAAAGAAGGGAATCTGCTTTGAATAAAATATCGATGCAAAATTTCCATGAATATTTTCAAATAGTTTATAATATGGCTAAAAATTTAGGAAGGAAAAGATTTGACTAAGGGTACAAAATATTTACTTGATAACCTATGGCCAATTCAAAGAAGGGAATCTGCTTTAAATAAAATATCAATGCGAGTCAAACATTTTGCTAAACACGTTTCAAATATACATAGAGCCATCAGATTTTTGGGGCTTGAATATCAGTGAATATTTATTGCTTCTCAATGTTTAATCCACTGTGTATCTGGTGTATAAACAACATCTCAATGGCCTGTACGTAGTGTATACTGGGAGGACTAAGGAAGGTCGATTAAAAATCAAGCTAGATATGTTTGAATCATACGAAACTTCTCTGGAAGGCATAATTATTCTGACAAAGTTTGAATCATTGTGTCATTCTTTTGAAAACATTTTTTAAACAAAAACGCAAACATTGCAACTCACTTTGCCAGATCCACCTCTGCCAAGCACGGATATAACTTTGTATCTCTCCTTCTTGATTCTTATGACTTTATGTTTCTTGGTTGTGCTACTGGCCTCCGCAGCTGCATTTTTCATCTTCATTAGATACTCAGACAGGTCCGATGGCTTTGCATTAGTACCCTGTTTTTGCTTACTAACACCAGTGCTACTTTGAGTAGGGATAACATGATTTTGTAGAGTCGCACTCGCATCTACCTCTCGATCCAAATGACATAGTCTTACTGCAGGTGCTACAGGCTTTTTGAAGGAGTCATGGCTTTGCGATGAAGCAGTTTTCCGATTGATAACTTGACTTCCTTTTGGTTGCCCGTCATTTGAAGATGCCTTCCAGCCAAGGTCAACCACTCCAGAGATATTGCTTCTGATTGGAGTGGTATTATGAATTTCTGCTGTAGCCTCATTAAAACATCCTTTTTTGGCATCAATCGAAAACCCAGGAAGACTGTAATTGTCACTTTCAATTCTTTTTGCTACTGGCATAGTATGTGGAGTCGTAGTATTCTTCAAGGGTACCTCCTGAAAACCACTGTCACTGTTGCATCGAAATTTCTCAGAGAAAAAATTGGTATCTGTGTGATATGAGAAACGGTCACTAGTGTTCTCGGAACAAAAGTCAATACCAAATAAGGAGTCAGGGCTTCTCGTTGTCAGAACCTCTGTGGCCTCCTTGCTTTCTTTGCGAATAGATGCGGCTTCGCTGACCTTCTGACAGGTTTTCTTTAAATCTCCGAGATTAGATGCAGAGTCGGTCCCTTTGGCAACTGTATTCTGCAGCAAGGCCTCAGTATTCCCTTGTAGCTTAGCAGATGCACAGTTTGGAGGGCACATATCACTTGTACCATCTTGTTTTACGGCCAACATCGTGTCTGTTAGGCATGCTTCAGATCGTTGTTTTTTAGGCGCTATACTTGCTTCACTGACACATTGCTTTTCCACCTCACATCTAGATGTGCCATCTGTGGTCATTGACGAGCAGCTAACATCTACCGATGGGCTTTTACTAGTAAGAGTTGCATCCTTTTGAGAAAGGCAGATATCCTTGTTAGTGCCCATCACCTCAGAATAGTGTGAACTCGAGCTACAAGCTTGGAAAGACCCATTGTCATAATCAACTGGCCTGCTTTGACTGACAGGTATAATTGGTTTCATAGGGGAAGGGGAGTACAAGAGGACCGAAGAAGGAATAGGAGACAATTCTAGTTTCTTTATGTTTATCTTTAGTACTTCAGTCCGGCTTGGAGTGCTTTTTACAGGGCGCAACGGAGGAGCCCAGTTCAGCTTCTTTTTTCGTTTTATTTGCTGCAGCCATTTGCTCGATTCAAAGCTGGAATTCGACATTTTTCGTTCAGCTGAAACAAAAAAAATTGTATCACTTTTTCATCACTCTCTGATGTTTCTCACTCGGAAAAAACGGTGCCATTGACATAGATGATCAAGTTGAGTACAACAAACTGAGGAATGCATAAAGTTTATCATATTCCAGGAAATAAAGCTTTAAAACAGCAGTAAACTTTGATAGCGATTGTATAAACCATGAAACTTTAAAACTAAAATCTTCCAAACAGCTATTCAAGCAACTTGCAGCATTAGCCTCATCCTACACTTTATCCTGTAAGCAATTATCTTTAAAATGAAAGCCTGCAAACAATTATCTGAACAGAACCTTGTCATGCAGTTATTTGAAACAATCAACAGATCACAGTCTCAAAAAACGACATTTGCACTCAAGTTGATAGTATAGAAGTGTGCAATTGAATGTATGGAAAGTTTACAACCAAAGCTGATTTCCGTTTTCAGAATAAAGCAGAGAATGTTTATAGAATGGCTTGCTTAGCCTGATGTATCATAACATAGTAGGCAAATTCAAGATTGTGGAAAAACTTTCTGCAAACAAACACAAAATAAATTGTTCATGCAAAGCGTACTGGAAAAAGTAAAAGTAAACCCTACAATTTCAGGGACAGCAGCCTCGAAACATTAAATGAAAAAAGGGAAAATTTTGTTTTTATAGGCATTAGCAGATGAAGAAAAAAGGTATCCTTCAAAACTTAGATAAACTTGCTCATGCACTTGCCAAACCTTTAATGTTGTTGCACAATATCACCTCTTTTGAAAGCTCAAGATGCAATGTAAAATACTCACTGCTAGCTGGAGTAGGCTGGATACTTTTCTTTGCAGAAGGAAGAGCCATGAGTTTCTTTTGGCCATTTAAAACATTCTGGTGTGCCCTTGATAGCAATATAGCCGGCTCTGCACCCACTGCCGTGCCTTGAAGAATGATTTTCAAGCAACCATCAACATCTCCTTCATCTAACTTGGCTTGGGCAGTAGTTATGTAGGCCATTGACTGCAGCCCCAAGTCATCATCATCTGTTGATAACTGGCTTTCTCCAGATCTAAAGTCAAACAATATATATATGAGTACCAGTCTGTAGTATTTCTTTATTGGTTCTATGATAGATTCTGCAAGGTATCTTCATCTTGTGTGGCAATTAGAGGCAAAAAAATAACTCACCCCTGCTCTTGTGGTTCCTTGCAACTTTCATTCTATCACTTATTATGATGAGCTGACAAATTTAAATGTATATAATAGCAAATGCTATGCTTTCATCTCAACCCCTGCATCAATTTAACCCCCTATATCCAAGAAATGAAATGTGGCTTGTCTGAAACACCTTGTGAAATACCGAGAACTCGCACTTGTAGCCAGCCAAGTGTAAAAAATTTCTAATATTTTTGTGATTCACTTTCAATTGCGTAAATGTTCAGATAAATATCCTAGGTCAGGAAAAATGTTCAACATCATTTGAAAACTTTGTTGATTCTCAAAATGTAACTTGGAAGATGCTTTTAAGCCCTAGCATTGACAAAATTTATAAATTCCTTTATAAATTATGACTCATTAAAATGACATTTCCACTGACTACATGCAATCATCTTTTATTGGCCAATCTTATCAAATTGAGCTTGATGACAATCCATTTGTTATTTTTCCAAATCTTATGTTTAAATAGTTGATAATGCATTTTAACAACTGAATTGAAAAATGATGTATGTTAATAAATTTTGGTCTGGTAACAATGTCTCATAAATTTGATGACACTGTGTTTTTGCAAGAGGTTTCCTTTACATGTGATACATCATAACAGATGAGAAAATTGTTGAGAATGGGGACCTTAAGCTCTTGGATGTTTGTCAAATTTTTTATGGTCAACAAAATATTCAGGAAGTAAGTATGTGCTAGAACAGTAGAAGATAGAGGCCAAAGTGCAAGGCTCAACAGCTCACATGACACTTTGGGTTTGAAACTTTTTCTTTTGCAGGTGAGCTGTGAATTGCTCACCTCATTTGTTCAACTTTATCAAGATAATAAATATAATGTTTATACTTAACAGGCTTTCGACAGAAAGGTATGCGATTACAACCAGTTACAAATATTTTAACAATATGACCAAAAAAATCTGTCCCCCTGGATACTGCCTAACTCCGTACAAATTTTCCCGGTATAATGAATCCTGTAGATAACAAACTGTCGTTATTACGAACCTAGTTACAGGTCCCTTCATCATAATTGTTTTGCGATATGATGAACTTTTTGAAAAATGTTCACCATTAGTTTGGTCTTCTTATTCCTGGTGTATATTTATCACAATTTCTCAGGGGAATCATTATTGTCATCAGCAAAACATATTATATACATGGCAAAATGCCCATTACAACCAACCAGATGAACGCCAAGCCCTCAATGACTCTGCTAAGGATTCATTATTGAAGCTAATTAAAAAAGTTTGTGACATGGCAAACATTTTTCTGTACATGTAGTGCCATTTTTTTGCTGATATATTAAATAAGCTTTATACTTGTGTAGAAACTCGCTCCAGTCTTCAGAAAAATAACGTTTTCTGTTAGAATTTAAGTAATTACGCTAAAAATTCTAGGAAGAAAATTTCATCAAAATTATTGCTGTCAGCATTGTAAGGTTGGCGAATTCTGCGTAGATCTATCATAATAACCATAAATTTTAGCAAAAAAATGTCACACGCCACTACAGGCCTGGATGTTTTCAGGCGTGCGGTGGTAAGCACGCCTGCTATTTTTTTCCACGAGAGCCTGCCTAAAATGGCATAGAAGACAACCAAAATTGGAAAAATAAACAGCGTACTATTCAAAGTTATTGTTGCTGGAGTCCTTTTAAATCTCTAATGTTGGCAATTTTGTTAGTGCCTCTTTACCAGATAAACCTGGAAGTGAATTGAACTTCAAGGGTAGCAATTTTTACTTAATGTTGTATGTATTTGAGTTTTTCAAATTACAAATTAAAGCTTATTTTTCAACTACATTAAAGTGTATGGTAATTGAACACAAAGCAAGCAATTCACAGTGAATGAGAACACCAAAAATCATGAAACTTATTCATCTTTTTATGTTATTTTCTCAGACAAGGGGAATCTTTCAGTTTTATAACTAAACATTCATTTTTTCTATAGAAATAGGTTATAAGAAATGGTAGGTTCAACTTTATAAAAGCTAAGAAACAACCCTACCCAAATTGAAAAAAGCTAAGAAACTTTTATAATTTGCAGTTTTAATTTTCCAAGTTGACACTCAAAACAGTCTTGACATCACTGTATATTTTAACACTACACTTGACATGCAGTTTGCATTCACTCTCAGTAAGTCATTCTAGATCTCTCCAGTCATCTAGGAAAACAAAATTATGTGATCACTCTGAATTTG
Organism: Rhopilema esculentum; assembly: GCF_057945365.1. Taxonomy (NCBI): domain Eukaryota; kingdom Metazoa; phylum Cnidaria; class Scyphozoa; order Rhizostomeae; family Rhizostomatidae; genus Rhopilema; species Rhopilema esculentum. The sequence continues at coordinate 5,746,404 of NC_142825.1, forward strand.
AGTGAACTAACAAAATTACTTGAACTTTTTTGTCAAGAAAGATCGTCATTTAATGGACAGCATGGTCTAGTACAGAATGAGGTAAAGCTATGAGCAGGCCTGGCCATTTGAGGAGAGCCATAGCTCTTGCTCCCCTCCAGGCTCTCCTCAAACGCTGGAGGGGAGCTAGAGATTGCTCTCCTAAATTGTTCTAAAAAAGCAAATTTGCTCTCCTTGAAATCAATTTTTCCTTTGTTTTTCTATTCTTATAGCTCACCTGAATACTACTAGGAGAGCTGTTCACTGCTTCCCTGTCAAAAGTCTTACGGCCAGGCCTGCTATGAGAGGCCTAGAGTGAACTTTAAAAAGACAATAAAGCAAATGCTGACTTATTTAGAGCCAAATTTGTTTAAAATCAGAGAGCTTATGGTGATTACCATCATTAATTTTTACCATCAGTCAATTCAAAAAAATGCTTAAAATCAAATCATAACATTTCAAGAAATGTTTCAACAGCTCCTTCAGTCATGTTCAAATTCACCCCACTATATTCTTGATCAAGGAAAGTTTATTAAAATCAATAAGACAATTTTTGATGTGCTACATGGGTCTATTTTAGAAGCATTTCCTTAGATTCTTGTGGAGCGATTGTAAACAAAAAGGCCAGGTCCTGTTCTGTTGACCAGTCCATGATTAATTTGCTGTTCTGAAGGTAATTCATACAATTTTCACTCGAAGAGAGAAGGATTAATAAACATACCTTGAATCCATAATATTTGATGGTTCTGAAAGTTAAGCCTCTTTGTTAATACAAGAAATTTGGAACGAATTGCTTCACAACATGATTTCGAACGATTATGAACAACTTTTGAATTTCGGGCCAACGGCGAAGCGCATGCGTACACTCACTCTACATCCTGACTTTTGAAGACGAGGCTGTGACTTTCCCACGTGATAGGCCTAGATCAAAACATCAGAATGTAAAGGACAAATGCTTATATCCACCCGATTTTTTTATGAACTGGAAAGAGGGAATATCCACATTAAATTTACAAAAAGGACAATCAGAAATTATTTCATATGCTAGTGGATCAGATGAAATCATCCAGACTTCAAAAGCTTTTTGAACACTGTAAAAGATTTGGTTTCGTTACAGAAAAGTTTAAAACTTCGGAATCGGCTTATTTTCGAGAATCCATCTCATCTGAAAAGGATACGCATAACCGTTTAAAAAATTCATCAAATGTGGATATAAAGACTGTTACTTACGAATATGGATCGTTCGGGTCTTTAATGAGAAGAAATGTAATTGATCAATGGTGGAGGCACTCAGTCACTTTCCAAGACAGAGTTTTCCCACTTTTTTTCTTAGGGTCAAATGATGTGGATATTGATAATGCAGGCGCTCGTCAATACGCATTCATACCAAGGATCAAGGCGCAAGAAAATTACGAGAAGTTAACTAAAGAAGTGCTTTGCAAAGAACTTGGTGTTGCGCAAGTAACAACCCAGCCGAGTTGCAATTATTCCGATTCTTTCATTGCAAGGTATTTGTTTAAATCCAGTGAATTGATAAGACACAATTCTTTGTCCAATATAAGCTCGCCACTTTCTGCTGCATTAGAACATAAAGAGATTATGTAGAACGACGTGAATAACCATTTAATATCATTAAAGATGATAATATAGGGATAATATTCTCAGTTATCCTCCTGTAACGTCTTTCATTTTTGTTTACAGATCACCATTTGTTGAATATCTCACTGTTCACCATTTTTGCCCAATAAAAAAGGGGAGTACAATTTTTAATGACCTAATAAAGCAAAGATTACGCTGGTGGAAAAGATTCTCTAACAAACAATCAAATTTTTCCCATCTGGTCAAAGAAACTGACAGTAATGTGACTACTGCTGAAATTTCTGTGAGTGCCTTTTTGTTTAAGTTATTGCTCCTGTCATATCCAATTTCCTTACAACATTAACGTATGATATTGCAGATAACCTAAATGATTCCATTTTAAAAAAAATATCTTAAAATTTCTTTTTTTAGACCTGTTACTTTAAAGTCAGATCATGTTGATAAATTTTCTTTTTTGCAGTATAGCTGTTCTTTTGGAAGAGAGACTGTGGAGACCATTCATCTTGGTATTAAAGATGATAATGACAAAGTTTGGCAAGACAACAAAAGTATTATTGAGTGCTGCACTACTGTAGAACAAGGTTTTCAATTTCTACATTCTTTAAGCTCTTTGTGATTCATTTAATCAAATACATACATTCAATACATTTTAAAATATATTTACTACCTTGACAGAAAAATGCTGAAAAGGAGTTACACAGCAAGCAGTTAGCTAGTTGAAAATTCAAGTTTTTCCTGCTTTGCATTTCCACTTTAAGCACTGTCAACTCCTCCCCTAAATTTTCTGGTTTCAAAATTATTGTAAACAATTTAAGAGTTTGAAGAAAATATCCACTTACAAATTTCAATAAACTTTTTTGGGTTAATCAAAAAATTATTCATGCTATGCAACACATCTTTAAAAAGCTTTTCAATAACAAGTTAATCTGTCTTTTTGGGAAACTAAGGCAATTGGCTTTTCAATGAATATTTGAACTATGAAAGAGTTTCCAGTATTTTATTGTATTGCATTGTATTTTATTGTTTGCTACCTAGCTTTCAGAGGTATTTTTAGGGCACTGAAAAGCTTATTGACCCTCGCTCTTGATGTGACCACACCTTGTGAATCCTGTAATTACAGAGAGCCGGTGAATCTCCTCACTCTGAGAGTAAGTTTGGTCATGTCAGGAACTCAAATCACAGACCCTTGGGTCTATAGTCAGCGACCTTAACCATAGAGCTATCCTTGCACCATAATGCTAGAGCATCATTTTTAGTGAAATTTATTGTTTTAAAATTTAATGTTCTTATTTTAGCAATGCTTGCTTATCTCGATGATGGACTGGAAGAAAGAATGCAGGAAGATGAAGATGATACAGCATCTCAAAATGTTTTACGTTTGCACCCTAATTTGGCACCAATAAAGGTGATAATCTTGGCTGAAGACCCATCAAATGAAGAACAGCTAGATTTAGTGAATCGTCTTTCCAAAGAATTGAAGATTGCTGGTAAGTATAACAATATACTTTTTAAAATACAATAGATCAAATGGGTTAGATCAAAACACATCATGTAATAAATTATATAATAAAAGGTCTGACATAACTTGTACAAGGGAAATTGTCATCTGTTTTTCCAACACTTCTGGGTTAGGGCTACTTGGATTTTTAAAAAAAATTAAAGGCTCATGCACAACAGGCAGGCTTTGTGAGGATAATTCAAAAGACCAGGCGATAAGAGACAAATAAACTTGTACCCATTTCACATTTCAGTACATTCCCAATAAAACTACCCTTTACCCTTGATTCCTGATGCTAATGTTTTTCGTCTTTACTTAACTGCTGAAAACTTTTGGATTATTTTTTTGGGGTCTAAAACTCCCAGGACCAGGGATGTAGTCGTAAAATTTTAACAAGGGAGCTCTATGAAATTTCTCAAGGGGGCTCTATGAAATTTCTAAGTTGCTCTTTTCTTGAATCATTGCAATTTGAACATGGTGAGTTTCGATGTTTTTCCGAACATTGTTTGAGCAGCCAGGTACATTGACTGTGTTGAGCATCAGCTGAGAGGCAGAGGAGAGCGTGAAATCTATGGGGAAGAATGCAGGGGGGAGGGCACTTTATTGGAAGTGAGGAGGCAAATGTTTATATTGTTGAGGGGTTCAGTGAAAACGGCCACCATGGTTGGCGGCGAGAAGAATTTGAAGATAATATGGCATTCCAAGAATGGCAAGTAATGCAGCTAAAATACTTATGGCATTGATAAGGAAGAACTTTCTTTTTAATAATAATGACCTATTGGTTGGATTTTGAAATGAAACATTTCCTCCCGTGCTAACAAAACAGAGGTGATTTTATCAGCTAACGAATAGTGCTACAAAAAATGTTATGCGAAACTGTTATTCAGTGGACTTGGAAAGTATTCATAGTTTGCAGATATAGAAAATCAATTTGGAAATAAATACAGCTTTAAGAACCCCCGAGCCTAATATAATCCAAAAAATAAGAGCATCCATGGCTCTTATTAAAAAGTGGTGTAATGCAAGAAATATTAAAACTAGACAAGACAGAGTCAAATTATAGCACCGGTTGTTGATTCAGGCATTTCTTAAAAACCAACTGTTTATTCAAAACTGCAACTAAACGTAATCAGTAAGAAATCATTCAAGAATTTTCTATCTGTATATGTCAAACTTTGTGTACGTTTTCATGCATATAAAGCGCTTGCAATGCCTTTAATTCTTTCAGTTGTTTCTCTTTTCCTTTTCTGGCTTAGTTGTCAATAGCTGACCATTGGTGGAGTAGCAATTCTTCACTTTTTTACAGCTTTCTTTGCATTATATGATTCTTAGCTGTATCCAAAGACAAACCATAAGGGGGGCTGAGCCCCCCTCCCCCACTTTTTTTCGAAAAATTTAACAAAGGGGCTGTGCCCCCCGAGCCCCACCCCCACCACTTCACCCCTGCCCATGACATCAAAATCTGCTGCGATTAAACATAAGGCAACACTGCACTATGAATTTTAGCAGGCTTTGTGTCCGGGCCCAGTGGGCCCATAAAAATGCGTCACTAACTGCTTTCTAGTTTTTTAAAAGTTTGCTTTACTCTTGTTATTAGGAATGTTAAATTTTTTTTATTTAGGGATACCATGCCACAAACTTTTCCTTCACAATGAGCAAGATGCATATAATTTCGCAGATGCAATTGGTACACCTTTTTCTTTGAAAATTGACCAGCACACATTGCAAAGGGGAGTTGTTGGATTACGTCATCGTGATACCACCGTCCATGAGTTTTTGCATATTGCAGAGACCAGAGAAACTCTGACAAAAATACTTAAGAGCTAATCATATACAAGAAGTTGTCAATTGAGGCCTCAAAATAATTAACATATGATACTCTTGGATCAGCTTGAGTGCTCGAACCAATCCTAAGTATGCTCGGCTGTCGGAAGATTGAGTATACTGACTGCATTTTATTAGAGGTAGAAAACAAAGACACCTGACCATTCTACATTGTAACATCGGTTTTCAGACGTTTCGTATCAAATATCATTGTCAATTGTCAATTATGAATAAATTTTTTAACCATGTTGTATAAATTGTTGTTGAAGAGGTTTGGCCGCCTACACAAAAAGCCATCATTGGCTGTTTTGTAAAACTTTAAAAACTCTAGAAGCCCAATAGAAAAATCCATTAGAATTGTGTAGATCAACCAAAATTTGCTGAAATTAAGTCGTGAGAGTAGATCGAGAAGATACTTATCCCATCTTGCTGGAGTGTGTGTGACAGCATTTGTGAGGATATCGTGTCACTACCCCCACTGCTTGTTGAAATATTTTAGAGTGATCACTGATAAAATCTGGATCTGGGAGTGCCGTGAGCACCTAAAGGGTTCTAGAATGCAAAGATCTGAAAAATGTTCAAACCCAGTGTTGTTCACACAAAACGAAAAAGTGGTTGCATTTTCTGGAGCCAACCCCATTCGCACCAGAGCACCCCTCTGGTTACAATACTGTGGATAACCGACGTATCTAGACTACTTAGAATATTCCCGACAGCAGCGAGTACACTTTGTAACGTTTAGGTATGTATTGCAACTCCATCATCACATAAATTAAATAGTATGCAATTAGATTTTTAATTTATTTTAGCTCATTTTTCCTAACTACCTTTTTAAAGAATTAGCGTTGATAGTGTACAACATTATAGCAGATATCGAATATTTTACTGCAAGTTACATTTTTTCCAGAAAATCAAATGAATAACGGTCATTTCAGTTGATTTTTTGCTCAAACCCCTTATTTCAGTCTTTGGAACAAGAGAAACAATCTCTATCATGTTGGATACAAAATTCATTAACACCTGAAAGACGCTACAAAAATAATTCTATTCTACACAAATACATCTAAAGTGCTAATTCCTCAAAAATACATTAGGAAAAATACAATATATTGTAAAAATACTTGTTTAAAGTAATACTCTATGACTGCAGACAAATGAAAAATAATAAAATGCTTGTTGCAATTAAAGTAAGAATAAATTTATTACATCGCCAAAAATTTTCTCAACAATTTAAGTGATTCAAACCCTACTTGAAACCCATTAGTCTTAATCTTTTTCTCTAACATGATACAAGACATAGAACTGCTCAACTTGTTTAAGTACAATACAAGCACGGCGCTGGCGAAAGTTCCTAGTACGTAAAAAAGATCCAAGAACAATGTAATTCTTGGGGTTTTATGACTTCTCAAGCTACAGCGTACTAAAAGAAGCTTCAAAAGTAAAGTTAAATATGGGCAGAACTTTGAGTCAATATTTAAGCCATTAGTTTTCATAAGGGGCCATTTTAAACATTTTGTTGTAGGGCAAGTTGTGGGGCTTTGATTTTCGGTTCAATTGATATACTGAAAGCCAAACGTGGATTATCACTCCAAACCAAGAGGATTGTGGTGTTTATCAATTTTTGTTCCACTAAAAGTATCGAGAAGCTTAAAACAGATCTAATCTTGGCCCTCAAAAAATATTCGATCCATTTAATTTAATCGAAATAATATTTGGTCCATAGAATTTTAATCGTTACATTGACCAGAGCGGCGACTAACTCGACAAATAATAAAGAAAGCGGTACGCGGTTTGTACGGACGGTTTAAATTCGTTACAGTTAATCTTCTGTTACATTGAATTCTACAGTTAAATTGTGGGTCAGGAGGTTTCAACTATTTCAAGTTATCTGAGTTGTGAAATGCTTTCTAAATGTGGAAAAGAGCTCCCCTTGTTATATTGATAGCACTGCACCACTGAATAAACGATGATTCAATAAATAGTGTTCTATTGGGAAATTTCATGACGGATATAAAGATAACATGAGATCAGGTATTGGTGTTTAAAAAAGAGCGTTTCATGGTTGGCGTAAATAGTAAGATTGAATTTGCGTGCTACGTGAGGGAATTTTATAACAAAAACATATGATTTGTGTTCATGGGAGGGCATGCATAAACCTGACACTGGCCAGTCGTCTGACTATAAGGCGTTTTTTAAACAAGCCAGTGCATGGTCAACTTGAGGAAAAACAGCAAACTGTAAAATGTCTATAAGGATTGACAAGTTTGTTTGCGAAGCACATGCATGCCAATGTCACATCATTCTCGGCAAGCTGCTAAATTAAGGGCGTATAATGATAAAATACAGATAACTTGGGAATAGAATATGAAAAATTTAAAATTTCGTTGGTTTTGTTTTGCCATTTTTCAACAGAAAATAAATTTATGATATGCTGACAGGTGCGAGCCTGATAGAGGCATGGGTGAAAAGGGTATGTGGCAAAAAGTAACGACGACTTACAAAAGTCTCGCAAAAATAAAACAAATAATAAAAGCATACAAAATAATTCGAAAAACTTAGATTAAAAATTCGAGCCTTTTTCCATCTTTCAACTCCCTTGCAGAAATTTAGTTTCATTTCATCGTTCAGGCCTACGATTACAGATTCGAGAAGAAGACAAACACGAAAGGATAACAGGAGTTTTAGCCCCTTTTCAGACAAAGCTGTGGACGGGGAAATGGCCTGGTGCTTTTAAGTCCCCTTTCATTTCTATCCCGTCTCTGGTATCAGAATAACTCCATATTTTTGCTTTGCTATGATAAGTTCCCGAATGCATGATTGTCTCAACTCTCGAAAGGGTTTCAAGTTGGACAGAAATACATGATTTGGGCCCTTTTTCTTTTTATTTACTTAGATAACTTGATTCTGGTTTATGAACAATTCGCAAAAATCTACCCTCCATTCAGGGTTCATACCTTCCAACCTGAAAATACATACCCAAAATAGCTTACTTGACAATTAAATACCCCCTAAAATTTCAAATTCTAGTTGCCCCTTTCGATATATACCACTTGAATTACACCGATCCAGAGGTAAAACCTTGCGTATTAACAATTCTTTAAGAGATACAAATTTATTTTTCAATCTAAATTAATCAAAAATTACAATCTATTTGCAAATAATTTATTACTATTCACGAAGTTGCTTTCTTTTTCCTTTTCAACACAAATTTCTTCTTTTTTGGGTGACTACTATCGTTTTCATTTTCATTTACAGTTTCCTGTCCTTCCTTTGCAACCTTGTCTTCTCCATTCTCAATTTTTTTGACAAAGTCATTCTTCTCTACCTCTACCTTTCCCAGTTTCGACGATTCTAGATTATTTTTTACAATTTGTTGACTAACAGACTTCTCCATCTTGTTTTCAACCCCAATTTTGCGAATTCCATTTTCTTTAGATACACTCCCTTCCTTAGCCTTCTCTTCGACAGGTTCTTTGTTAACCCCCGGTTTTGGGTCACGTGTCTCGACAGGTGGCGCTGGAGTTGTTTTGTCTGAATCTTCATCGCTTTTAGCCTTCTTGCGTTTAACTTTTAAGACAAGTTTTCGTTTCTTTTCCTTCTTTCGTTCTTTATCATGTCCCCCTAAACCATTTAGAGCCTTATCATCACCAATTTCCGTTGAAATGACTGAGGTTGAATCATTTGAAACTACGCTACCCTCCTTAACCACATCCTTCTCACTGTTTAACTTGGTCTCATTTAGACGTGCAATTATTTCCTGTATTCCTGACTTTCCTGTTATTTCCGTTGGAGCTTCAACTTTTTCAGATTCTTTTGAAATTTTGTTATCATTCTCCTGCAATGAAACCTTTGAGAAATCTGAAACCTTCAAAGTAGGCTTTGATGCCGGTGCCTCGTGCAAAGCTTCATCTGAATCCCCTTGAATTTTGTCTTCCTTCATAATTTTGTTCATCGAATTATCTTTGTTGTCCTTCTTGCAGCTATTACTATTTGATTTATTGTCTGTTTCCGATGAGCCACTGTTCGAATTTTGCTCGGATTCTTGTTGTTTCTTTTTTCTCATGGATCCTCGCTTCAAAACTAATTTCTTTTTCTTGCCACTGTCGCTTCCAGACGAGTCGCTCTCCCTTCGCAATACCTCGAGTCGCGAGAAAACTGGATCGGTTTTTGCTTTTTCCTGTGAACTTTCATCGTCTTTTATCAACTCATTCGGACACAATAATCTGTTTTCACTCAAATCTGTTTGATCCATTTCACAGGCTTTCTTTTCCCTGTCAGTAAGTCGTTTTGATTCGTTATCCTTAGCTTTGCTGTGTGTTGTTGCGGTATCGAGTGTACCACGAGATACACTGGGCACTTGTGACCCCCTAAAAGCGGGCTTGGTAGACGGGGGTTGTTTTTCTGTAGCATGACGGTCTCGTTTTCGCCTGCCTCGTTCGCCGTAAGAGTCATCTGTTTCTGGAATATCTGTTTTCGTAAAAGAAACAGTCGATTTTTCATAGTTATTTGGACGATGATCAGAAACTTTTGCACGCCTTCGCCTTCCTCCTTCATCATACACAACTTCGCTTGATTTTTCCTCAGTTCCTTCGGCATTTTTCTTCGAAATTGTTGGCTGCAGCTTAGAGTCTGCAACGGGTTCATGTTGACCCAAATCATAGCTGGCTCCACGCTCTTGAAGCCTTCTCCTGACGGGGACTCGCGTCTCCAAAACTGTATCTTCGATTCCTTTGCTATCTTTACTCCCAAAACTTCTCCTTTTTCTCCGCCTTCCATCTTTACCATAAACTTCATCTTCCATCTTCTTTAAAGCCTTGCCACTACCTTCATTCAAAAGATGTATCTTTTCTTTAGCAAAATCAACAATAAGATATTCTTCGTCTCCGATGTAGCCTTCTGAAGACTCAACCTGATCCTCCAACGAATCCGAATCTATAGTTTCCCTGTCAGAACTGTCAGCCAAATGTGCAACATTTGCGATACCAGCCTGATGTGCAAAACCTGCGCAATTTATTGTTTGTTTAATACCATCAGGTAAGTCTTCAGGCGAATGTGGTGCACTCAGTCCATCGATCGAGTCTCTACCCTCTTTATTAACAGGTTTCGAACCACCATTTGGCACTGAATATATGGCCGATTCTGCAAGCTGGAGTGAGGCCTCCCCTGTGTTTGATTTTGAGCGGTTTCTCAGCAATTGTTCGACGTCACTGAGAAAACAGATGCACAAAGGAACATAAAACAAAAGACCAATGGAGACATCGTTTAAATGCTTAATAATCTCTTTTTATTAACTTTCTCAATGTATGCTAAATCATTTGTTTGTTTATTGACAAAAGCAATGTGTTTAATCAAGAAGGGTCGACCCCTGGTGAATTGAAGACAAAAGCCCAAGAATATAGAGAATTTTTTTCGATGGATGCTATTCTGTTTTTTCGTATGACGGATGGCTGGATTTTGAAAAATGCAACAACAAGCAACTTGCTAAACTTGAATCTAATATAAACTCGAAAGGGTCTTTTAAACCAAAATCTGAGAAGATGTTTGTTGCGGAAAGATAAGAATGTTCGAAGGATAAAACAATTTTCAACGCAATTACTCAACCCAAACATCTTTATCCGATTATGAACAACAATTCATCCAAAAACTCTTTAAAAATACAATATTGAAAAAATTCATCCTAGCGTGAAGTTGTTTGCAATGACCGCGAATCGGGCCTAGCAAGCTAGCAAAGACCAACCAGGAACGTGGAAATTTATTCACAATATTATCTTGACCAAATGCATGCGTAAATTACGACAGCGGATGCGAAGCTAAGTAAGTGCGCAGTTCGCGTAGAGGTTTTCAAAATTGCAAATTACAGGGAAATAATAAATAGCCATTGCTAAAACAGTATTTTAAAGAAGACAATTTTCCTGATCTTCAGAGGATGAATATTTCATCCGCTGTAAATATTATATTGAAAAAACATAGCGAATAAATTGTTTTAAAAACCCTTATCACCATTTAGCCAATAAACCCTCTCACCCAGTAAGCAGTATTTTGTAATGAATCTTCATACCTAATTGGATGAACATGGAGACTTTCAAATATTATTTAAAATTTTACGAAGCTGATGGGTTTGGAGGACCGGTAAACGGTAAACGGTAAAAGTTTTGTTAAAAATAAAAAAAACAAGGAGCAGTCTCCTGAATACAAACCTCTTAGCTTCGTCAATAAACTTCAGAGGTTCTTGTACACGTACACTCTTTGACAGGACGATAAAGCTGCCACACTGAGAAAGAGATCATTCCTTAGAAAACATCTCGAAAGAAGCTGGCATTTATGCATTGATTCCTTAGAAAATAATAATTTAAACACCGTTTTCCTCAGATTAGATCCGATGAATCCAAAACAAAACTTGAAATAGAAACAGCCAAAGAAAACTCAATCTGGAACTATTTAAATTAACTTGGTTTAATAATCGCTTGTTGAGATTCATTCTCCCTTTAAATTATATCGTCCTTCGTCGATTAGCCATGTTCCTGGTAACTAAAGGTCACGTCAGGAACGCAGTAGAGTAAGAAGAGACAGCAACTAGAGTAACATCAGGACCCTGTCTTCTGTTTATTTCTATATTCAACCAGATGGCCTAATTAGCGTTTTTTATCTTAGACAGTGGGAAGCGAGAACTGGCCTGACTTTAAAAAGGTCCCTTCAGGGTAAGCCTACTTGCAGACAATTGAAGGGGGGCCATAGAGTAACACTTTTCCATAGCGTTTCCACACCCTCATTGAGCTTGCTATTATATCAGTTTTAATTTTCAAAGGGCCTCGAAGCAGAAGGGAACGCGGAAGCTTTAGCCCGCTCCCCCGAAATTCACCAAAAAAGTATTTTAAACAAGCCATTGAAGCATAACTATTGAACATCCCAGCCTCCTCCCAACTAATTATACTCTATACGTTTTCTTTCTAATCCATAGTGTATTCGTTGTGCAAAGCGCTCCCTTGCAGCTATAGTGTACAGGATAAGATCGAATGTAAGGATAGTATCAATTACATTCGCTAATCAAATAGCTGGGGACACAACTGTTTGAGAGGGAACTTGATATCGAGACCTTCAGCATCGTATTCAGTTACAGGCTTTCATACACTAAACTGGAGAGATTGCATTACAAGCTTAGAAAGTTCATTGTTCTGTCTAGTGATCAAACTTTTAAATCCTTGCAAAACAGTTGTACATCAACTTTATATATGACAAACTGCACATAATGAAACTAAGAAGAAAGACACTTACAACTTCCCAGCCAATGTGCTTAAGAAACTTTCGACAAATATCACTATTCCACACATACATCTCAAAGTTTTTTCCCTTTGTATAAATTCGATAATATTTGTCGACTCCTGGATTATTCGCGATAGACCTGAAAAGATCGATATCAATTTGAAGATACAGCGTAAAGCAAATCTTTTAAGCCTTGTGGTATATTGAAATGAGATCAATATCATTTGATTTCAGTATTAATAGTATTGCTGAGGGTAATGACTTTGAACAAATTTTTATCAAACATGCATTATTTCGAATGGCAACATGCATTGAACAATTTTGAAATACAGAATGTGACGGTAGGAGCAATGGCAGCGCCAGCCACTAGGATCTTGGGGGGGGGGGGGGGCTGAGCAAAAATGTTTAGGGAGCTTCAGGGAGCTTCGAGAAAAGAAATCGGTGAGAGTGATTCCTTTAAACAACCAGAGCCCCTACACTTGGTATTCCAGTGGTCTATTCAACTATATCTTTTTTCTGAGAGATATCAAGAGCCAGAAGCTGCCTTTCTCCATCACGAAGGTAAAATTAAAGCTGAACCCTAATAATTCTAATATTGGCCACTGAATGGCTTCCTTAAATAACAACATTGTTTCCCGATACAATGTCAAATTGTACTTTGCTAATTCTGCTGAGTGTGACGAAACAACGTCTATAGGTGTTAATTTACTCACATTTTACTAAGACTTTTCTTGCAAATACATGTTCATTGGTAATTAGGTCCTCTGTTCAAGCAGTTAGCATTCTTGAAACTTGCCTTTACTAAAATGTGGTAATGTTTCCCACCTTAAACTGGTCCAAAAACATTTTGCTGCATACATTAAGAAGGCTTTATTGGGGAGAAACTAATCCCCTGTGACCCTTTCCCCGAAGAAATTACTCTTGTACATGTGTTTACTAGCTTCAGGCCTAAAAACCCTTAACTTCTTTAACATGAAAACCAATAAACGAATTTTGTGCAATACCTGTGAATCCCGCATAAGATTTCCAAGGTTATCTGCACAGACGTGAGTCTTTGGCCCCTGCATATCTGTGATAACATATCACGTATAATGCCCTCTGTCTTTGGCTGTCCGGGTTTTTTCAACAACTTTTTTGGTCTGCCTGAGTCTGGTTGATCGAATGATTCCATTTTCACTTCGCTGCCAGATATCACATCAAAGTCGTCGACTATTCTCAGGATCTACAGGAAATCCATCAAAGATATATGAAAATCCGATTACAAATACTGTGTGTCTTTTCCTTTACTCAAACTTCCAGAATTAAGATACATAAATCAGCTGTACATTTACCAGATGATATCAAATACTGGTTCAAAGCAGTCTGTGATCACCCCATTTCACTTTTGGCCTATCGATAATTCCAAAGTATCGGTGATTTGGGTGAATGTTTGCTTATGCAATGTGAAGCAGAAAAACGTGAAGTACAATATTAATAAACTGCTTGAAGGCGGAAAAAAATTGCCATAGGAATTGTCTCTGAAACAAGGAAGTAAAAACCTAAATCGAATATCAACAAAGAACGGAAATGTTAACATTTTATCATCAGAATTAAATAACATGAAAAATAAACGCACAATCTTGGAAATGTAGATGCAGTCAGACAACAAAAAGGAATGCTTTGCTTCAATGGGATGGCAAAAAAGCCAAGTACAATAACTTAGCAGAACATCTGATCAGGGTAGAGGGAGCAACTCGGTATTTCGGATTTCTAATTTCAGAAATCCCGTAATTCTGCAGATAGTGGATTTGGTAGAAAGCCACTTTTTGGAACTTGGAGCCTTTGGTCGACAAAAAGTATATAGCATAAGCACTCATGTAAGTAGCATCTTTGAGAAATGATCTCCCAGATCAGCTTATACTGACATTTGCAGCAGCTTTCAAATCTGTCTTGCTTACAACTGAATCCTTTTACCAAACATTCTCAAACCCTGGACCATTTTCTTTTAGCTATCATTGTAAATATCATACCTTCTGTTAGTTAATCTAAATTAATATGTGCTCTAACTAATAACACTTTAAAATTTAGAAACTGTTTAAAGAAACTCAACTTATATGAAAGAAAGAGAAAAGATAAAAAACTGAAAGGGCTACCTCAACACCCCGGTTATAATATTTCTTTCAAAAGGAGGGGGTCATTACGTAAAAAATTCTTAACTCGTTTTAAAGCGATACAACTCAACTTTGGAAAGCTGGCTCAAAGCGCTTTGCAAACGTAAAGAGGATTTCAGTGAGCACTACTGCTTTGCAATAATACGATACGATTTTATGAGAAGCAGTATCTAAACGTTTTTATTGCAATGATATTTCTGGGAAACAAGAGAATCGTAAAACTGCTTTCAAAACACTCGTGAATCGAAACAAGTAGGAAGGTTACATTTGTTTAGGCCAAAAAGAAAAAAAGGAGATGGACACGAAAACGATACACAGTTTTGTTTCAATGAAGGATTATACATACATTTCAAGCCTTCTTGGTATTTCCCGCTTTTACCTATGCTTTCTGGGGTTCAGTTTTGCTATCACATTGCCATGTTATTCCATCTATGGGCATTACATGCCAGAAACAATCCTTTTTTCGGCGATGTACTGCCCACGTTTTGCTTGTCAACATGCAATAAAATCCTTCAGTACTGCCGTCTTTTGTACTTCAAACAAAGGATCCCGGATATTTGCAAATACCAATTCTTTGTTATGTGATCCTCAAATTTTGAATGGTTTTATTCACTAGCAAAATACACGTTTTCGTTCGTTGCTAGGATTCCAGGAATACGGTCGAATCAGTGCGATAAATCTCTAGCTGCAAATAAACGCCTTCCTATAGCCTACATTGCAAATTCCAACGCAAACTCCCATCTTATAAACGCCGAATTGGTGCTTTGTTAGGAAAAATCAATGGGTGAATAAAAAGGTTTTGCGAGGAAAATCGAAACTATATGTTTTTATCAAAATATAGCAGTGTTGCATCACAGAGTTAGCGAGTCTGTCGGGTGTGGTCATACCAAAACTGATTATCCCAGTCCCCTGCACATCTTTCATGGAGATGGACGCATTGGAAAAATAAATTTCCTTGTAAAGCAAGAATGGGGCAAGTCTACCCCTAGCTTTCCTCCCTCGATATGACACTGCGAATAAATACTAATTTGGCACATTAGTAACAGTTTTTACAGGCTGGTCCTCCAACTTAAAACACAGTAAAAAGCCAAGCTAACAAGCAAATAGTTCACAACGAAAAAAACTCTTTATTTATGAAAGGAATTTAATCAAATGCGCCACCAATACAAAATTACTATGAAGCATGATTCTGAACAAAATTTCCAAGAATAACGTAACAAGTACCGAGAAACTGCGTAACATAAAAATTTGTTGGTGGTAGCAATGAAAAGATGCACTTGGTAGTAGGCCTGAGCAGTCACAAAATTTTATCCAGTTACAAATCATACCAACAATTGCAAAAAACTACAGATAATTCCTTTTTGTTTCAAACATGTCTGGTTGAATGAAACATTTCTGTTGTGTTCATTACTTGCTCTATGAATTGATTTCATTACTCAGCGAGAATTATCATACCTATTTACCATACCTATTAATTATATCAGAATGCTTACAGCCTAGGATTCAATCCATACAAAAACGAAGACAAATCTGTTTTACTGTTTTACAAAGCTATATAAAATGCTCACAGACGCTTTCATACCCTTTGTACTGTGGGTAATACCCTTTGCTGCAAATTCACGGTTCAGAAGAAAAACTCATTTTAACTGCAGTTATTAAAACTCAGGAGCTATCAATTTAATGATCATTGGAGTTAATCAGGTTCCTAGTCAACAGAAACTATGACTCAAGATTAGTAATAATGACATTGGTAACTTCACAAAATAGACTGGTTAGGATTTCAGATAAATCAAAAAATCTACGGTGACCAAGGACTCTTTTTGTTGGAAAAATAGTTTCTACGAAAAAAACAGCAAAAAGAGTTCGAAGGGCAGTTAACTCTTCTAGTTCTAAGAGATTTCTACCAAAACAAAGGACTTTTAGGGATTTTCAGATAAAACAATGGGATTTTGACTAAAAGAGTACTATATTTCTATGGATTGATTTGTCCCTCGCTACATTTGACAGGTATGAAAGCATCTGTACATACAAAATATCAAACATTTACTGTAAAATTCATATATAAGTTATCGAACGTCGTAAACATTACAAAAACCCATCTAATAACAAACATTAAATCAGAAACACTATACGCTAAGCGAAACTGGCAATCCAAAACTCCCATAAACACACTCACACAAAAAAAGCTGCACCTTTAAATTGTTATAACTAAGAGGTAGATCAGTACACTTGCATATTCTACAAAATCTTATGGTCATAAGTAATGTAATTCTAGCTATTTTGATAATCATGTTAAAATGAATACATCTTTCAAAATGGAAATTCGCTAATTTTATATAAGTATTACCTGGAAGGCAATCACTCTACATTAAGAAAGAACTAGAACTTACTAGACTAAAGAACTAGAACTTACTTACTAGAATAACGACTAAAATTTACACATCACAAAGTTCTTGGAGAACAATGAATTTTTTTGTAACATTTGAAAATTGTAATATGGTGAAACTAATAAACAAGATCAGGGTTGGGAAAAAAGCATAAAACGATTATGCTAAGAGTAATTCAATTAACTATACTTAGTGATAAATTCTTATGGATCATTGATCCGAAATAACACTATAGTGTAAAAACGCTGACCTGAAATAACTGAAAAACCCTTAAAACAATGTTTGTTTCTATCAAATGTTAGGATATAAAATACTTTTAATATAGTTAATATGTCCCTCTCTCGAACAGGATTACTCAGCGGTGTAATGTTAGGAGGCACATAGGGTGGAGGGGCTGAACCCCTCTTGTTAATGCCGAAAAAGTGACCAATTTCTAATTTTTTCTTTTTACGCTATTGCTTTTGCTACATGTTGGGGCAAAAGCCCCCCTTGTTATTTTGATAGCAATACACCCCTGATTAAATCCTTTCGTTGAAGTGGAAGATTGTTATACAAAGATTTGAATTAAGTCGACAAACAGCCAGTATATTTAGCTGAGATTGAGACTGGAGAAGCTCTTATATTCTAAAATATCGAATTGAACCATAATTTTGTTACTGGGCATAAGGGATTAATAACAAAGGGTAAAAATAAAGAAAACTCAAAAAGAGATCATTGATGAAAAAAAGGTTAAAAACGAATTTGAGTTGGAATGGAAAGCTAAGCAGGGAACTTTTGTATTCATTAAGCACATCTTACATAAGTGACACAAACTGTCGAACCATTTACAACAACGAAAATAAGAAACTTGCGTAACTCGATTAAAAAAGCTTGAACATTTCAAAATAATAAATTACTATTTCGTATTAATAAGTATTACTTATTATGCAAGAACTCTACAAAATTCTACATTCTGTAGAAAAAATTCTGCAAATAAATCCAAAACTTAAAATTACCAAGCAACACCATCAAGCCAAATAAACCAATTGCAAAACACACCAAAATCGACAACAGTTCAACTTTCAATAGACTGGAATTTATAAGACTAATAGACATATATAGAAAATAATAAACCAATAGCTAAAACTAATAGCAGACAAGACGTGCTGTGTTGGAGGACAAGCCTGTATCCGGTTAGTCGAAAAGTTTAATATACCATTTTTTTCAATATAGACCCAATTATATACGTTTAGTCCAAAAAGTAGGCCCTTGCTACCTTGCCATGAAATCTAGGCGCCCTCAAAAAAACTTCAGCTTGTAGAATACGTTACATAAATTTGAGATGGATAAAGAAAAAGTTTTCAAAGATATAAGCAATTGAACGGTGTAGTTATATTGTAGTTCTGCATTGACATTTGGCATGTTGGTGTTGCAAGCATCAAAGCAAATCTGCCTCACGTACAGCTTTAGGCTTTTGAAAAATTTTGTATCCCGTCTGAGACCTGCACGGGATGACACAAACTGCGGTCAGAACTACTAGGAATTATCCCTTTACTTTTTAATTCCAATCAATTAAAAGACACGCCTAAAGCTGGTACAGAGGATGAGCTCGCTTAAAACCTTGCTCTCGCTGCTAGCTTCCACTTTAGACAAAATCAAGGCCTGGAAACAGCAGCTCGAGCTTCATGTAAACATATAATGAACGCTTAGCGCAACAACGACCAACATGACTGCTATTGAGACGAATATGCAGACCAGGGCTCGCACTACTTTTTTTGTCAGTCTTATTATAACGTATTTATTTTCCTCGGTATCGTGCTCATCAACAACATTCAAATCTATTACCTCTTTAGGCTGAAAGACAGCGCTCTTCACCTCGATGATTTCGTATTCATCTGTATTCAGGGAAACGTCTAGTGGTGACGACTGAGTCTCCTCAACTGATTGTGACAGAAACGGTGAACTGTAATGAAAATCAGAAAGTATGGTTGAAAAGCAAATAAGGTAAGGGGATTCATGGTAGAATAGCACTGGAGAAGGGTTAGATAATAGGAAGTACAGTAAGTAAGAATTTGTCGACCAACTGCACTGTGACAGCAATGATACAAATGAAAGCAAAACTGCATGGATGTGAGATCTTGCGTTTCTTCATGCAGTCAACATGCAAGGTAAGGTGTTGTTGTGTGAGGACAGGAATGAAAGGATACGGTGAGTTATAGCAAAATAAGGTTAGGGTACTTGATAAAAATATAGTGAGATGAAGTAAAAGAATAGTGAGCAATCTAAGGGAAGGCTGGGTTATGCGACTCAAGTTAAGGAAAAGTAGCAAAAGGTAGGTTATTCTAAACAAATGCAAGTTAGGTTAGTTGAATCTAAACTTAGGTGGAAGCAATGTTATAACTGATTAATGCATGAAAAAATGTAGAAGAAAGCTGTTGAGGGGATATTATCTTATGAGGTTTATATAAAATAGAAAAACAATTTGATATTTAATTTTAGGATTCACCGGGAGGAAACAGAAATCAATAATCAAAGAAACCTGGGAACTAATAACATAAACTTGAAAGAAGTTAGACCATTAAATATGCAATAAATTTCGTTAGCCTGTAGGAAAATTTCAACAGTAAGTTTTATTTTAAACAGATATTTCGATATTTGCATGAATAGGAAGGTTTGCTCGATAAGGTAAGGAAGTAGGAAGGTTTGCATGGTTAGGAAGGTGGTTTGCTAGCTCGATAAAAACTAAAAAACGCGATCTATAAAAGCTTAAAACATAACGCAATTTCAGTTAAGTAACGCAATGTTGGGGATTTGTTTTAAATTTTTTAAATAAGAACTCGATAGTATTTTGCCTTTTTGTGTTTCACTGCAATTTCCAAGATAATACTGCGGTAAACAACATTGACATTTTGATGAAATTTTTGGACTGTTTCAGTAAATGTTTCTGGAGCAAAATTCTTCTTTTCTGCACAAAATTCAAATCGTGGTAAATTTTTCTACATGAATGTTCACAATTACATATGCCTCTAAATCTCGAAACCCAAACTTTCCAAGGGTACAAAAAGTAAAAGAACGCTGCGAGCAGGGTTCGAACCTGCGCGGGAATATCCCATTGGATTTCAAGTCCAACGCCTTAACCACTCGGCCATCACAGCACCTGGTGGAGATTTGACGTAAGATGGTATGACCTCGGAGAGACGCAAACTACTGACGTCACGTTACATGAAGAAATTGTAGAACTTGTATTTTGAATATAAAATTCGCATTTTTTGATCGAAAAAAAAGCCTAAACAAATTACCAGTCCCTTTGTTTTTCCTTTAGTCAAAGAGGCTCTAAAATTTTGACTAGTTACGTTAAATTCAGATGTGAATGCGATGACAACCAAATCAAGAAGAAAGTTGGCTGCACTTACGTCTTGCCACTAGAATGAAGCGAATCCCTTTTAAAACTTCCCGATGACCTGTTACGTTTAAAATCTGCATAATTCGACGTTGATGTGTCTTGCTCCAATTTTGTTTTAATCTGAGCCACAGCTCGCTGTACACTGCCAGCACGAGTCATAGAGATCTAAACAGAAGAATTAGAGCTATAAACAAAGAAGAAATCTTGAGGCATTTTGTTAACTTAATACCCATCAATGGTAAAAGGTTCTTCATTCTAAAGAGCCCTGTCTTCTTGTCCAATGCCTTAACGAAAAAGAGGGTCGATTAAAAAGAGAGGGTCGAGAACTGTAGAAGCGAGAGCTTTGCTCCCAACGTATCAATCGTATTTAACTTTCAAATGTATAAAGTCGATATTTAATTGCATTAAATTTTGGTCATTATTCATCAACGTACAACACGTTAAACCACACTGGTGAGATTTGGTGAGGTTTGGTGAGGTTTGGTGAGGTTTGGTGAGGTTTGGTGAGGTTTGGTGAGGTTTGGTGAGAATTGGTGAGGTTTTGTGAGGTTTGATGAAGTTTGGTTAAGTTTGGTGAGGTTTGGTCAGGTCATGATTTCAAAAAGGACCCAGTGATCGTAACAGTTCAACCCTTTTTGAACGCCGGAAAAAGGAAAACATGCTGAATTATCGGGGGGGAAGGCAAACCGTATCTGTATAGAAGACTTAATTTCAGATGGGAACTCAATTGGATGCAATCAAATCTGTGCACGGAGGCAAAATTCGTGTTTCAAAGCTGTTAATGTGCAACAGATAAGAAGAGCGAGCGATACTTTGTTTTAAAAGGAGTATTGAGGTTTTCTAGAAACATCTTGGCCTTTACTGATAAACAAAAGCAAAAACGTACCTTTCTTGTCTCCCTTTTCTCGACAGAAGAGCGAAAGAGGGTGTTTCGTTTTTCAGCAAGCATACTTGAATGTTTACCAACCAATCTGGCTCGACAAGGCAACAACAGTGGCACAGAAAGGAGAAGCAATCCTGCTAGTTGAGAAGCGTGTTTTACAGGTTGTGCATCATCTTTCTTCTGTCCCTCCTTCTGCAAGAATGGCTCTACAGCAGGTAAACAATGGGTCCAAGGAACACTTTCATTGCTATAATGAAACAGAAACCATTCTGAAACAATTCGTTGTGAAATAAAACCAGTATCTTCTAGAAAGCTAGGATACATAGAAAATCTGGAGAAATAATGAACAAATCAAAACGTATACGTAAGAAACTTATTCCAGAAATAAAACCTCAGCCTGGGTAATATCAGATATGTTACAATTAAATAAAATCACCAAATGCAAGATATATATACTCTTAATCAAGAAATAAAAATAATTTTTTTTGGCTTCCCATGGATTATCAAGTTGGTTATAGGTCGAATATGAGGTCCCAATAGCTGATTCCACACTTTGTGGCAATAAAACACAGCCTTTGGGGAATTGTGATTGTTGACTGGTGATCGATGATTTGTGATAGATGATTGATCATTATGATTAAGGTGGCGGTGGATTTGTTAGAATATAAGAAACAGAATATAACTCAAACAATAGATAATAACCACCTTAAAAGAAGGTATGCAAGCAAGAGAAAAAGAATGGAGCAAAACGTAAAAGAATAGCTAACAGCAGAATAAATAGAGATGGTATTATCCAAAGAGTAAGCACATCTTTGAAATATACGCAATTCAAGATTAAGAAATGAAAAAACATGTAACATGGAATGTGTAGCAGAAATTCTAATTATCTGATAACGAATAGATGTTATACAAATGGCAACATGTTTGGGTTAAAAAAATTTACAATTGCAACTAAAAGACCACTTTGGACGTGGAAATACCTTTGCTTTTGAGGCCTACTTCACAGCGATACATACTCTTAAAAATCAAAGAGCCAAAGCAATATTGCATATTACAAAAACCTTTCCCTCTGTGACGACATGCAACCAAAACCAGTTTACAGAAAAGAAAACAAAGTTATGGTTAGCTTGTTTCTAAACACAGCATGCTCCATTTGAAAACGGTAGACATCCCTTGATAAACAGATTTTTCCATGTTCCTGTCCATATTAAGTCAACGTAAACTCAAGCCTTCAAACATCTGACAATCGTTTATACTTTATTTTCGCTGTTGGAAGTGAGAGCATTGTTTGTTTATGTATCTTGATAGAAATCAGCTTTTGCTAGTTTTGATTTAGGTTGTGAAATGAATGAAGGTAGAACGATAGAGATTTATTTCAGCCCGAATTATATTTCAGATCTATCCTACGATAAAAACTGCATCAAATGCTTTGTTGACAGGAAAAATGTCTGTTCGTCGACCGTCGGACACTGTTTTTGTAAAAATACCCACTAAAATGAAACAATTAGAAGCCGAAATTCATTACAAAAAGGTGGGAAATGGTAGAAGACATGAGAGAGAAAGACGTCATTTGTGAGTCATCATCTTCACTCAAGAAAATACTAAAAAACTTAACGCTGTCAATTAAATATTCACGAAATGTTTCAATCACAACCACCATGAAAGCGAGACTTGATTTAATGATACGAGGGTAATGCATAAGACCATGGGTGCATTGTATTTCTGTTTCAAAGAAGCCAGCTAATAGCTGCAACCTTTTGGCAATAAATGTTACAAAAATTCTGATACAATTTTTAAAAAGATCACATACAGAAATTGGTTAAAATTTCTGAAGACTTATGGCAGCAAAAATCAAATCACAAGAGGCTATTAGAAAATACTAAATGATATCATAAAACAAGAGTTCTGTATATAAGAGTTATATGTGAAATATCTCAACGAATTATGAGAAAACACGGTAAATCCTTGATCGAGATTTCGGAACTTCTGCGGCGCTTGTCGAGCAAAATCATAAACATGATATTTCATCATTACAACATAACCACGGGGGTTCTCACCCTACAGAATTTCATACCTCGAGACATCAGATCTTTCAAACGAATAGGTTTCCTTCTCGATTCTACTCTCATAATAGTACTCCATGGCTAGGCCACTCCAATTTTTTCAAATCTAGCAACTCAAAAATTCACGCGAGGAAGTTTTAACAAAGGGATAGCCAACGTAGAGATCGCTTTAGGCAAAGTATGAGCTGGTCTTAGCTCCAAACATAATTCCCGAAGAAACAATAGCTGAGAATCTGAAGAAAGATACACCACAATACAATATTGGGTGGGTAAATCTAGCAGAAAATCGTTTTGAATGTCTAGTTACAGTTGACCGTCTTCGTCGTAAGCGCATCGCAACTGGCGCATAAGGGCAGACGCAATCTTGTAATGAATGTGCTAACAACGCAATAAGCAGAAACAAGAAATCATCGAGATTGACTGCGAACTAAATTTTGAAAATCTGATTAATTTACAGTGCTAGTTCGTTTTGGAAAGACGAAATGAGCGGGAACTTTTACCCCATGAACAATCAATAACAAATACTGTGGTATTTTCCATGTCTGAATAAAATTCTCAAGAACACAACTTCCTAAAATTTTCAGGTGGAATAGAAACCAAAAGTCAAAGAAACAATTCTCCAATGAAAATATTTTGAATTTAATTAACAAATAAAAAACTCGTTTTACAACTACTACGCTGTTTAATACTGGTATTGTTACAATATCTACAATGTTTTGAACTTTAATTACACTATTAACAAATCTGTTTCTAATTTTTAACACAACGTTTAAAAGAATCGAAAGTTGAAAACACTACAATCGTTTTAACTGAATCAAACTTCGAAAGAAAAAAAGAATCGGTAAAATGGCTGGACTATTAGTGGAACTAGAGGTTCGGTTCGGTTCGGTTTGGTGGGGAATAAAAGGCGGCTGGGAAGTTGTTTCTCCTAACATTATTGTGAAAGAACTTCTCTTTGATCTTAAAAGCAATTATTTTATTTCTATAAGATGACGTCACTTTTCAGACGTACTATTTAGAAAAAGTAACTTCCTACCATGAGGTTAGGATGATAGCGATCTTGAGCGAACACAGAAAATGGTGAGCCATACGAATAGAACTTTTTGACAAGCATTGAAGGTGCCTAGAGGATACTAGTACTATTCAACTCATTGTGAACCTTTTGCATTTGAGTTTACATCAAATCCAACAACACAATTCATAGAGCCTCCTACTTTTGTTATAAGTCCAACAACGAATCATCTTATGCCTACATTAGTCTAGGATTAGATTTGGCAGAGAAAGGTTCTCATTTTGACAATATTTGTGCTTAGCAAACAAAGTTGAATCGTGTACCCAAGCCCCTTTAATTCTAAAAGATTTATTGACTTATTTGCATGACAATAGGACCTATGTTCTTCAGGGAGATTATAGGTAATTCTTGTCAAATATGGCTTTTCTTGTCAAATAAAACTGTATTTCATACATAAGATCTAAGTTCATAAAGCAACATTTTAAACGTCCAGTCCGCTATGAGAACTGACCTTCTTTCAACTCTGCCAAATCTACCCTCGTATTCGTACAATAACAATCTGAGGTTGTCCTTCAGTTAAAAAACCAACCTGTTTGGTTAATTTAATCTGATCTTATAACAAAACATAACGATTCACGACATTTTATTGTGCTGGGGACTTTTGCTGGGGACAAACACATTCGAGAGTATCTTGAAAATTTCAATTAAGCAAGACTTTAGATTATTACCTATTTCTGCGCAACTCTGATCAAAGAGAAATTTCACGAAAGACTAGAGAGAATGTAAAAATCATCCGTCCATGTATAAAAATAACTAAATAATAAAATACCTAACTAACGTACAAAATTACATAGAGATGATGATCTGATATTTAGTCACTGCACACGTAAATACGCCAAGTCAGTCAAATGCATTATCTATACATTGTTTGAAGATTCATTGTGCAAAATAGGAGCTAGTGACATGTTATCGTGAATTTAGGGATTAGGAACTGTTTATGGCAATAAGGATACTGATCAACTTTTGAAAAAAGTTATTCATTGTCTAGTTTCACCCAAAAATTTCAACCAACTTAATGTTATTAGTGGCTCAAATTTGAAACGTGTTTTCAAATTACATCTCTGGGCAGAATCTAAATTAAAGTTCAAAACGAATTTTAAAAGAAGGCCAGCAACTGAATTGGGGTGTTATGGTAACCAACAGATAGCAATGATTATAAAAAGAAGGACAACCTCAACTCATGATATCGATTTATCGTTATAACGCAAACCTTTCCATAACCATTTTCAGTCAGATAATGACTTTGCAATTCATTTCAACATTGTCAGCTGCACGTTCATGAAAACTTTGCTTCAAATTTTCACTCTGTTTCCGCAATCGATATAAAATCTTTTCAATGTTGGGAAAATACAGCAAACGATTGTCTTTCCAACGAAACAGTGTAGTATTTTTCACTTCGTCTCATCTCAAAGTGATGTTTAAATGTATTTTCCTTTTTTGCATTCTTGTTTGCTACTTCGCTAATTACTGACATTGTGTTGCAATTCATCTTCTTGAGTCAGTACGAGGCCCAGCCTTCATAGCAAGCGCAAGAAAAAAGGAGCAACGCAGCGACCAGTACCATACCGGCGGCGCGGTCAGAACATCGCGCGGATTAGCTAGTGAATACGAGTAGCGGTAATCGTGGCAGAGTTGAAAGGTGTTGCAAAACTAGATCTAAAACACATTTTAAATAAGAAAGTAGTCCTTAGCGAATCAGGTCAGTTAAAGTGAACCAGCAGAATACCGTAACCAAACTGGTTAACCAAGGAAAAGCAGTGTGGAAAACTGACTAATCCGTCGACATATCATGGAATCTAACTTCATTTCAAATCAAACCCAACTTCTTTTTCGTCGCAGCGACGCTAACCTGCCGACGAAAAAGAAAAGATCTATTTGTTCTGTAATTACGTTTTATTGATTTACGCCTTACTGACCTTGTATCCCCCGATGTATCGTCAGCCTTCCGCTTGAGTGAGTCGCTCTTACCAACACCCATTCTACGCTCCATTTGCTGGTCTCTGGCTTCAGCAGCAGCTATAAGGCTTCTTGCGGATACCTTCGTATCGTCAGTCTTTTCTGCCGGTATTGAAGGTACTTTGAATGCCGATTCCCCTTGTTCACCGGCAACCTGGGCTCTTTGAGGTCTCTTTCGAACTGTCACAGAATCGTGGCCATGCTTTGGAAGCAATGCTGTGTTATCAGTTTCAGGCTGTGATTGGCTAGACTGGCTTCCAACGCCCGACTTGCGCCTATTTCGTCTTGCCTTGCTGATTGACTTTCTGGCAGCTATACTCTTTCGTCTTTGTACGTCGTGATGGCCATGACCTTTCCCCAAAAGCCTTCGAAAGATTCCCCCTTTGTGATGTACTTTCTCACCCTTACCTTGTTCGCTTGCCATTGAAGCGTCTTCAGAGGTTTTACACACAGCAGATGCGCCTTCAATTGCGCTATCATTGTCCGGTAACAGCATTTTCCGTTCAATTTCTCCCAGTTCATCGGCACTGCTACCCGTGAAAACGTCTGAAAGTGCCTCGTTGCTTTGCTGTCTAACCCGTAGCACCCTGGCTCTTTGGTAAGGCGCACCAGATTCTTCATGCTCACTTTCTGAAACGCTCTCTAAACTTGACGATCCAGACCCAGAGTGCGACGGCTTAGTTTTCTTCATAGGCCCTCCAGGTTCTGCTTTCTTGGGCATCTTGAAACAAAGATACGGTCATTATTATCGGGAAACAAAATAATATGGCCTAACCTAAAGCAATTTTCATAGCACCGCTAGAAGGAGCTACATCGCGGCCAGTGGCGGTTTTAAGGGTGGTCCAGGGGGGCAATGGCCCCAGGCCCCACGATAATGGTTGCCAAAATGAGACCCCACACCTAAGAAAAAAGATAGAAATCATAAAGAACAAGGGCCTCGCAGATATTTTTGGCATCAGTCCCCGCAGCCCCGAAAAACCGCTGCTGATCGCGGCACTGATTGATTATGACAACAAAACAAGAGCTTAATAATCATCATATCACTTCTGCCCCGTTTCTTAGTATCTTATAAAACGAGAATCATAATGAATACGGGAAACACAAGCAGTATAGCAAAATTCACACTATAGTTACAGACCTTGTTTTCCCACATTGCCATTGTTTTTGAGACATGTCTGGCTTCCCTTAACGTGGTCCTGTCAGATCTTCTCTTGTTCGCTGAGGTGCTTAAACGTCTCTTGCCACCTGTCATTCAAAATAAAAAGGTTTTTAGAAATACTTAGATAGTACTCGCTGCAATAAAGAAGCAAATATTCAGTAAAGGTGTACCTCAGGTAATATAATATGAAACATATTGCGCTTTTACAAAAAATTAACAAGTTTTAAATTTTAAGGGATGTGTAAATTTAGCTTATATTGGCTTGAAAATTTTCCAAACTTCGGCCGAAAATACTACCATTACAACCTCCACTTCCCCCCCCCCCCCCTCCACCACTCCCTCTTACAGGTTAGGGTTAGCTGTAACTTAGGAGTAGTCGTATACGGTAAGAAGCGAAGACGATAGCGTGCAACTCGTGTTAAGACTCGAAATTGACTGATGATCATAAGATAATTACAACAATACATAGTAAACACAAGCAACATAAATTAACATAGTGATGTAGACTAGCGTCCAGTCCTATTACATCCCCCATTCGAACCCTCTCTCGTTTGCTTTTCTCTGGTATTACAAGATAAATATATAAGCAAATGGGATTGTTCCTAGTTTGATAGTTTGCAATAAGGTAAAAATAGCACCCAAACATATCATAATCAATATCTCTAGATTGGGTTTATATTTTATCAAAAGATCTCACCAGATTTTCTTCTAGTACGTGGAGGCGGCATTGTAGCAGCGCGACCGATTTCGAACTTTGATGGAGCAACAGAGTCTGGGAGACTAAAGTCTGCATTTTCAGGGTCGTCAGTATCATAAAGCTTCTTTAAAGAGGCAGCATTGACTGACTGCACCTGGTTTAGGTTCGAATACCTCGTGGACGGATTTATAGTAAACGCCTTGTGGTTCTTTTGCAGATTGTTCGAATCAGTTCCTGGTAGAAGTTTGAAAACATTCTCTCTCTCTCTGAGAACGGCAAGGGGTGACATCTTAATGCCCAATAACCGAATCATCCAAGCCGTATCAAGCGCAGTGAGGACACCTCGGCCACAGCCAGATCCAGTAGGCCAAAATGGCTGAAAAGATATAGTAGTAATATATCAAACAGATATCAAAACTGGATGACGATATCAAAAAAATATATATAAAAATGCTATTATATAAAGCATCAAAATTAGATAGAAATAATAAACCGATATATATTAAAATAGTATGACAATATAAAACAGATATATACTTATAAAAATAACATGGCAATATCAAACAGATATCAAAAGGATATCAAAACGGTATTATCGTATAGATATCAAAATGATATAATTACAATAAACGGACATAAAGCAAATAGTATGACAATATAAAACAGATACTTATAAAAATAACATGGCAATATCAAACAGATATAAAAGGGATATCAAAACGGTATTATCGTATAGATATCAAAATGATATAATGACAATAAACGGACATAAGCAATATAATATGACAATATCACACAGATATCAATACAGATAAATTAGAGATACGATGATATTCCGCTGGATGAACAACATATAGTATCATTTTTAATAAATAAACAGTTTTTGATGGCACTTGTTTAAATATAATTCTAATAAAAGGATGTATCCACTTAATGTGCATAAGTCTTTATCTAATTACTGAAGCAATCCAACGACAAATGGGTCGATTGACAAGCGGGTTCGTCAACAAGAAATATTACATTTTTCAGGGAATCAAAGCGAAAAATTCACACGGCTACCAGACATTCATCATTGAAATAATCTTAATCG
Organism: Rhopilema esculentum; assembly: GCF_057945365.1. Classification (NCBI taxonomy): domain Eukaryota; kingdom Metazoa; phylum Cnidaria; class Scyphozoa; order Rhizostomeae; family Rhizostomatidae; genus Rhopilema; species Rhopilema esculentum. Next base: position 5,775,442 of record NC_142825.1, read on the forward strand.
GAATCAAATTTAATTAGTCAATATTTTGGTATGCTATTTCAATCTGTTTTTAATATATTTATTGTGATTTTGACACAGGAGTTTAGCGTTGTTTGCTGATATTGGGTTGTGATAGTATCTTTCGAGCTAGAATGAGGATTATCATTTTTAGATCTATGAAATGAAATAACAGAGAACGATCACCTACACAAAATCTTAGCCTATCTAAGGAACGTCAACGCATCTTAAAAGAAATCTAGCGCCTAATTGTAAGATCTACGATAAAACTCCTTGGGGAAGTATTACCTCCAACAAGCTGTCTCCCACCAAAGCCATTAGCAGACGCTTCCCTTTCCTCTCCACAATTCGAGACGCGTTCGCAGCCTTTTTCAATGACGTAAAATCAAAGACTGCAATATCCGGAGTGCCGTTAGCATTTTGCACGAGCTTCAAGTCTTGTGGCAGTTGGTATTTAGTTGCATAGTGAACAGTATCCAATGCGAATTGAATCAGCTGATCGAGGTCTATGTTCTGCTTCTCTAACAACTTCCCAGGATCTGAGAAGTCCTAGAAGAAAAGGATGTTGGAAGTTGGTCGAATCGTAACACATCATGTCCCAAGCAATGATGACCGAATTATTTCTGTCAACAACTCTTCAGGGTTTGTCGAAAATCATTTTGTAACAATCGCAATGCAAATTCGTGGATCTTATCACATTGCAATTTGTACTTTTATCGTGAGACAGATAAGCAGCATAGAAGAGAAAAATAAAATGAATTACTCTGATTTAGCTCCTACCTGCTTAAAAACATTTCTTTTCAACAAACTTGATTTTAATGCAGTGAAGACGAAATAGTGGGTATCATCTTTGTAATAAACAATATTCTCCAATCCAACACCAAATTGCGCATTGAGATCGTTAAAAAACTGAGGGTTAAATTGATACGCGACCCCACTGATTTCTTCCACTCCAGCTTCTGCCACCGTATTTTCATTCACAAAATTGCACGTGATTCCAATAGCTAGTGCACCTTAAAAATACAATATAAAGGTTAAAATTTATTTGTACTAATATTTTACAACAAGAGTGCTTTAATTTCATAAAGCGTCGAATTAAACAAACATTGACCTCTGTGTGAATTTTTAAAGGATCTAATCTATTGCCGAATTGAAGAGATAAATATCAAAAATAACTTCTTTGGAAACTTAAACTTTTTCTGACAAACAACTTTCGTTTTAAATGACGCATCCTTAAGCTTAAATGCAAAATTTTGAAATTTCTTACCCCGCATTTCAATTTGGCGAAACCCAGGAAGCATGTCCTTCTTTCCATCAGCTCCAACAACAACATCAAAGACGAACTTGTCCAGCCTTTCTTTGTAAGGAGAAAACTGCGCTTTCCACCCATGATCTTGCGTCGGTTCAATGAGATCCTTGTACTCAACACCCGTGTGTATTTCAACGCCAAGCATCAGACATACCTTCATCAAAATGGATTGTAGTTGCTTGATGCCTGGATAAAAAAATTATATTCCTTTAAAAATGCCCATCTCTCCATTATTAAAAAATTATAATTTTAAATCTATCATTAAAAAAAATATAAAAATTATAGCCAAGAAAAATGCCCATCTCTCCCCCGGAAAATACCCTAAAGCTCTTAAAAACCATTCTAGAAAGCAATGAAAACAAGGGGGTTTGGGGAGGGCATTTTAGTTTTTTTATGTATTCACTGGCCTTCTTCGCCGTAGTTAACTGTATAGCCGCCATCATTTCTGGCTTCTGATCCTCCCATATACGGGAATACATTCTGATCTTTCTGATCCTGTTTAACAAGGCCGGCGAACATATTTTGTTCAGGGTTGGGGGGGGGGCAGAAAAATGTGAAAGGTGAAAGAAAAATTTGTATTAGATTGGTAGGAGGGGGTGGGTAGAATTTGCAATCATGGGCTCGAGGTCAATTGGGTTAACAACTCTCCTAAATATTACATCTCAATTATAAATGAAAATTATAGAACCCTTTACATTAACAATAAGTACATAACTTGTTTATGTAACAACACCTGACTATAATCAAAACGATACTGGCGAACCAAACAAATTAAGAATGGCATTTCTTTGCCCGATTAAGCACTGCGTGCTGGCAAAAGTAAAATATCGCAAAATCCTTGTTCCTTTCACGATTTTCTGCCAATAGAATAGCTGTGATTCTCATGCTTTATAATCATTAGATTACTGCTGAAAAGGTATCCAGAAAAACAAGAAATACGTTTCCTTTTAATTCAGGAACTCAATGCTAAACTGCAAGAGATCGTATTTTAAGCGGTTTTCTCTACGGGTGACAGATTTTTATACCACAAAAGTCGACCACTGGGTACGCTTATAAATACCTTTATGAATACACTAAACTCGTGGATAGTTGATTGATTGTTATAAATTGATATCTAAACGCACATATGCAATGTTTAAACACTACATTCGCGAAGGCCGTGATCAATTACAGTAATAGACAGGGATAATCAGGAACTTTTGTCTCCTCTCCCGGTATTCTCCAAAACACTATATCAGTCAGAAATATTACATTTTTTTTAAGAAACAGGTTATAAGAAACTCAATTTTTCGAAAGTTAGGAAACAGCCCTACCCAAATTGAAAAAAGCTAAGAAACTCTCCGAGTTGACACTCGAAACAGTCTTGACATTGAACATCACTATATATTGCAACACTACCATTGACATGCAGTTTGCATTCATTATCAGTAAATTGCACACTCAAGAAGTTTCCAATTAAAAATTTGTTTTGACTGCAACTTGACATTGATGAAGTTTACATAACTCGAGAGAGTTAGAAAACAAAATTCCTTGATCACTTTGTTAGTTTATCTCTGAATGTGTGTGAACTAATTACTTTACGTTGGAAGCACATTTAAAAAATTCATTACCTAAGAAATATAAGAAACATGTAAGAAACTTTTGATAGCAAAATGGCCAGAAAATTTAAGAAACTGCCTAGCAGCACCAGACCTTAGTTTCTTATAAAAAAATATGTGTAGGCCATCATATATTTCTGCATATTTCTGGACATGGTGTCAAGCATAAAGTAAAATCTCCCCTAGCAACATAATCGCCGTATGACCATGCTTTGACAAGGTTGACCTGCTAGAAAATATTTCAGATTCCTCAGAGGTGTTTCCGAAAACGTCTGAACATAATCACTTGCCTAAATTGCCCTAAGACCTAGACAAAAGAATACGGAAAGGTGTGTCTGCGATTCCAAGTAATTTCATACGGTTGAGGACAGAGAGCTCATCCAAAAAGATTAGCAACTTCAGCCCCATCTCCACTTTTAAATAACCGTCTCTTCCTAAATACATATTCTCCCTGGTTTATAGTTCATAATCCAAAGATTATCTCAGGCATCTCTTGATATTCATGTAAAAAAAATAGCTAAAGAACAAATAAAGTTGGGGTATAACTGCCTTATGATGTATATGCATCATATACTGAATGGCAATAATGGCACAGATTTAGGCATGAAAAAAATACCAAAAGCTGCATAATACCTCTGAAAGGATAACACGGAAATGAGTTGTCACCTTTATAAAAATTAATAAATTACACATTGTGGTTGTATGGCTGTTTAACATAGATCCCTGATTATAAACTGGCTCCAATATAGAAAGTGCCAATTTTCTACAATGCAAAATTTTGAGATTATTCTTGCTATATATTTCAAAACAAGTGACCAATTGAAATCTAGTACATCCCAATTGAGACATCCCATCATAATTATCAATTAGCACTAGTGGTAAACAACTTCTTCAAGACAGGTTTTCCTTTTTTAAGTTTGCATAATCATGCAAGAAAATTGCAGTTTTGTGAACTATAAATTAATTTATAACAATAAATTCTATAAATTCCAGAGGCTAAAGGATCTTTCTCAAAACATTTTTCCATAAAAAAGACCTCAGCTTCAAATGCAATACAAAAAATGCATTTTCTGGTGTGTTCTTAAAGTGGGAGGTACTCACCAATGTGAAGGGTCCCAGTGGACAGGCACAAAGCAAGGCACTTACAAAATACTGATGTTTATTGGGATGTGGTAAATTCACAAAAATATCACAAACAGAGGGAGGACAGGAGCATGTGTCACCTAATTTTTGGAAAACACTGCTTTTCATTGAAGGGCCTTTCTTGAAACTTCGGGAAAAGTGTCCCTTTTCTGAGACATAGTGCCCCTTTGCATATGTGCTCCTCCAATACTGAGACTTTTACAACATCCCAGAACTATGTTTTATTAAAAGATACAAGATGTTTTACTAAATTACTGACATGGACATGCTCAAAATATTTGCACAACATGGTAAGATTAAACCTGCAAAAGTAAAACATTAACCAAAAGTACCCCAATCAAAGGATCTAAGGAAACCACAAATTTGTTTAAGAGACAGTTGCATTTCTTATTATTGCAGTGTCATCACAACAAAAATCACATTTCTTTGAGGGGGGTTGGTTGTGCCCATAAAGTACATTAAAGTACATGAATGTCAATCTCTTAAAACTGCATAATATTTTATGAATGTTTAACCACTACCAAGCTCTTGAAAAGTTTCTAGGGAACAGCAGGGTCATAAATTCTTGGACATCCTGTTGGTTAATGAATTCTACCATGAAGTTCAGTGTGAAAAATACTTCAAAAACACCATCACATCAATAACAAAAGGTTTATTACTGTCATAAGGAAGCACTTAATTTATCATCAATATTGTTATAAATATTTATATGTCTAAGATGCCTGCTGTGTCGTAATGTTAACCTGCTCACCCATAATAAAGAAATCAAAAACCTTTTCTTTAGTTGCAGTTATAATATCTCTTTGTGTAGGCTACATCAACCATGCATAACCCAATTTTATATTCTACCGAAATTTACTCTGACGGACAGACGGATTGTGTAATCAACCTCGCCTAGTGTTCATTGGATTCAGAATATAGGAAACTTTGTAGTATATATATTATTAATTAGAAATTTTATCTGTCCTATAACATGAAACAGAATATACATAGTTTCAAATTAAAATTTTTCTTTTTCATATACTTCTAACTTTAGATAATTCATTTCTAGGACAGTTTCATGGCAACGAAATCATACTGTTTTCATGCATGTTTGTGAGTCGATTTAGAGTTACTTAAAGGAGAATGCAACTGGCCACCAGTTTGGCCTAAGCCGTATCAAAACACATTTAAGTGTAGACAATAAACTCACGGCAGACACAAGTAATTCCTTTTGTTCTAAGCGAATGTAATACTGTGTTAGCGTTGGTGATTCACTTGTTAAACCATATTCACCAAAACACTATATTGTTCCGATTCAGTTCAACCTACAATAATATTTTTGCAAAGTATCTGATTGTAATGTGGTATTGATAGTAAACAGAAACAATAAACATACTCTTCAAGGACAGGCCATGATAAAAGATTTCTGAATTAAAAGGAAACGTATTCCTCGAAGTACAAACTAAAATTCAGGCTTACTTATGTGGTCGATGGATCCAGCACAGAATTTTCCATAAAACTTTTTGGCGCCAAGGCCTCGGAAATCAGTCAGCAAGAAAGGCCATAGATGCAAAACATTGTTTCGGGTGAACTCTCTCCGTTTTTCAACAATCACAGTGCGACAACCCAGCAATGCTGTTTCAATAGCAGTTCTCAATCCGATAGGCCCACCACCTATTATCAAAACACTGAGATGATTGCAAATTTTTCCTTTTCCATACTCGACATGTTTAGCTCTTGCATCGAGTAAGTCCCATAAAGACTGACATCTCCAGCTTGTTAAGCGAGTTTTTAATCTTTCGTAAACTTCAGAATGCTCATTTTCTCCTAAGTCAATTGAATTTTTAATGTTTTGAAATATAGCCAGAGTTTCTTGGCATCCAGAAGCTTCAATGAAAGACCCAAATAATTCTTCAAGCGTCGGTCGATGTCTGCCATGTTCAAATAAATGTTCGTTTGCCTCCATACAAATGACCTTTTAGCGCAAAATATGGTACCGAAATCAAGATGATAGTTTGAGAATTTCTTACAGGCTATCGCATTCCCTCGCCCGTGCGTCAAGTCGTTGTGGATGAAAAGGAATTCTGCATGGTTGACTTGCAACCACCCTTTGCTCACTGTGCTGCACATGAGTAACTTTTCAAAAATTCGAAATGACATTATTACGCTCCTCCGCATTTTCAAAGGACCCCGATGAATCAATACTCGGAGCACAGGGAATGGCAGGGGGGCTGAAGGGAGGTCAAAGCATTGTTTGGAAAATACCATGGGATTGAGGAGTGGAGTAAGGACGAAGGTACTGTGTCAGCGGGTCATGGTAGAAGCTGATATGCTTAAACCAAGAGGGTGCCTTTCAGAAAGGGAGGTGTCATGCTTTCGTTTAAATGATTAGTCAGGAATACTGCTAGAAATATTCATTGTGTTAAGGAATAAGATGCGTTTGTTGTCTTTGAACTTTACACAAACCGTACTTTACAAAAACTTTACAAAAACATGTGAAGACTTTTTAAACGAAAATTGGCTTTCACTTTTTACTGTAAGGGAGAAATGCTTTGATATTGAAACAAAGACCAAGGAGTTGCTAATTATTCGACATCATACTTCGTTATTTTATGGCGATTTCAAAAGAAATATTCACCAATTTAATTTACTGTCTTATTTTGGAAATCACTCCAGACGTCACTACATGACCCTTTCAAGGCATTATTTATCCCATTTGTGCATATTTGTTAATCCTTGAAAAATTATAAAAAGATAGGCCGCGGAAATCGTTTTAAGGGTGACATCTTCACACCAAGATCAAATTCCTAACAATCAAAGCAAATTTTTTTGTCTTTATCAATATCACAAAACGAATACTTGCATCATCGAACAATACATCTAGACCAAAATTCTAGTCACTCAGTCCAAATCTGAAGTCAAATATTTGCATTTGGATATTTTAAAGAAATGTAGCCACTGGAAAGCTGATCAATACAAAGTAGCTCACACAATTAAATGATTGGTTAGGTCTATTCAGCTGTTATCCAATTCGGCAACACCTAGCAACTTATGATCTTTTTATTTTGGTTTTTGTTAAGCCAATCAGACTTTCCAACACCATATTTCTACACAATGTGTCACATCTTGATCATTCCGATCATAAGAAGAATTTCGAAATAACTAGAAACGTTTAGAATAAGATTTCTTCCTAAAATTAGCTCTATAGTCAATGCTTCATATTGCCAATAAATAGATCTGTTTTTCCATTTTTTACTTCTCTTTATTTTTCAATATCGTTTTCGTCCAGCCTTTCCCGCTCCGTCTGAGCCTGATATCAGGCTAACAAAAACTGTGAATTTTACGTCAATAAAGACAACAACAGCAGATGCTATAATACAGTTTTTAAGTTGAGTAAAAAAAAGACGATTTTTCCATCATGATAATGGTCAGAAAATTAAATCTGCAACACTCCAAAATATAGGCATCTATTAAATGCAAATAATTATTCTCTAGATTCAACTGAAACCAATATAACAAAAATAAGTGATCGAAAATTACAGAATCCAATAAAATTTTATGCAACACATATAATCATTTTTCGTAGACAAATATTGCAGACACACGTAAGGCAACACACGCTTTAGGCCATATCAAGAAAAATATAAGTATTCCTCAGATCACAATGACATTATTAGACGTTCGTTATCCACAGTAGAGGCTGAGTGCCACTTCTATCATTAAAGTGTTACGTATATGGTAGCTTTAATAGAGAAATAAATTTCAAATTCCTTGTCTCCTTGACTGTAAACCATCGAGCTAGTCAAATAATACAAATTAAAAACAGTTCAAATTGGTTCATTAGCAATTGGTTTTCTAACAAAACATAAATAATATTGGATTGTACAAAAAAATTTACAGTTGCATTCTGCTAATAGAATTACATTTCCAGTTCATTCTGTATAGGAAGCGCATTCAGATTTCTGAAAACACCTCAGCCTTCCATTGGATGAAATCTCGTACTATTGGCTTTCCGTGTACCAAATTTTTTTTGTATCTTTTGAACGAAAGTTTCATGGAAATAGAATTTAAGCAAAATCATCCAAGGCTTGGTTTTTACATTAGGTCGGGAAAAAAGAAAAGTTCAACCACAGAGGTAAATTCCTCTCACTTTTATAGCGTTTTCAAGCTATGCGTTTTCAAGCTACGCCTCGAAACTACTGCATGGTTGGACAACCTTCCTTTAGCTCACAGCCGTGAAACCGTAATGTTTTCTAGACTCTGTTCGCTTTCAATGATAATATCGAAAAAATGTTATGCAACCAGACAAAGCCACGAATTTAGTTCCAATCAAAAACCTATCTCCGGAAATGGCATATCCTATATTTCAGAATGGCATGCTAGGGAGGAAACGTTCTGCTGTGGAAATTTTTCCCAGTATCGCAAGAAACTTCCTCCTGGTTATCGGATTTTTTTATACAAACATTTTATCATTACTGTTGCATATATCTACTAGTGTCAGCTTCAAAATGATAATCTTGGGCTTTTGAAATGACAAATGCATATCAGCTTCAGGCAAATGGGAATCGAATCCAAGAAGCATGGCTTCGTGTCTAATCTTATCATTTCCTTTACTGTTACATAAGACGTGGAAAGAACAATACATATGAGTTTTTACGTCACCAAAGAATTTTAACTACAGAAACTTAAAAATATACGTCGTTAGTAAGTCATATCCGTTGACTCAAAATGTTGAACAAATGTTAAGAAATCTTGATCCAGGATTGTGTGCTGCTTGTCATCACTGACACATGACAAAATGAGGTCAAATAAAGCATTTCAAACCTACAGAAGTACTGTATGTTAAATTCTATGAATATCGCTATTTTTCATACTGTTCTTCACTTACTTATTAAAAAAGATGTTTTGTGGTTATTTACCGTGACTTAATAAGTTCACGAGCCAGGATCTGTTGTTGATGGTAAAACAGGCTCTTCCTGGAAATCGGGGAGATCAGACCGGGATAATCCAAGGAGCGGCAGAATGGATAAAAGGATATTTCTTTTTTGCTGTGTTTGTCGCGGAACCAACTGAAAAAAGAAACAATGTCACTAAACTCTGATTTCTGACTTCACAATATTAAAACTTAAGGTAGACAAAAATTGAACGGGTATACCGATAGTTGTAGATATTTCGTAATATAAGAAGGCAGGGCCACAAAATTCACTGCTTATTCACATGTCTTAAATGATTAAACGTGGTCTAAACAGAACGGAGCTTACAGGGCATATGGAGCAAGTGGTAGTTCTGTGGTTACTGGCAGTCACAACTTGTAACCGTCTTGTTCTGCAAATCCAAAAGATGCGTGGGATGCGCTTCTAATTAAAATTTACGTGTTGTGCATATGGACTTAGGGCACAAATCGATACAAGAGAAGACAGGGAAAAATCGCCAACAAGATAATTGGGTACGAGGAAGTACGGGCTTGTAGCATTATACCAACATAATGAAAACATCCCAGGTACTTAATTACGACAGGGGCTGCATTTTGAACCTATAATGAAGAAAATCTAGTTCCCCATTCTACCTCTTAAATCACTCTCTTAAATAATCTTTTAAAATACTTAAAACGTAGAAACTGTTCCCTTTAGAAAAGATTTCACTTTTTGGTTAAACATCCAGCCAAACAAATATTGTCTTGGCATGTATACAAGAAATTTATCAACAAAACAAAAGGGAGCAATTATATAGATTGAACGGTTAACTCATTTAAATAAAGTAAGTAAACCAAGAGAAAATCTATATTATTGTAGAGCATTGCTTTTTTCAACAAAAAGGCCCTCTGGTAGTGAAAAACTTCAAATAACACAAAAAAAGCGGGGACAGAATAGAAAAGTACTTTTTACCCGACACTCTTAAGTATAAACATCGGACGATGACCAGACAGAAAGCAAAAAAATTCTTTATATGCTAGGTTTCCAGATTTTTTCTCTGCTTAATACAACTGAAACAAACTAACAAAACATTTAAATCTAGTACTGGGCATGTTTTGACGTAACTCATTTCAAAGTGTACTTATAAAAAATCTAAATGTTTTGAAAAAGTTGAAAGAAGTTATCTTATGACTCATCATAGACTAACGCATTGTTTCCAGAGCTTAAACACGTTTAACAATTTTATCTCCTCAACGGTGAATAACTTTTTTTAAAAAAATATCTTCTTATCAAGATAACGTAACACGGCAACAACAGAATTACGTCACTTCAATCCTAATCCCCTAGAGGTTTAGTGAGTCGACAGGGCATTACATAGCTGTAATACAGGCAATTTAATTCTAAAAATGTCCTTTAATAAAGCAAAACCAGGAACTTTAAGTGTTTTGAACTCTATTGATTCTTGGCGATAAAAGACGAAATGAGAATTTCATAAAAAGCATGGCCTGCTTCTTACCTTAGACACATGATGTACATCAACTTTCTCACTTTCACCAACTTTTAAAATGGAGAAAAAGTCCATGTACCTTAAAAAAGAGAACTGGATAACAAAAGCAAACAGGAGCAATAACCAATATCTATGCAATTGAAATTTCTAGAGAGCAATTAAAGCTTTTATTTGGCAAAACAAATTGGTTCTGCATGATACCTTGATGTTGGTAAGTCCTATACAAGAAAGCATAAATTTAACAAAAAATTGCCAGGTAAGATTTGGCAAAGAGTCAATCAAAGCATTAAAAAACTGTTCGAATTGGAATGCAAAATAGGACCATGGAGATTATAAACACAGTAAAAATATTTACAGACCATTGTCTTAATTTCTTACAAGTTTGAAAATGTGGTTTTAGAGCAATGACCATGCTCTTAGCCCAGTGACTTCAAAACAACAATCTCTTCCACTACTTTTCCTTGACAAAAGCTATGGATTCACAAAAATTCGACACATATTTTTATTGATTCATTACTCAATGAATTCTCACCACAATGTTGCTTTCTCCTGACTAATTTTAAAAAATGATTTATTCTAAATTGAAGTTCAAAATAGTTCTTGCCGTTCCCCTACTATGAGTTGATAACATAATATTTGTGTAGTATAGCAAAACCAAACCTAAGAGAAGGTGTTCTGCCAAACAGATACATTAGGTAAAGAAGTCTTGGTCTTCCATTTACAAGCCATCTTATCTTTATTGTGCTGTCTTCAAAGCTTTTTGTAACCTGAAGGACTTGTAGCGTCCTATCGAACCATAGAAGTGTTGTTGCCCATTTGAAGCACCAGACTTGTAGTTTGTAAAGTCTCTGGCCTCTAAAAAGTAAATAATGTACATAAAAGACAGTATAAAAGTACTTAATCAAGCAATTGTCAAAATTTTATATATCTCTTCTTATAAATCATAATTTCTCTTCCTTTTAAGCCTCAAAATCCTGTTTATCTGAATCATCTATTCAAAATTAGCAAAATTTTGCAATGAAAATAAGACCTAGAAATGAATAGCACTGGTGTTTGTTACTCATTATCTGATTTAATCAAAGAGTTATTCTACATTATTCTAGCATATGATAAATGTGAAAACTTTTAACTCATAATTCTGCCTATGGACATTAGGAGGGAGTCTAGACATAAAATCAATGTGGCTAAAATGAATGTGGTTTGATAGGGGTATTGCAAAACATACCATTCCAGGTATAATGCTGGTTACTGTAAAAATATAATTATTGCATACATTGAAAGGAAAATTCTATGGAAACCCCAACATGTTTTTTGGCTTTCACTACCTCATTGATTTTCTCACTTGTAGAAAATGAAATGCCCTTGTGGTTTTTGCTTAGAAATATTTAATTATTAAATGATAATTCATTTGTCTGTTCAAAAAATATAAAACACACCTTGTCTTGAATCTTAAAACAGCATTGTCAAAGAATATCATCTCTGATATTATTGAAGAATCCAACAGAACCTTGCTTGAAAAGAGTTTTGGCCACTATAACAAGAATTTTTAAACTCTCTTAATAACAAGCCAGAGTTTATAAAATTGCTAAATGAAGAAAACTCTGAATAATTGCAGAAGCCATCTACCAAAAAACGAGCAAATATTTGAGCAAGAATGGAATTAAACCAATAATTAATTAATAGCTTTCTTGCTTTCATACCTCTTCTGTAATATTGTCTACAATTCTTTCAATTACCAATTCATTTGTTCTAGGCAACTTCTTTGCAGCTTTTAAATTTCTTCCTTCTTTTGAGCACCCCTTTCCAGTCTTCACAAAATTCAAAGTTTTAAAATGTTTCTGCTTTCTGTTATGAGGAGAAGTTCTTTTCAACACCTGGCCAGTTCTTTGAAGACAACAGCATGGTCCACTTTGTTTAAAATGTTCAAGGATACTACCTGCATTTCCAGCAACTTTGTTCATATTATAACTATTAGAGGTTACAGCAGGTAAAACCAATTGCACATTGCTATGGAAACCGTCTGCTTTAAATCCTGTACTACACAAGTCAAATCTCTTCTCTAATGTGTCATCATTACACACTTTATCCAGCACAAGAAGCCTTCGTAAAGAGTCATATTTCTTCCTTTCAGAACATTGCCAGTTGTAAAAGTAATTCACTTCTTTCCATGGTTGATTACTAATCCTAGGCCACAATAGTTTGTTAATGCTCTCTTTGCCACAATTTGCTGGAGACCATAGAAATGGAGGATCCACTGTGTCAGCTTGATTACATTTTCTCAAGAGTCTGTAGCTTTGGCAAGCTGCTTGTATTGGTTTATCCTGAAATGAATACCAATTGATAGTAATAATTATCAGTCTCTTTTCTTGACTGAACTGGTAAGGATATGATGCTGAATATTGATAAAGGCTAAACTGAGAGTAAAATTCCTTCTAATGGAATCTCTGTAGTTTGCCCAAAAACCCTACCTGGAAAAATATCATAGTTGCCAAGACGTTTGAAGTAAGTTGAGCATTGGGGGGTGAAAGGGAAATAGGAAAAAACAACACAGGTCAGGTGGAACAAAGAAATATTTAATAGATCAGCTGATATTTCCATTAAAATGCTAGCAGCAGTTGCCAAATTCAAACCTCATTTCTTTCAAAATAGATTGACAAGAGAAAAGGAACTCAATGGGAAGATACAAACAAGATGCAGTGAAAATCTACAAACATTTCATTTCACATAAAAAATTTACTTACAATCTGCAGATGCTTAATTCTATTGACTGATTTCCTGACCAATATCCTTTGACCAATCATTTTGTCATGTTGATCATGTCAAGTTTTCATGGCAATGTTAACTAAAAAATGTAGAGAGTTTAAACAGCAATCAGAAAACAACATTTTCTACTAAACGTGTGGAACAAGAATCATTCACCCTGTTGCTTTTCGCAGAACTACGAAACTCTACATTGCTAAATTAAATTTATTTGTATTATTGCAAAAGCAGAAGCAGCTCAGTAGCAAGTATGCCTATAAGTACTTAGGTATGATCGAATACTTTTTTTGGATATTTAACTTCAACACTATTGCATGCCATGCTACCAAATTCGAAGACATAAAATAAAACCGCATTAAAATGATATTCCAGAGTATCCACTGTGATTTCAACAAAATGGGTGCATTAAAATCTTGAAAACGTTATATAATCTTACTTACAAAAACCAGCAAATCTTCTCCTTGTCAAACACTCCTACCCAGCAAGGAATAATGTGCTCGATGTAAAAGAACATGAAAGGGGGTATGTCGCACGCTCCTTCCAAGTGCCCAAATCTCAACTGTAATGAATGGAGGCACAATCCCCGGAATGAGGAACTAATTTTTCCGATCAGAGCCCGCGCCACACGGGGGCCGGGGGCCATGCCCCCCACTTTCCTTGCTAATTATAGGTAGCACATCTCCCTTTTAGGTATTAAATAGGTAACCCCTCTTTTGGCCCCCCACTCTTTTGGCCCCCCACAGGGCACATTGTAAATCAGTTATCATCTTTTCATTACTGAATGTATAACCCTGTATAAATAATCAAAAATCAAATAAAATCAAACCTATGGCAAAATGGTTTGTAATAGGTATAGATGTTCTATTTCTGGGAATTTATATGTAATCAGAAATCTCTCTATTGGGTCTTAATATGCCATCCTCACAGCCTGTAGAACATTTCTTACCATGAAGCTGCAATCATGGGAAACATGTCATTGCACAAAAATTAAGCCTGTCAGTCTAATAACATATGGCAACGATTGGGACAACGCGGAGCACAACTATAAAATTTTCAGCTGAAGGAAGAGAGATCGACTCAGCTATATCAGTAATGCGTCAAGAAGCTCAGATTTAATGCGCCACAAGTTAGAAATGATGAATCAAATGAAGTTAAAAGCGTTCATCTAAAAGTTATCACATATTAACCCAATAACTTGGGTCGTATGAGTTTCTTCAAACACAAAGGCAAACTAAGTTCGCAGCACTGATACATAAACCTTAGTATTTTGCATACTTGTTGTAAGGATTTTACAAAAACCGACCTTTTACAAATTCTGGTGAAGTCTTTAAAAATAATGTGAAAACGAACTTTCTATGTTTGGATCTCAAATCGAGGTAGAATGATAATACACAAGCCCAATAATTTGTTTAATGTTTATTCTTAATAACGAAAAATGACATTTAATCAAACAATATGTTCACAGCGCTACAATTAATAAAATTATACATTGAAAGATAATTACATTAAATTAAGTCCGTATTTTATCGACAACCTTCTTCGCTAAATCTCTGTACGCTTTGGCCTGCAAAATAAAGCAGGTTGTCAAAACAAATTTTTCACAATGTTACAGCAATTGTTACGAAACTATTAGAGGCATAATTAATCATTGATACGATACCAAAAAGTGAGCAAACCTTTTAAAATAGAATAAGAAAATGCATCAAGCAAAATATTGGAAGGTTCCTTATACTAATACGATATTAAAGCCAATATACACATTATCAGAGTAAATGTAGAAAGTTTTACAGAAAAACAGTATTGAAAATTAAAATCAAAATAACACAAGTTTATCACACTACACTTCTTTTTAAAAAAAGACACCTCTCGTGAAATTACTGCTCTGATTTGAGCTTAATACCCAAAATTTTTATTTTCGCAAGTAAAAACCCTACTAGGAATTGAAGTAACAAAAAAGCACGTCTTTTACAGTCGACTTCTTGGCAACTTAGATTCACATCTTCTGTCAGCATGTGAACATATTTTTTTCACAGACATAAAAAGCCCAAAAAAACAAGGGGAAACACTTTCACTTACATGGAGGCTGTCTGGATGGGAAATAACAATTGGCGTGCCACTGTCAGAGGTATCCGTGATAATACTGTCCAATGGCAGTTGACCTTTAAATCGATAAGAAAATCAGTTGATACTTTAAATTTTTTTTAAATTTCAATGAATATGTCAGTTGTTCAATAATGAAAACACTTTTACAAAACTTCGCAGAAAAAGAGTAATATGCAAAGGTATGAAAGAAGCACGTGCTTAAGAACATTTGACATATGTTGAGAGACTTCACTATGAATATCATGTTTATAGGCCATTGACTAGTACTAAGAACTACCAGTTGATGCTAAGAAATATAGAGGCAGCCAGAGAAATCGTAGTTGAAACAAGATAGCTTCAGTAGACAAAAAGCCAAACTGTCGATGAAACTCGATCCTGGCTATCAATTAATTCTTAATCAATTAATTCTTATACTTCACCTATTTCGAGTCTATATATTCTTACAAAGCTTATTCTAGTAAAAAAGTGTGTACAATTGACGAAAATCTAAACACGATGAAGGATCATTGCTGTTACCTAGCACTTCTGTCTCTATTTTGTTGGCCTCGCTCTCTGGTCTTTTGCTTCCAAAAACATGGCTCACTTTCTGGCAATGTTGACATACGAAATGGCTCATATTCTCTACAAGACCCAAGACCTGGAATCAAGTACGAAATCTAGAGTTTTAGAATGAAATTTGAATTGAAAACAAACTTGGAATTGAGAATGAAATTCACAATAAACTACAGGCTGTAGACTGAAATACAAAGATTAATCAATTATATCAAATCTAGCTGTAGGCGACAATTACAGATGAATTTCAAAATTAAATCTATGACTCGAGCACATTAATTAATTGACAACTACTCTTGGCCATCTTCGAGACTCCCAGTGAAAAACCATAGCTAATCAGGATCTTTTATGCTCCTGAAAAGATTCTTAACAGCAGTGTTACTTACGACTTTCGCAAATGTTCCAAAGCAAAATAAATTTAAAATTAAAATAGAAAAAGTTTTATGGAGAATAAACATTTGCCATATCAAAGGACCAAAAATCCATTGATATTGGTTAGAATTTCATAACTATCTAGTGTTTCCTTATGGCTGGAGGTATACATACGGGTATGTTGACTTTTTTGAACATTTCTGCCCCTCTTTTAGCATCTATCCGCGCAAGATCTTGTGGAGTTGTCACTATAACTGCACCTGTTCAAACGTATAAGTGAAGTTTGTATTCCATGTTTCATTAACATTCGAAAATTTGTATTTCTGGGAATAACAATAAATACATGCACAGATAAATGTAATGCGAACTAAGACCTTGTTTTTCTACGGTTAACCAGTGTGATAGATCTTAAATGGATTTTTAAACCTTCAAGCCTTTAAGGGACGCTGAAAATGAGATTAAGGGCAGTTATTATCAGATTTATAGTACACTTCATGGTAACTAGGGTCAGTGACATTTTTAAAGCCTAAACAAACAATATATTGGAAATACGAGAAGGTCTAGTGGCTTTCGCTATAAATAATATAAGATGTTGGGCTACCATTCACTTTGCAAATAACTCACCTGAAACTGGGATGAGCTGAGATATTGAGAGCTGTGTATCTCCTGTTCCAGGTGGCATGTCAATAACTAAATAATCTAATGGTCCCCAAGCCACTTGCCTTATCATTCTTTCTATCGCTGACATCACCTATTGAATCAAATAACATATCAACTTTACTGTACCCACATCATTGATACCTAATGACTCAAACGGAAGGAT